>NC_089822.1:173733676-174378056 GCF_035046505.1 Tiliqua scincoides
AGTGTGTCCTGACGTGTTCTCATTCTAAAAAGTGGGTCCTGGTGCTAAAAGTTTGAGAACCACTGAAATAATGTAAGTGAGACATTCAGAGAGATTTTAATGCCCAGATAAAATAAAATGATATTTTATTCAATCCTCCACATCTAATTAAACAAATATATCCAGCACACTCATTTCACAATCTTAGAAATATTTGATTTTTGCATTACACATGTAATTTTAAACAGTATTGCCACAATTCACCATTGGGGCAACTGGATGCATGTAGCAAAGAATACTGCAAGTCATTACAAGTGGGCCTGCAGTATATAGTAATATTACCATAATATTACTATATGGTTAAGAAGCAGTAATTGTTTATATTAGCGATAACTATGGGCATGCATGCATATGTGCATGTGTACATACGTACACCCCACCAATGTGACTGCTGTACAGAATTCTAGCTGTGTCAGAGAAGAGTCTCTAGCGCATGAGAAAACACATGATTTGCATGTGTAAGTGCCCAGGTTTAGGCCCTAGAATCTCTTAAAAGGACCCCAGATAACAAGGTTAGGAAATAATATTGAGGGACAGAGCCTAGACCGCCATCTCAGTGACAGTATTTGACTGGATTGTCCAAGACCCAGGCCAAGTGTGCAAAAAGCCGCATGGAAATCAGCATTTCACACAAATGTAGCACATGTTTCGGTGCAAAACTGATATGGTTTTCAAGCTTTTTCCGTTGAATAAGCCAAGCACCTTTTCACTTCTTATTCCTTGAGTTTGGAGTCCTCCCCATGGGTTTTGACTGTATGGTTGGAAAACTTACATGCTTGTCCAATATCTGTGAATTTTAAGTCTTCTGAGGAAATGAGACACTTGTCTCTCAGGGGAGTCCTTTGCCACATCTTGTGTTTTCCATATTTTTGACTTTAAAGGGAAGTTGTCTCCACTGGTCTTCTGGGGGAACGATGACACTAAGGGTGCAATCCTAACCCCTTATGTCAATGCTTTCCAGCACTGACATCAGGGCAATGCAGCTCTGAGGTAAGGGAACAAACATTCCCTTACTTTGAGGAGGCCTCCGCGAGTGACACCCAACTGCAGGATGCAGCACACGTCCCACTGGCACAGCTATGCTAGTGCTGGAAAACACTGACATAAGGGGTTAGGATTGCGTCCTAAGTTTCTTTAGGTGCTTGGCCACTGCTGTAATGCAGTCACTCCTCCTTACTTTCACAGCCAGTCATGGCTGCAAAAGCTTTTGTTTTTTCAGCCACGATTGGTTCAGAAGGTGAGGAGGGAGGACCACATTACAACAGCAGCCAGGAGCCTCAAGGAGTTTAGTGTTTTGCCCCCCCTCCAGAAATGTCAGTTGCTGTCTCCTTGTTGCTGTCTCTCCGCGAATAGGAGAGAAAGGTGTGAAAGCAGTGTTCATTTGAACCTTAGTTGAATCTTTTGACTGACTCAAGATTGGAGATAGGTGGTATTCCAGATGTTCCAGCTTCTCTCACGTAGCTTCTTTACCACCTGAGGAATCCTTTGTAGAGTGTGGAGGTTTTGAGAGTCTTCACTGATAGTCAGCAAGAACAGGCGGTTCAGATAGCTCTCACCAAAATGTGGAGCAGTTCCATAACATTTTGACAAGCTCAAGGCAATCTGAGGGATTTTGATTCATGCAGGAACACAGCCAAGGAACTTCAGAGGAACTACAAGAGAGTGTAAGAGAACAGTAGCCATTTTGGGCACTCCAGGCTAAGCATACCTTTCTTCCTTGCCCTTGGCCAGTTCCTCTGAGTGGACTGTGTAGTGGTAGTATCCTGCATGAGTGGCACAGGGATGGTGCAGCTGTGAAAATGCTCTGTGATGCAGAGGAAGAATCAGAGTCCTGGTCTTGAGCCAGATTCTCAATGAATCTTCTTCCCTGCAGCCTGTTCTCTCTGAGAATACTTTGGAAAGTTGCAGGGGGTGGCTAGTTAGTGGGAGTAGGGAGAGTTGGAAGGGGGTCTTGTTTTCTTTCCCATCTTTGACACTCACTGTGATAAGGATTGGACAAGGTTTGTGCTATTTAAAACCAGACTTTCCTTTTCAGAAATTGAGCAACAAAGATCACAGTTGGCCGGTGCAGAGAGGATGTGGCATCTGAGAATAGGCAGAAGTGGCAGTGACTTGAGTTTAGGGAGGTGCTACAGGCAAACCAGGAAGAGAGGTAAGTAGATCAGAGACCCTCAAACACTTCCAGGACAGAGACCTTATGGCATGGGATGTGTGCCCATCCTGGGGCATTCCATGTACAAATGCTTTTATGCAAATGCCCGAAGTCTCTGAGCAAAGATGGGAGAACTGGAATGTCTGGTGACAAGGGAAAATATTGACATAGTGGGCATAACGGAAACCTGGTGGAATGCGGAGAATCAGTGGGATACCGCAATCCCAGGCTATAAACTCTACAGGAGGGACAGGCAGGGGCGTGTTGGAGGTGGGGTGGCCGTTTATGTTAAGGAAGGGATAGAATCCAGCAAAGTAGAGATTGAAGGTGGGTCTGACTCCATAGAATCTCTGTGGGTTAAATTACCAGGCCTGAGGAGTGATGTAGTACTGGGGGCGTACTATTGTCCTCCAGACCAGAAACCGGAAGGGGACCTTGAAATGAGGAAACAGTAAGTGTAAAGTCATGCACATTGGGGCAAAAAATCAAAACTTCACCTATAGGCTGATGCGTTCTGAGCTGTCTGTGACAGATCAGGAGAGAGATCTTGGGGTGGTGGTGGACAAGTCGATGAAAGTGTCAACCCAATGTACGGCGGCAGTGAAGAAGGCCAATTCTATGCTTGGGATCATTAGAAACTATATTGAGAACAAAACAGCTAATATTATAATGCCGTTGTACAAATCGAACATGATTGAGACATACAAAGTGATGCATGGGAAGGATCAAGTGGATAGAGAGATGCTCTTTACACTCTCACATAATACCAGAACCAGGGGACATCCACTAAAATTGAGTATTGGGAGAGTTGGGACAGACAAAAGAAAATATTTCTTTACTCGGCGTGTGGTTGGTCTGTGGAACTCCTTGCCACAGGATGTGGTGACGCCGTCTGGCCTGGATGCCTTTAAAAGAGGATTGGACAAGTTTCTGGAGGAAAAATCCATTACGGGTTACAAGCCATGATGTGTATGTGCAGCCTCCTGATTTTAGAAATGGGCTATGTCAGATGCAAGGGAGGGTACCAGGATGCAGGTCTCTTGTTATCAGGTGTGCTCCCTGGGACATTTGGTGGGCCGCTGTGAGATACAGGAAGCTGGACTAGATGGGCCTATGGCCTGATCCAGTGGGGCTGTTCTTATGTGTGCTTGGAGTAGGCAGTGGCCAGCAGTGAGTGAACCTTGGACAATACGATCACCAAGCTTAAGGCCTTGGTGGAGCAAAGTTTACGGATGTAAGAATGCCGCTTGGGGCTGTTGAGAGCCTTAAGTGCATGATGAGTGGCTTATAGCCCAATCATACCTAGAATTGAACCAGTGCGCTCAGGTCTTTATGACAGCAGAACACCGTTCCACTGTCATAAAATGGCAAGCAGGCAGCAGTGCTTCCCGGATGTTGCTAGACCACCCAGCACCCTCCAGTGCAGGTAGGGCAGCGGCAGGGGCAAAACGAGGCATGGAAGGGGGGCAGAATGGGTTGGGGAGGTTGCAGGAGGGGGTGGACCCAGTGGCAATGTTGCATGGTGAATTCTATCCCCTCTTTTTCAAGTCTTCCTGCTCCCTTTGTCATCTCAGATTTGTGACAGCAAAGTTCCTGGTACAGGTCTGATAAAACCCATTGTTAAGCAGGAGGATTAAGGGGATTTAAATCCTTTTTCCTTTTGAAGCGTCCCAACCCACCACCACCCCTTGCTGGATACATCGAGCCTGATTGAGTCACCCTGAGCCTTGCACCCTTCTAGGGACAGTCCTGTCTCTGTGCATTCATTTTGTGAAACCAAATGGCGTTGATGCTCAATCCACATTACATTTCATTGCCATCTCTGTGTGCACTATGTGCATTTCATTGAAAAGAGTGCAGATGAGAAGAAGGGCGTCTTCTCTCTGCGTGAGGGAGGTAGAATTGTGGGCTGAGAATGAACAGGACAGTCAAAAAGCAGTCATAGGAGCAATGTGAGTGTAAGTAGCCCCACACCACATGATACTTAATTTTTTCAGAGACTTCTTCCATGCTTTCCATTTAGCACAAATGTAGGCATGGAAGGCTGCCTGGGAGACATGCCCTCAGGCTCCTCCTTGAGCACAGATTAGAGGGAAAGTGTAGAAACCTTTTTTGTCAGCTGATAACTATAGTCAACATTTGCATACAAAGGGAGTCTTTCTGTGAAGAGATCTACAGCAGAGCCTGCTTTTAATGTCACTGGCCTGTATTTGTATTTCTGCTGTTGTGAGCTCTTTGCCTGATCTGTTTCAAGTACTTCTATAAGAATGAAGTGCTTGGATTTGATTTGGGTTCCTGATGGCTTTTTTGGAACTAAATTTTCAAGTTGTTCAGTGAGTTGGAACAAAAGGACATGCTACAGGAGATTCAGATTAGATGAATGAGTCAGTCTTCTACACCCACTGTTCCACACAACAGCCTTGCAGATGGATCAGCAAAAATCACCAATCCTGGAGAGCAAATCCAACACTGCTCCTGTCACCAATTTCTTGACTTTGAGTACTTTGCTCAATCAGCAGCATGAAAAAAAATGTTTGCTTTAGGATGATTGTGTGTTCCTGTGAATGTACGCAGTAATTAACTTGATGGTAGTACAGGCTGTCTTGTTGTTCGTGAGGGTTCCGTTCCTAGATGGATGGCATGGATGGCAAAAATCACATTAAAGCAAATCCATTTAAAAAAACAATGTCCTTTTTCTCAGTGATTTAAAAACAGTCTTGCTGACCTTTGTCATCAAGCAGACAATCGGTCTGTCTCCAGGCACTTAGAAAGGCTTCACGCGGAGGCACTTCCTTCACCAGGAGCCACAGCACAGGGGAAAAAACGGAGAAGGTGATAATCACTGCAATTTAGCATTTTCAAGTGCTCAGGGGGAAGGGAGGGGTTGCTTGCCTTGGAGTGAAGCTGTTCTAAGTACCTGGAGAGGATGAGTAGCTGACTGCCCTCTCTTGCATTAACAAGGCTATTGTTAAAGGACTTTTTTTTCCCTTTAATTTAAAGGGCCCTTCTCATTGCACTGAGATAAAACTGTGGGTGAAAAATCCATGGATAATTATGTTATACCTGTAATTTATTTCTGTGTGTGGCTAGAACTGGCAAATGGCAGATTGTGAGCATGGAATTGGGAAAGTACAGCACCCCCATGTGAACTGTCCTTATTTTCATTCTTTAGAGCAGCAAGTGTTCTGCTGTTGACTTCAATAGAGTAGAAATTGGATATGACTTTGTGAAGTGTTTCATGGAGGTCAGTATGAGTGACCGTTGAGGTGAACATATGGTGAGGTGGATGGATGTTGCTACTTTAAAAGTATCCTGTATATAGCTTCTCTAGTTAAGTTTTAATAATCTGATCAATTTCCCCCTATTTAAACCAGTATATCAGCTGTACTACTAAGCCATCCCTTCGCAGAGGGTCCTGGATGAAACTTTTCTTCTGGACTAGATGACCTCAAGGGATGAGCTGATTCATATGGAAGAAGGCAGTTTTATGGTCAGATCTGATCAACTCAAGTACACACCAGTCTATGATGAGCAAAGGCCCCCATAGACACTTCCATCACCTAATTCTGTTGAAAGCTGCTGAGAGGTCCAGCAGGACCAATATTATTAACATTATTATTAACAGTATTTATATACCGCTTTTCAACTAAAAGTTCACAAGCGGTTTACAGAGAAAAATCAAATAACTAAATGGCTCCCTGTCCCAAAAGGGCTCACAATCTAAAAAGATGCAAATGAATACCAGCAGACAGCCACTAGAACAGACAGTGCTGGGGTGAGGTGGGCCAGTTACTCTCCCCCTGCTAAAAAAAGGAGCACCCACTTGAAAAAGTGCTTCTTACCCAATTAGCAGGGGTTATGTACTCCACTGTACAACCCCTGGCATAGATTATCCACCAAGGGTGATCAAGTTTGTTTTTGTCCCTGATCTGAAACAGTATTTAAAAGAATCCAGAAAAATGTTGGCTGGCTGACCATAAAACTGTATTCTTCCTTATGAACCAATTCATACCCTGAGGTCATCTAAGGGGGCTTTGCTGCAAGTACTGCCTTTCACTGAAGCCAGACAGGTAAGTGTTACTGGAGAAAGGTCCCCAAACTCATACATCAGTTTCACCGCAGCCAAGTTGACTAACCAATGGCCCACCCAGTCATGAGGGATCTTTCCCACATATGAGAAAGGTACCAGCACCCTCATGGCAACCTTATGAAGTATGAAGAAGTGTAAGTAAACAACAATGTATGTTGTGTATATGTAGGAGATATGAGTGGCATAAAAAGAATGGCTGTGCAATATGTGTATATTCTAGTTCAATGATGTGATGACAAGAGCTGTTGCTGCAGTGCTTTATTAGCTAAACATTTATAGAGACATGAAAAGTTTAGTTCCATTTGTGATATTCTGCGTTATTTTGTGTTAGAACTAATCATCTCCCATTTGTTGGATGAGTTTGTCAAGTTGGAAATTGCTGGCCTGCTCTGAGTTAAGTTGGAGCAATAATACTAATAGCAATGAGATTAAGGGCCCGATCCTGTCCAACTTTCCTTTGCCAATGCAGCCACAGTGCAGCCTTGTAAGTGCAGTGCAGTGCAGTGCAGTAGTGCGCAGTGCAGCGCAGTGCAGTAAGGGAACAAATGTTCCCTTAGCTTGAGGAGGTCTCCATGACTGCCTCCCACACTGCAGGATGCAGCATACACCCCACCACCACCACAGGATGAGGCATACATCAGTGCTGGAAAGTTGGAGAAAATTGGGCCCAAAGTTGATTACCAGTGTTGACCAGGATTGTGATAAAACTTTGTTTTCCCTTTTAGAGTTGTGGAGGCTCTCGCATCAGAGAGTTTGCAGATGGTTAAATCACAGTAGCGTTTTGGACTGCACTGTGCCTTCTGTCTCTGCAGAAGCTAGTGCTAGAATGTACACCAGTATGATTAGAAATTATTCAACTGCTTCTGATATTCATGGGTCCGTTTGGAGTGTGTCGGACAAGGGTGCAGGATTAGGCCAGTTTATTGAGCTGAGAGCAACCTTGTCAAGGTGTCCTTGCTCTGAGTTTTTCCACTGGATAAATAATCATTTGGCGATGCTTCCCTGCCAGGAAGGACGTCTAGGCATCACAGACATCTCCCCCATGGACACTTACTCTGAGACACGCATGGAAAAGGAGCAGGGAGAGGGATGGGCAGACAGTGAAACATGGGGGCTGTTCAAAATCGTGACAAATGTGTCAGGGGTGTTAGGAAGGCTTTTGTTTAGGATCTACATATCAAGTATTTCAGAGACTTGTCGACGTAATTGTGGTAATCGGTAATCTACGTTATTGAGCAATTAGCCTAGCTGTGTTGATTTCTCTGCGTGCATATTCATGTCTATGAGTGCGCTTGCGCATATGTGCCCTTATTACATTGTGCTACTTCCATAATGTGTAATTTCTGTTTCTTGCTTTTGTCTGGAGGCCTCTCGTATTACATTTAGATTGTATCTTTTATCATCCTAAATTGACATTTATGCTTTTACTTCTATTGTTTGCCTGGCTCCTCTCTGCTGTGGATCAACAATTTGTTTTAATCTGTGTCACTTCTCTTATCTCTCCCGACACAGAGATGCAGTCATTTTGCACTAGCTTACACCTCCAGAGGTTATGTTAGTAACAGTGGGATGAGATTTTTTTTGTCTTTCCCCCCTGTCTGAAATGCTGGTGAATGTTAATTGCTTATCCAGTTAGTTTATAAGAATGCAGAGATGACTGAAGACATGCAAACAGTTTTGACAAAAGTAATGGAATGCTGTGCCTGCAAATAAACAAATCTGATTTCCATAAAATAATATTGTGGCAATGGATAGGAAGTCATAGAATGCAAGCAAATTATAATTTAAAGATGAGTTATTTTGTGTTCTTGGAAAGCATAAGCTTGGCTAAGCTGAACGCTTCTGAGATACCCCTCTAGTATTAAAGAATCCCTACCCTCTCCATTGTCTCTGCGGCTTAGGCTAAAAACACATGGAAGGAATGTTACCTTTTTTCTTTTTCTGCATGCTTTTGCTTAAATATCTAAACTGTGAGTGATGCATGTGGGATAAACAGAAGAGGATAAGATTTGAAACGAGGAAAAAACTGTGCTTTCGGCAGCTAATTTATGTATATTTGTTGGCTGTTACCATTTTTTTTACTTCCTTTGTGGCGGTTAGCTTGATCTCATGTTTCCTTTCACAAACATGAGGGCTGTTCCTCAATACTATGTTCTAAAACAAACCAAACAGATTGTTAAAATAAAGAATACATTATAAGTAAAATAATCCCCTGCTGTGGGTGATGACACATTTCTTCGCACTTTCAAAATATTGGAGAGCTCACCTTCTAGGAAGGAGGTTTCCCTGTCTTGAACAGGAAAAAAGTTGAGGATGTCAGTCACAGGACTGACAATAATAAATGTATTAAGGAAAGATTAGTCCAGGTAAACAAGTGTAGAACATATGGACTCAGAATGCAAAATTGGTTACATTGGGGGTGAAGGTAGGTCTGTGTGTGTGTCTTTATTTATATGCAAAGGACATAGTAGACCTGAAAATACTTCAGTGCTATATTCATCTGTTTTGCCAGGAGTTGCACCATAAGGTTATAATTTTTTGCAAAATATGGCCATATTTTTCCTAATGCATCTTAAAAGATGAGTACATGCTTTTCAGTCTTGGCGCATGCACACAGGTGTTATGCAATAAGCCTGGGTTTCCACATGGGATTTTTAAAAAGAGTGACTGTTTACTCTTTGACTACTGTCAAGCCACCAATCCTGACACAGGGAAAAGTAGAATGATACAAATGGCTTTTTCCATTTTGGCACTAGGTCCTAGTGACTAGGAACCAAATTTTAAGAATGTTCCATGTACGTATCTGGCTGTCCTGAATCAGGGTTGTGATGCTTTAGTAGTTATCCTAGCTTCCAACTTGTATCTCATGTGCTGTTTAAAAAAAGACCTTAGGGATAAGCATAGGAATTACTGATGTTTTTCAAACTTTATACCAATTTTCCATAAAAAATGCGCAACTTGGGTTTGCACAGCAATCAACAGGCAACCCTTAATATGAAACAAACTCCATAGAGCAACCTAGTAAACTAAAAAAAACTTTGATCCTTATAAAACAGGCCTACAAAATTGAGGGTCAAAAAAGTTTTTCCCAAACTTTATGGTGGTTTGATATGAATTTGGGGTGCCGATTCAAAAAAAATTGCATCCGTTTTGCCCTATCACATCTCATTTTGGAGATATAGTATAGCCTCATTAGTGAATGGTTCAAGCAGCTTCCTCATGAGGAAGCCATGGTGTAGGCTTCCTCATGAGGAAGCTGCTTGAACCATTCACTTAAAGAGGCTATGCCGTGTCTCCAAAACTGGACGTAATAGGCCAAAATGGTTGCCATTTTTGGTATTGGCACCCCAAATATACCTAGGAATTGGTGTAACGTTTAAGGAAGCAAAATGTGTGTGTAATCAATAAAAAAAGTCTCTCAGATTTCAGAAACATCCGGAAATGAATAACGAAGGGGGAAAAAATCCCTCCTTTGGGACTGTTTTTCTTATCAGTAGCAACCTTCTTATTCCTTGATTTCTATGAAGCATCTTCTTATAGGAATGCCAACTTCTGATTCATAGGTGGATCTTGTTTTTAAACAATTACACTGTAGAATATCTCACTGTATCTCCCTCTGCCACCTAAAATGACAGGGGTGGTGGGAGGTGATGTAAGAGAATGAAGAAGCTGTTTCTCACATTGAAGAAGCTATGTCTGTGCAGGTGGGTCTAGCAACTTGCAAAGGCATGCACATATTGGCACCTGAGCCACTTTGAATACCTTTTGGGGAGATAAAGAGGGGTATAAATAAATAAGATGTATGGATGGATATCCTTCGTATGGATATTTGGCTCTTGGAAACTATTTGTATACATCCCTGGCACATGGACGTTGCCTTTGTAGTATTCAAATCATTGGAGACAAAGAAAACAAGGCATCATATAAACAATCTCCCCAGTCCCATCATGAACATTACCATCACTGTGTTTAGTTGCTGTACAGCAAGCCAGCTGCCTTGTTGATCTTTATCTCCCCCTGGGCATTGTGATCATATCCCTTCAGGTTCACTTCTCCAAACATTCAAGCCACAACCATGGCTGAAGATAAGGACTGAGCACCTTGGGCCATGAAAACACTTACCTTTCCATGTCTGCTGAGATGAGCTTGTAAAATTGCAGAGATGGTGGGTCTAGGACAGGGGTGTCCAAACATTTTGGCAGGAGGGCCACATCATCTCTCTGTGTCAGGGTCCAGGAAAAAAAAGAATTAATTTACATTTAAAATTTGAATAAATTTACAAAAATGAATTTATTAGATATGGAACTTGTATGAATGAATAAAGGTCTTGCAATAGCTCAAGGTCTATAAAAAGCCTTGCACAAAGCAAGGCTGACCTTTACTTCACTGCCACTGCTGCATCACAGATATGAAACAGGAAGCAGTGGAGGGAACCCTTGTCCCACAGCTCATGGAAGTATCAAATAGTCGCCCTTACACTGAGAGCAGCTGTGTCGGGCCAGCATGGGCTCCAGCAAGTCTACAGAGGCTCATTGGAGACTAGGGGCTCCCCTTGGGCCGGATTGGGAGCCCCCGAGAGCCGCAAGTGGGCCCAGGGCCAGGGTTCGGGCACCCCTGGTCTAGGATACCAAGGCACACTGCTAGTGGGAAACTGGGAAGAAAGGCAGAAAAGGGCATGACAAGGAAACCCAGGAGGGCTGAGCAGTTGTCTTGGATGTTTCTATGGAAAGAAACAAGACTAGGGAGTTCAAACCGCTTTCCTGCAGGAAGCGTTCTTTGGGAGACGGTTTAGTGCATGCTTGAACAGTAACTTGCACTCCTTTTGGTAGAGGGAATGCACAGAAGAGAGAAAAAAGGCTGGCAGCAGAAGAGAAGGTGGTCTCATACTTGTCCTGGGTACCAGCTGGTACTATAGTTTGTGGGTGGTGAAGGATAAAGGGTACTTGACATAGCACCAGCAGGTGACTGAATAATCCATGAGCAGCAAGAACAGGAAAAGGTGGACAACATAACAGTCTGTGATGCTTTTTTTTATAACCAAAATTCCCATAGAGAAACATAGAGGCTACTGTGGCATGACCTTATTCAGGACCCTTCTTTGGTTTCTTGATGGCCCTTAAGAGTCTGTCCCTGGTTCAAGAGGGGCCTCTATTGTTCTGTAGCTTGCAGAGAATGTAGCAGTGGGTTCCTTGATCACTCAGTCAGCTTGTGCCTCAATTACCATATAACATCTTGAATAAGTGGATGCTGAAGTTGGTGAGGGAAGCCAAGATTAAAGGCATACCTTTTGTGTTCAGTATGACTCTGTTTCCTTCAAATATGGGAAGCCCTCAGGATGCAACTTGTTTACGGGCTTAAGTTTTTTGACCAGGTAAGGTTCAACCAGTCATGGAATTTCCCAAATTGAAAGGTGACACTTCTCCTTAGCTAGCCAGCTAGAGTTAGGGGAAGAGGGTTGTTCTGCAGAACCATTGTTCGCATAGAAAAACAGAGGCTACTGTGGCATGAACTCATCAAGGTTTCCTTGGTCTTTGGTTTCATCTTCATCATCCCCTTTGGTCTCCTTAAGGGCTAGGTGACCTGACACCATTGTTTCCTTTAAGCTGTGCAGCCACATGACTGTGCAACAAAACTCCAGCTGAGCTCAGCTCCACGCAGCTTGGAGTTTGACATTCCTGGAAGTCTGACATGATGTATGACATCATTGCCAAGCATCTGGAATTGCTACCAAGCTGCCATGCAGCCAGTAAACGGGTCCGTGCAGTGGCACAGAATACGGCCTGAGGTTTCCTTGCCATCAGCCCAAGCAAAATGCCAGGAGACTGTGTCATGCATCCAGCGCCTTGTACACTTATGTTTAAAAATGTGTCAGGCATGCTGCTTCTGCATTGCCAGTATTGCACGGAATGAGGCAGGTGTCACCTGGTCCTGCTGTTGGAATTATGCCTACCCTCCTCATCCCTCCCCCCTCCATGTGATCGTGGGATGTAGAAAGAAGAATGTCGAGATGAAAGAGTTGGTGCAGGATTGGATGAGGATAATTGTTGGCCATTACAGATTTCTGCTTCTTGCCTTATCTTCTCTTTATAACCCTCTCTCCCCCAGTTTGGGCTTATTGAGTTAACCTTGGAAAGTGTTGCAAGATAAGACAATCCCTGTGTTTGACATAATTGCATAAGTGGAACCCTAATATGCCAAGCAACAACCATTAACAGTTGTTGCCTGTTTGTGTCCTGCTCAGGTTCTTTCCTTTCCTGAGGCATATGCTATTATATTTTATGCCTTCAGTCTATCATGCCATTTTACCATTGTGCTCAAACCGAGTGCATGTTTTGTTCTTTACTTCCAACTTTTATTATTTTATTTCTTGTGAAGATTAGTAATATTAACTACACCCATAAAAACAAAAAAACTGCAGTGTACTGAAACAATTGAATGCATTTTCATTTGTCTGTTAACACATTCATGTAATTGTTTATAGTAGTAGTCTTTTATTGTGCCTGCAGATTTGGTGATGTTATAAAATTTAGGCCCTGTAAAAAGGAAAGAGAATAATGCATTATCTCTCCTTGTGGTGTAATTTGCCATTAGTTGTTGCAAGATTGCTCCATTTATATAGTATCTATGTACTTATCAAACATCTACATGACTATTTAAGTATTGCCACAACAAAAGAAGCATTATAGTACCCACTGTGAAAATAGTGTTGTGTTCGCACTACTTGGGAATCATTAGTTCTTATCAGCAGCTGGAAATATCCGGCAACAGGAGGGCTCTGAAATGTTCTTCAGTCATTATACAGTGGATCGCTGTGATTTCTTATATATGGCAAACACCGATTCTAATCAAATCTAGTAGCGGGAAAGCCTAGAAACTGACAAAATTGGTAAAAAAAAGATTTATGAAAGTTTCCTTTTATTGCTTAGGGCTCTGTTTTGTACAAAGATAAGACTGCTGTCCCTTAGATAGGAGTGTGTGAACAGCTCTGCCTTTCTGTCCTCTTCATGCTTTGGTTCTCGGGACAACACTGTTATCTCCAGAGAAAATGCAGCTCAAAGCATTACAGATGTGTAGTACAAGTGGAAGCCATATTGATGGTTATTGCTTTAAAAAGAAGCATGCTCAGATTCGCTCACTGAGCCCTCGGGAAGATAGCAGTGTTTATTTTCTAGAGAGCACTGTAAACATCCAGTACAATTTTTTTTTACTGAAGGCCCATTTTATATCAGGATACCAATTAAAAGGAGACAAACCATGCAGAATCAGAATGTTGACTTCTTAAAATTGGTATCCTGATTAAAGCTTAGAAATAATACTTTTATGCACATTGAAAAGAGGTATTTTATTGAAATTTTGAAAATTGCCCTTCCTCCTTATAAACATAATACAGTGTGCCTTAAGAATCCAGACACAAGGAATGGAGTGTGTCTAAGCCTACTTGCTTTATAATATATTCACTGAACCTTACCAAACCCTTCTTACCAAACCCTCGTACTTTCCCATCTGGGCTCTATGACAGATGCATTCTCTGGCACCTCTGGCAGACTTCGAGTTCCATCACATTGAAAGATTCCCTTTAACTAACTCTATTGGATCAGCCTGCCTTGCTTTAGGCCAGAGGTTCTCAAACTGGGGCATTGTGATACCCCAGCCCGGGAAGCTCTGTCACTTCCTTCTTAAGGGGCAGGGTGACGATCACAATAGTGCCAGCTCTCCCATGATTGTGCCGGGGGGGGGGGAGGAGGAGTTCTATTTTTAAACCTTAAACACTTACTAGGAGTCACCACTTACCGGGAGCCCATGGACTCCTCTGCAAGCCTCCCATGCCTCTAAAGTACTCTGAAAGAGGATCAAGAACTATTCCTGGTTTTTGGACTTGTCTGGAACTCTTACCCTTATGCATTTAGGATTTTTCTCCATTATTGGGATTTCAGTGGGAGTGAATTTTTTTTTATTTCAGTTTCCATTTACAGCTGAATCCTAACCTGCGCTGGAACAGGCAGGCCAAGTGGCCGACGCCATATGGCCAACACCAAGTGGCCGAGCAAAGGGATATTTTTCCCCTTACCCTTGTTGCATGCCAGCCACCCCATGGGGCTACTCAGATCTGCACTAGCAAAATTACTGGTGCAAATCCAAGTAGTTCAGTGTAATGCTGAGCCTGCTGGGAGGGGGGTTAAGATCTGGCATAAGTTGCTGAGGCCAGTCCCTCCCCCCACTGACCCACCCTCCCCCACCCTCCTGTCCCACCACCCTCTCCAATTCCCTACGCCAGCCTCTCTAGGCTGGCACAAATTCAATGGGTCCAGTGGCAGATCTGACATTGGGAGGCCAGAGCATGTCTTTGCACCAGCCTACCTGGCTCACAAGTCATTTCAAATGTGCTTTACGACATGTTCATGACACTTGTAGGCCACCTCAGGAGACTTGTGTCTGCCTGCCTGGAAGTTTGGATTGAGCTCTCAATCCGTGAATTGTTGTTGCTGCAAATGGTTAGGCTGATGTGACAAGTCATATGCCACATTTTATGCTGTACTCTACCTGTACTGTACTGTACTGTACTCTATGCTGTACTCAATAATATGGTGTATTATTATTAATGGAGACTACCTCATCATACTGGAATGTGGATTTCTAGACATTGGGAGTGGCCAAATATCTTGTTTCTTTCCAGTGAGATGGAATATTTCTTTCGGATTTCCATTAAACCCTTTCTGAACTTTCATATTGCCTACGTTTGAAATAACTTTATAGAGACATAGACAAAGGGAAGATCTTTTCTGCCTCAATCAGGACTCATTTCTTAAATTATTTACTATATCCTCATGACTAATTATATTCACAGTGTCCTATTACTGAAACCATTTAATGTGGTACTACCCCTTTCCTCTCTTGTTTCCCCTTCCCTTATTATTTCTCTCAAGGCCCAATTCTATTACCCAGAAGTCTAATTATAGTCAATGAGGCCTACTCCTTGGTAAATGTAGATAGGATGGCAGCCTCATTTACTGTATTTTTAGCATTGAACTATAGTTCTTTATATTTTCTTTCACTCTCTTACAAAAAAAATCTTCAGTAAAAATATTAATAACAAAAGGAAAGTGCAATTTCATGCAGTACAGACTGACAACCCATAACCTGAGTTACCAGTCTCCTAGCTAATTGCACCTTTGTTTTGTCCAGACTTAATTTCAACTTGCTTGCCTTTATCCAACCCAATTCTGATTCCAAACCGTGGTCTGAATCTCCAAAATGCCCCTTCTGCCAGATGCAGTGGAGATGATAGAGCCGATTGTCAAATTGTGGCACAAATAGATCTTTTTGTCTTTGGGTACAATTTGGGATACTGATGCTTGTGAGTGTCTATTCTTGCATTGGAATATATAAGATTGCTCAAAGCTAGACAAAACTATGTCTTAAATACTATGGGCTTCCCTGTATAAAATGAAATGTGAGAATTAAGCCTCAGCTGTCTTCATAATGTTTTTATTGCAATTAATAATAGGACAACTTTGAGTTGTCAGATCCTCAGTGCATAAACAACAAACACACCACTTCATTCTTTTGCCTTTCTTTGTGTAGCAGTCTTTCAGTGTATTTCCCAGAGCTTTTATCAAAACATGTAAACAAATTGAAATATAGAAGCCATTGTCCATATGCCTTTAGGAATCAGACACAGATGTGGGGCTAGAATTTTATTCCAGCTTTGTGTGTGTGTGTGTGGTGTTTTTTTTTTTTTTTTTTTTTTAATGCAACTCGCTTTGGAGCTGATTTTCTCCCTTGTTCCATAAAGAATAGTTTTGGCTTCTGTATCTCAGTTCCCTCATGTGCAAATTAGACTTTTTTATTTTAAAAAGTAATTCAACCCAATTACTAGTACTTATCCTGCGTTAGATGCAATTTTGAAAGCCTGTCATCAGCCTGAGCATTCTTTTCTTCATGTGAATGCCTTGTGTGTCCTACTGGATTGCATTATCTTTTCAGCTCAGTCCACTGCAGAAGGTCCCTTTCTCATTTTTTCCTCTTAAACGGAAAACGATAATTTTTAGGAGAGATCATATTCTAGGTAGCAAATTTGAACAAATATTCTCTTTTGGTGTGTGTTGTCAGGGAAGGGAAGGATTTATTAGGGTGGCTTCAGTTGTGGCTTGTTTCTGTCTATAGATCAGAATGGCGCGTGCGTGTGTACATGCACAAGTTTGTGCATGATTGAGACACATAACATCAATTCATAGTTGAGATGCACAAAGGCTTGAGATACACAAAGGCTATGATTCAGAACAGAGTTTTAAGTGTGCTTAAAAAGTACACATAATTCCGTCCTGGATTCTGATCAAAATCTTGTGATCTGTATAAGCGTTCACAATAAGGCAAGGCAACTGTCTAATTACATCAGTTAAGGGTTCGTTGAAGATTTCACAAATTCTGTGGAATGTACCTAGCATAAATGAGTCCAAAACACCTGTAGGGTGCTCCTCACTCAAAACCTTTGAAAATCACCTGCAGGCTTGGGAAGCATTTGGCACCACACTTCAATCTCTATCCCTTAAGCTTAACTAAGCCTGAGTGCATTAACTAAAAAAAACACATATGCTTCCCTGCTTCCTCCTGCCAGCATCCCCTTCCCTCACTCTGTTATCTTGCTCAATATCTAGTTTGCAAGCTCTCAGGGCAGGAACCTCTTTTCACTCTTTATAAATATGGATAATATTTACTATCATACTAGTATAGTAACTAATGTAAGCTAAACATCTTTGTTTCTTGAATTTTATTTCCATATCAGTTGCCGTATGCAATTTAATTAGCAAGTTCCATTACAGTTTAGCAACTACAGAATTTCTCTATTGAATTTTCATGAGGCATTGCACCCTTCTGCTTATAAATGGGCAGTCTCCTGTTTGTGACAGATGCTTCCACCACTGCTATTCAGTGGTGGAAAATAAGGCTGTGGAGGATGTGCAGCTCTGGTCATGGAGAGATGCAGAGCTTGGCAGACTTGCAGGCACTGATAACATGCAGTAGATCTGGGACAGCACATTAAAGGAGCTGGAGCCATGACTAAGTGCTGAAGTGCAGTCATGTGCTTTCCCCTTGCTAGTGCTGTCTATAATGAAAAGCTTGGATGTATGCTGCAGTTGGGAATGGAAGGTTGGCAGGGAGGAGAGGCTTTGCCTTCTGTTTGATTTTCCCCCAGCTACCTTTTCTCTACAGAGGAAAACTGTGGAAACTTTATATTGTTTTCTCGGGTAATGGAGAAACAGTGGTAAAGACTGGGCAGACAACTGTGCAGAGCAAGGGCGTGTGTTTGTTTATTCTCAGAATTTCTGTCTCATCTTTTGCCCTCCAAAAAGGCCCATAAGATAGCTCATAGCAGATTTAAAAATATACAGATACAGTAATATAAAACAAAGGATCATTGTAGAAACAGCAGTACCCACAAAAGCAATCCCAACCCAACATCTAAAAGCATTGAGAGAAATCAACTGAGGAAACAAGGAGATATACAAAACACATATACCAGGTGTCTTATGAAAATGTTCAAACACTTTATAGCAGTGGTACTCAAACTTTTCCAGCCAGTGGCTCCCTTGACCCCCGTGGCTGTTGGCCATGACTCCCCATCATGTTCCTGAGGGCTGGAAGTGACATCATTAAACAGGAAGTGGCCAGAAATATTAACTATATTAATATTAATTATATTTATCATATCATTAATTAAATGCAGATCTTAAAAATATATTATTAATACACAGCAATATACATGCTTTATAAATGATCAGCTGCTGATCACTGTTGGAGACAGGATGCTGGAGTAGGTAGATTTTGTCTGGTGCAGGCGGACTCATTTTTTAACTTTGTAAGCATACCAATAGAATTGTTTTATCAAATGAACTTTGTTAACAACCAGTCTGACCGACATTACACACACACACACACACACACACACACCCCTGTGGACCCCAATCCAACTAGTCATTTCTCCCATTCTCCTTGGATAGGATTGAACCCTTTATTAATTTAATGAAATTAAATTTTTCCAGCAGCTGGTGGGGAAAACAAAAACAGACCATGAAAATATATCAGAGCTGATAAGGGTTTGGTTAGGAAGCTGATTTGTCTCCTATACTAGGAGATGCACAGCTCAAGCCTATGCATGTCTACTCAGAAGTAAGTCCCATTAGAGTCAATGGGGCTTACTCCTAGGAAAGTGTGGATAGGATTGGGCTGGCAATCACTTCATCAATGGCTGATAAGTATTCCCTTCAAATAGCAAGACTCATCACTTTAAAAATACAGCCTTTCCTCTTCAGTCAAACAACAAGATTAATAAATCACTTTAAAAACAGTACCCTTTTTCTGCTCCTGGCCAAGTAAAGTGTGTGCTTGTCTCTCCCCTCCCCCTTTGCCAACTGCATGGAAGCAACTTTAAGGGGAGGGGGAGGAAAGCGGGAAGGTTTGGAGATCGAAAGGGGGGGAGTGGAAGAGGGAGGGGGTTGAAAAGAGAGATTTCACTTTGATGAGAAGTGATCCCCAGCTGGGAACTAGGAACCAACCAAACAAGGATCAGCAAGGGTTAAGGACTGCAAGCCTAGCATGCTCGGAAGAGGGCAGGGCGGCAGCAGCCATTCTTGCAGCTGAGCAACTCCCATTTCTTCTGCTTAAAAAAAAGCACAGACGATGGGCAGAAAACGGGCTTGTATTCTGCCCAGGGATGTGACTGTATCGCTTCGAGAGGACATCCCACGCCTCCCCTTTGAGTTCCTGGCGCCTCCCTAAAGAGCTGCGCCTCACAGTTTGAATAACACTGCTTTATAGTGTCAAATTTATTATGCTAGAATTCACACACATACTATAATTCACACACATACTACAAATGTTGCATACAGAAGCAGTTGCGCAATCAAGTTAGTAATTAATTCGTTAACAAATTATAAGTGCTCAAAATGTTTTCCATTGGTGGTTCCTCCATACGCTGCTGACATTGTTGACTGAGAGCCCAATCCTATACATATCTACTTGGAAAGAGGTCTCATTATAACTTGGAAAGAGGTCTTACCTATCCCAGGTAAGTGTGGATAGGATTGCAGCCTAAGGGAGCTGTGTGCTGGGATGGTTCCACTATCACTTTCCTTAGATGCTCGAATGTTGCAGGTTTACTATAATGAAGTATGAATTAAGATATAGAGCTCATTAAAATCAGCATCCCCTATTCCCACTGCCCAAAGCTGTTTTCCATTAAAAAAAGAAAAAGAAGAAGAAGAAATGGTGTTGGGGGAGACAGGCAACCAAAAGTCCCATTCAGTTTGACTCTATGGCTAATCAGTAGGACCCAGCCAGAAAGCAACATTGCTTAAACCTAAAACTTTGCTTAAGACATTGTTTAAACCTAAAACATTGCTCCAAAATTAGTTTAACATCTTCTGAGCAATAAAATAGTCAAGCTGAGAAGTGTATTGTAAGTCTTGGTCCACTGGAACCTAAAAAATTAAGTTGTAAAGCATATGCTTTTTCTTAACTGTTGCCGCTGGTTCAAAGCTGCCAGGAGCCTTATTGAGATATTGAGAGAGTATACCATGAACACATCAGGGGGAGCAGGATCATAGTGGTAGGTCCAATAGTAGGTCCAGTGCTTGTGCAGACTGTATATGCGAAGGCTCCTCTGCACAAGTGGTAATCTTGCTTTTTGCAGCCTTCTTGACTGCATGTATGAAGCCTGCTCACATGCATTTTTCACATGTTTGGAGACTATGCAGTCAGACTAGTGAATGTAAGTCAGGTGGGAAAGGGCCTGCCACTGCAATCCCATTCCTCCTTTTCATGAGTTCACTGTACATACTTTGGATGTCTTTCTTCTGAGTAGGGTTACCAACTCCAACCCTACTCAGCTATTCCTGAAGATTTTTTTTTCATTATAATTACTGTCTTTTAGGGACAGTGAGACCTGTTTAAATATCCAGGATTGTCTCCTAGAAATGGATGCTGATTCCTGGACTCCAGGCCAATTCTGGAGGGTCGGGAACCATAGTAGTGAGTATGGCTCTATATGCATATTTCCTTATGAATGTGTGGTTGGATATGCAAACACTTCCTTCTTTCTCTCTGGTAACGTATGGATGACAGGTCAGGGCCCAATCCTATCCAACTTTCCAGTGCTGATGCAGCTGCAGTGCAGCCCTGAGGTAAGGGAACAAATGTTTTCATACCTTGAGGAGGCCTCTGTGACTGCCTCCCCACCACATGATGCAGCACATGTCCCATTGGGTTGGCTGCACCAGCACTGGAAAATTAGATAGGATTGGGCCCTCAGTCAATCTGTAACTATTGGCACTAGAGTTAGTTTAGATTTTAAAAGCACCCTATTGCATTTAACTGTTTGACGCTAATCTGAGAAATATTAATTATTTAGGACAACATTACAGTATTGGGGGGGGGTATTTTTCATATGAAGCTTAGCCTCATATGTATATATTTGCAATCCCTGCTGGACAATTCTTTTGAGGAGTCCTGTTACAGAAATATGTACTTAATCATAATCGGTTTGAGATTGTTTTTTCTTAACCTGTTATCTTTTAATCTGTCTTTTTGTAATGGCTACTCTGAGAGGTAAAATGATACAAAGTAAAATAATTGTTGCATTTAAGGTGGAATGAGTAAAGTATTCTGAGTCTACTGTGTTTATTCAGCAGCTTTAATCTACAGCATGTTGCTTGTTTCAGTCAAAAGCATGCCTGTAAATATTCAACCCTTTTAAAATTACAAATTATTCAAACAGCTACAGTGTTTCTCAGTGGTGGCAATTAACATTCATGTCAATGTTCATTGTGCTCTGAAATATAGTTTAACTGAAAGGTTAGTAAGAAACTTCAAGACAGGAAAGCATATACTTGTACCTGACAAGATTAAGAATTGCCTTGTTTAGAAAAGATTTTGATGGTGGAGTATGTTTTTCTCCCCCTCAAGATTAATAACAGTATACACCAGTATTTTGCAGTGCTGCTCAAAGATCCCTCATATCATATCTCCCATGACCTTTCTTCAATTGCTGTCAGCAGCACTATTTTCCTTCAAGATAGGAATTTTTGACATTAACTTGGCTCTTTTTTCATGACATCTCAAGTGCATCTGCACCAGCTTTTTTTTTTTTATTCTGAGTTCCTTGTACATTGGCTTTGTGGCATGTGATCTTCTCCATGCTACAGGCTCAAAGCCAATTTTAAGGCAGGGAACCAATACAGAAGGCAACCAGCTTTATTGTTCTGGTGAAGTTTTCAATTGTTTTATTATTTATTGGTATATAAAGCACCTTGAAGACCCTTGGAAAGTGGAAAATGCAGTATATACTGTATATTTCACAGTAAATAATTAAAATTTTGCAATGCTGGTATACTGCTGACTTGTGTGTTTGGTGCTTCTCTGCAGCTTCAAGACCAAACTGACTTAGGAGATCTTCACAAAATAAAAGTAAACTTGCTTGTGGCAGTTGTGCACCTATAGGAGCAGGGTTGGGACAATGTTAATGTGTTTCTACTTTACAAGACACACAGATGTGTTAGCCTCTAATTCCAAGGTCAGTGGAGGGATGCAAATATGGCCTTGCTCTGATGATAACTAGACATTATAGGGCTGCTGCCAATGCCTTATAACAGGGGTGTCCAAAGTTTTTGGCAGGAGGGCCACATCATCTCTCTGACACTGTCGGGGGCCGGGAAAAAAAGAATTAATTCACATTTAAAATTTGCACAAATTTACATCATTTTACATAAATGAATATATTAAAGATGAACTGATATGAATCTATGAAGGTCTTGCAATAGCTCAAGGCCTATAAAAGGCCTTGCACAAAGCAAGGCTGGCCTTTCTTTTGCTGCCGCTGCTGCATCACAGACATAAAACAGCAAGCAGTGGGGGAAGCCCTCATCCCACAGCTCATGTGAGAGGTCAAACAGTCGCCTTCATGCTGAGAGCAGTTGCGTTAGGCCAGTGTGGGCTCCAACAATTCTCTGGAGGGCCAGAGGCCCATTGGAGACTGGGGGCTCCCTGAGGGCCGCATTGAGAGGCCTCGAGGGCCGCAAGTGGCCCCAGGGCCGGGGTTTGGGCACCCCTGCCTTATAATGTCTAGTGAAACAACATAGCAGATGACATAACCTTTCTGTGAGTTTCCTCTGCTCTACATTGTGAGCTGCTGGCAACATGGACAAGCAAACTTCCAGCATAAATAGGTCACATCACATGGTAATTTTTATGAGACCCTATGGGGGATCAGAGAAGAACTAGTGGCTTTGGTGTTTTCTGCAGTATCCCCTTATCTGTATTATCTAGTTCTGCTTCCTCTTAGCGACTGCTTTGTTTTTTTTTTAACCAACCTTTAAGTTTACCAACCTTAAAGATATGCCAAATTCTTCCAGTTACAGAGTTTTGAAACATGTATTCTGCATTCCACTCTAGGACTACCAAAGGAATGTACTTGTATCTCGCTGCTGAATTTCTTTTTTAAATTTAAAAGCATTGGGAGACCACTGTTCTTTAAAGACAAATGAAAATGCAACTGCAGTTTATAGGATTGAAAACAATTGAAATACAATAAAACTAAGCTAAACTAATGTCCTGATCCTAACTGGGATCAACCAGTTTGTGCAGTGTTGGCAGCTATTTTCCATGGGTTGCTACAAGAGATGGCAATGCTCGAAAAAAATCTGGAGGCTCATCTGAGCTTCCCAGAGGCAGCATGTGCCTGCTCTCTGCCTCTGCCAAGCTCAGACTGCCAGAACTGCAGAGAGACATGACTTCCGGTTTCATGGAGGAAACTGAAAATAATGTATCTTGTACAATTGGGGCAGCCTGTGCCTCGCAGAGGCAGCGAGCAGGCACATACTGCCTCTGGAAAGTTCAGAAGGGCCTCCAGGTGCGAGGGGATCAGAGCTCCCCTTGCCTTCAAAGACTTGGGGAATGTACCCTGTGACAACCACGTAAGCAGCTGTGGTGCCACATATGCGATCTGGCATTGGCCAGAAGGTAACTAAGGGGCGCACACCTGTAATTTAATTTGAAGCTCACCAGTGCATGAATAATAGGCCAGGCTTCTATCTTCTCGGCAAAGGAGTAGCCAGCATATCAACAAAAGTTGAAAAAGACACAACTCCCACTTGTTTTCTACTGTACACCTATCTCTCCATTGCAGGATCTGTCCTTCCCCCTGGGGGCTCTACCGGAGATCTTAAGGGGGTCCAAGCAGCAGTAGACTTATCCTGTTTTGGTAAAGACCACAATGAGTGCAGGCAGTTTAGCTTAACCCGGTTTATTCTTGTTAGTTGCTTGACATTCATCAGGCCCTTGTTACGCCATGGGGCCTGGTGGGTTTGTTAATCCCTCTCCCCCAGAGTCCAGATCGCCCTTTACCCATAAGCTTTGGCTCCTGCAAGGTTCCTCTGGATAAAGTCCACACCCGAGAGTTTCAACAGTATCTCAATAAGAGCCCCGGCGCTGCCAACCAGGGTGCTGGTGGTCTTTCGGGGTCTGCAAGGGGTGCCGGTGACTGGTGGATGGTTGTAGGGAGGCACCAGTGCCCGGTTGATCTGTCTTGGTCAGCTGGGTAGCAAGGTTCTGGGGGGAAGCCCCTGGGTCTCTCCAGGCGGGCCCAGCCTCCCTGATGCAAGGATGTGATTCCTCTCCCAGGCCTGGATGGAAGCTCCGGCTCTTCCCCGGCCAATGCCTCGAGCCTCTGAGGTGAGTGGTAAGGTTGTGCCCCACTCCAGGAGCACAGGCCCTGTGAAGAGCCTCTTCCCCCTCTGGCTACTGGGCTCCTTATGAATCCCGCAGCAGACCTTAAGGACCCCACACCTTCCAGCCATGTGATCCTCCTCAGGCCCTACACCTGAGGTGACCCTCTGCCTGGGGCAGGGTCCTCGCTGTACTTTTCTCCTACTCCCAAGGAGTCCTTTACCCCTGAAGATTCCTTCGCTTCTGAGGGCATCTGTGTTGCCGGGGCCTGACCCTGGCGACAACACCATATTGGTCTTCACTCATTCTGTGTTTTATCTGACAAGACTTTGTAGCATATACTAATTACTAAAATCTTTTCTTAGGCTGCAACCATAGCAGATATTCAAAATATAAGGGGCATGAGTTAAAGTTAGGAATGGAATATAATTCTGGCTGGTGAACTTTGTATATTCAGAAAAGAAAAAAATATGTTTATACGATATACAGTGGATTTCTGAGGATTTGGAACCCATGGCTGAAACCCACTGAAACCCTCCTTTTCTGGTCATGTCTGGGATGCTTTCTGAGGCCTGAAGAGGTTATATGAGGCCTCTGCGGGCTTCAGAAGGGCTCTGGATGTGACCTGAACCTTGTTCCAGTTGTGTTCTGAGTGTCCTGGTGGCCTAAATCTACTGATTCAAACATCTGCGGATTTCTGTATCTGCAGGAGTTCCAACAATGGAACCTCTGCAGATAATGAGGGCCACCCTGTAGTTTGCAATCATGCATTTCTTTAACATTATTTCACATGTTCTTAGCTGAATCCTAACCTGGCATCTTCAGATAAAGCTGGAAAAGAACACATTGGTGTTCTGGCTAATCTTCACTCTGAATTTCACAGAGTCCTAAGTGAGTTGTGCAGCGGCTGCTCTACAATGCTGGGCGATACTGTCATTGTCATTACTGAACTCTGAAATGCAAAGACAAAGCTGCACAGGGCTTTTGTTAGTACTGTGCAGCCACATGGCTGTGCAACTTAGTGGTGGTGACCGGTATTGGATAGTCATTGTGGTCAATACTGAGCTAACCACTGGTCTGATTCAATATAGGAATCTTCCTATGTACTTGGTAGTTTATTTTAAGTGGATTGTTTTGACTTAACTATGGTTAAAAAACTTGTTAACATCATAAAAATGAATTTATTATATGACTCTGCTTTTCTTTCTCTTGAATACAAAGCATTAAAACACAGCCTGGGAGAAAAGATTTCTTGACCGTAGTTGTCTTTCTTGATCCAATCAATTTCAAAGTTAGGACATTTTTGTTTTTCAGTTGAGTTGTTAAGATTTTGTAGCGATGAAAATGATTTTATCTCTTCTTCTCAAGTGCAGATGTTGATCCAGAGGTTGTAGCCAAATTGCAATTTGGGTAATTACCTCCTGCCTGTCTTCGTTCCCTTGTGGATGTAATTGGATCAAGTATGACTGCCTTCCCCATTTCCTCTTTCTATGCTCTCATGTGTTGTTTCTGCTGTTATTATAGTAGATTGCAGCATTCCATCAGAGCTGACCGCATTTCAGCACTACCGTGAAGTGAACCATATACATTGGCAATTAGAGGAATAAGATGTTGTTCACGTCTGTAAATATTGTTACTCCTATATAGTCTCTGGTTTTTGGAAATGACACTGCTTCATTCTCTGACTTCCTTAATAAGATTGACTTCATGTGGCTGTTGCTGTCAAACTTGACTTTCCCCACACTGCGGGATACAGTCTTCCTTTTAAGAAGTGTCTGGCTCAGAAACAAGATGTGGAGTATAAGGGAAGAGGATGTTGGTCTTCCTTGTGTTTTCTGTATGAAGGAATCTCCCCCTCTCTAAATAGCATAATTATCATTCTCATTCTTGGAAGTAGCACTAGTAGTGAGCGAGTATTTTCTCTTTTCGAACATTCCACTTGTACTGGTCTTGGACAGTTTTGGTGTCCGAATGCTGCTCAACATACTGAAATCTTGTTTCTTGCAGTTTTAAATTGAATTTTAGGTGTTTTTTTTTCATGCTAGAAACACAAAAGCAGTGCACATTGTATTTTTCAGTGTAAGATTTCTTCTCACATTATAATTGCAGTGTCCCAAGCAGCCAGTCTGAAACTGGCAAAGGCTGTTCAAAAAAATAAAGGGGAAAATGATAGCAGTAAGGTTTGAGTGACTGAGCAATGACAGCATTTCCATTTTTACCCTTCAGATTGATTACATGGTTTGAATGAAGTTTTCACCAAAAAAAAAAAAAATCTAGAATCCTTCCAAAGCTTATGTAATACAGAACTTCACTGAAGTATAACTCCCTGAGAGATGAAATTTCAGCAAGGTATTTCTTCTCTTATGCTAGTTTCCAGCACATGGTGAGTATACAGAGAACAGCACATGGATTGTTTCCTATTCTTGTCAAGAAATTAGGCATTCATAACTAGTAGGAAACTTCTGTCCAGTGGCAAAGCAGAAGAAGGGGGAGAGTTGGAACTAAGGAACTCTTTGTAAGTTTCCAGGGCCTGTTTTCAACCTAATTCTGAATATGAAGTTTTTTTTTTTGATAGATGTTTGTTTGACCCAACTAGGCCTGTGACATAAAATACAACATAACTGTATGAATTTTCCTTTCACTTAGAGCCCAATCCTGTGCTCGGCAGCATGGTTCCGTGCCGTCAAGCACTGTCGCAAATGTGCTGTAGGGCACGTTTGCGAGCCTCACCGCTGGGCTCCTGCCCATGCAAGCTCAGCACCGGCCAGTGCTGGACAAGCATGGGGCGGTTGCCCAGATTCTGCAGCTCGGCGGTCTCCCGGACCGCTGAGCTGTGGCACGGTAGGCAGGGGCGGGGGCAGGGGCAGGGAGGAGGCGTTCTGGGGAGGGGGGAGGCCGGTGGAGGGGTGGCGAGAGGGCTGGGGGAGGCGTGCCGGGGGGTGGGCAGGAGGTGTGCCAGGGGTGGGAGGGAGGCGGGTCCACAGAGCTCTGCTCTGCAGGATCCAAGGTGCTCATGTAGGGCTCCGTGCCCTTTTGATCAGTGGTAAAGTGAGTAGCCCCACTGTGGGGCTTACCTGGGAAAAGAGGATGAAAGTCCCCTTCTCCCAAGGCGCACAGGATCTGGTGGCAGCCCTTGTCGGTGCCGCCGAGCCTGGTCGCCCCAGGCAGCTCAGGATTGGGCTGCCTGTCTGCAGAAAAAAGCTTTCCTTCTATCATGGTTTTTGTGCAGGTACACACCTGACACCTGTGCCTACACAGTGAAAATGTCAGAGTCTTCTAAAAATTAATGGTGAGAGCTGGTATGCACCCTTCACCACACGGGGGACGATCCTGTGCTGTACCCATACCTGAAGGGGCGCGTGCATGCCTTCCCACACCATTTCTCTTTGACGCTTGCCTGAGCAGAGTTGTGATTAATTGGCATGTCTAGAACAGTGGTTCTCACACTTTTAGCACTGGGACCCACTTATTAGAATGAGAATCCATCAGGAAGTGATGTCATGACCAGAAAGCAGGAAAATTTTTAACAATTCTAGGCTGAAATCCTACCCACACTTACCAGGAGTAAACCCCACTTACTAGCATTGTTAAAAACATATACATAGTAGTCTGTTAAAAGTACAGAGCTGTTACATTTCCGCAGATGCAGTCACATTCCATGGTAGCATCAAGTCTAATTACCCTGCACATGCTGGATCTTGTCTGATCTCGGAAGCTAAGCAGGGTCAGGCCTGGTTAGTACTTGGATGGGAGACCGCGTGGGAATACCGGGTGCTGTAGGCTTATACCATAGTCTTTCGAGACTGAAGGTTGCCAACCAACCAAAATATTGAAATGAATGGGGACCCACCTGAAATTGGCTCGCAACCCACCTAGTGGGTCCTGACCCATATTTGAGAAACACTGGTCTAGAATGTTAATTGTAGTGAGTGTAGTTAGTTTTTGGGAATTATACTTTTCTTCATTAGTTTGCCTCAGGTGTCTCTTGAGCTATACTGTTTACTGTGGACTTGTCTGTATGGTGTGGCACATTTTGAAAGTATCAGTTGAAAGAGGAAAGCATCTCTGATTCTCAAAAGTCCTTCCTTTGTTATGGAGGAGAACCATAAAGTGGACTTGTGCTCTGTATGGGAACCACAGAAGATCTGGCAAAGAGATAGTATGGTGTCTGCAGTGACCCCTTTAAGGGTTAAGGCCCAGACTTTCTGCAAGAGATGTGCTGCACAGCTGCAGCCAAACCAGGTTCACTCCATAGCATGTAGAGCAACCCATTTTGGTGTAGCTGCACACTACAGCAGGGAAAACCATATGATTGGACTGTGAAGCATTGCGCCCTTCCTTGAGTAGAAAGAACTGAGAACTCCAAAACCCAGGGAGATCTTTGAGAATGTAGAAACTTTTGAAAGCATTTCTAACATGGTGGTAAAACACCTGTGTCCATGGTTTATGTTTTATCCAATGTGCATGTTAGATAGGCTGATTGCATGACACCTGAAGTGTCATTCCAGTACCATTCTAGGGGAAAGCTATGCAGTGCACCTGATTCCAGAATTTTTCATCTTGGATGGCATGCACTTGGCACCACTACTTATTTTCAGAATGAGTTGGAAGAGATACCACCTCCTAACACAATTATTCTTACATCACTGTGACAATTTTCAGGCTCCCTCATGGACCATCTAGAGAACAATCAGATTTTCAAGCTGTGCTCAGCTAATGATCTTTTTGTCTGAAAAATGTCAACAGACTGGAACTTCTAGCCAAAACAGTTTTTGTAGAAGAGCATTTTTGGGTTGTTAAAGGAAGAATGTTACCTTTTATTATTTTTAAGTGCATCTACTTTGGGGATCAAACTTTATAAATTTTTAAAAGTTCTGAGGATGTTTAAATTGCCAGAATGGAGAGAAAATTAATGCTGTACTTTTACTATTAAAATCATATGTTGCATAAATACTGTGGCACAGCTACTTTGAATAAAGTGCAGGTAGCTCTTGATTAATGCAATCTTAATTTGCACATTTTTTAAACAATGTGATTTACAAATTAATACCAGAAGTGCAGTTTGCGTGGGCTTGTTCTTGAAATAACATGGTCAATTAGTTGCTAATGAGCAACTCTGTTATACAATGGCAGTTTCGGGGAGGGGGGGAGGACACGACTCTAAAGCCAGAAGATAAAAGAGACAAAGAAAATGCATTCATGATTCACAGAGCTTCTGGGGGGGGGGCCTGTGGCTTCACAATATCTTGTGAAGTTCCTTCTGCTTGGTGGCAAGGGCTGGAGTACAGAGGAAGGTAGCAGAGGGAGACTTGAGTTTTGTGAGTGGGGAGGGGGAGAAAGAGTGAGAGAGGCTTCTGCCACTTACTCTGAAAGAGGGAGCAATCCCCTGTGGTTGTCTCTTTCAATATGAAAGGTAGGAAGCAGAAGCAGCAAGTGGGATTTTTCCCCCCCTCAAGATAACTGACAAGCGGTCTTGAAACTAAGCTCTGCTGCTTATTCTTTTATCAGTTTCCTTGTCAGCATCTTTGTTTTCCTTTGATGCATTCTCCGCTATCAACATCAGTAAGCATTCCTTCTCCCAACAGTCTCCTTCTTAACCCTCCCATAAGCCATCTTAGGCAAGAAGTCACCAGTTGTCAACAAATGTCTTTTCCCCTAACCCTGCAGTTTTCCAACTCTCCAGGAGTTTGAAACCCGCAGTAAGTCCTTGCTGGGGTGGGGAGGAGGCAGCGGGGGCAGGGGGAGGCAGCGACACATTCCCCAGGATCGTGCCACTCAGGGGGGCTGCAGGGACTGGGATGCACTCACCAGTCCCTGCAGCAGCCTTCCTGGGGTGCAGGGAGCCCTGCGCGAGCACCTGCAGGGCTCCGCAGGTCAGGGAAAGTGAAAGTGGAGTGATTGTGCACTGCCTCCGCAAAACCGGATTGTGCAGTCCCTGCAGTCCCATCAGAAGTGAAAGTGGAGTGTTCGCGCTCCGCTTCCGGTTTACCAGAGGCGGTGCACTATCACCCCACTTTCACTTTGGAAGCTTCGGGCAGCCCTGCAGACCCCTGGGAGGCTGCAGGAGGCTGTAGTAAGTACAGCCAAGCCCTTGCAGCCCCCTGAGTGGTGTGATCCTGGGGATTGCGCCTCTCCCTCCTCCCTGCCTCCTGGTTACCCCCGTCGCTTAAGGGCAAAGAGGCCAGGACCCACAGGCACCCCAGTCTGAAAACCTCTGCCCTAACCAGTGATCCACAGTCTGGGAATTAGGAACTGAGGATGCCGCAACAAACTCACAGGCGTACTGTGGGATGTCCTCTTCTTCCCGGCTCTGCTGGGCACCGCCATCTTGGATCCGGCATGAGATCTTGCGTGATCCAAGTTGGCAACACCCAGGAGAGCTGGGATCAAGATGCTGCCATGAAAGAAGGCTGCCATCACCACTATATATTCGGGAACCACTGCCCTAACCCATCCCAATCTCATTGTTTCCTATGGGGAAAGAGGTTTCAATTAACATGTTTTTGATATATGCACAATTTTCCAGATATGCAACACCTGTGTAAATTGAGAGCTGCTCTGTATCTTATATTACCTGCTCTTGGAGTTTGGGAAAGAATTGGAGTTTTTCTGTAAGTCAGTTCTGATACTTTGCCTTAACGAACAAGTTGGTCAAGAATAATAGTTGAATGTAACATGTTGCTTTTCCCCTCATTTTTCAAATTTCCTCTGTGCTCAGTACTATTTTTAGGAATGGGGCCATATATCTGGTCATTGTAGTTGCTGCTACTTAATGAAGAGTGTTAAAGCTCACATCACGTCCTGCCAGTAAGTATGAGTAAGCTACGGCCAATGTGGCATTTCAGAGCCTCTGTTGGTATGGAACTTTGATACAGAAAAGAGATTGCTCTGCAATTTGACTGTGCTCACAGATGTTTTTCCTGATTTCAGCAGGATTTTAAGTGAAGCTTTGAGGTGAAAGATTAACTAGGCTATCTTTGAAATCCCTATGTAGTGCGGTTTTAGCAGGAGTCTATAGTGCACGTGCCAGAGTATCTCAGCTTGCAAAGTGATTTGATAACACCGAAAAAGTGGTAGGTCAGTATTCTTGCATAAAATGGTGCAGAAAATTAAGAATGACAATAGTGAGGAGATGGTGTTTGGCTTCAGCAGAGATCTGTAGGCAACTGAAAAGACATAACGTATTACCACCAAGACTTGGACAGCATGTGGAATAAGATAGTAGACCTGTAATTCCCAGTGTTCATTTGCAAGCATTGCACTAGAATTGCTGTGATTCTACTGTCAGGTAGCTGAGTGAATGTCTGGACTCTTAACTCCCTATACACTTCAAATAACTTCCATAGTTAATCTTCCATTCCTGATTTGCAATTTAGGCTTGAAGATCAAATCATTCATCTTGCTGCAAAAGGAAGGACTTCACTCTCTCTCTCTCTCTCTCTCTCTCTCTCTCTCTCTCTCTCTCTCTCTCTCTCTGTGCATGTGGAATTACAAAAGTTAACAGCCTCCAACATGGCTTTCGGTCCGTGCAGGTTATCCATACCACTTCATCAGATCTGAAGGTTCAAATTTCCCCCATCAGTCAGACTAGCAACAGCAGAACTGTTTTCCTCTGTTTCATCTGGGGAAGAGACTATCTTGCTATACAGATTTTGACTTCCTAATCCTAAACTGAAGGCTACAGAACACTTATTGCATCAACAACATGCCTTTAAGGATCAATACCTTACTAGCTCCCGATATGATTCTAATGTTCAGGTCTGACCACTGACAGTGGTAAGTATGTCAGTCATCAGAAAATGCTACCATTTTAAGCAGACTTTAATCTTCAGTATACCTCATTTCATCTATTTGATTGTTGATTTGCTTTAAAGCTAGTGCTTTAGTGTGGATATACTCTTTAAACCTGCAGATGCATCTCCCAACTATTCACTTAATTTGACAGCCATCTCAGTGACCTAGTGTTGATGTCTTAACCATGGTTAACACAGTGGGGCCTATGCTCACAGGACTTCACTGAAAGGAATGACTTCCCCCTTTTCTTATGAGCATTAATTGTGACTTTGACTGTGTATCTGATATTTCTCATCTCCAAAGAAGACTGAGTTAGCATAGTTCGTATCAGTGGAAAAACTTAAGCAACAGATGATATAAATTTCCGCATTGGTTTTCCCTAAAGAATCCAGTCTTGAGGAAGCTGCTCTTTTACAAGAAACACCCAGATGATAGTTTCATGCGATATCCCCTTGAATACACTCTTGTCCTCTTGCTTCTCCAGAGTGCAAATGATCAGTACCCCATTGAGTTATTTATCATCTTTAGGAGTGCAACTGCTGTGGCAATAGGAAGAACACACAGTGCATCATATATTGCAAGATATTTGTCTCGGTCCTTAAAGCTGCTAATTCCTGATTGTATGAAGAATGATTTCCTCCTTGAAGTTCCAAGATCAAGACAGTTACAGATCTCAACACTGTTACACTTGCTTAGACATTTGCACTATGAAGGCAATACTACTGAAAATCTTCATTTGAAACCCCTGCAAAGTACTGAAATACATAAACAGTGAATTGTTTTTAAAATTTCCATTTCGATCTGTTTCCAGTTTTGAGGTACAAATCTAATTTAGAAATTGATTGAGATCTTCAAGCAAGCATGTATGTGTGGGTATCCTCACAATTGTATTACAGTATGGCATGGAAACAATTGCAGTTGTTTATATGGACATGTCCTTAAGTATAAGTGAAAAGTGACATTAATATTCCTGGAGACATGAATTGGAACTATTAAAGGGTTGATCAATCATTAGATTATCTTGTTCATTTTTAATCATGATTTCACTATTTCAATTAGGAGTAACCAGGATTTAAGCTAAACTTGAATATTGGGGCAGCAGCTTCTTTATTTGGAGAAAATAGTATTTTTATGTTCATTACAAATAATCTAAGTGATAGATTATTTTTATCCTTTTCAAACTTCAGCCCTGGATTCAGGACAGAAACAGACTCAGTTGCTCTAGTCAGTGATCTATGCTGGGAATTAGATTGGGGGTGGGGAGAGTGTGTGTCTGTTTGTTCCACTGGATTTCTCAGTGGCTTGTTATACTATCAACCGTCATATTTTTCTGGACCATCTAGCAGAGATTGGCTTAGGACATACATAGAGTGGTACTTCTCTTAACTGTCAGCCAGGTTTCAGAATATGATAGTAGGAGCTTCTACTTGGTCCTAGCCCTTTAGTCTGTAGGCAAGGCTGGCAAGGTTCCATCTTGCTTCCCCTTCAGTATTTAATGTCCGTTTGAAGTTGGTGGGAGAGGTTTCCAGGGATTTGATATTATGCTGATCACATCCAATTCTGTCTTCCCTTTCTGTCTGGTCATAGGGAGGCTGTTGACATTCTGAACCAATCTCTCTGACTACTGTGAAAGACTGATACAGTTCCATAAGCTGAAACTTAATCCAGGCAAGGCAGAAGTAGGAAAGTCTATCCAGGTTTGCAGTTACAGCCTGTTCTGGACAGGTTGCGCTCCTCTTAAAGGATCCGGCTCACAGCTTGGGGCTGCTGCTTGACCCAGGTTTGGCCCTAGAGAACAAGATTGCAGCTGTGGTCAGAAGTGTGGTCACCCAGCTTCAGCTGGTGTGCTGTCTGACCACTTCCTGAATAAGACAGATCTGGCCATAGTAATCAGTGTTCTTAATAGCATTGCATTTGCACTATGGGAACACACTTGACCTCCAGCATGCTTTGAGGCCTTCACAGGCACTGATGGGATGGCGCAGGCCTTCCTGCTGGCGCTACTAACGTCTGTGCTGTTGCAACTTCCTGTACAGCATATTTGTCACAGCTGTACCAGCTGTGCATGTGCTACACCAGTGTGGAGGGAGGACAGGATTGTGCTGTAAGTTTTTGTGCATCATGATGTTTGATTGTACTTTAAGTTGCTTTTTTTTTTTTAACTGCCTTTAAATTGTTTTAACAAAGGTAAGGCAGTATATTCATTTCTAAATAAATGAATCAATGTCTGGTAATGGATTAGACATGAAAATCGGAGGGAAAGGTGGAATCATGGTTAAAGAGGCAGCTTCATGCCTGATTAATGGGTTGGATGTGACATTGTCAAGGGATATAGAGTGTATTCAGTTTGTGACAAAGGAAGAGAAGTTCTGCTTTGGACATAGTGAGTTTGAAAATACAGTGAAACATGCTTTCCCTAGTCCTACCTTATGTTTGACATCTTCCTGCTCCTTCTAAACAGGTCTTCCTGCCTGAGCTGTCTGCACTTCTGTGCTTAAACACCATCTGTTGTTTAATTTTCAGGCAGATACTTCAATTTTTCATGCATATACTCTCTACCCCGCTATCTAAAAATAAGTCTGTTACGTAATTAAAATTAGACATCATCACACCATTATAGTGTGAAATAGCACATTTCCTTCCTTTACTATGCAGATTAAGCAAAGCACAAATGCCCATTTCTAAAGGGATAGTCACAACAAGTTCTAATCATGATAAGAAGAATGGTAGGTATTAGTCTCTTATTGGGGAGAGCTTGGGGAAATCTATATCACTTTGCTTGTTTCCTGTGCGTCTTGTATCATCATATGTTGAATTTTGAGGTTCATTTTGCAACCTGTAAGCATGGTTTCATGTGTCAATGTAGCAAGCTAAACCATTAGTGGGGGCATACTATCGTCCTCCAGACCAGAAATCGGAAGGGGACCTTGAAATGAGGAAACAGATCAGGGAGGTGACAAGGAGGGACAGGGTTGTAATCATGGGGGACTTCAATTGTCCTCATATAGACTGGGTCAATTTGTGTTCTGGTCATGAAAAGGAGACCGGATTCCTTGACATGCTAAATGACTGTGCCTTAGAGCAGCTAGTCATGGAGCCCACCAGAGGACAGGTGACTCTGGATTTAATATTGTGTGGTACACAGGACCTGGTTAGAGATGTCAGTGTTACTGAGCTGTTGGGGAGCAGTGATCATGCTGCGATCCGTTTCGACATGCATGTCGGGGGAAAAATAACGGGCAAATTTCTCACAAAAACCCTTGACTTCCGACAGGCGGACTTTCCTCAAATGAGGAGGCTGGTTAGAAGGAGGTTGAAAGGGAGGGTAAAAAGAGTCCAATCTCTTCAGAGTGCATGGAGGCTGCTTAAAACAACAGTAATAGAGGCCCAGCAGAGGTGTATACCACAAGAAGGGCTCCACTAAATCCAGGAGGGTGCCCGCATGGCTAACGAGCCAAATTAGAGAGGCTGTAAAGGGCAAGGAAACTTCCTTCCGTAAATGGAAGTCTTGCCCTAATGAGGAGAATAAAAAGGAACATAAACTGTGGCAAAAGAAATGTAAGAAGGTGATACGGGAGGCCAAGCGAGACTATGAGGAACGCATGGCCAGCAACATTAAGGGGAATAATAAAAGCTTCTTCAAATATGTTAGAAGCAGGAAACCCGCCAGAGAAGCGGTTGGCCCTCTGGATGGTGAGGGAGGGAAATGGGAGATAAAAGGAGACTTAGAGATGGCAGAGAAATTGAATGAGTTCTTTGCATCTGTCTTCACGGCAGAAGACCTTGGGCAGATACCGCTGCCCGAACGGCTCCTCCTGACAGAGGAATTAAGTCAGATAGAGATTAAAAGAGAAGATGTTGCAGACCTAATTGATAAATTAAAGATCAATAACTCACTGGGCCCTGATGGCATCCACCAAGAGTTATTAAGGAATTGAAAAATGAAGTTACTGATCTCTTGACTAAGATATGCAACTTGTCCCTCAAAACGGCCACAGTGCCAGAAGATTGGAGGAAAGCAAATGTCACACCTATCTTTAAAAAGGGAAAGAGGGGGGACCCGGGAAACTATAGGCCAATCAGCCTAACATCTATACTGGGTAAGATGGTGGAATGCCACATCAAAGATAGGATCTCAAAACACATAGACGAACAGGCCTTGCTGAGGGAGAATCAGCATGGCTTCTGTAAGGGTAAGTCTGGCCTCACAAACCTTATAGAATTCTTTGAAAAGGTCAACAGGCAAGTGGATGCGGAAGAACCTGTAGACATTATATATCTGGACTTTCAGAAGGCGTTCAGCATGGTCCCTCACCAAAGGCTACTGAAAAAACTCCACAGTCAGGGAATTCGAGGACAGGTCCTCTCATGGATTGAGAACTGGTTGAAGACCAGGAAACAGAGAGTGGGTGTCAATGGGCAATTTTCACAATGGAGAGAAGTGAAAAGCGGTGTGCCCCAAGGATCTGTCTTGGAACCAGTGCTTTTCAACCTCTTCATAAATGACCTGGAGACGGGTGAGCAGTGAGGTGGCTAAGTTTGCAGATGACACCAAACTCTTCCAAGTGGTGAAGACCAGAAGTGATTGTGAGGAGCTCCAGAAGGATCTCTCCAAACTGGCAGAATGGGCAGCAATATGGCAGATGCGCTTCAATGTCAGTAAGTGTAAAGTCATGCACTTTGGGACAAAAAATCAAAACTTTAGATATAGGCTGATGGGTTCTGAGCTGTCTGTGACAGATCAGGAGAGAGATCTTGGGGTGGTGGTGGACAGGTCGATGAAAGTGTCGACTCAATGTGCGGCGGCAGTGAAGAAGGCCAGTTCTATGCTTGGGATCATTAGAAAAGATATTGAGAACAAAACGGCTAATATTATAATGCCATTGTACAAATCGATGGTAAGGCCACACCTGGATAATTTTGTTCAGTTCTGGTTGCCGCATCTCAAAAAAGACATAGTGGAAATGGAAAAGGTGCAAAAGAGAGCGACTAAGATGATTACTGGGCTGGGGCACCTTCCTTATGAGGAAAGGCTACGGCGTTTGGGTCTCTTTAGCCTAGAAAAGAGGCGCCTCAGGGAGGACATGATTGAGACATACAAAATTATGCAGGGGATGGACAGAGTGGATAGAGAGATGCTCTTTACACTCTCACATAACAGCAGAACCAGGGGACATTTGCTAAAATTGAGTGTTGGGAGAGTTAGAATAGACAAAAGAAAATATTTCTTTACTCATCATGTGGTTGGTCTGTGGAACTCTTTGCCACAGGATGTAGTGATGGCATCTGGCCTGGACGCCTTTAAAAGGGGATTGGACAAGTTTCTGGAGGAAAAATCCATTACGGGTTACAAACCATGATGTGCGTGTACAACCTCCTGATTTTAGAACTGGGCTATGTCAGAATGCCAGATGCAAGAGAAGGCACCAGAATGAGGTCTCTTGTTATCTGGTGTGCTCCCTGGGGCATTTGGTGGGCCGCTGACAAGGCACACCATGCTGTTAGTGGGGCTCACATCCCCCAATGACCCTACTAATAAATGACCCTCCCCCCAAACTCCCAAGGCACACCTGCAGACCATTTGTGGCACACCAGTGTGCCATGGCACAGTGGTTGAAAATGGCTGAATTATAGCATAGAGAGCGCCAAAGAAAGGGGACCTGAATGATCTTTCAATACCATCAGCCATGGTATCTCTCTAGGCCACAAAACTAGATTGGGATTGAAGGGCACTGCGTTGCACTGGTCTTGGTTCTATGTGGTTGATTCTTGGTTCTATTTGGCAGGTCTCAGACAGTGATATTGGGGACTGCAATTCAACAACATTGTTTTATCCTATGGTTTGGGCCCAGGTTATTCTTCCATATGAACGTTGGTCGCAGAATGCCACCTGCTGCTTCCATGCTATTAAAAATATAAAATAAAAAGCCATTGCTTCCTGTGCTCCTCCTGCCGTTTTTTCAGTTGCAGAAATTAAGGGCTTCTACATTTGATTTAACAGAACCATGTGAATGGAGGTGCTCTTTTGTTTGTACTGTCTCTTTAAAAAATCCCAGAAGCCCTGGATCTTACATTCCTCCATCCTAAAGGCCTCAGTAACACTGTAAATGACACCTTGTTGCCATGTGCATTGGAGCTGCAAATGCAAATGGCCAGCAGCTCTATGCACCTGCCACCAATGGACCCTGCCTGCACCAGAGTAGGTAAGGTAGGTAAGGTGGTCATGGGCTATTTGGGTGAAGTTTAGGGCTGGGACGATGGAGGCCGGGGAGTGGCTGTAGGGGGTGAATCTTGGTGGGAACAGTGTGCACCAGAATCCTATCACTTTTTCCAACCCAATCCACCCCCTTCCTCTCCTTGGACTTATACCAGCAAAATAGCTGGTGTGCATCTGAGGAGACCCACCAGGTGACCAGGGTGGTAAGTAAAAATATATATTTTATTTACCTCTTGCTGACTGCCTGATTGCCATCCCAACATTTCATGCAGCACGCACTTCATCCGCATGAATGGCAGAAGTTAATGGGAGAATAGGACTAGGCTGTTACATATACACTTGAAAATATTGTGTGTCTGTAGAGGCACCTGCTTTCCTTTCAGTTTTGTCTGTAGTGCTCATTCTCTTTATATGTAACTGAATATGGCTTCCATCTGAACAAAATGGCAGTGCCTGTCTTCCCCAGCACTCATCCTGCCTAGTCTTCCCCTAGCACTAATCTTGCACCCACACACAATGAAGTAGAGGTATGTTTCTAAAGTTACTTACTTCTGAGAACTAATGTTTGTGGTGCTTGTGAAACACAGCTTTGGTGTTCAGCATTTTTTAACAGGCCACTAAATATTTAAGTTTATGTAGTCATAGTTTTTAAATTATGTCTTAAATTAACTTACTGTTAATTGGAGAGCACATTGCCATACACAATTGTTCTATGTGAATATAGATCAATCTAACTGTGAACACATCCCCAGCAGTGTTTTCTTTCATTATTTGATTCATTAAATACAAAATGTATTTTCAAGTTTCTCAAAACAAACATACATCAGTATAATTATGATTTTGCTAATGTTACTTTTTCTAATTATTGTTCTCTAGAAATTACAAATTAGTGTAATGATTAAACATGCAATTAATACTTCACTTGCCTGCTGTGTTTGTTTTCCTGTGTTGTCTTCCATGCATTTTTAAGACTTAAATAATGCAGGGGTATATGAAAATATAACAAATTATCTCATTATTCATCTTTATTATTAGAAAGAGAATGTAATACACTAAAACCATTTTGTTGGAATGACCATGTACTTATAAATGGTTCCATTTATTTTAAGGGGCAGATTTATATGTACATTGTTTATTATATAAATTGCACACCTTTCTCCTTTGAAGGACTGAGGGTGGATAAGTCTTTGGAGTCTTATCCAGGTAGTGACCAGACACAAGTCTGCTTAGCTACACAAGATTACTATATCATGTGCCTTCAGATTATGCCCAGCATGGTTTCAAGACAACTGTTTACGCCCCAATTGATGTGTTCCCAAGGAGGCTTTTTTTGTCTGATCTAAGGCTGCTCTAAAGCTAGGTGTGGGTAATCCAGATGACATTGTTATGCAACATACCTGAATTGTTGATTGTCAGGAAAGGGGCCTGACCACCTTGTTTGACCAACACACATGATACTGAGTTTACAGAAGCCAGCAGCATACCTCTCAGAGAAGTGGCTTCTGTGCTATTCTGATAATTTACAAATCATATAGTGTGTGTGTGTGTGTGTGTGTGTGTGTGTGTGTGTGTGTTTAGTAACTCATGGAAACTCTGAGAGAAGGGAGGGGGTTTCAGGTCTTAACACTCACTGTGGTTGGTATCCTAATTGCACAACACCGTGTGTGCTATATACATTTTTGGAAAAAAGTTCCCATTGACTCTCAGTGGAAACTTTTAAAACAATGTAAATAGTATGTGGAGAAATCATTGGAATACAAATTGCATGCAGGATGAATTCCTGAAGTTCTCCTATCTCCAACTGTGGTTTTCCTAGTGTTTTCCCTACATACACTATTTAACACAAAAACAAACAAGCAAATCAAGGGCAAAGCTCATGCATTTGTCATAATGTGTAGTTTGGCCTTTGCTGGAATTTTAAAGTTAAAGCATTTAGGATTGATTGTTCAGCAGAATAGGGGGGGATTCAGATTTATTATTTCTCTTTTCCCTTTCAGGCCCTTCAAATCATCACAGCCAGTCAACTCTGAGACCACCAATTCCACCTCCTCACAATCATACTCTGTCCCATCATCACTCATCTGCCAACTCCCTCAACAGGAACTCACTAACAAATCGGCGGAACCAGATCCATGCACCAGCTCCTGCACCAAATGATCTGGCAACCACTCCTGAATCAGTTCAGTTACAGGACAGCTGGGTGCTTAATAGCAATGTGCCACTTGAGACCAGGTAGGTTATAGAGAAAGGATGGTACTTGATAGAATTGCCTTGAAGCTCTTGTGGTGTGTTTTTGAATGAAATTGAGATAGTGTTGGAGCCTAATGATCTGAAAAAGTCTTTTAGGATAGATAAGGGACATCAAACAATTTTTTTTTTAATAAAGGGGGATTTATATTTCTTTGACAATTAGATACCCTATTCAAATGACACTGAATTATGTTTGTTTCATAAACATACAAGTATGATCCAGTCACCAGTTAAGTGCTTAGACCTTTTAGACCTATCAATTCCAGCAAGTGGATAACTCTTCTGTTGCAGTCAATGGGATTTAAAAGTGTTCCATTTTGACTGAATTGCTCTCAAAGAAAGGACAAGTGCTAATGGAAAAAAGTTAACCATAAACAAATTTTTAAGAAATAGCTAAATTGACAAAAGGATTATTTCTGTGTGTTCTCTATCCATCTTTTTTCTGAAGTAATGTAACTAACTACTGCATTTCATTTTTAAAGTTTCTCATTTAGCAATGAAAGTTGGGTCAGTTCAGCTGTTCTCTTTTCACTTGTGCTTCATTTGAATATTTATTCTTCAGACGGCTCATGTGTATCCAACTAATAGAATTTATGTCACATATTTTATTCCCAAGAACAGGAAGATGTTATAAGGGTATATTGACTAAGTATTACTGATAAATTATGCATTTGGCCCTTCCTGAAGTAATAAACAGACTCATTTGAAATTAAGTGTTTTGGGAGTTCTGGAGAAACAATCCTTGATTCCAGACTGACAGAACTATAATTTTAATTTATATTTCATCCAGCGTGCAGACTCACTCAAATCCCTCCTGTACATAGTCAGTTTCATGCCTGTGGGGCAAACAGTAATGTTTTAAAAGGTGCTGTGCTTGTTAACTGGTGTCACTCACTCTCACACACAAACACGCACACCCAAAAAAACACAAAACTTTTAGTGCTTTTTCTAATTGCTCTTCATTACTATAGTATAGTGGTTTTCAAACTGGGGTATCATGACACCCCAGCCTGAAGGCCCTGGCTTCTGCCCCATTAAGGGGCAGGGGCAGGGAGGAGGCAGCAATGTGATCCCCAGGGTCGCATTTCTAAAGGGGCTGCAGGGACTGGGATGCACTCACCAGTCCCTACAGCAGTGTCCTGAGGGTGCGGGGAGCCATGTGCAAGCGCCTGCAGGTTCTCCAGATTGCAGAAAGTGAAAGTGCAGCGATCGTGCTCCACTTGCGGTTTTGCAGAGGTGGAGCACAATCGCTCCACTTTTGCTTTCTGCAGGCTGGGGAGCCCTGCAGATGCTCGTGCAGGGCTCTCTGCAACCCCAGGACGCTCGTGCAGGGACTGGTGAGTGCATCCCAGTCCCTGCAGCCCCCATAAGCGACACGATCCTGGAGATTGCATTGCTGCCTCTCTCCACTCCCCTGCAAGAACTTATTGTGGTTTTCAAACTTCCGGAGAGTTTGAAAACTGCAGCTATAGTACAATTTTCCCCCCCTTTGCAGGTTGTTGTTTTTTTGGGTGGTATTAAAGTTCAGTCAGAGCAGAGAGAGTGGAAGTTCTTCGTGATACTAAACTGTTGCTTACGTCCTTACAGAAACTGTAACTCACAGGACTGGCCTTTCCATGATATTGATTGAGGCAGTCACGTCAGATAGGGGATTGGTGAGGGGCATCTATCACCACTTCAGCTGCTCCTCCTCCTCCCGTTCCTGGATTCAAACTGGATTCTACAGAAAAGGAGCTGTAGAAAAGAGGAGAGTACTCCATACTTCCTCTTTCTCTTTAAATCCAGGAAGGAGGAAGATTGAAAGAGGCGGTGACTGCCATATCACCAGGCAAGGGGCAGCATTTCGCATGGCAAAATATCATACAAGTGCATCTGATGTATCACCTCAGATGCCAGGAAGTCTTGAATTAGTCCTGCTAATTCATCTGCTTCTTCTGCTCATCTGATCTTTACCACTCTTTCTAGATTCCCACAGATGCTTCTTGAGTTAGCTATAGGGCTGATCAGCCCATGCAGCAGAGTGAAGCGGGCATTTTGGAGTGCACCGTGGGCATCCCACACCTATCCATCACCTTCCCAATGGGCTGCTCACCTGCTTGACTCCTGGGCCCAAAGCAGCAGTTCCTACCTCCAGTTTTATCTAAACTCAACTGAGAGCTAACTGAGCTGAGAGTGGCTGTTTCCACCCGGTCTCCAGATGTCTTGGTCATGCAGGAAGAGGCAGTGGTGCTGGAGAATTGGCAGGCTCTTGAACTTCTTTCAGCTTGTGAAGCATTCAGTTCTGTAGCTTCTGCTGCCTATTCCCATTCAGGTATCCAGGCACTCTTGAAAGGAATGGCAGCAGCATCTGGAGAATCAGATGATTCTCAGGCTACTCCTTCTTTCTGTCTGGCAGAACCTAAGGCTGCACTGGGAAGAGGTGGCCTGTCTCCTTGCAACTGAGCGGGGAATAATAGGATTGCATGTGCTCCTGCTCCTCCTCTGGCAGCAAGGAGATACACTGCTTAAGGCATGCTGGGGTTGGATCAGACCTGGTTCCCTCTTCACATCCCTAGTAGTCTACTGTTTTCACTAGCTCCCCAGATAGACCTGAGGAGACTTTGTGGAGTTGAGGGGATTTAGTAAAGCCATTATGTGAAACTCTTTCATAGAGCTCTTTTTGAGCACTCCTGAATGTGCTAGTATTTCATTGAAGCATAACAAAATTACAATCTAAATAAGATGGGGTTGGACGTGTAGTGCTTGATGCTATGTAGATATCTTTACTCAATAGGCTTGGCTATCCTAAGGGTGTGGCCTGATAAAGGACAACATTGTAACACAGAGGAGAGAGTAAGAGGCAGCAAGATGGAAGACAGTTCAGTGGTGGAAAGCAGTAGGCAGTGGTTGCATGGTTCATTTCAGTATAGGTGCCAAAACTTAAGCAAACCAAGTGCAAATTACAGTGCAAAGTACACAGAGATGTTTAGTTGCACTGAAAGAAGCTGTGGGGAAGAAAATGAGTAGATAGGAAATTTAGCAAATCAGGAACTTGGAGATCCAAAAGATAAGGACTATCTCTGACTGTGAAGGTTTGAAAACTTGGTCTTGCTGCAAGGCCTTTGTGGTAAATATTTACCTGGAGAATGGCAGTTAAATGCTAGAATTGATGGGTATATGTAACATTTAACAAGTGGTCATGACATTGTGCTGCCTTTATGAGACATTGTTCTGGTATGTAGTTGTGGGAAGCATACTGTTCAACCTGAGTAGACTCCAGGCTGTCACCAAGATAAAGGAGACTGTGTTACGAGACCTTCTTTTTGCTGATGACTGTGCCCTGAATACTGGATCAGAACAGGAAATACAAGCCAGATGGACAAATTTGAAGCAGCATGTGACAACTTAGGTTTCCTCATCAACACAAAGAAAACTGAAGTGATGTACCAGCCAGCTCCGAAGCCCCAACACCAAGAGCCCACCATCATGGTGAAGGGACAAAAGCTGCAAGCAGTGGACCAATTTACATACCTTGGCAGCGCACTCTCCCGTGCAGTGACATTTGACGTTGAGGTCAACTGCAGAATCACCAAGGCAAGTTCTGCATTCGGCAGACTGCGGACCAAAATGTGGAATTGCCATGGAATAAGCCTTGCTACAAAGCTTAAAGTCTACCGAGCAGTCGTGCTACCTACTCTGATGTATGCCAGTGAGACTTGGACTGTATACAGGAGGCACACTAGGCAACTGAACCACTTCCACACTATGTACTTCCGCAGACTTCTGAGGATCCAGTGGCAGGACAGGGTGCCAGATATAGAAGTCCTCTCCAGAGCAGGACTGCCGTCAGTTCACACCCTGCTGATGAAAGCCCAGACACACTGGGCAGGTTGTGTTTTAAGGATGCCAGACCACCACATCCCTAAACAGCTCTTCTATGGTGAGCTGTCTCAAGGAAAGCAATCTCATGGGGGACAAAAGAAGTGATATAAAGACTCACTGAAAGCCCCTCTCAAGTCCCTGAATATTGACACCACCACCTGGGAAATCCTGGCACAAGACTGATCGACATGGCACATCTACCAAGGCTGTCAGACATCTGAAGCCAGAAGGACAACCATAGCACAAGAGAAGCGTGCACTCCGTAAAGCCAGAGCTGCAAATGCTGCAGCAGTGGTGCCTACACATGTCTGCCTGACATGTGGCAGAACATTCCGTGCTTGTATCGGCCTTATTAGTTACCTGCAGACACACCGTGGACAGTCCACAACCCCTTAGATGTCAAGGTCTTCTTCGAAAACAATGGATGAACATCAGTTGTGGGAAGGATTAACTATAAATGCCAGGTTATTTTCTTTCACTCCCAATATGAGTATTCTTTAATTCTATAGATCAGGGGTCTCCAAACCCCGGCCCAGGGGCCCCGTGGCCAACCTTGTCCCCTGAAAGCCACTGGCCCACTCAACTGAACATGATTGAAGCTGTTCTCCAGTTGTGTCTGGAGGGCATTCTGAGGGCCAAAGGTTGAATGAATGAGCCCATTCATTCAATTATTCACTCATCTAAATTCCATCTCTAATTCATTTATTTAAATTTTTGGCCCTCAAAACTGTGCCAGATATTTGATGTGGCCCTCTGGCCAAAACGTTTGGAGACCCTGCATAGATAATGAAATTAAGCTAACCATGTTGGAAGTGACCAGGTTATTGGTTAATCCTTGCCCTCCTGAATCACAAAGGGTTTTTTATCCCTCTAATATCCAGTGGTGCTACATAGTTCTAAGACTTACAGAAAAGAACGCTATAGGTTCTGTTGAGAATTTTTCTGCCATCCCATGGCTGATGGCCCACAAAAGCACGTGAGAGATTGAGAACAGGGACTGAAAGGGAAACCAAACTATCAAAAGCTAAAGGCAACCACAGACACAATAAGTGATGTCGACTCAGCTACTGAATCCCCCCAGAGTGTATTTCTTTGACTCAAGAAGGTCGTAAGGGATAAGGATGTTTTGGCCCACTGCCCAGGCCCTCTCTTCTTTGCTGCCAAATTTGTTGAGAATAAGTAAGCTACAATTTGTGGCTTAATCTTGTGTAGTATAGTGAATCTGGCACTTATTGCTGAGAACTGCACTGATGAAAATTCTGATCCTATTTTGGACACCGAATCTTCCAGGTTTTTCAGTGTTTCCATTTTCTAAAATTAGATTGCAAAGGGTTATAAACCACCAAGCTATTTCAGAACAGTGTTGACTTTTAGCTTACTGTCCACAGACACAGCATAACTACTTGGAAGTTGGAGGACTTGGCTGTAAATTGAGCTTGACAATTCATTCTCCCATCCACGATACCTTTTTTTTAGGGCATTTGCTGAGTTTCCCCTGGTGAAGATGCTGCTGGGACTCATAGAGCATTATATTGAGAAGCTTGAGGGTCAAGGGTTGTGGTCCAAAACTTAACTAACTCAGAAGTAAACAAAATTGAATTCAATGGCGTATATTTCCAAGTCAACGCAGTCAGGAGTAGAGAAAGAAACAGGTGCCAGAACCACGATGCAAAACATTTGAAGTTTTTTATTTAGGCTTCCTAATTTAATGGAGCAAGCATATTTTACATTCTGAACGCTTCCGACATCATTTATACAAACTGTAATTAGTTCACATAAATAGTCTATCTTTGTATCTAGAATAAAATATAAAAAGAATACTGACCTTAAAAAAAAAGGTATTTGTTTATACATCAGCATTATGCAACTATTTTATCCAATTCCATTGCTTATTTGGAGGGATGGGAGCCACACAGCACAATCCAATGCAGTTCTTCTCAGATATACGAGCTGTAGAATTCAATGGAATTTGTTCCAGGCAATGCCCGATCTTGTCTGATCTTGGAAGCTAAGCAGGGTCAGGCCAGGTTAGTACTTGGATGGGAGACCGCCTGAGAATACCGGGTGCTCTAGGCTTATACCGTAGTCGAGACTGAAGGTTGCCAACCATATGTTCCAGGCAAGTGTGTATAGGATTACATCTAGGCAGCACAACCTTATCTAACTGGAGCAAATCCAAGTGGACTCAAGAAGGTGGATTGAATCCTGGAAGTGGGATTGGATATCAGTGACACTGCTGTCACTGATACTACCCCCTTCTTAGTCTGAATTTACACCACCCTGATCCCACCCCCTGCCACCATGGAATTACCAGCACCAAGGCTTCTTTGCAGGCTGGTGGTGTACACTGCTTGTGGAGCCAGCCCAGCTGTGTGGAATAATAGGCCACTATTATTGCTGTAAAGCACACTGCACTTCCAAAATATTAGTTCTGGCCTTTAGTTCCTTCAGGATTGGATCCTCTAGTGGAGTCTCCCTACCCACACAGGAAAGGGCAGCTTTAGGAACATGGATACAGACATGGATACAGCTTTAGGAACATGGATTCAAATAAATGAGGAAGCCTGTTGCACTGAAGTTTTCTTGTGTGTTGGGGCCAAAAGCATTGACTAATAAATATTTTATGAAATTGGTTGAAAAAGATTGTCTTTGGTCATGTGACCAATACCAGTTATCAGTTCCTGATCATCTACCCATTTTTCCTGTAAGAAATGCCTTTCTTTTAGTAATTTAGTAAAGAAATGCCTTTCTTTTAGTAGTTTAACAATGATATCTCTAGTAGCTAAAAACAATTGACCATTCCCAGTATGGTTAGATGAAACAAGATATCTGAGTATGAAAAGATTCATGTCCACCAGAGGTTTTAAGATAGCAGAAAACATTCCCATCAAACAGTGGTATAATGGTAAATTTAGGTGTGAAGGAGCTCTTTACAACACCCCAAATAGTCATACCCCCTACAAGTATACAACCACCACCAAATGGGCAACCCAATCCTAATAAATCCCTGTATGGCGATGCAGCAGCACTGCTGTGGGCTATGCTGCAGGGTGCAGGAGTTTTTTTGACTGCTGGAGGTCTCTTTGGGGAAAGGGGACATTACTTAATTTATGTCAACTGATCCCAGTCTGTTGGTAGATCCATACTTTGTCCCCATCTTTCAAAACTACTGTCACATGTAGATTTTTATCCCCTAACGCACAGAGACAAGTGGACCCTTTAAGCTGGAAGTCTTTTTTGATGGTTTTACTTTACTACATTGACATTCTGCTCCCAGCTGACCACAGACTCTTCACGTAGCACTGCACTTTAATTTTGCAGTTTTCTAAGTCTTCCTTGAAATGTGGCAGCTTATTAATCTCAATATTGGGGCCCCCTCTTATGACTTGTGCTACATATCTATTAGAAAGACATGTTTACTCTTTTGGCTATATTCTGCTTGGTTTCCCCCCCCCCCTCTTGTTAACACAAAATGATACAACTGTATATAGAACTCCTCCCCAGACATCTAGCGTAAGGTGTTGCAAACACTTGGGAACAATGACAGTTATTTATGACAGTTATTTATATAGACTGTATATAAATATAAATACAGAGAGACGGGAGGGAGAGAGTGTTCCTCTCTAATCTCCTGGCATTTAGTTTTGCAAATGCTTGGGAACTGTGACAGTGTTTCTTTGGAAGCAGTGTGTTTCTCATGGGAGAGCAGGCATATTCTTAAGTAAAGCTATGCGACTATACCACCAATATGCTGTGTTTGACTTCCTCAGTTGCTTGCTGCTTTACCATTAGGCACAAAATGATTGTTTAATGCACTTTGTCTTTTATTATTTGCTTACTGCCTGTTTGAAAGTGCCTTCCTATTTACAAAAGTGTCACATTTTCTGGTTTAGGCATGTCCATTTATTGCAACCCACACAGTTATTTTTTATTGAGGTGAACGATAAGCAGGCTGCCACCACCTATTCAGATTTGGACAATTTCAAATGGAGTGGGAAAACAGTTTTCCATTCTAAAGGCAGTAATACTTTGAGAGATTCTTCACTAGAATGATCGGGATGGAACTGTTGCTTTACTGTGCAAGTTTACATCATTTCCTTCAACATATTAGTCTCTTTCGTTATAGCAAAACCACACATGGGACCATTTGCAGATGCCAATCAAAGGCATAATGGTTCATAAATTAGGGTAACCCAAAAGCTATTATAGATTTTCTTTGAAAGGATATTTGTCAAAGATTGCTTGATGTCCTAATGCCAGTTCTGATGCCTGCCTGGTGTTATTTATATTGGTATGAATTAAGTCTGCATTACTGTAATTAGCTATGCTTTAGTCTGGAGAGAAAGAAAGAAAAAAGTTTAAATAGCACAAGAAATTAGGGCTATTCTTGAGCACTCCAAGAATATTTTTCCTTCCATTTGTCAGCTATCAATGGTTTGCATATATTAAAATATTTGTTCCTTTCTTCAGTGAATTTCAGGCAATTGGCAGATACTCAATTCTGGATTTCTAGATAACTTTCAATGACATGAGTTTTCATAGAGGCACTCCACAGCACCTATCTTTTACCTGTAAGTTACAAGCAATAAAGGAATGTCGGCAGGTTGTGAACTTTATGCATCAGTTTGGGGTTGACACAAAGTAGTTGCACAAATCGGTTGCAGCATAGGAAGCAGGGTAAACAAATTGCCCTCTAGCTCAGTATCCTGCATCAATGACTATATTAAACCACTTTTCCTTCTGTGTCCCATCCCCTTCCAATATGCCTCAGTACCTTTGGCTGGCACAAACATATACTAGTGCTAGCTATACAAGGCTATTTTTTGGCCCTCATAATGCTCCATCAAGGGTTTTGTCTATCCCTCCCAATTTTCCATCGCTTTTTTGACTAGAAAAACTCATATTAGTAGTAGTAGAAGTAAGTTTCCTCCGAAAGTATAATTGTTGTATCAGTAGCTACGCCGTACAAAAGCGGTTCTAATGACTTAGCAGTGTGGCTATATCTTTATATATTGGCACCACACAGACCATCTGATCAGGATGTTGCTCTTTTAAAAATTGCACTATATCGCATAGCAGTAACAGCTTCTCTAAAGTAGGCTAGGAACAAATTCAGCACTTTTCAGAATTGCATAAGGTAGCATATTTTGTTTGAAAGAACCTTCATGCTTTTGTTTAAGGGCAGCGGTCTCCAAACTGGAGACTGCTGTGCATCGGGAAAGGATTCCCCAATGTGAACGGTGCTTAGTTTCACCAGAGAGCTGCTGTTCTGCACTGCCGAGCTCTTGGAAACTGAGCCGCAGCCAGCTGCGTTTGCCCAGATATCGGGGTGCAATGGCTGCTGGAGTGAAGGAACCTGGAGCAGCTGGCTGGGGCGCATTTTTGGGGAGACTGGCAGCATGGAACAGCAACTCCCTGGTGGAACAGTAAGCGTCATTCATCTGGGGGATGGATCCGGCCATGCACTGGATCCAGCTTACAGGCTGGGGTATGAAGATCCTGGTAAAGGTGATAGTTGAAGAAATATCAAAAAAGATTTAGGACATGCAGTTAACAAAATGAAGCGTACTTTGCCTTTCTTTCATCAGAAGCTCCAACTTGTTATTTCTGGATTAAATAGCCTGATATTGGTTTTTATGTTTTAAACTCTTAACTATTAGCTTTTGAATGTAAGAGTATGTTGGAGGTGGAATAGCTTATCTCACTTGTTGAGAATGTTTTTGTCAGTCAAGAATGGCATGTCCTTCTGGAGATGTAAACAAGCTTGAGAGTCTGCCCTTCTCTCAGAGGAGGTTACAAGGCTTAACTCATTAATTAACATGACTGGCTTTCATATTCTCTGCATTAAATTTTTTTTAGAAAAAAACCTCTGCTGAAGGGCAATGTATTACTAGCACTGTTGATACTGTTAATAACAAGTGTGAGGTATACTTCACAGTTATTGTCACAATGCACTAGGAGGGCAGAAAGAGCATGACAGCTAATCTTTTTTTTTTTTAAGTTCCATCTTCAGATGTAGACATACAGTTTGAACTCAAAGAGAATTGCCTGAAGCTTAATGTTATTTAATGCCTATAATACACAGTGAAACAACTCTTCTTCCCCTCACTGAGGTGCGCATACATACTTGCCAGTTCACTGCATTCACCTTTGAAATAATTCTCTGGACAGGTTTTCATATTACTTTCATTCATATGTACGTATCTGACAACAATCCAGAGCTGTGGAATGAGATTGCTTTTACCACATGCTGTTTTTTCACACCACAGGAGCTCCACGTGTTTCTGAAAGAGCATCATATCCTGGTTCTTTCTAGCAAGTTAATTCTAGTCACAAGGTTAACATGATCTTAATATACCCTAAAGATGCTCATGTGGTACACTCATCACTGAGGGATACTAGGAATATTTGGTTGCACATGAACTAAGTGACATAAGCATGGGCTGAGGGATGAACTGGCGAAGCAGCATCCTGTCTTTGCAGATTCCCCTAGCCCGCTGTGTGGTAATGTATGCTTGCCTTCCTTGAAGCAAGATCAAACGTTTTGGTTTCCAACTGGGTAGGGCAGGGATGTCAAACTTGTTTCATATAGAGGGATCAAGTTAGCATTCATGGTGCCTGCTGAGGGCCGGAAGTTACATCATTAAGCAGAAAGTAACATAATTTATGCAGATGATGGCCAGAAATGAGCACTTTGTTCTCACACAGAAACTCATTAGCTGCAAATGACAGAAGAGAAAATGTGCAAATCTTGTTCATATTTTCAAGATACGAGAGTGCCTAATTGTCATGCTGGGAGAGTCCAGTGATAACGGGGGGGGGGATAAATTGCTTCTGTGGGCTCATTTGGCCCACTGGCCTTATGTTTGACACCTGCGGGCTAGGTGAAGGCAATTCCTCTGCAGACGTAGCAAGAGTCTTACACAAGAGTGTGAATGTGAGCATTTCCCCTCCTGCAAGGGAAGCACTATTGCTGGAGAAAATGAACCAACTCACTGGAAAGTGCCCATGTGGACCTGTGAGAATGCAACAGCTGTTGCATTGTTCTTCTATTTGTTTAAGACTTTTTTTGCAGCACAACTATGGCCAGCTTAAGGTTCAGCTTAATGCAGTGAAGAGCAGGACACCTACCTTTTAAACTTTCGTGCTACTTTCCTGCGAGGCAGCTTTCAGATTCGTGTTAAGAGATCCAGGATGGCCATGACAATGTGTTCTGAAACGGAAGGCACCACACATGACAGCCTGAATTAATGCTTGCATTTGGGGGTGGGTGGGGAACATTGCCTCTGGGGCCAAAAAAGTCAGTCACCAGCCCTTGAAGGACTCGTACACCACATTTTCGAAAAAGTGGTTTGTTTGCTCCTAGAAGACTTCAGAATGGGCTTGAGTAGATGCTAAGTGTCATGATGATATTTATGTGTTGATTTTAAATTATTGTTTCCCTGCCTAATGGCTACTAAACCATGAACAGAAACTTGAATATTGATTATAATGTGCTGCAGGCCAGCAAACATACTGAAACCGCAAGTTGTGTCTGTCAGTCCATGGCATATGCTTGTGTGGACAAAGGAGATGACTCTCCATATGTTTGTGCTTACAGCTTATCTGTGCATATGTTTATCTGTCTGGAGATTTGCACTTGAAACAGAATGCAAATCCCCCGTTTCATACTTTAATTATTGAATTCAAGCTGCTTCATGCATGATATTTTTCTTACATGAATGTCAAAGAAAAATGGTACTGTACACCTGTATGCAGTGTCATGTGTGTTTTTATCATGTGCATACATGTTGGGAATCTATTGCCAGTTATGACTTCCCAATGCAGATATAAGTATTGAAAGAGACTTGTGTGAAGTTTTTATTTATGAAGATGAACGCTCTTTTTTCCATATCTCACTATACTGGGGGTAGGGAAAATGGCACACCTGAAGCAGTATTTATTCTCTGTATTTTATGTCATTGTGTGTGAAATGTGTATTGAACAATGTATTGTATGTAAAATATGCTCACGTTTTCAGAGATGAGGTGACTTTTTGTTTTTTAACCATTTTTGAGGGAGTATTTTAAATTTCCTCTTCTAGTCTTACCCCATACAGTATCAAATTATATTGTATTGTCAGTTTTCTCATACTAGATGAGAATTCTGTGATAGATAACTTGATTGGACAGCAGAGGCTCTCTTACTATGTGCTAGGCCTGAACAAGTCCTCCTTTCTTAGGTCACAGGGACTTGGAGCCCAATCCTATCCAACTTTCCAGCACCAGTGCAGCTGCATTGCAGCCCCAAGGTGAGGGAGCAAATGTTCCCATACCTTGAGAATTTCTCTGTGACTGCTTCCCCACCACAGGATGCAGTGTGCACCCCATTGGCTCAGCTGCACCAGTACTGGAAAATTGGATGGGATTGGGCCCTTAGCCTGTGTATATATTTACTTGACAATGAACTCTGTTGAACATAGTGGCCTGTATAGGAGTGTGCTGTTAGAATGTTTGCCCAATTTCCCGTGTCCTCCTCCCAGGGAATACTGGGAGAATATTACAGGGAATAGTGGAAATACTGCATGGGTCAATGAAGATTTAACATTACATTATCAATATTTTTTTCTTCAGATTTGAATTGACTTTCTGCAAACATGCTTATGTTCCCACTCAAGTGCTACATTTTTGTTAGTTTTAAGAATTGTTCAGGTGTTCAGCCACTTATCAGGATATTTATGACTTATGTTTAGTTCTTTGTTGTCCATTCTGCTTGGCAGTGAACTTCTGTGAACTACTCACCTGAGGGAGTTTGTTCATCCTCTTTATCATAAGTCTTGTGAGCTCTGACTTTGGACTTTGACACAGAGTTAGTTTGTCACCAGTCCTCTATATCAGGGGTGGCCAAACCACAGCTTATGAATCACATGTGACTCTTTGACATGTATTGTGCAGCTCATGGAAATATGTTGTTCAGCACCTTTTTGCATCACAATTAATGAAAAAGGTAAATAAGAGAAAAGGTAAATATTTCAAGCTTTATAATTATTTACCAGGTGTAAACTGAGAGTCCACCATATTAAATCATAAGTTTAAAGTTCATGATGAGTGAACATACCATATTTAAGAATGTAAATGCTTCTTAAATATGACAGCTCTCCAACATCTGTCTTGTAGCTGTCAAACATCTGAAGTTTATTTTATGTGACTCTTACATTAAGCAAGTTTGGCCACCCCTGCACTATACTATTTCTTCTTTCAAGATAGGAAAAGCCCCTTAGCTGATCTGGGCCAGGAGATTGAGTTTAATGTCAACTGCAGATTTAAGACTGGTCAGTAGGGAAATTAGGGTTGAAGCTGTCTTTTCCAAAAGCCAAGGACATATTAACAAGGGCATATGAAATCACTCATAAACCAAATCATAGTTTGAGATGAGTTTGCAAACCATGATTACAAGAGAACCCAAATGGTAGCATGATAGTGATACTGCATATGTGATATAGAACTCTAGTTAACAATGGAAAGGAGGGAATTTACTCCAGAGTAGAAAGGATGGAAACACAACACACTGCAAACTGATGGCTCCAAACCATGGTTGTTCAGGAGCCAGTGTTAAGTCTTTACTGGGCCTATCTGAAGATTTTCCTAGTGTGCATTGTACATCATCTCAACACGATAAAACTCTTTCTAAGAACAAATGAAAGCAACCATTAAAAGGTAGAAGTTGGTATAAACCTATAAAGCTTTATCTGCATTGAAATCAGATGCTACCTGTATGCTTCCAAGAGAAAAGAAACTTTCAGGCAATCCTATGGATGTCTATTCAACCCTACTGAGTTTAATGGAATTTACTCCCAATTAATTGTGTGCAGGGCAGCAGCCCTTCCTTCCTTTCCTATCCCTCATTGTAATCCTAGGAAGATTTTGCTGTTTAGTCAACTGCTCTGATTTTTCCTCCTCTCATCATCACCATCATCATCATCATCATCATCAGTTGCAAACATCTGCTCTGGCTCTACTTACTTCTGGACAGATTTGGAACAAAGTGTGCTTAATAAACTATCAACCAAACTCTTGCCTAAATAGCTAAGACCCAAAATTATTCTGTCTCTTTTCCAGAAAGAAAGATAGCTATACTAGAGAACTACAGTAGCACAAAAACCATTAGTCATGCTTAGAACTCTTTTCCAGTGTATCATGACCCAGACTGACTTCTCTCTCTACTGTTTTCCATCATGAATTCTAATTCGATGTCATCCCCGCTATGTTCATCTGCAATGCTATTAGGAATGAGCAATCATTTTAGGAAGAAAAGAAATGGATTCCTAGTAATACCTACAAAACAAGTACAGGTACAGAAGTGTATGTTCCCTTCACTATTTCGGACCTTTTCATCAAATTCCCTCAAATTTCATGGACAATGGAAAGTTTGGAAATAGTGACCCAATGGTGAATCACTTGAGAATCACTTTGTCGATTCAATTTGGGTGCTGATTAAGTCATAAGTAGTGTAGTATAGTAAATTTTATGCATAATAGAATTGAAGAATAGAAATAGAAATAGAAGAATTTTCCTTCATTCTTGTGTGTGTGTGTGTGTGTGTGTGTGTGTGTGTGTGTGTGTGTGTGTGTGTGTGTGTGTGTGTGTGTGTGTGTGTGCGTGCTTTTAATCAGCTTACCAGAGGTTACTTTCTAAATAGCCTTTGTGGTACCTCTAGACCAGCGATTTTCAACCTTCCTCATGTCACAGCACACTGGCAAGGCACGAAAATAGTCAAGGCACACCATCAGGTTTTTGGCAATTGACAAGGCACACCATGCTGCCAGTGGAGGGCTCATATCCCCCATTGGCCCTACTAATAAATGACCTTCTCCCAAATTCCTGTGGCTCACCTGTGGACCACTCGTGGCCACAGCACAATGTTTGAAAATGGCTGCTCTATACTGTACCTCCTAGACTGCAGTTAAAGGAGTGGGCTTTTCCAAAACAATTGCCCTGTTGCATGTGCGAATCCTGTATTGAGAAGTAGTACAAAGCTAAATCAAACAATAATATTTGAATTTCACAGTAATAGAGTAACTACTGTGGGATAACTGCTACCATTACGAACATATCTCAGCAATGCATTCAATGAGTTGGTTCTTGACTTTCCTAGAAACAACTCTTACCACCTGCAGCTGAAATAACTACAGATTTGTTCTCTACTTACTGCTGCTTCAGTTCCTCCCCCCCCCCCCGTTGGTTTCAACTATGTCAAATATTTGGTTGCAAGCTCTCTGGGGCAGGGGCATGTCCTCTTCTACTTTGTAAAGTGCCATGCACATAAATAACTAATGGGTTGCCTGGGTTCTATACTTTGCAACAATTTTAAGTTCCAATACTAGTTAGGATATGAAGAATGTTTCCATACGAGGGAGAGGGCTGTACCACATTCGTAGAGCATTTGCTTGATATGCAGAAAGTTCCAGGTTCTGTTCCTGCCTGCAGAGCTGAAGAAAACTTGACGAAATGTAGAGGTCCCAGAGCTCTGCTTCCACCTGTCCCCCTTGACAATAGCCCTAATCTTCATATATAAGATCTGTGTTCCCTTGCTGAGGCTTTTGTGTACCTGGTGGTGTGATGTGATTGGCTACAGTGTTGATTGGAATCCTTTCTTCAGTTGAAAGGAGGCTTAGTGGATGGATGCATTTGTGCATCTGAGCTCCCCACTTGTATCAGTGGGGGTGTTTTAGCTCATGGCACCTCTTTCAGGTGTGATAGTCTGACTCAATGGGGGGTAAAACCAATTATTGAGCAACTATAGGATTCCTACTGACTTCCATATACCCAATTCCATCCCATTTTTCCTCACAGGTTGGCAGAGTTCAGTTGGTGAAAGATCAATGTCATCGTGTTCTTGTGTTTGTTTTGCTGCCCTGTATTCTGACTGTGTAGAAAAGGTTGGGATCAGTTCTGTGCCGAGGATGCGTCGGAGGCAGCGCATGTGGAAAGCGCTCAGTTTCCTCTCCTGTTGTGAGCGAAGAGTCCATGACTCGCTGCAGTACAGAAGTGTACTCAGGACGCAAGCTCTGTAGACCTGGATCTTGGTATGTTCCGTCAGCTTCTTGTTGGACCAGACTCTCTTTGTGAGTCTGGAAAACGTGGTAGCTGCTTTACCGATGCGCTTGTTTAGCTCGGTATCGAGAGAATGAGTGTCGGAGATCGTTGAGCCAAGGTACACAAAGTCATGGACAACCTCCAGTTCATGCTCAGAGATTGTAATGCAGGGAGGTGAGTCCACATCCTGAACCATGACCTGTGTTTTCTTCAGGCTGATTGTCAGTCCAAAATCTTGGCAGGCCTTGCTAAAACGATCCATGAGCTGCTGGAGATCTTTGGCAGAGTGGGTAGTGACAGCTGCATCGTCAGCAAAGAGGAAGTCACGCAGACATTTCAGCTGGACTTTGGATTTTGCTCTCAGTCTGGAGAGGTTGAAGAGCTTTCCGTCTGATCTGGTCCGGAGATAGATGCCTTCTGTTGCAGTTCCAAAGGCCTGCTTCAGCAGGACAGCGAAGAAAATCCCAAACAAGGTTGGTGCAAGAACACAGCCCTGCTTCACTCCGCTTCGGATGTCAAAAGGGTCTGATGTGGAGCCATCGAAGACAACAGTGCCCTTCATGTCCTTGTGGAAAGATCTCGGCATCACCTGGCAGGACAAAGTTCCAAACAACACAGTCCTGGAACGTGCTGGAATCCCTAGCATGTATTCACTGCTGAAACAGAGACGCCTGCGTTGGCTTGGTCATGTCGTGAGAATGGATGATGGCCGGATCCCAAAGGATCTCCTCTATGGAGAACTCGTGCAAGGAAAGCGCCCTACAGGTAGACCACAGCTGCGATACAAGGACATCTGCAAGAGGGATCTGAAGGCCTTAGGGATGGACCTCAACAAGTGGGAAACCCTGGCCTCTGAGCGGCCCGCTTGGAGGCAGGCTGTGCAGCATGGCCTTTCCCAGTTTGAAGAGACACTTTGCCAACAGTCTGAGGCTAAGAGGCAAAGAAGGAAGGCCCATAGCCAGGGAGACAGACCAGGGACAGACTGCACTTGCTCCCGGTGTGGAAGGGATTGTCACTCCCGGATTGGCCTTTTCAGCCACACTAGACGCTGTGCCAGAACCACCTTTCAGAGCGCAATACCATAGTCTTTCGAGACTGAAGGTTGCCAATACAATAGTTCTGTGCCACCCAGTAAATCAAGAATTACACCATTAATTGGATAGACCAAGGCCTTAGTTAACATTATGAAGTTGCAGCGATACCAACGGTGAATTAATTTTTTTAGCTTAACTGAAATGTATTCCTCTCACCATCTAAAACGACAGCAGGTGAGCTCAATAAACAAATCTCCTGTGATGGCAATATGTCTGTTGTGGTCCAGTAATTTTACATGCTTTTCATTTTTTAATGCAAAACTATTTTTTTTCCACTTTCCATAGTTGGGAATTGCTGTCAGTCAGGGCCTGTGAAAGTAATAATAATAAAGGCTGGATGAGAGAGAGCAGGTACAGCTGTTATGCATCTCTGCTCTTTGAGGATGTGATTGCCTTGGAGTGTTCTTGGTCCCTTTGCTACATCGGTTATGACTAGGGACATTCTTACCAATTCCATCTATAAAGGTAGCTTAGATCTGTCCTCTCTAATTTAGACTTTGGTAATCTTGAGACTTAATCATTCTGTTGTGTTGTCCACGTGCTGTTTTCAGACCTTATAGCTGGTGCAGGATTGGAATGCTTGCTTCCTGAGTGGGCCATGGTGGTTTCACAGTTGGAACCTGTTTTCTGTTCATCTTTGCATCACCTCCATTAGCATGATGGCCATAATTGTGCTATAATGAACATAATAATGGAGCTAGTCTGAGCTTGCCATGATCGGAACTGTTTCAACTCATTTGGAAACATTAATTTCCATTTCCCTGCCTCTCATGGGAAACCTAAACATAGCTGAGAGCAACACCTTAACTATCACACTTGTAGAACAAGTTTGAATCTCTCTCAGCGCAATCCTATCTTGTGCTGGAATCCTATCTTGTGCTTTATCCAGCACAAGATAGGGGCCCAAAGTGGTTTCCCAAAACTCTTCCCCTTAACCCCAGGTAAACCACTGCAGCCCCAATGGGTCTCCTTGGACTTGCACCACCTCAGGAATGCTCAGGTATGGGGGCTAGGATCTAGCATATCTGCCGGTCCCAGCCCTACTTCCTGCTCCCCACCGGCCCGCCTGCCCCCAGAACGTCTCCTCCCTGCCCTCCCCAAACCCTTGCATTGGCCAAGTTTGACTGACACAAGGTTCCCCTTGCAGGTCGACGCGGAGGCTGAATTCAGCCTCTGCAGGCCGGCGCACATTCCTGCACTGGCCCAGTCGACTCTCAAGGATGCGCAAACATGCCTTATGGCACATTTGCAACCCTCCTGGGCCAGTGCAAGGGACTTGTACCGGCCCAAGGGTGCATTAAGATTGCACACTCACATGATTTGCCAGAATATATTGCAGATGCAATATAAGATTTTCTGTTTAAGGTGCCAGTTCGGTTGCTGAGATAAGGATGATGATATCATCATCCAGCTTCAATTTTCACGTATGGATCATGCACAATTAAATATATAAATAATTGAATTCATTTGATAATTTCAGTTAAAACTAAAATCATATTCACAATTATAATTAGACATAGTGAGTAGAATTAAACCCTCATTCCGTACTTACTTATGTTCAAGTCTGGCCCCTAATATCATCTGAGAATGCACTTTTGCAAATACTACTCTTTATGAACGTTGAGAGGGTGGCAGTAAGACACAGGACCTTCTCTGTGATGGCAACACAATTGTGGAAACCTCTCCTCTGTGACTTAAAATCTGCCCACTGCCCAGTTAACACTGAAGACTTTTTTGTTTAGATTGACTTTTTAATATGTTGAGCGATGGGGGTTTGTTGGGGTGTTTTCTGTTCCATGGCTGCTTATTGCCTACTTTTATTATGTGCTAATCAGCTTTATAAAACACTGGTCATGCTGCTGTGCTTTAAAGATTTATGCTGCTATTTTCTGAGGGTTTTATTTGCTGTGGATTGTTTGGACTATGCCACATGCTGATACTTTGTTTTTACTGGTTAGTTTTACTGTTGTCGTTTTTCATTATTGGGGTTTCTCTGTTTCTGTTGATGGTGTTTTTAATATGGTTACTTGCCTTGAGCATCATTGGGAAAGGCGGGATACGAATCTCTTAAAGTAAACAAGTGAAATTTCCTTTTCTCTCCATCTGTGTCTCTTGTTTCTTGTTCTGTTTTTATTCCATACAGTTGATTTACTCGCCTTCTACAGTTCTGCCTCTGACTGTGACCAATTTCTCTGTATTTTAGGCACTTCTTGTTCAAAACATCTTCTGGAACAACTCCTCTCTTCAGTAGTTCTTCCCCTGGATACCCTTTGACCTCAGGAACGGTTTACACACCGCCTCCCAGACTGTTGCCTAGAAATACTTTCTCCAGAAACGCGTTCAAGCTGAAGAAGCCCTCCAAGTACTGCAGCTGGAAATGTGCAGCTTTGTCAGCGATTGCTGCCGCAATATTACTCGCCATCCTGCTGGCCTATTTCATAGGTAAGTCTGTGTTTTGCAAAATCAGACACGAGCTGCTGAGCCGCTTCACTTCCTCCTGCTGTGCCTCGTTATACGCATTCTCAACTCTACCAACAAGTAAAAATTTAACAAGAACAATTGTTTCCTTTTCTTAGATTATTGTGGGGAGAAACACAGTTCCAGGAGATGGATGTATTCAAATTTAATTTAAACTGGATATTTTGCATTTGCTTTTTAATTTATTTTTTGTCCTCTCTAAGCTTTCTTGATGGCTTGAGCTATCAAACGCTTTAGTAGTAAAACCTTCCAGTTTACCAACTTTGCATTGCTTTAGGATCACTGCCTGTGTTTGTTGGACCGCATCACCTCTGTTTATCAATTTTAGACATTTTACCAGTGTTATATAATTTGGGGGGAAAGAATTACTTTGTGGTGAGAGTAGAATGTTTCTGTGAACACATCTTCTATATATTCCCATGTGTAGGGTTGCATACTTCTCCCATGTCTCCAAGTCAAGACTGGCCCACTTCAGAAACATATTCATAGTGAGCTGGAATACCATTTTTATTTTTATTAGTCTTGTTTTGCTTCCCACACGATGACTGGGGCTTTTCAGCCAAACTCAATGTACATAAAGCCTCTCTTTAACTTTTGTTCTCATTCTGTCGTGTCATGCTCTGTGGGACTGATTTAGCTGTGGGACTGATTTAGCTGTACTCCTTCATTGTTAGATTATGTGTTCTCTTTATTTCTGAACCAGTTTCTTCCTTGCTACTATTGTCTCCTTCTGGCACTGAGCTTTCTTTTAAAAGTGTCTTCAGATGTTAAGCCTACTAAATGGATTTTTCCACCTCCACCGTAATTTTAAAGACAGCCATAAATTTGCAGATTCTATAGCTTCCTTTATTTTTCGCAATCTTCACTATTTCAATGTATAGGAACATAGTTCCAGTTATTGAAGGCATACAAACACGAGTTAGAGAGAGTGCAGGCAGCAAATTATATTCAAAATAACTTTCATTTGGGCCATATTGATACATTCCTGACATGTGTGGGGCAAAGATAAAGGGTGAAGACTCTGATTAGAATTGTGAATGGTGGATAAATTTCCCTTAATTAGAAGAACAACACCATTAGCTGTACAGTCTTCAGTCTTGGATTAATCTACTTGATAAAACAACACATACATTGTTTAGCATGTTTGACTATTTATGAATATAGGTATGAAAAGCTGATCAAAGGCAGGTCTCAACCTGCTCAAGGCTGTTTTAGGTCCCATGTCAGCTGTTACATAAGAACATAAGAACAGCCCCACTGGATCAGGCCATAGGCCCATCTAGTCCAGCTTCCTGTATCTCACAGCGGCCCACCAAATGCCCCAGGGAGCACACCAGATAACAAGAGACCTCATCCTGGTGCCCTCTCCTGCATCTGGCATTCTGACATAACCCATTTCTAAAATCAGGAGGTTGCGCATACACATCATGGCTTGTACCCCATAATGGATTTTTCCTCCAGAAATTTGTCCAATCCCCTTTTAAAGGCGTCTAGGCTAGACGCCAGCACCACATCCTGTGGCAAGGAGTTCCACAGACCGCCCACACGCTGAGTAAAGAAATATTTTCTTTTGTCTGTCCTAACCCGCCCAACACTCAATTTTAGTGGATGTCCCCTGGTTCTGGTATTATGTGAGAGTGTAAAGAGCATCTCCCTATCCACTCTGTTCATTCCCTGCATAATTTTGTATGTCTCAATCATGTCCCCCCTCAAGCGTCTCTTTTCTAGGCTGAAGAGGCCCAAACGCCGTAGCCTTTCCTCATAAGGAAGGTGCCCCAGCCCCGTAATCATCTTAGTCGCTCTCTTTTGCACCTTTTCCATTTCCACTATGTCTTTTTTGAGATGCGGCGACCAGAACTGGACACAATACTCCAGGTGTGGCCTTACCATAGATTTGTACAACGGCATTATAATATTAGCCGTTTTGTTCTCAATACCCTTCCTAATGATCCCAAGCATAGAATTGGCCTTCTTCACTGCCGCCGCACATTGGGTCGACACTTTCATCGACCTGTCCACCACCACCCCAAGATCTCTCTCCTGATCTGTCACAGACAGCTCAGAACCCATCAGCCTATATCTAAAGTTTTGATTTTTTGCCCCAATGTGCATGACTTTACACTTACTGACATTGAAGCGCATCTGCCATTTTGCTGCCCATTCTGTCAGTCTGGAGAGATCCTTCTGGAGCTCCTCACAATCACTTCTGGTCTTTACCACTCGGAAAAGTTTGGTGTCGTCTGCAAACTTAGCCACTTCACTGCTCAACCCTGTCTCCAGGTCATTTATGAAGAGGTTGAAAAGCACCAGTCCCAGGACAGATCCTTGGGGCACACTGCTTTTCACCTCTCTCCATTGTGAAAATTGCCCATTGACACCCACTCTCTGCTTCCTGGCCTCCAACCAGTTCTCAATCCACGAGAGGACCTGTCCTCTAATTCCCTGACTGTGGAGTTTTTTCAGTAGCCTTTGGTGAGGGACCGTGTCAAACGCCTTCTGAAAGTCCAGATATATAATGTGCACGGGTTCTCCCGCATCCAAATGCCTGTTGACCTTTTCAAAGAATTCTATAAGGTTGGTGAGGCAAGACTTACCCTTACAGAAGCCATGCTGACTCTCCCTCAGCAAGGCCTGTTCATCTATGTGTTTTGAGATCCTATCTTTGATGAGGCATTCCACCATCTTACCCGGTATGGATATTAGGCTGACCGGCCTATAGTTTCCCGGGTCCCCCCTCTTTCCCTTTTTAAAAATAGGTGTGACATTTGCTATCCTCCAATCTTCTGGCACCATGGCCGTTTTGAGGGACAAGTTGCATACCTTAGTCAAGAGATCTGCAACTTCATTCTTCAATTCCTTAATAACCCTTGGGTGGATGCCATCAGGGCCCGGTGACTTATTGATCTTTAATTTATCAATGAGGTCTGAAACATCTTCTCTTTTAACCTCTATCTGACTTAACTCCTCGGTCAGGAGGGGCTGTTCGGGCAGCGGTATCTGCCCAAGGTCTTCTGCCGTGAAGACAGATGCAAAGAACTCATTTAATTTCTCTGCCATCTCTAAGTCTCCTTTTATCTCCCATTTCCCTCCCTCACCATCCAGAGGGCCAACCGCTTCTCTGGCGGTTTTCCTGCTTCTAACATATTTGAAGAAGCTTTTATTATTCCCCTTAATGTTGCTGGCCCACCAGCAACATTGTTCCAAGTTTACTTAGGACAAGTGGGCTGGAGGTGTTAGAAAGTGGTATTCAGATGGACAACTCTGAAACAGATGGTATTCTCTAACTTAGGAAGCATGTGCCCCTCGATACATTGTGATGCTGAAGTACAAGAAATCTTCACTCGCACTTGCACAAGAGTTCGTGGAACAGCTCTTGTCATTTCTTCCTCCCATTCAGTGCTTTGGATCCAAGCCAACATATAACCCACCCTTGAACTCAAATAGCCACATTGTACTGCTGAGCCATGAACTTGGCAGGACTCAATATTTAATTAACACATTTTGTAATTGTATTAGATGGAAATAGAATATTTCAGGAGAGGGATCAACTGTTTCATGGGATCAGTTACTAAACTCCCACTAACTGGGGGTTAGATGGAAATAGAATATTTCAGGAGAAGGATCAACCGTTTCATTTGGAAAAGAAAACTGTTATTTTGGTTGAGGAGAGAAAACAAGTGGAAAAAAATATTAAAGGTGAAAGCAGGGCTGACCCAAGATCTTCTGGTGTCTGAAGCAGCATATCAAATGATACGCCTCTTACCTGGTGATGGGTCAGGTTTTGCTTCTCCAACTCCCTGGATTAGAAGAGGGAGACAAATTGGAAGCGGAAGTGTGGGGGGAAGAAGAGTGGTGGAGACCCTCTAGCCCACCACTCTCTTCACATTTCCTTTTTTGCTCAAACCCTCCCCCCCCCTCATTTTCCAGTCCAGGGAGTGTGAGTAGGGGGAGAAGGGAGGTGGTGGGTGGACAGAGGCAGGTGCTCCCTACCAACCTGCTACCTGAGACAATCGCTTTAATCGGTCTAATGGGTGGGCCAGCTCTGGCTGAAAGTTGAAACCATTTATGGAGCAGATTTTGTTGGGGTTTTTTTTTATAGATTCTGTAACTGGTCTTTGCCTGTGCATCCTCTCCATTTTCTTGAATGAAATCAGCTCAGATTAGTAGCAGTTTTACATATTTATCAAGAAAGCAGCTATCAATTCAAGTACAAAAAACAGCCTGTTTTTATGGGGTTCCTCAGTGTGACTAGACTTGTGTATTCTGCTAATATCATAAATTGCACCTTTATATTGTTGCATTGTGTCTCTGTAAGCATCACCACAGAGTGTCAAAATCTTGTCACCATGTTGTCATGATCTTTAACAAAACTGCAATGATAACAGGATCCATTGTAGTGTTTGTGGAGGCTATAGGATTTAGGTCCAGCCTAAGTAAAAGAGGAACTTAAAATAGTGGGTCAGGTGGCAAATCCAGTAAAAGGCACTCAGTGGTGTTCTTGATATATAAGAATCAAGCATCTATGACAAGTTCTATTGTTGTCCTATCTTTACACTTCATAGCTGGAGCAGAGATGAAAGCATTTGTCAGTTAAATTAGGTTTTAGTTCTTTCCTTCCATGCCAAACTAAAAGAATTAGAAAGTCACCTTGTCATTTTTCACTGCAGTAATTCTCGCCAAATATAAAATGCCATGTTTTAAGTGTTCTCTAAACTACTCTGACTTCTGTCAATCTGACTCTGAGCTTGGAAAATCATCAGGCCATCAATATGTCAGTATGTTAAAAGCGTGGTAATTTTGGGTACTTAGGGTTTCCTTTGGAAACAATAGAAGTATTATTTTCTAGGAAAGCTAAAAGCCTGCAATGTATTTAAAGTTGTTCGACTTGAAAATTGATATGTTGAGACTCATACTGATGAATCTTAGAGTGCCGAGATTATTTTGTCGCCTTCCATCATGTGAAATAGACCAGATCTTGGGAAAATAAAAGGAAAATGACAGAAAGAGATGGTGACGATGGGATGCTTATATAATAACCTTAGTGTGTGTACAGAATATTGCAGTTTATTCACTCTCTGTATTTTTTCTGCAAGATATTATTAAATATAGCCATTATTCACCTCTAGTATACAAATATAATTGATAAGATATATATCTATATATCTGTATCTTTTATATATATATAAATGATAAGATAAAATTATTTACACTGTCTTTTAAATTAATCATTACTTATGATTGTCCCATATTGGTTTATACAGTGCTTTGACTAAAGAAGATATTTTTAACCTGCATATTCCTACCATCTGTTATGCTAGCACAGTAACTCGTAAGACCAAGCTAAAAAATACCATCACTAGTATGAGTGGGTCACAACCATGTCAAAGTCTAAGACCTGAGATTTGACCATGCCATTGGTACTTGAATATGCATATTATCCAAGGCTACCTTCCTACAACCCAGGGTTACAAGCAGGACCAAGCCAGCCACGTTCAAATTCATAGAATCATTTTGTGAATTAGAGAGAGAGGTCTCAGCCACCTTGAAGGATGTGGTTGTGAGATTGCTCCGGAAAAAGCCCCACTTGGCTCTAGAATATTGTAAGAACTATGAACTGGTCAATAATATTCCATTCCTGCTGCTTGATTTGCTATGCTATTTGAGGTATAGTTGGATGAGATAGTGTCTGGATTAATTTCTATCTGTTTTCAGACCTGATTTTTGGCACAGAAATTGCCTTGATTACTCTGAAGGACAGGGGAAAAATGACTGACAATTCTTCTGGACTTCTGCGTGGCTTTCAATACCATCAGCCATAATACCATTATGGATAGGTTATCTGGGATAGGTGTTAGAGGCATCACTTAGCTGTGGATCTTCCCATACCTGGGTGCTGATTCCACAAGGAATCAGACACCCTGTAGCACTGCTAACTGGGTAAGAGGCACTCTTTCAAGTGGGTGCTCTTCTTTTTAGCAGTGGCAGAGTAACTGGCCCACCTCACCCCAGCAGTGCCTTTTCTAGTGGCTGTCTGCTGGTGTTCTTTTGAATCTTTTTAGATTGTGAGCCCTGTTGGGACAGGGAGCCAATTGTTTAATTTTCTCTGTAAACCGCTTTGTGAACTTTTAGTATTAACAATTTCTTTTAATTGATATTGTAAACCGCCTTGTATTTGTATTCCTAGCTTGAGATAGGTTTAATTCTTAACGTTTGCAGATTTATCATTCATTGGCACCCGTTAATTGGTCTAGAGATGCTGGAAAATGTTTTAGCAGAAAATGTCTGAAGGGTTATACAGACATGAAAGCAGTAGGAATATCTAGTTCTGTGAAAAATGGGCCTCTATGTGACCGGAATGAACTTTGGCTGGCTGCTACCCTTGGCATCTGTATTACAAAGATTGCAGTTGGATTTAGCTGAAGGTCAAGGTGAGTGATCCAATTAAATAGTAAATCTAAGAGGGTTTTTTTTTTTTTTGGCTCTGCCTATAGGTTAGAATAAGATGAGAGAGTGCTAACATGGCTGAAGTAGTGACCTTATTTTTCCATGTTGTGTTTCTCCTGTTACATATTCTCTGCCCCTGCTAATGTTTACTTAAGGTGGAAATGGGTATTTGAAGCCCAGCCTGCCACTGGCAGCAACAGTAGCAAAAGGGATTGTGACATTGGTGACAGGAATATCAGGAAGCTCGATGTTGGGCTGTTATAATATCACCACCAGCCACCACCCCCCAGTAGTGAGAGAGGTGGAAAGAAACAGAAACGTTAAGGAAGCAACAAGAAATGGCGAGCTGAGAGTTGGTTAATAAAGCCCCAGGAAAAGAGGTAGCACAGGTTGCACATTCACTTATTTGGATAAGAGCATCAGTTTGCAAGTCTGAGCACCTGATTGTTCCTTTTTCAAGAGTCCTCTTTGGGAAGAAAGGTTTCAGGGGCCTCCATATCTTGGTGGCTGTGTGATTGCATCGGTTTTGTCTACAAGACACTGAGAAAAATCCACCAACGGGGATTACAGTTCATTCTGCTCAGGAAACCACAAGTTCAGCTTCTGTGGTGGTGTGGGAGAGATCTTTCCTGGAGTAAATCTGCAAGGTGGCTACTGGGCCTTCAAAGGACACTTTCACCAAATATTATGATGTGCACTGCTGAAGCAGGTTTTGGATAAAGGGTGCTGCTGCGATGCTGATTCCCTAAATGATTCCATATGATTCCATATGGCGCATTACTGCTTTACTACATATGGAGAGTTAATCATGGAGTCCTGGGAGAAAAGTGAAATACTGTAGCTACTTTGAAATTTTGTTTTCTATGAGTCCTGGAAGTTGTTCCCCCACCACTGCTTCAGGTCATCTCTTTGTTATTTTAGGCTTCCATCTTCACTGTACATGTGGAGGTGATAGTTACAGACTCCTGTGATGAGTCCAGTTGTCCTGTTCTTTTCTCTTCTGTGTTGTGTTCCACTGAGTTTTGTAGACCCCTTTTTCTGCCACTGTACAGCATCCAACTCTGGTTGTTGCTGTACTGGTTCATACGTTGAAGAGTTCTACTGATTTTCCAGTTCAGTCTGAGAAATATGGACACCTCTCTCCCTCTGAAAGGAGAACCTGTAAAGTGAATGGCCTTGCCTACTAACCCAGAAGGAGGAGAAAATCCAAAAAACAATGGAGAATGAATGGATTACACTGCATTCAACAAAAAATATTAACATTTGAACATGTGTATTGCAAAAGCATTATATTTCCGAGTAGGCATGGAATATTAAAGAAGTATTTTAAGAGCCTTCGAGAAAGCACCTGCAATTTTCAAGAAGTGCCCTGAGCATCTAGTCTCTTGTGCCGGAAACATCAGCCTTATGTGGTCATGTTTTCGCAATACATAGATTAATTTTAGTGCATGAGTGCATGCAGGGAGCCTTTCCCTCCAGCTATCATCATCTCGCTGTTATGCCTTCTTCAGAACCATTACAATGAATTCCTCCCCTGTGGCCACTTTGGGACACTGGCTGGAAATTCGTTGCAAACTTTATCTCACAAGGGGTTATTGCCTTAGTAAATATGTTCATAATACTTCTCCTTTTGATTACACTTGTGATGCAATTGTCAGTCCTCTCTTGCTTAGATTACATAGGTGGCTCTTTTACAGCCAAAGTTAATGAAAACTTACACTAGACTATGTCAGTTCTTTCTGAAAACTGGATGATCGATTGGCATGCTGCTGTTTTACAAGTTGATTTAGTAAAACATTGAAAATATATGTAATAATGATGGCTTTCAATCTTATTTCTGCGCACTAGGGAATTGCTTCTGAATTTGGAAGAGCTTTATCTTTGCAAACACTTATTCAATCACAATCCCAAATCCCAGCTTCACAGGAAGACAGAGTCAAGTTGCCAGAATTGATAGCAAAAGCAGTACTATAGGGTATAAGTAAGGATTTGGAACAATGCCGCCCCTTGCTTAGATGATATAAATAACAGGTTTATTTTTTTTTAATTAAATTGCTTCAATTACGGCAGTAGTGATGTTATTTGAGTAGCCTGGCATACTGTGACTTCCAAGGAAGGAAACGCTCTATATGTAGCATAAAAGATTGTCATTTGTTTCATGACTGCAAGCTTTCTTCTAGCTCCCTAGGACATTGTGGGATCATCTCTTCAAAGAGCATTTTGCTCTGCATGGCCAGGCCCTTTCATAAGGTTTGTCTGCATTAGATCATAGCCCTGCATACTGATACTAGACCATTACTCCACAAGAAGGGTGAGCTTGAGGTCTACTCTCAGCCAGTAATATCCATGTTGAATAACATTTCTGGCAATTCACTCTGAAAAGTCAGTGTTCAATAGCCCTCAAAATTTCTCATTTCTTTCCCATGGGGTTTGCACAGTGTGCTGTAGGATAGGACATGCAGGAGGACACTAGTGTTCAACTTGGTGATTAATTTACAACTGGTTGCAAACAGTTAGTTCAGCATTGGATGCAATATGGTTCAATAAGTTGCTATTAATTAAATTTTTTTTTTACTTTTAACACAGAGCCCGTGTTCTGGAAGATGTTGAATCCTAGTCAAGTGAGGGTTTTGAAAAGTTCTTTTTCTGACACAAATGGTACTAGATATTTAGCTGAGACACAGTTCTTAGCTCTCAATGAGATGGTAGCTTTTTGAATCATACTCCGCACTGGAGTGTTAAAAAAAATTAGGCCTTCCAGAGGGCTTAAATAGATGTAATGTAGGAAATCTGCAGTCCAATTTTCTGACATGCTTGCTTTTTCACTTTGAAGTTACTGGGGTGTTAACTGATGCACTGACATTGGGCAAGTTTATTTTTAAAATATTTCTCCATGCAGGTCTATTAGCAGCATTCAAGGGGTGGAGAATTTAGATCTTAAGATTCCATTAAGATTCCAGCACCTCTCTCTCACACACTCAGGGCCAAATCCTATCTAATTTTCCAGCACCTGTGCAGCTATAATGCAGCCCCGAGATAAGGGAACAAATGTTCCCATACCATGAGCGAGGCCTCTGTGACTGCCTCCCCAACAAAGGAGCATGACTGCCTCCCCCAAACAATGTGCATACTCCATTGGCATGGCTGCACCAGCACTGGAAAATTGGATAGGGATTGGGCCCTCACTCACCAGTGCTTCAAAGTGGAAAAAAAGATTAGAGATCAGAGATCCTGTGTCACACTTGTTTCAGTCCTAGATAAGCTTTATTTCCAGTACCATATTTTAGGTAAACACTTAATCAACACATACATGATCCTGGCATCTTCAGGAGAAATATTTTCTTTGTATTATGCTTGTACAGTATTATTTTGCTGCAGATGGATTAATGCCACAATTAACAAACCATCTCAGCAGTACGACAAAAGCCACCAATACTCTGAGAAAGAATCTGCAGAAGAGCAAAAAGGTAAGTGAGAAAATGCTGAGAAGGCAAACAAAGTGTAAGAAATACGTATGAAATAAAGAGTGTGAAAATAATAATTAGAAAGGGTAATAAAACATGCAGTTGTATAGCAATGTGTATTAAAATGTGAGAACGAAATTGACAGGGATATAGAATTCCATCAAATTTTATGCACATTTTTCTATAACGGAGTGAATAAATAACCTCTTAGTAAACTGTGCATTTACCAAAGCAACGTATATGAGAGAGAGAGAGAGAGAGAGAGAGAGAGAGAGAGAGAGTGTGTTTTGACTCTGTTCAGTGGAATTAGCTTCAGGTCCTGGTTATTCATAATTAATTTCTACTGGGTATTTTTCTCCCCCTCCCCAAACTCCCTGATTACATTTGAGCTAAACTTAAACTGGTTCTGGTGACATAAATTTATGAAAAGTGAAATTATTGCTAAGTGCAATTACCTCTTGTAGTGATAGTCATAAATTAAAGAGCTTGATATATCAATGGAAAGGTCTGAACTCACTTATTCATAATGACATAAGAATTGATCCTTCAGTTCTGCTCCACCTAGTGAAGACACCACTAGCACTGTCCTTCTGATGGTGTGTACTGGGAGATGGATGACCACTCATTTAGTACCTTGAATTCCAGATGGTCCTAAAGGAGAAGGAACTGACCATCTCCCTGATAAATGTGATTATCTGTGGAGATGGCACCAAGGGAAAAAAAATAACCAGACCTAACCCAGTAGACTAGGACACAGGCCTCTGTTACTTTAATCTCTCTTCCATTTGGAAACCTGCTCAGACTTCAAGGGTATTCACCAAGAGTGTCCCCAGGATAGCTGACAGGAAGAGTGAGTCCTTTCTTGGAACTGCCTCCATCTGGAGACACCAGTGGCACATCAAATGAACTATGAGCAGAAGCAGGAAGGTCTTTCAGGGGGGCTGATGAGAGGGTTGCAGTCAGAGGATCCCCTCCACAGTGCCCCAGCTGTTAGTAGACTGCTCTGACTGCAGAGTGGATGACAGACTGGATCTTGTCCTGGTCTTGTGAGAGTTTCCAGTCCACATGTGTGGTATTCTGTGCTCTGTGTAATCATTTGAGGAGAGAAGCCCGCCGCCATGCTGAGGAGATGAATGAGGGAGCTAAAATATAAAAGGGGAAGCCACAGTTCCCCCATTTGGAATGCCCGGTGGACCCTGGAAGTCTTTCTGGCTCTCTTAAGTATTAGAACCATAATACTTTACTCCATCTTTTGTCAAGCAGTGGTAATTTAAAAGTGAAAGGAACTGATTGACTGACAAAGGTAAATGTATAGGTGGAAGGAAGTCACAGGGGGAATAGAAAAAGAAAAAACCTCTTCCTTCTCCACCTCTAGTTGCATGGGGGGAAGCCTTGGAGACCCTGTGTGTGTGTGCATGCAAGCAGAGGTCCTCAGAGCAAAGTGCATAAGGCTGTAGCAGCTTATCCTGATACCAACACTGTTCAGATTTCAACCCCAGTGTCTCTAAGTAGGGAGGGGAAAGACCCCTGTGTGAAACACACTGGAAAGCCACTGCCAGTCAATACGTACCATGCTGACCTACACAGACTAAGGAGTTCTGTATTTGTTACTGTGTATGTTCTGTAGTTTAAGTGTACTGTAGTTCTATGGCTGTTGTGTTTGTAGGAAGTGTTTGTAGGAAGTGTATATTTTGAAGTCTTTAAGTGTATTCAGGCATTGTGGAGAGGCTGCATGTTATTATGAGATATTTGTGATTGCTATTAGATTATTGGAGCTTTGTGTTGCAGTTATAACTCATAGGTACATCTTATATTGCAATTTTTGTTACATTTCATTTATGCTTTTAATGTTTCCATTGCAGCGCAAAATGGATTTATGAGGATTAATGTTTTTTTTTCTTGGGATTTCTTATTTGCAGTATGTGTTAGATCAATGTTTGGTTCCCCTCTACCTTGGTTGCAAGACATCTAATTTTGATACTGTTTGGTGTTAACAGCCCCTAGAAAGTGATCAGTTGTTTGCTACCAACTTGTTTCCAATAGGCCTTTTCTGAAGAATGTTTAGGATATTAAAACTTTTTTGTATTATACACTTGTTGCAGTGGAATATCATGAGATAGGTTTTGGTTTGCCTGCTGGGTACATATACTCTGCTTGCATGATATTTTATTTGCTCTGCTCAAGTTGATTTGGATTAGAAGAGACTTTCAGAAAGGTCAATTGGCCCGTTGCTAATATAGATTCTGCACTTGAGCACTAATGCATTGTGTTGGAGGAAGTCGTTAGGCACTAGCATGGACAGGAGCTGAAACATTTTGCTTTAAATATAACTTGAAGTGGGAAAATATTGTTTTTAACCTTGAAGGAAGCTACAGTGAACAGTTTTTTGAATTGTTTGGTCTTTCTGTTTACAAGGAGAGAAGAAGAAAAAAAGATTCTGCTCACAAATATGTCAAGTAAACTATTCAATCTTGAGTACATGTGCTTTGCTATATTTCTATGGAAACTAAAAGCCTACAGTATATTTATATGTAACACTTTTTATGTTAGTAGTTCTGTGTCCATCAAAACCAGTACTGCACTGATTGCCCTAATTAAAGGCTTTTATTTGTTCAGATCTGTGTCAGTGTGGCTACCAGTCCAGTTTGGAATTGAAATTATATTGGTCATCTCAGTGAATGAGCTACAGTGCAACTCTGTTGGTCTTCTAGATCAGAGGTGTCAAACTAATTTCATCCAGAGGGCTGAATAGCATTTATCATGTCTGTTGAGGGCCAAAATTGATGTCATTAGACAGAAAGTGATGTCATTAAACAGGCCATCACCAAAAATAAACACTTTTCTCACTTAGCTGCAAATGACAGAAGAGAAAACATGCAAATCTTGATCATATTTCAAGATAAGGGATAGCCCAATTTTCATGTGGACTGCCCTTTCAGCAGTAACACGTCAGCACTGCTCAGAAGATGAGAGCCTGAAGGCCGGATAAAAAGCTTTGGAAGGCCGCATCCGGCCCCCGGGCCTTATGTTTGACACCCCTGGTCTACATCTCTCTTACTTTGATATCATCAACCCTGGTATCCTTCTGGACTCCCTGGTTGAGATGAAATAGGGGCCATAGTGCTGCCATGGCTCCAGTCTTCTCTGGCAGGTCAGTCTCAGAAGTTGGTGTTGGAAGACTGTTGTTTTACCCTATGGCTTTTAAATTACAGGGTGTTACAAGTATCGTGATGGTTCTGGGACTTTCAGGAGGATAGTTTGCAGCAGGTGGTGTTAGCTATTGGTTTATGTTGTCCTACAGGGTTTCATTTTGGCCTCTATGCTATTTAACATTTACACAATGTTCACTGGTGGAGATTGTCTGGGAAGCTGACATGAGCTATCATCAATATGTTATTGTCACTCAGTTGTACATCTCACTGCCATCCCATAGTTGGATAAGCTATGGATGTCTTGAGTCAGTGTCTTGAGTTAGTGAAGAGCTGGATGCAACAAACAAGCTGAAATTACAGTAGGACAAGATGAAGACCTTACCGGTCAGGAGATCTTCTGAGTTGGTGACAGAGTCTTTCCCTGTTCTTGATGGGGTAATATTTCTCTTAAAAGACCAAGTTCACAACTTGGGATGCACCTGGATCTGGCATTACATCTTGATCTCCAGATATCAGCTGTGCCCCAGAGCATTTTCCCAGCTTTAACTGGTATACCAGTCAACAATGGAACCAATGTTCCCTTACCTCCAGGAGGCCTCTGAGATCTAAAACTCCCCTGCAGAATGCAGCGCACATCCCAGTGGCACCGCATTGGTATCAGAGAAGTTTGATAGGATTGGGCTACCCATTGGGTTAAAGTGTGTCCTTCGAGGGGTAAAGAAAAGGCAGTACAGTACAGTTGTGTGTCGCTTAGTGACAGGGATGCGGACCAGCACCCCTGTCATCAAGCATGGCTTGAAGCAATATGAAGCCTCCAAAGATAAGGGGAGGTTGCGCTCCCCTCGCTTCCAGAGACTTTTCTGAGGCTCACAGAGGCAGCACATGACTGCACACTGCCTCTGCAAGGCTCAAAATGCCCAAATTGTTTATCAGGTAACTGGAAGTCACATCTCTTCTGTGATTTGGGTATTCTGAGCCTCACAGAGGAAAGGGGAGCAGAGCTCCCCTGTACTTTTGAGGCACAGGGAGGGCTGCAGAGGGGATCATAGGCTCCCAAGACCCTCTGGAGAGCAATAGTGACCCCCATTTAAGTTAGAAAAACCCTTACCTTCCTTGTAGCAGCTACCTTAAGGGGGAAATGTCCTTTTTCCTGTTCCCCTTGTGGGTCACACCAGTTTGGGAATCACTGCACTAAACTGTAGTGTGTAAGACAACCTGAACTGAACCAGTTATCATTAATGTGTGATGAGAACCATCAGCAGAAAATCACTTCCATCAGTATTCAGAATATGAAACTTATAAAGGCAAATGACCCTTAGTATTTATTAGAAATATTTAGGGCCTTAGAAATTTTTCTTACTTAGACTAATCTTGTCATGTTAAGTCTTGATCTAATGATATTGTACATGTCATCCAACAGTATTTCTTTCTATCACTAAACGGACTGTAAAAGTCACTGAAGTTCTTCGGAATGGATCAGAGATTTGGGTTTAGAATATTTAGGCACTTGATAGTTTTAAATCTGAAGAGTATCAGAAAATCCTAAAATAAATATTAGCAAAGTGGAGTTTTTAAAAGCGAATCCTTTATACTAACTAGACAGCCTGGATGAGGAATAAGCTTCAGTAAATGGGAAACAGGCTGTAGTGGTCTTCACTATGAGGAGTAGTGAGGATGCGGAAATAGAAATGGGTTTTTCATTACCTGAGGGATTATGCTCAGACGAGAAATGCCGAATATTCTGCGGACCACAGCTGCACTTTGTCTGCTGTTGTATTAACCAGTAATAGTGAAGCAATGAAGCTGTTCCAGAAACAGCTGTTCATTCTCAGTAATACAGAAAAGTTCCCTTTCTTTTCTTGAGCCTGACTTGCCATATTTACTCTGTGGTATGTGTCCAGCATATACCATTTTACCGACAGCAGGTCTGCACATTAATGTGCATTCAGCCTCAGCACACGTTAAACATTCACAGAAAGCAGAAGACAGTCTCACATGTATTCTGTTCTTTTCTTCCCATCTGTTTGTAATTGCTAATATTGGGGATTTTCCTACCACTAAAGTTAAGCTAACAGGAATCATCAAGAGCTTTTTCACCATTTTAAAATCACTCACATTCATAACTCCACACTCATCTCTCTCTTGCTTCCTTTTTCGTTCAGGCTTTTTGAGTACTACAACTGAGATGAAGTAGTCCTGAATATTTTGCCAAATACTCTTTAATCTCCTTTCCATTCCTGGTATCCCGTTGTATACTTGTTCTCTTTTTGTCTTCATGTATAAAACTATAACAGAGTTTGCTGTCTTCTTCACTCTCTGCAAGATTGAATTCCACTTGACCTTTAAACTTACATCTGACAATCTCTCTCCAGTATAGAAGCTGCCTTAGTAATGAACTTGCTTTTCCTTCCCTTAGAGTTATTCTGAGGGGTTTTTTTGGTTCAGTGTTGTTTCCATACAAACCTACGTAAGGGCAAGAAGTTCATACTCATAGTGAACACCTGACAGACACAATATGTACCATATTTAAACCAAAAAGTGAAATGCATATGGATCTGCAGTTCACACGCTGAGCAGGCAGGAAAACCTACAGCCTGTGTCTTAAATAGATGAGTTCATTCATACAGCAGACAAGCCGGATGCTTTGCCTACAATTGCTTTTGGACTCATGCAGAAGTGGTGCTAAGATAGGATGAATTGCTGCAGCCACTGTTGCTGCTGTATGTCTGACCTGGCTCTAAAACTGTTGCTCATCCAATAAAGTCTGGAGAATTTCCCTACTTTCACCTTGCTTGCTATTTTTAATTATATATTCATTCCACTCAGAAACTTAAACACGTTTTATAAAACGTCTAAGTAGATTTTGACCACAGTCTTATCAGCATATGTGCCCTTGTTGCTAAAATTGAATTTTTGCCAGTGATAAGAAAATGTATGTAAGTTCCGTTTATAGCCCTATAGACTCACAGGAGCATTAACTCCATTTGCAAAGGAGCTTGGTCTGCTCGATAGTGAGTCACCACTGTAGCCTTTTACATCAAGCAACACAGGACTTGGAAGTTTTCATTTTCCACTTCCTGCTAATCCTTCAATGTCATTCTACTTTCCTTTGTGTTTCCTAAAAGGATATGTGCAATTCCCAGTGTGTGACAAGTTATTTGCAAATTGTATGGGGAATCTACATTACCCTGCAGAGATCAACTTGGGTGATCCAAATAACTTGAATATTCCTGTGATAGGAGGATGGACTCTGGAAATAGTCACAGAGTAAAGTTAGTTCTTAAAGTAAATTTTACCATAATGATTCCTATTGCTCTAATATATTGCTTTGCAAGCCACTTGTGGACTGAAAATAACTGTACCCTCTTGTACAATAAATTTTGCACAAGTATTGAAGAGTACTTGACTCATACTAGGATAAAGACATATAAAACATGTTTCTGAAGCACATTTGCAGATGCATTTTGAACCGAGAGGAAAAATCGAGCTACACATGCCTGTGAGCAAGTTAATGAACCAGCAATTATTTGATTTTATAAATTATAAAGTATGCAATAAATTAATAGTGGGATATGTTTTTTACTCACACTATTTCATATTTTTTCCTGATAAAATCTAGGCACACCATATTTGACTTGAACAAACCAGAGGAAAATGTGTTATTTTTAATTAATATAAATCATGAATAGAATATCAGAAGCAGCCATATATTTTCTTGAGTACCTAATAATCATTTGGTTATGATTATTGGTTAATAACCATTTCTTTTAAACCAACAGTAACTAGTGAAGGATTGTTGCTCCCTTCCACCTTGGTCTTTTCCAGGCTGTGAACAGTCGGGTGTTAATACAAAACCTTTGTATTCTTGGTTTCATTTGAGCAAAATCCAGTGTGTGATTGTGAAGTTAAGGTGTATAAATGTTAGAAATAAAATGCAGGAGACTTAACTAGACCACTCGCGGCCCTCAGGGAGCCCCCAGTCTCCAATGAGCCTCTGGTCCTCCAGAGATTTGTTGAAGCCCACACTGGCCCAACGCAACTTCTCTCAGCATGAGGGCAACTGTTTGACCTCTCGTGTGAGCTATGGGATGAGGGCTCCCTCCACTGCTTGCTGTTTCACATCTGTGATGCAGCAGCAGCAGCAAAGGAAAGGCCAGCCTTGCTTTGTGCAAGACCTTTTACAGGCCTTGAGTTATTGCAAGACCTTCATTCGTTCATATAAGTTCATCTATAATATATTCATTTATGTAAACTTATGTAAATTTATTCAAATTTTAAATGTAAATTAATTCTTCTTTTCCCTGGCCCCCTGACACAGTGTCAGAGAGCTGATGTGGCCCTCCTGCCAAAAACTTTGGACATCCCTGCCTTAGAGCCCTATCCTGAGCTCCATGTGCCGGCTTACCGCCAGTGTGCATTGTTGCAAACGTGCCATAAGGCACGTTTGCGAGCCCTAACACTGGGCGAGTGCCTGAGCTAGCCGAGTGCTAGCTAGGGTGGGGGGAGGCGTGCCAGGGGGAGGGAGCAGGGAGGGAGGGAGGCGGGACCGGTGGGGCAATGCTCCACTGGATTCTATGCCTCTGCGTCAGGCTCAACGCCTGGACATGGAGGCTTTTTCCTCACCATTGCAGGGGCTACTCCCTTTACCAAGAGGAAGGGGATGAATGTTCCTTTCTCCTGAGGTGCCTGCAGTTGCCTTGGGTACACAGGATGTGGTGGCAGCCATTTTCGGTGCTGCTGCAGCCCTGCACCCAGGCAGCTCAGGATTGGACTCTTAATCAGTTTCACTTGGTATATTTGTTGGTTTCCATATGGCAGCAGAAGAGGCAAATCTTGCTTGTTTTAAGGTAATTGTTTTTGTAGTTTTGGACAATAGAGTCATGAACAGGCAAACAATGTAGCAATAAACTCTTACCTATATTCAAATGTTACTGAAACATTTGAAATAGAAATGTTAATTAATGATGTGCTTCATAAAGTATTGTATAAGTGACTTACATTACAAGCCTATTCATGTTTACTCAGAAGTCCCACTGAGTCCCAATGGAACTTTTTACTAGGTAAGAGCATATAGGACAGGGGTCTCCAAACCCCGGCCTGGAGGCCAGATGTGACCCACAGCAAGCCTCTTTCTGGCCCACAGCCAACTTCTTGTCCCCTGAAAGCCTCTGGCCCACTCAACTGAACATGACCGAAACTGTGCTGTGATTGTGTCTGGAGGGTCTTCTGAGGGCCAGAGAGGTTGAATGAATGAGCCCATTCATTCATTTATTCACTCATCTAAGTTCCATCTTTAATTTATTTATTTAAATTTTATATTTAAATTTTTTCCCCAGCCCTCCACACCACGCCAGATATTTGATGCGGCCCTCTGGCCAAAAAGTTTGGAGGCCCCTGGTATAGGATGTAGCTGACGCAAGTCCAAGGAGAAGAAAGGGTCAGGCATTCTCAAAAAGAAGGGACTAGGATCCAGCATGCACCATTGCCACTGGATCCACCCCCTCCTGCCACCACCCCATTTCTGTTCTTTTCCCCCATCCATCCCAATTTCACCCCCTGTTCACCCACTCCCCACCCCCACTGCTGCCTTACCTGGTCCAGCAGGTATGGTGGAGTCTGGCAACAGAGTTGCTGCAGTGTTGCATGTTGCAGCAGCTCATGCAAAATGGCTGTGGACAGAATGCTCTGCACTCCATCAGCAGCCATTTTACGATAGCGGAAGTAGTTTCTGCTGTCATAATGGGCTCTGCAATACAACCCAATCCCAGATAGGATTGGGATGTTGGTGTGTTTTAAACCTTTATTTTGCTTTCATTTTTGCTGTACTTGAGTTTTTTGCAATGCCTCACTCAGTGAGGAGTGTCGTTACCTCACATAATTCCTATAACCAATATCTGTAGGAAAATGTCACTGCATTGTCACTCCCATTTTTCTTTTATCATTAGTTCTTACTCATATCTTCCTATCTGGTTAAATGAACATATAACTAGAGGAAAAGTACCATTCCTTGTAGTGAAAGAATTTCGTGTCTGAGTTTTTTTTTTCCACATAAGGGACACATTATAAAAACAAGCACCTATGTAAGTATCACACATATTTCTCCTCCTTTCACAGCATTTTCCTGTACAAACTGATTTTGTAAATTGACCCATGACTCCTGGGTATATTTAGAGTTGAGAAAGAGAAAATGAGATTGATTGGCTTACTGTAAGAGGAAAGAAAACCTACTCGGGAACATACACAGTTTATCTTATGTAGTCTGACAACAACTTAACGTAGAACTGTTACCCCATAACATTCTTTATGTACCACTTTAGACTTGCTGTCAACTTGCTTTGCCTGCCAAAGTGGATAATCAGATGCATTACTTGGGCAGAGCCTGAGGGGCATGTGGGGTGGGTGCATAATTGCCCCCAGGCTCCACCCAGTCACCTCTGGCCTGGGTTCTTCCTGGAGGTCTAGGCACTGCTGGTTTTGCATGCCCCATTCTGACTTCCATGGAGGCTCCCATTCCCTACAGAAACAGAAACAGGGCATGTGGGCCACAGCAGCAAGTGCCCCACCTTCCAGGGAGAACCCAGAAGTGACATCACAACATCACGTGTTGTTGGGATGTCACTGACCTGGATGCCTGGGCAGTCCGATGCGGCTCTGTTGATAATAGGTAATTTTTCTTGTCATTTGTGCTCTGAGTGGTATGCAACCACCATGCCATGACCTCCTGACCCATTGTGTCCTAATTTCATAACCCCCCATATGTGTGCTTCCTTCCACTCTCAGATACGCTTGCATAGGAATGTCCCTAGTTTCTTCTCAAAATTTTGGAGTATATAGTACCTTCTCCTTCAGGCTAGCATAACTGTTCTAGAAGGTATTTTTTTTTTCCGAATGCTATGACAATGGTTGATAGTATATATGTGGGAATGTAAGTGACCCTTCAAAGAACAACAACCAGATTCAATCCTGGCTCCATCTGTGAGTCAACAGATTCTACCAATCAGACTGTCCTGAGGTTCCAGCTTCTATCCTAGATTCAGTTCTCACCTTCCTGATTCATCCATGTTCCACCCTGATTCCCTTGAGTTTTCCAGACTCTGTCCTTGACTCATCGCATTCTGTCTTGGCTCTGCCTCAGACCCCTTATCCAGAGGGCAATGATGTTATTGCTGTTAGTAAAAGTTGTTGGCAACCCTACTGTGTGGACATAGAGAACATACTGGCTTTGAAATCATAATGTAGTGGAATTTTATTACAATTATATTCTCTATGATCGTCATCATCCCTTTAAACTTAAAGTCTTAGTAGCACAGAGAGCCTCTGTCAGGAATTTTTATACCACATTTTATTTGTTTTATTTTATTTACTTCCTCTCATTTATTAAATTGGAGAGCACATGTGTCTCCAGGCACTGCTACATTAATTAAAAATAACATGATGCAAAATCCACAAGTGATATGATATGCTATAAACTTTTTAGTGTAATGATTTTTCCCCCTTAAAATTCCTCCACCTTATTAGGAATAATACAGACTACCTAGGTTAAATGTTTTAATAAGAACGTAATTTTTTTTCCCTGAGAGAACTAGATGCTGTGATTGAAATTAAATGTGGAGCCATGCTGTTTGTGATTAATGCTAGCGTATAGGAAGCAAAAGGAAACCATGATTTTTGTAATAGCAATACTTATTCTAAATAGTATGCCTGCAGTCAAAAGGATAAATTAAGAGAAAAAAATAGTTTGCCATTAAACCAGTGTATACCCATTTCAACAATGCAGGTTGGTAGGTTGTGAGGGGAGGGGGTTAATGGCACAGTGACATTGAGTATTGTGTCAAACACATTTGTACTCCTTTTGTGTCTGTTTTAATTGTGTGAATTCAATCAGTCTCCCTGGTATTTTGTAAGGAGAAACTAGAAGGTTCCATTCTGTGACTTGCCGAGTTAATGTTTCAGCTGGGAATCAATAAGCCCAGAGCTACAGACTATGACAACCTGTTATGTTATGTATATCATCATAAGCCAATTTGGGAACTCACAGTAGAACTGCAGAATAAGGTAATGCCATTCTGCCATTCTCAGTGCTGTTACATGTTGTAGAATTGACTGCAGATTGGTCATGTTGCACATCACCTGTTAACGATCATAACAAGGCATTCCAGTCATGACATACCTATATGACAGAGCTATATGTCTAATACGATGGCATAAATTGTTCGCAGATCTGGCTCAACACATGTCCCCAAATGCTCATTGTACCAGACTTGACCCCAACCCCAGCTGTGCTGTGGTTACTTTTGGAGTTTTCTAAAGCCTGCAGAGGCTTCATGCATCTGCCTGCACAGCTCTGGTTGCCTTCAAAGGGTTTAAGGGGTGAAACTGCAGGCTTCGTTATTCACAGTTTTGGTATCTGTGAAGGCTCCAAAAATGAATCCCTTGAAGATACAGACCCCACCTGTACTAAAATAATGAGGGCTCCAAAATGGCTCTGTGAGGGCTCCAAAAATGAATCCCTTGAAGATACAGGCCCCATCTGTACTAAAATAATGAGAAACATCCCAATCCTAATGGGCTGTCTCGGTAGCAGAACTAGCGTTTCCCAAGCGCTAGCTGTCATAAGGCAACTGTAAAGTGTGCTCTGGTAGCACATGCTGCCATAGTGCTGGCTGGAAGACCAGAACCTTCCTCCACATGTTGTTCCGGTGCAGGCCGTCCATCAGAGCAGGTAAGCCAATGTGGGAGGGATGGGGAAGGGACGAACAGGGGCAAAAAAGTTGCCATGATGGTGCGTGCCAGATCCTATCCTTCATTTTCACAGCCTTTCCGCCCCCTTTCTCTCCTAAGATGTACACCAGTTGAAGAGATGGTTCTGGTCCAAGGAGGCCCATTGCAGGGCAGGAGGCTTATGCAGGGGAGGTCTTCCAAAGCCCATCATTCCATCCCTCCACACTAGATACGGTGCACACCTTTTTGGCGAAGCTGTACTGGAGGTGGGAAGAGGATAGGATTGAGCCGAAAGTTTGATTCTATCTCAGTGAACAATTTCTACCCAAGCTGCATGTCTGGGACCACTGCATTTTTAATGAAATGACTGAAGACATAGAATAATTTTTACAATGTAGGAAGAACATTTCCACTCAGATGCTTCTACATGTAGCACATTTGTGTGCTATGTTCTATATATTTTTTTTCAATTACAGATATGTTCGGCAGAGCTGTATGTATAATATTACATCTTGCAGGTGATAACTTGTGTATATTTTAATGTTTTCCAAAATTCATAGCAGCCAGTAATAACAGATCAAATGAGAGGACATGTACTGCTTCTGGGGTGGCAGAGGAGAAAAGTTAGCAATTTAATATTTGTCAGAGACATTCTGTTGTAATTGCCTGCTACTTTTCAGTTATTTTTTTAAAACAGATTTCTGTCATAAATTAGAAAGATAAAAGTGTTTTGAAAATATGTATGAGAAAGAATGTCTCGTAGAAATACCAAAACGTGGGAATTATATTCTGAATTTTCTTTTATAATTTAAATTTTGATACTTCTGCAAAATTGACCAGTATAAAAAAAAGAAAGTTTCTCATGACTTTTTCAATAATTGTTGTCTATGATTGACTTATGGTTCAATCCTTTCTAACACCCCTCACGGCCATGCAGTGGTGCTGTCACAACTTCCATTGCATCGTGGGGGGGGGGTTCGCTGTTGGAGGTCTCCTTGGGGTAAGCACCCCAGCAGTCACTACAACTCAGGCCTGTGCCAGCTCACAGCCTAATCCTACCCACACTTTTCTGGGAGTAAGCCCCATTGACTCTAATGGGACTTACTTCTGAGTAGACATGCATAGGATTGGGCTGTCAATCCCTGGATCAAGTCCTTTTTGACCCAGGAATGTGGGTCAGGCCCAGGAAGGGGGGTTGGCATTCAGCATGTGCCGCCCCAGCTGCCACTCCCACCTGCCTCCCAGGCCTGATCTGCTCTCCTTTCCACCCCCATTGGTCACTGAGGGAAAATAGGATGGTGGGTTGCCCTTTCGTCTGATCCATCTGGGTTCTCCTTATGTTTTTCCATAACGGTCTAAAAACTTGAATTGTTTTCATACTTGTCCATGCATGGAAAAGCAAGATCTGACATTGATTAGATTTTGCTGAAATAGCAGCTGTCCTGACAAAATTTATTTTCCAAGTTTGGGCTCAAGTACTGATCTATGGGGTAAATATCAGGTTTATGTTTCAGATTTGGGTTCCATCTGTCCCTTCCACAAACCTGTAAAGTTTTGGTTGAGTTTCTGTCTGAGATTCAACACATGAATATTTTATTTTAGCTATCTGACTTGGAAATCATTCTGTCACATTTTGGAGCAAGCAGATGAGTCATCTGGAGCTATTGCTCTGTAAGACCCTTGTGCAATGAAACTGCTCTCTGCTTGCAGTTCGTTACGATTTCGATTGCACTGACTGCTCTGTTTAAACTGCTGTCTTTTTAGGCGATTGACCAAAACAGTATTGTTCCATTGGGCTTTGGGGGCTCTGTAACTGGCCTTATTTTGTTCTGTATTTCCAGCTGCACTTGACATACCTGATGTTTTGAGGTTTTGCTGCCAATTTTTATGATGATGTTTAGATGGTTGCTTTAGTATTTTGGATTAGACTTTAGTGATCTTTGTCTTGTGGATTTTTGGATGGCAAGGTAGAATATAAAAGTAATAATATGACAATAATATATAAAATAATAATAGTAAAAATAGTTAGGGAATGATAGCTATCCTCACAACCACGAGATAGAATGAGCCAGTATTCAACTAGATTAGCACTAAATTAACAGCCCAATCCTATTGGGCCAGTACACTGGAGTGAATGTTCCGCTGATGCAGATGGCCTTATGGCAGTCAAACCTTTCTGGCAGCATGCAGAGTTGCAAGCTGCTTGAGTACTGATAGGGAGGCCAGAGCATTCTCCCACATGCCGGCAGATCTTCGAAAACCTGCTGACACAGGTAAGATAGCAGGGGAGATGGGATGGGGTGAGAGAGTAGAATGGAATTGAATTAGAGAGGCAGAACAATGGTAATGCAGGTAATGCGCAATTGCAAACCAGAAGTGGCTCTCAATTGCTCTATTTTCATTCTCTGCATGTTGAGGAGCCCTGTGGCACCCCTGGGATGCTGCTGCTTGTTTCTGTAAATAAGAAAAAGCCACTGCTTCCCCCCCCCCCCGACAGCGACGCAATCATGGGAATTGTGTCGCTGCATTCCCCTTTCCCTTGCAAGAACTTACCTTGGGAGTTTGAGAACCCCTGCTGTAAGGAGTCACATTCCAACCATCAGTTTCCACAAATGGAAATTTGCCACTTCCAAAGCAGCTTTTCCTTCGAAAAAGAGGCAGTTGCATGTTAATCCTTAATTTTTTTTTTATTCTTTCATTGTTGGATTTGCATCCTGCTTTTTGAGCGCACTCTCAAAGCAGGCAAAGCTGTCTTGTTAATGAGTATTGCTGTTAATCAAATTTAATATTGTGGAAGTCACTCTATACTGGTAATTTTATTTTTTATTTACTACATTTATACCTCTCCTTCCCCCACACTGTTAACTAGTTCCAGCTAGTTCATTTCTTTTGTTTTGTAACAGAATTTTGCAGAAGAGTTTGGCATTGTTCGTTTGCATTCTTAGTGCATTGGGGGCAGGGAGGTGCTGGCTGCAACTCTGTGAAATGGAAAGTTGTTTTTTTTTGCCATCTCTCAGAAAACTCAAGGGTCCTAACCAATTCCTTTTTTAAAGCACAAATACTGATTTGTTTTCCTAGTCTTTTAAGATCAGAACCCAAACCTGTTTGCTTCTTTCTGTGTTTGGCAGCAAGACAGATAGAGATACTGAACCCAAACCCATTGACTCTGTCAACAGGCCAAGCTTATTAATTCACTGTAGAGGACTCAAGGAAAAAGGGTTGTGAACTTGACAAATTATTTTGCTGTTAATATAAAGAAATCTACTTTGCAGTGTCTGAATTGCAGTATAGTTGGTTTCAGGTAATTGCTCTCCATTTTCTATATGAGTAGAAAGAGGTAAGAGAAACTGAAGAAAGCCCAGTAACTAATTATTTTTACCTATGTAAACATCTTTCCATTTCATGATAGAAATATATTGAAGCCATAACCCTGGGTAAGTACATGGGCTATAATGGACTAAAATGCTTTTTCAAGCTGATCCTAAAGAACTCCGTGTGAATTTTATACCCAAAGTTGGTTTGTTTCAGTTGCATTAGAAACAGAATATTGCAGAAATGGTTTTTTTTCCTTCAGAATTTCCCACCACCCTCTGTAAGAACTTTCATGTAAGTGTCACAGTGGTCTGAAAATCCATTTCTTTTTATTCCTGTGTGCCGAGCACACTGAAAGCACTGGATACTACTAAACGGTAGGCCAAGGCAATTTTCTGTGAATTGTCCATAGTGAAGCTACCAATTTTCATTCAGGGGAATTAAATTTTATGTGATACAATTTAATTAACAGTGCAACATGCATTAATTACAAAAAGTTAAAGCTGACTTGCTGAGATCAGACAATTACTTCCTCTTTATATTGCTCACTGTAGATTACTAGAACATTGAGTTTTGACTTCATTGTCCAGAGCACATTACAAAAATGTGCAGCAATAGAGCTGTTTGTGGAAGAAGATGTAAGTGACTGTGGTGGGAGGGCTTGGTTCAGGTCTGTAAAGTTAGCTTATAGCATCAGGGAGGACATGAATAGGAACTAATAATTGGAAATGAGATGGGACATCTGAGTATATTATTTGGTTCCCAATGTGGGCTCAGTACTGATATTTTGTGATGATTTTTGACAGTTGGAGAGCTTTTGAGACTATTGTACTTTACTGATCCTAATAATAATAATAATAATAATAATAATAATAATAATAATAATTAATAATACTGGTATTTATATACTGCTTTTCTGGTCATCGGATTACTCCTCTGACTTTATTCAAGGCAGTTCACATAGACAGACTATCTCTAAATCCCCGAGGGGATTTTTACAATAACAGAAAGGGTCTTTCAAGAACTGCCCAACATTTCAGATGGATCTTTCATGGTCTAGTATCACTTCTGGCCCCCTGTTGCCTCCCACGCTGGCTGACAGGCAGCTCCTTCATCTCTCACTTGAAGGGCAGCCAAGATGATTCCTCACTCACACCAGAGAGCAGGTGGAATAACTCAGCTCAGCTTGTCAGCAGCTTCAAGATCTTGCCATTCACAGAGCTGCCGGCGGCCTCGAACTGGCAACCTTCAGATGTTATCTTTGAGCTAATGGAGGCTCTACTCTCTAGACCAGACCTCCTACCCATCCTATTATAGCTTTCATTTGCAAATGAAAATAATAATTAATAATAATAGTTAATAATAATAGTTAATTATTAATATTATTATTAATAATTAATATTATTAATATTATTAATAATTATTATGAATTTACTACAAATTTATGAATTTGTAGTACACCATGGAAGTGTTTCTTCACTAAAATGTAACATTATAAGAGTGTTGCATTTCACATTCCCTTCTATAAATCCAACTTAAGCCCTTTCTCCATAATGGACTCTTTGCAACACTTGTGTCATTTGAACTAGTACACCATTCGCACTGGGTTTCTCAGTGTTGTTAGTGTATAAAGCAATCCAGTAAAGCACTTCTCATTGGATATATGTTGTCAGAGAGCTAAACGTTTGGCCTGGCATGCTGGAAGCCTTTGATCTGGATGTTACTGTCTACTTTGCTATAACCATTTTGTCTAATTCAGATCTTGAAACCATCATTCAGACTGTTGTAATGCTCTTTACCAAATCATACCCACCCTTGCTGACTTGTAGAGTTTGAAAGCTTCTGCTGGTAGACCTCCTTTATGAGGTAAGGCCACAGTATTTGGGGCTCTTCCAAAAGGCACCTGGGGGGGAACATGACTGAGACATGCAAATTTATGAAGGGGGTGAATAGAGTGGTGTTCCCCTCTTACACAACAGCAGAACCAGGGGATATACACTAAAATTAAGAGTCAGGAAAGATAGACTAGAGTAGACAAAAGAAAATATTTTTTTACTCAGCGTGGACTTAGGGTGGAATTCCTTGCCAGAGGATGTGGTGATGACATCTGGCCTAGATGCCTTTAAAAGGGAATTGGACAGATTTCTGGAGATAAAATCCTTCACAGGTTGCAACCATGATGGGTATGTACAACCTCCTGATTTTAGAGGTAGGCTACCTCAGAATGCCAGTGGCACCAGCATGCAGGTGTCTTGTTGTCTTGTGTGCTCCCTGAGGCATCTGGTGGAACACTGTGAAGATACAGGAAGTTGGATTAGATGGGCCCATGGTCTGATCCAGCAGGGCTCTTCTTATGTTTATATTCTTTTGATGTGGCAACTGCCTCCTGACATGAATAGGACATTGAAAGAATCATTACAATGTCCTCTGGAATCTGTAGATCCTCCCTGTTGCCTTCTAGACAAAACATCAAGGCATGTTTGTAATTTTTGTTTTTAACCTACAAGGCTCAAAATATCTATATGTCTTATTTTCTTTGAGGACTCTAGCAGCTAACGCCTTATTTCATTCTTCTATATAGGAGTGCTTTTTTCAAAAGCTCTCTTGTACGGAAGAATGTTACGTCAAAAGTATCACTAAAGATAAGGTGGTGATTTCTTCACTTCTTCATCTTAATAGCCATTTGCTTTAGAGGTGGCTGGAAATGGAGACAAATGTGTTAATGCTGCTACATCTGCAATGCATTACTCTCCGTGAAGAAGGAGAGGAAAAATATTAGGACCATATTACATGTAATCCTATCTTATTTTTCACTGTGCCAGCCTGCCGTGTCGTATCACAGTGCCTTCATTCTGCCAAGAATAATGTTGCAGTGTCTGTGAGATAATTGTTCAGATATCTTTTCAATTACAGCATTCAACACTGCTTGTGACAGCCACATCATATGTAAGGACGCATTACAAAGGATGTGTTTAAAGTATTTTGTTACATGCCTGCTGCATTCTTATTTACATTAACACAGTCAGCAACCTATTAGTTCCCTCTATTGTATTTATCATACATGCTTTTAGACTCCAGCACCTCCCCCCACTTGCACACCCTTTTTGAAATTTTATCAAAGAACCTGCAGAATCTTAAAGGTTGATGTTGGGAACAGGCACTGGCTGAGAGTCCACTTTGCCCAACTATCTAAGTCAACCACTCTTTATCACCAAGAGTCATTAGTGAGTAAGGAGTGCTTTAGAGAGTTGAGTTCAAGGCATTGCACCTAGCAACCTATCATCAGCAAGGGAATAATTGACTCAGTGGAGAATGTGTCAGAACAGTCACAGACCATTCAAGTTTGAGAACTTTGCTTACCTAAAAATCTTTGGAAGCTGCCTTATATTGAATCAGAGCATTGGTCCATCTAAGATAGTACAGGTTGAGACTAATTATTCACATGAGTTCTGTTCCAAGGACTCACATGGATGGCAAAAAACAAACTATAGCAAATCAATTTAAAAAACAGTTTCTTTGCTCCAGTGATTTAAAAACAACCTTGCTGACCTTTGTGATGTAAGATAAGAGTCATTAACAAGACAATCCATCAATCAGTCCTCCTCCAAGAGCTTACAAAGAGCTGAGAGCTTACACTCAGCCCCTCCCTTCACCAATGCAAAGGGATCACCTTTATTTCATGTGCTCAGGGAGAAGGGAGGGGTCCACTGGGGAGAGAAGGATTGGTGGATTTTCAGCCAGCTGCCCCCCCCTCTCTCTCTCTCTCTCTCTCTCTCTCTCTCTCTCTCATTAAGGAGACTCTAGTTAAAGGACTATTCAGTTTTTAAAACTGATTTTAAAGGGATGCATTTTTCCCCTTCTCCAGGGATCAACACATTCCTTCTCATTTGCAGGGGGCCATTCGTGTTGAGTCAAATCCGTGTATAAAAAATCCGTGTATAAATAGGCTGGACCTGTATTGACCTAGTATTGCTGCTATTCCTGACCTAGTGTTACTGCTATGCCAAACAGCAACAGCTTTTCAAGGTGGAGAAATTTCTCTCTGCTTTACTAGAAATGCCAGGGATTGAACCTGGCATGCAAAGCAGATGCTCTACCACTGAGCCACAGCTGTTCCCCCCAGCTGAGCCTGAAACACTATTATTATTTTTATATACGGTTTATGTATCACTTTTAACAAGATAAGTGCTTTAAAATATTTATCACATTCATGGTCCTATCCTAATTGAGTCTTACACAGATGGCACTAGCTTTCCACCACTGTAAGGTCCTTTATGGCTGTTGCAAAGTATGACACACCTGTCTGTGTGGCCTGGTCACCACCACATGTGGCCAGGTCCATGCACTAGCAGGCCATCCACATCCCCTGGCACCAGTAAGTCAACACAAGGGGCAGGAAGGAGTGGGGAGGGGGAGAAACAGAGCAGGGAGGGGAGGACTGAGGCAGAGAGGAGGGCAGATTGAGGCTGGGAAGGGGCAGGTATCAGCAGCAGTGGTGCTGCCAACATCTTATGCCTTTTCCCAGCCTTGATCTGTTTTCTCAGGTCTAAGTAGACCTGAGAAAGTAGACCTGTTTTCTTTTCAGCTGGCGCAGGTCCGGGTAGATCTGTTGAGGTGGCGAGGCTCACCCCTGGGCAAGGAAACAAATATTCTCTTACCTGGAAAAGACCTTCGGAGGCTTGAAATTCTCCATGAAAACCAAGTTACATAGAATTAACTGTCTCATATTTAATTGTGATTCTCATTTTCCACAATAAAGTTTGTAATCTGAGATATTAGCTCAAATTCCCCAAGTGAATCTATGGTCAGCTTTAATCATTAGTTCCCACCCATGTGCATTGGGCCCATGATTGGCTCTTGGGAGTGCATTTGCTCAATACCATATTAATTATATTTTATATGACCCAAATGGGTGACAGGATCATGCATATTAGATAAATCAAATGCACTTGCAAGTGTCCCCACTACAGACATTGTGAAAGTCCAGGGTTTGACGTTTGTGGCCAGACCCACTGCTCTCTTCCCTTCAACTAACAAGATATCTTTCTCTAGAATCTTATGAGTACAACATCAAGGAGTCAGCTCAAGGGAGAGCGCCTTATTTGTTTGTTTGGCAAGCTTCTAATATTGAAAAGACAGTTCTGCCCAAAGTGAAGCCAAACCCTACAGGCTTGGCTCTGTGTTCCCTGGCTGCCACACACCAATCAGGAATTTTCCTGAAGGAAAACTGCAGATAGATTGAGGTATTAGGGCTTATGTTTCTTACAACCTACACTCAATAAGAGGTGTAGGTTGTGAGGGTCATATGCACAAGGTAAAACAGAAGCCACAATAAACCATCTGGTAGCAGCCAACACTGTGCACTGCCCGTAGCTTAGTGCCAAAAGGCAATCCAGTGGAAAACAGAAGACATAGATCTAAGTTCTACTGTAGGGTGATGCAGTGTGACTAACAGGACAATTCTATGCATGTCCCATTTTATTCATTGCTTATTCCCAGAAAAGTTTGTATAGGATTGTAGCTTTAGAGGGAGGCATTGTGGAGGTGCAGTTCTGACATTTTGAAGGATATGTCATCCATCCTGTTGAACCCCATTTACTTGTCTGTATGGGGTGGCTTGTACATGCAGTCTTGCAGTAGGTCTGCGTTGACCTGCACTGCAGGATTGGGCCTGAGAAGGGGGTTCGGATAACAGCAGCACTGGTGCCGCTGGTTTTGCCCCCTCCTGGAACCTGATCCACCTATCCTCCAACTCTCCCCACCTCCCCCACCCTGTTTTGCCCCTTCCCCTCTTTTCCACCCTCCTGCCACCTGTCCCACCTTTCCCATCATCTTACCTGCTCCAGCAAGCAGGGAAATTTCTGATGGTGAAGCAGGAAGCTCCCACTGGTGCTTCCGGCAGCACGTTAAATCTTTCGTCGTTGAAGCAACTTTTGCGACAGGTACCATCGCAAAGGGGAAAACGGCATCAGCTGGCTTATCCCTGCAATAAGTATAAGATTGGGCTGTAAGTTTGGATAATTTATGACAATAGAGTCCAGAATGCAGAGAATGGCAGTTTGGAGACAGTTGACTGGATAGTGGAGCAAACAACTTCTAAGTGCCTTTAATTAGGCTAACAGTAACCATGAGAGAGTTTTCCTAAAAGAATTTAGATCAGTTGCACACAGTTTAGTGGTTGTGGGTAAAACAATACTTGTAAGGGGCTCTGGTTGGACAAGCATGGGTTGAATGAAGGAGAGGGTCCAACTGCTACTGTGAAGAATTTTATCTGTTCAAGACACCCAAAAGGAGAGAAAGGGGAATTAGCTGGAGGTTTAAATAGGCACTGAATGATTATAGAAGGAAGGAGGATTAAAGAGAGAGAGGAACTTGCTTATCCTTAGTCTACTGGGTGGACTGTGGTATAGTGTCCTTCTGTGAACTGAGGCCAGGCGGCGCAGGAAAGGAAGCTCCTCTGAAGATGAGGGTAGGTACCAAGGTAAGAGGCTCTCAAAGCAAGAAGTCTGTACAAAAACAGAGTGGAAAATAGAGATTTGCAGGGAGAAGCTAACAAAACAGACAGTATGGATGCCTTCAGTGGGAATGAAAACACCAACATTCTGCTTCCAGAGTAGAGGGGGTTGTAGTCATTCGAATGAAGAAAAAAAGACATTCTTACAAGTATAATGGTATCTGCATCATGTTTTGGGTGTGCCGCCAGGAGTTTCCTGAGCTTGTTTGTGTTAAGATATGTCCTTTGAGAAGGGCACAAAGGCTTGATTGCACCCCTGTTGAAGGGGTTCCTGAAGGACTAAAGGTATGGCAGAGGGTCAGCTGCACCCATGCTTACGTTGTTGGTGAAAGAGACATCCTGAAGAAGGAATATGAAAAGGCTGTCCAGATGACCTGGCCACCAGTCAGTTGATCTTAATTCAGCAGTTCTCATACGAGTAGGTCACAGTCCAATTTTTGGCGGGTTGCAAAACCAGTGTTACCTGGAAGCTGCAAGGCATTATGGGGCACAATGTGGCCCAGAATACCTTGTGGCTACTGGGTAGCACCGGTGCACACCCCACTTTGTGGGCTGCATTGCACCACATAATGCCTTTACGGGGCGCAGCTGAGAAACCACAAAGCATTCTGGGGCGTGACACAACTACCACGGCCGACAAAGTGGGTCACGGCAGAAAAAAACTTGAAAACTGCTGGCTTAATTTTATTATTCAGGGAGACTTGAGTTTGCAAATGGTATTATGCCAAGGTGGCAAACTCAGATTTGCAAGAGCAATTATGGTGAATCTATCACATGACATGCCACAACATTTTGGGTCACATGCAGCATTCACCAACACCCAACAACAACTGAGTTTGTTTTCCTTGTATTTCATTTTTGTAAATTATTTGATGTCTCTTTATATAGTACGTAACACCACACATGCTTGGACTGTACTTTAAAAAATACTTTATGTAAATAATTGTTTCTCTGTTATTCAGGAGTGAGAGAGACAGACAGAGATGCCAGCAGAGTGAAGTAAGGCATTTTTAGCATGCCGAGCCATAAAGGTTCACCATCGTTGTCTTAGAGGATGGTGTCCCAAAGATGCCCTGCAATGCTACAGCTTTCCATTCCAATCAATGGCCCTTTACTAATCTGATCCTGATTAGAGGGGGCCATGTCTCACCTCTCCAGAGCAGAGGACTGCCTGACTCTCAGAAATGCCAACTAAAGAACCAAAATGGAGTTAGGAGACACTGTACTTCTGGAAAGTAAAAATATTGGCAACATAGCCTAGCTCACATGTAACTAACAATGCAATCCCATACATGTTTACTAAGAAATAAGTCCCACAGTGTTCAGCAGGGCTTACTCCCATGTAAGCATGTTCGAGATTGCAGCCTCAGTGGTTGGCATTAATATTATTACTTAAAGTTAAATGTGTTCAGAGTCCTATGTGCCATCAAACAATGATATATTAACAAAACAGGGTTTGAAAAGAGAACTATGTTTGCAAGCATTCATTTCTTTTTGTGTTACATGTGATAAACCTGTTCTAAAATATTTATGTGTTTAAAATGACCTGACAAGCACATTTTCCATATGCGCCAGATTTAAAAATGAATATGTAGGGCAAAGATGGATGCTGAATTTAGAAACAGTGCATTCCTTTAAAAAAAGAATCATCTGCACATAATTTAGGGTCAAAGTTAGATTTTCAGTCTGTTAAGTGGTCATGACTAAAGTTTTACCATTTGAACAATTCTTTTAGTAATTTTAGGTGTCAGAAAGTCAATTTTTTCAGATATAAAATATTGTTTCATAATATTTTAAAGTATTAAAATGATACTTTTAAAAAGCAAATTATGATATATTGTGCAAATCCTGGATTTTTATCACGGTCTTTTTCTTTATGAGGTTATTGGAATGAATTACATTCCCTCGGATGGTAGAATTATAGTAACTGTTCTGACTATTGCTAGGACTGCTGAAGAAGCTCTAGAACTTGGCTGTGGCTGAGAGAACCAGATGGGGCATGTGAGCCACTAGTCTCCTGGAACCATCACCCATGTATTGGTTATAGATTTGGAAATATCATTCAGTCTGTTGATTTTTCTGCCGGCAGCAACTGTTTAACAGCATCCCAGTTACATTGCTTCTTGCGCATTGCTTCTTGCACATGCAAGCAGATTACATTTTGGCTTACAACAGAGAAAGGAATGGCGCAGCCTACAGATTCTTGCTCTGTGCATATCAAGCTTCACCTGCCTTTCATGAAGCACATACATAGTATTCCTACTGTGCAAATAATATATTTTGTGACATCTGCCCTTTCACACCCAGAATAGCTGTGTTGCAGGCTGAGGCTTGCTTTTTAAATTTAAATTGTAAATATTTCCCTGGATGTAGCTGACTTCAGTTGGCCTTGGATAAAACCTTCAAGTGTTATCACTTATTATGTGCTCCTACATCATGTCCAGACTCAGTCTCACAACTCTGGAGTAAAGACACTTAGGGCGCAGTCCTAACCCCTTAGTCAGTGCTTTCCAGTGTTGACTTAAGGGCAGTGCAGCTCTGAGGTAAGGGAACAAACATTCCCTTACTTAGAGGAATCCTCCGTGAGTGACGCCCAACTGCAGGGTGCAGCACACAGCCCATTGGCACCGCTGGAAAGCACTGACATAAGGGGTTAGGATTGAGCCCTTAGGCTGCAGTCCTAACCACAGTTTCCTGAGAGTAAGCCCTAATGAACAAAATAGGACTTCTGAGTAGACCTGGTTAGGATTGTGCCCTAAGTTTGCTTTCCTCATTTAGCCCAGTAGTGTGTCCACCTGTCATAATTAAAATTGCAAGTGTTCTTAAGCACGGTGGCAACAACTGAACATCTTCCCAGGGGCAACTGGCTCTTGTAAGTGTCTCCACTTGACACCATGCCATCCTTTTGGCAATTATAATAAGATATTCTTCAGACATTCATTGTTTCTATCTAGCATTAGGCCATTTCAATGGCAGAATTATATGCATTACGAAGACAGGCATCTTTCTAGAAAGCTTGTCCACTTGCTTTCCTTGCTCTAGTAGCTCTGCCAAACAATCTGATATGGTACCTTTCCTGACAGTATGTTAAGAAAGTCACACAAAAAAGGTGGAGGTGAGAAAGGTGGAGCTCTCTTTGCTGACGGGGCAGGCAGATACTCGTCGTGTAACTCAGACCTTTGCCAGCTCAATTGTTGGTGCAAGACCCAGGCAGATGAATCAGGCCCAGGCCCAGGCCCAGGGGGTCAGACTAAATTTATTGGAGAGGGTTGAAATTAACTCTTTAATCAGTGCTAGAACCATGCCTGAAGAATAACTTAGATCTTTAAGGGAAAGCTGTGTTATTACCATTTCTCCTCCACGGAAGTTTTGCATATGCAAGAAAGCTAGGAGAAAGCATTTTGAATTTTGCTCCCTGATTTCTCTACCTGATTTGAACTGAAAGTCTAGAAACGGCTGCCAGAAACCCACTGCAGCTCCAACATTACTTTGCAAAGGACTATGGCTGACATGCTCTGCTTTGTCTCACTGTTTGCTGCTTCGCCAGTTTGATGGCTTGCCAGCTGCAGAGCCCAGCAGCCTTTTTGTTAGTGTCTGTCAATCATTCATGCCCTGGAAGGATTTCAGGGGTATGCAACCTGCCAGATAGCATCCATGTTTGCTGGTATCATGAATGGGGGAATCTGAAAGGTCATGTGTGTTTTCACGCAATGCAGAATTACTGAGAAAACTAGTTCTATGAGAGAATTGCCTCTAAGTACAGCTGTTGTTAAAAATTGCTACATGAACACATCATATAGCATAAACTCTAAGCACACATTTAAAGAGTCAGGCTGCTGAGTCTGGACACAATATATCCAATTAGTCATGTATGTGTATCTTGCCTTTCTTCCATACCAAAAGCTCATAGCTTCTCTTTTTCCAAATTTGGCATCTCTGCAAGGTAAACTGTATTACTCATGTGAATACATGGTAATGTTCTGATAAGGAAAACTTTATCGAAAACACTCATATTGAAATCCTTCCAGTGTGCTAGATGTGAAAATTCTGCTTTGGAACATTCATTGCCAAATCATAACATGCTCAAGAACATCATGTTTGCATTATATAGATTTGCAAAAGGCAGCAATCTGCTGGTTAAGTCATTCATTTTTCCTTACACTTTGTTTATGTTTCCAATAATTCTTACATCCCAAGTGCAAGTAATTTTGCCAACTCACATCTTCACTTTGTGAGCATAGAGTGTTCCTGCCTCACTGAGGCTCTTGTTGGATCTGGGCTTAGTGCCATTTAGTTTGTTCTTCCTATTCCAAGGCCTGGTTTGTGTAGTAAGCTTTTTTTTAATGTCAGTTCTGACATTGAAAGTGCCCACCCTCACACCTGTTTTTAAAACTACAAATGGAGGGGGCTGGCTGTAGACGGTATCCAGGGTTTTCCTAATCTGAAGCCTTGGGCAAATTCATTTGCATGGGTTTGAAACTGCACATTCAAAATTAAACATAATAAGACAGTATGATGCCGCAGCTGCAGACTTCCTTCCCCCACACCAGCTGAGTAAGCCGAGATGATTTTGAAGCTCTGGACTAGCAAAGTCTGTTGTGATGCACAGATTATACAGATCAGTGCCAGAGATGTGATTCTGGCACCCTCACTAGTGCTCTGTGTTCTCTGCCAGTTGATTTGTGGCATAAGAGTTGCTTTCATTGTAAGTAGCTTTCCTTGCCAGTCTTTCTCCTTAGGGATTTGTTGGCGCAATAGTGACTAGGGTCCAGTGGGAGGAAATCGCCTTGGGGTAGATGGAAGGGTTGTTAGAAAAACAATAAAATCACAACACTTCAGTTGGACGTTCTGAAAGTCTTGATTCACATCCAAAGTGTTCCACTCTGCAGGCACTTTTATTTTCATTTGAATTAAACTTTCATGCAGAAATTATAATTTGCCCTTGGGCAAACATCTTTGTTTTCATAGAACTGTAGAAGCCAGTTGCATAATCTCAAATGAAATTATTATTAATGTTGCTTCGTTCAGAAAGTTAGTGTCAATCATTGTTCCTTTTATGCTTATCAAACCCTTGATGTTTTTAAGCTATTTCAATATGAGTGCCCTGATCCAGTGATCCACATACAGAAGCAGGCTTCTGCATGCATATCAAGAACTATGAGCATAAATTGGACATGCATCCAAATGCAGAAGTCATCCGTAACTATAGTGATGTATGCATTGGGCACAAACTGAAACATGAATTGTCCGCCTTTGGATGAGGACATAAATCTCACTGAAGGTAATGCCGTGTGGACTACTTCTTCATTTGGATGCACATTCAGCTGATGCTTATGTGACACATGCATGGAAACTCCTGATGTGTGCCCAGGAAGACTACTTCTGTATTTGGATGCACATGGTTCCTGACACATGCATGGAGACTTCCTTTTGTGCACAATTCATCTTCTCTGGATTAGGATGATAGTTCTGTGTTCTTTCAGTCACCTTGCCTGCCCCATGATGCTACCTACAGTGTAATTTATTGCACTGTCAGACCTTCTCCTATCTGTTATGAAGTTGATGGATTATCACAAACCTGTATTAAAATTATAAAGCATAGAATATATTTCAACTGCTGGACTCTAAGCATCAGATGTGCTTGCTGTTAAAATTGCAAAAATACCCCCTTTATACAGCCCCATTTTCCACCAAGGGAGTCTTTCTGTTTTCCTGATTTCTATAGTAACACAAGCGTTATAGGTTTTGGAACCTTGGCGAAACCATCAGTGTGCCTAAAGGTGAGATAATCAGAGCATGCACATTGGGACATTATTTGAGCACCATATCATTGGACTGCATAGAACGTCCCCAGCTTACTCCAAGGGCAGCCATGAAATTTAATTTACAATTTTACAGTCTCATTTTGAATTGGAAATCTCAGTAATAACTTTCCCTTTGCTCAGCCTTTTAACTGTGAAATTCAGTTGGGGAGTTTCGAAGCAGCAGGTAAAGCTGCAGCACTCTGGGGGGATTTTGCCAATACTGCGCTAAAGTGCTTGCAAGTGTCATTTCCATATTTAACTAATTTCAGTTTTTAATTAGCTCCGTGTGAAAAATGAGAGTTCAAGCTGAGCTAAGCTGTCATCACACACTCTTGTTTCCTTCCTAGCCTCCCAGGACGATCAGTTGTGGGGAAGAGTGGGGGGAAGAAGAGATGCTATAACAAGTGTAATCTTTTAGGAGCCCTGTTCCTTGGCAGTGAGCAACAGTGTTGAGTCCATCTTGACCCAGCACAGTGTAAAGTGTTTCTGAATATATTTCACAAGTGTATTTTAGTTTATTTGAGCGATCAAGAAACATTTTGGCATATCCTCAAGTAGAAATGAATCCATGATACCATGCAGTCAGTAATATTGCTCACTCGTTACATTATCTGATAATTCCACCCTAATTATGTATTCTGTGGAATAATTTTGAATTGGAGATCTTCACATTTTAATAAATAAATAGGTAAGCAGACTTTTTTCTTGTCATGTTTACAGTCCTAACACCAGATAACATTGTGTTGGCAACTTGGCAACTGTGACGTTCTCTCCCTTGTCAACCCACCACCTAGAACAGGGGTGGGCAAACGTTTTGGCAGGAGAGCCACATCATCTCTCTGACACTGTGTCTGGGGGAGGGATTTTCATTTCAAATTTACATAAATTTACATAAATAAATACATCAGAGATGGAACTTAAAGGAAATGAATGGATTTTACTGAGCTTATTTATAAATACACATGAGATGCAGAAAGGGGGGCTGTTAAAATAACTCCTGACTCACCTAACTCACCTCTTTCCAAGGAAAAGTACAAAACAAACTTAAGAGGAATCAGCATGGGCTCCCTCCCCCCTCCATGCAGAAGGCTGTTTTTCTCTCTCCCCCCCCCCCCATCCTGGCAACAAGCAGCAGCAAAGGAACATAGTCAGCCAGGGAGCTGGTGGGCACCTTCCCCATCAGGACAGGAGTTTGTTTTTCCTCATTCATACACAGAAGGGAGCTGCCTGTCTCCCTCTCTGTCCTTCCCTCTCCCCCAACCAGCATCAAGCACCAAACAAACTTAGAAGCAGGCAGAGAGCTGAGTGTTTTTCCCCATTCACAGACACCCATCCTCCTCCCTCTCTGCCAGCAACCCCAACAAGCAAAAGCAGCATGCTTCCTCCCCATTCAAATATGCCCGTGATTTCTCCCCTACAGCACCAGCCCCCACCCCATCACCAAGCATACCCACAGGCCAATTGGATCCGCACTTTCCTGGGACTAAGTCCCACTGACCCTGATGGAACTTACCGCTGAGTAGATATGCTCTCCAGCAGCATTCAGACATCCCTGCAATTTCTCCCCTGCAGCACTGCCCCACCACAAGCACACTCAAGCAGTACAACCAGACCCACAGTCCCTCCTCAGTGCCTGCCCCCCCAAGCCAAACTCAAGTATTACAAACAGGCCCACCACTTCTCACCCCCCATTGGATGCCTGGCCTCAGCTGCAGCCTCCCCAGCCTGATGGAAGTGTGTGTGGATGGGCAGGGCTTCTGCAGAACTCTCCTGTCACAGCTCTGCAGGGCCAGCTTTTCTCTCACTGACTCTGATGCTGCAAAGAGCAGTCACATGGGGTTAGCGAGGTCTCCTCCAAGTCTTCAGTGGGCCAGAGGCTCATTGGAGACCAGGGGCTCCCTGGGAGCCAGATTGGGGGTCCCTGAGGGCTACGAATGACCCTCAAGCCTGAATTTCGTCAGCCCTGACCTAGAAGATAAGTGATTTTTCACACAATCCTATCCTCTAGTAACACTGGCCCAGCGACCACTGGCCACTGCACTGGCCAAAGGTATAGCAAAAATGCTGTGAAGCACTCCGTCATACCCAGCGAGTAAGCAGTGCTGGTGGGAAGGCCTGTGCCATCCCACGGGTGCTGGATCCAAAAGGAGTGCCTATTGGAGCAGGTAAGCACCTGCCAGGCCACGGGCTGAAGGATGAGGGCAAAGAGGGGGTGGATCAGGCCCAGGAGGGGGGGCAGAATTGGCAGCACTGGCACTCACCATATCCTCTTTCCCCTCCCAGGCTTGGAAGCCCGGCATGGAGCTTCTCAGACTTGCACTGGACATTTGTCTGGTGCTGATCCACATATCCCCATTGAGCAGGCTGGAGCTTTACTTGAGTTAAGTGGTAAATGTCCCCTTACCCTGAGCCTGTTCCTTCCCAGCGCTGGATACAGCATGGGTCAAGCAGCCCTGCTGCATCAGCACTGGTTAGGATTGGACTGTCCATTTCTCATTTCACAATGTAACACATGAATGATGGGAGGGAACCCCTTGTTTCAACTGGAAGGTTAAGTTGTACCTAAAAGCATGTGGAGTGCTACTGTTTCTGCATTTTTTGTATTAACAGTTCTGATATGAACAAACTTATAAAACAATTCTTTGGAAACATTTAAAATATCTAGATGTCTCTTACAATATTTTCAGGTTAATAAAATTGCTACTTTGCAAAAAAGAAGGCATTCATTAGAATTCAAAACTAGTATTTAAATGGAAAATTGAGAATGGAAAATTAACAATAAAACTAAGGTGTTCCTGACAGTATTACTTATAGAGGTGAGTAACTTTTGAAATCCTCAATTTCACCTCATCCATTTGTTACTAGAAAGTACTGGTGCAGTGAATTTCACTTGTAAATGGCATGATTAGTATGGACAGCCATTTATAGTATTCAGCATCTGATTTCCTCTGTTAAGACTATAAAATCAAATACGTTTTCTCCCAAATTAAAACAGATGGAAGAAACCTTGAGCTTTAACAAATATGCACGGGCACTTAAAGTACAGTATTACTAGTTGTAAAGGGAGAATGGATTGGGCCATTTGTATATTGGCATAGGTTGCAATGTTCTTTTCTAAAAATTTTGAGAATCAACTTTATATCAAAGTCTTGTTAACAGAAAACAGGTACTCATGCACACTCATGTGTGTACACACACAAAGACACATACACACTTTCAGTAGCAGTGAATGTGCATGCAGTTGGCTCTCTAATCTGCATTAGGGTTCATGCACTCAAGATACTCTGATCTGCATTAGGGTTCATGCACTCAAGACAAATAGCAGAAACCTGTCACCTTCCCACTGCTCCTTATGTCTCAGTATTTGTTTTTGCTAGTGCCACAACTTCATACCAATGGATGTGATTTGAATTTCAGTGTAAGCTTTCAGTGTACTTATCTGTGTTAAGGTGGTTTCAAGGCAAGGCAAGGCACCCAAGTGGTGTGTGCTCTATCTGCACCGTACTGCCCTCCACTCTCCCTTGCATTGCTAATTGGATGCTGTGATACAACACACAGAGCCATCTTCCTTCACATGCTACACTTACTTAACCCATTTTTGCCCAGATCACAAGTATACACATTTGCTCCCTGTTGCATATATGCAATGTTGGGCAGAAATGGCTTAAGCTTCCTACAACAAGGAACATGGCTGCTGTTCCTGTGTTAAGAAAGTCACCATATTTTGAACAGTAAGAAGATTTAGAGAAAAATGGCACTGGACAAGCATGTTCCATTCTTCACACAGAGTTACTCTCTGATAATTACATAACAGAGACCCTGTTTTACCACATACGTAGTCTAATGTTTAATCTGGGTTTACATAGGCTATAGGGGTTCTAAATTGTATTAGGGTATTTGTGCCCTGGACAATTGTGCCCTGGTCAAAGGAGTCCCTGGACATTTGCTTCTGGGCTTTTTTTGTGTGTCATTTGCATCCTATTATAACTGGGCAACAAATCCCATGTGATACGTTCTAAGATCCCAGCCCTACCCTGTAGTCCCCACCCTACCTTTGCACTTAAAAAACCAAAATTTAGTATATCTAATATAAATATGAATATACTGGAACACAAATGTCTGATACACAAAACGAATGGATGCAAATGTCCAATACCATGTCCTGTCACTGTTCTAAACACATCTTTGCCACAAATGCACATCTACTAAAGGTGTACCACATTAGATGTTCCTACAATGTTTTCCTAAAAATACCTCTTTTACTATTCTGTGCTTTTCCTGCTTCCTAGCCAATTTCATTCCTGCTGAGAACAGTGAGAGAAAACTGTCAAGTAAACGCATAGTTGTTTCTTCTGCTTTTGATATACATTTTAAACTCTTCCTAACTACAGCTACAAATTTTATCTTGCTATGGGGGGGAGGGAGGGGAGAGAGAGAGGGAGAGGGAGTCTGGAATCTCTGTTTTCTGGAATGGCAGGTATGCGAAGGGTCATAAGATGCTGTATTTGCAGAGACTTTTCCCCTTATTGTTTGAAATAGCATTTATTAAACATTTTCAGTATCAAAAGGAATCCATGCTGCTCCAGGGTTGCTGGATGCTAGGTTCTTTCTGCTCTCTGCTGGTTGTGATGCTAGCAACTGTTCTGTGGCTCTGAAAAACTGGAACTAGGATTACCCCACAGAGTACTTCTAGAGCACATTTAACACAGGCTGTTAATTCCACCAGTAGTACTGCTTTTTCAGAATATATGTGGTTTTCTGCTTGGTCAGCAGTGACTGCAGAGTCTTTGCCCTCATTTGGATTGTCGGGGTCCCCACCCTGCACCCGGGACCCTGCCTTATCTCAAGAGAAGGCTCTGGGGCTGGGGAGCCAGGCAACAAGAGAGGGGAGAAGCCAGAAGGGCAGGAGGAAAGGCTAGGTGAAGGGAGGCCTTCCTAGGGAACTGCCCTTTTTACCTCTCCTGAGAGGAAGGGACTATGGGGAGGGTAGCTGGCTCTACAAAGCTGGGAGGCCAGTGATGCAGGGGCTGGCTAGAAGCTGGGTGGCTGTGCAGCCAACAGCCCCTGCCCAGGACCCAGACAGCAAAAGACCAACCAGGGAAGAGGACCAGGGTGCTGGAACCCCCCTCTCCCTGAGTCCAGTTCTCAGGACTCCCTTAAAGGGCCAGTCAGCCAGAGCAGAGGCTCTGTGCCAAGAGCCTCACACAGATGTAACAACAAACCAGGTTTCGGTATTATGGGACCACAACATAGCAAGCCCTTAGGCAGAGCCCGAGCTCAGGTGATGAGTACCTGCTTTGCATGGAAAGGGTTCCAATTCAATCCTTGGCATCTCCAGGGAGGGCAGGAAAAAAATCCTGCCTAAAATCCTAAAGCAAAACTCATTTCATACAGCAGACCGAAGAACATTCATGGTGCCTGCTATGGGCTGGAAGTGATGTAAATAAGCAGGTCATGACCAGAAATAAGCACTTTTTCTCACTTAGGAACTCATTAGCTGCAAATGACAAGAAATATGCAAATCTTGATAATATTTTCAAGGTATCAGAGACCCAAATTATCACACGGACTACCCTTTCAGCAACTATCACACGGACAGCTTAGCTCAGCAACTGACAGCAGCTGATAGTGTTGCTTAGAGAGCCCAACGGCTGGATAAAGAACTTCTGAAGGCCGCATCCAGCATGCAGGGTTTAGATTTTACACCCCTGTCCTAAAGTGTTGCTGCCAGTCTGTGTTGACAATACTGAGCTAAATGGACTACAGATCTGACTCAGTAGAAGGTAGCTTCCCGTGTTCCATGTGCTACCCCCTCCTTCATGTGCAAGGGAGGAACATTTTTTTAAAATTTGCATTAATGGTTTATAACTAGCTACAGCTTTCAGTTTTGTTTAAATCACTGGTTCCCAACCTGTGGTCCAGGGGCAACAGGTAGTCCATGAGACCCTGAGAAGTGATCTGTGAAATCTCGGGGGAAATAAAGATTGCCTTTGATCATTTCCAGTGTGCTCCCTCACGGACCACCAGAGAAGGCAGAGAATGAACAGCAACACACAAATTTTCACTATAAATAATACATCTAAGAAATTTCTGTTACAAATTGTATTTTGTGTGCGAAGGAGTGGGGGTTGGATGCAGGACCCATGAGAGAGGGTACAGGGGGTAATTTTTACCCAGCCCAGGAGCCAAAGGAGAGGGCCCAGAAATTTTCTGGGATCTTATATTTTCCATTCTCACCCGGACTTACTGCCTGTGTGGGGTACTGGATGCATAGTGGCTGCTGCAGACCATATGTACTGGGGCAAGGAATGCATATATGACACTGCTGAACACTGTCAAATGTGGGAGGAAACTAGCCTGCTACAGTAGCTCTTTGACTTGTGGGTCTCCTTACCATGAAGGAGTATATCAAGGACACCGCTGTGGAACTTACAGCTGCTGCAGAAGTATGTTTTGGTACACACAGGACACTTTCCATTCTAGTGTGAGCCTCATTTTCTGCAATGATTTTCTATATTTAAAAATTTTTAGAGACTTGAAGAGTGTGTTTGGTTTTTTGTATAACTATATCTAGCTGCTGACACTGTGTGGGCAGGTAGATCTGGGCTTCACATTGGGAACCTTAGTAGGCCAGGGCTCCAAAGACTCTTCCTACTGTTGCAACTCTTCCCCACCCCTGTTCTGCTCATCCCTGTTGCTACCCTCCCTGACTCTGTTTCACTTCCTCCCCTCCCCCTTTCAGAAGGGGCTTCAAAAAAACATTGTACCCCCTGATAAAATTATGTTTCAAGGCCCTGGTTGCATGTGGTCCATGCCAATTCCAATTTTTGTCTCAGTGGTCCTCAGGCTCCTGAATTTTGGGAACCACTGATCTAAATGGAGGAAACCATGACCTATACAAACTGTAGTTGAGAAAATATTTATTTCCTTTCTATGCTGCCTTTTGTAGTACCATTGTGCAAGACATTTGTATTTCAAGGAGTCAATTGGGAACCATGGTTTGTTATAAAAATTCAAACTGAAAGTGTTAAATTTCTTTCCTTTGCACATGGAGTAGGGAATTTTGAGAGCTTGAACCCTATTATGGCATGTTCTTGAAATGGCAAACCATGGCTGCTTGTTCCATCTGAATGCAGCATTTGAGTTGGTTTCTGGTCCAGTTTATTATTGTTCCATATGTTTTAAAATTGTTTTTCAGTAAGCTGTTACCTCCTTGCAGTTCTTGTGATAAAACAACACACAAATTACATCAAATGAATATTTTAATGAATGTTTTCAGAATCTTGTTACGGCTGGAATTGTGTTGCATGTTAAACGTAGCATGCGTGGAACTGATTGAAAATACATTTTTTGGCAATGAATGAATGGATTGAGGAAAAATTTTAACATTGTTGTCCTCCATTTAAAATACAGATTATTATTCTTGTTCCTCGTTCAGGTCCTATAATCAAAGAGGAGTCTTTGCAAAGAAGAGTTCAGGTTGCATTCTGAATCTTAAGGTTGCCACAGACCCAGGCTCATTGTATATAGTTTCAGGAATTGATGAATCTTATGCCAGTTTTCAGCTCTCTGTACAATCTAGGGTCTGTCATGAGAATGGATGAATGGAGTGCTGCTTTATGTTCCTTTTGCACAGCCTTTGTCATGAGATTTCAAATTCTGAATGCAGCACACGGTACTGTTATCATTCTTGTGACAAAAATTGCATTCGGGAAGTGGCACAAAATCAAAACGTTTCTGCAAGGAGGACTGAAGGGAGGAAATACAAAAAACAAATAAAACAGAAGTTTGTCCTCATTGCTGTCAGAATAGTAGATAGAAAACTAATGATAATACAGGTTGTTACTATTGTTCCAGCTCTCTTTAAACGTGCTTACTGGTGGTGCTTCAGGGAATTTGAAGCCAGATCTTGTGATTTTTTTTTCCCAACTGTAATGTAATTCCAAGTGTGTGTAAGCTTTTCAAGTATTTTGGAAGCAGAAAGACTGAAATTGGACACGGAGGGGTAAATTTTCAAAGCATTGCATGGGCGATAGGCGCACAAATCCCATTACTGCTAATGGGATTTGTGGGCGTATCTGTCGTACATTGCTTTGAAAATTCATTCCATTCCATTCACGCAGTACAGAAGAAAAATCACTGACTCAGTTTTTAAAAGAGATTTTTGTTTATTTTCCCCAAATCTCTTCTGCGCATAAGCACACTGCAGATCATCAAATGACTTCCATTCCTACCTTCCATTCATTTCTGTGGGTTCTAGAAATAGGAATCCAAAAGGAAGCAATAAATAGATTTCAATGTAGTTGGAGTCTCCCTTCTTTTCATTTCCCTTGGTTGTATCATTCATCCTTCAGCGATATCCATGCAAACAGTTCCTGTGTTCTCCCCACCTAGAGTCAGAAATCCTGGTGGATGGGTATCAGACAAACGGAAAGAATTCTTCCTTCAAGTGCTTTCTATCTGTATCTATCTGATACTGTTGAGACTGAGTAGCAATTGGGAAGTAGGGAATTTTATTCCAGAATAAGTCATAAAGGGAAACAGCAACATGTTTTACAAAGCATGGCCCCAGAGGGTGGTTTAATACATATATTACATCAATCAGTCTATTCCCAAGCATGTTTACTCAGAAGTAAAACTGATTGCAGTCACCTGTACTTACTCATTAGCACATATTTGCAGTTATAAACTTGGAAAACATGACCTGGAACAATTACTGCATTGCCACCTGTGACATATGGTAGCACAATACACTTCCATTTTCTCATTCTCACTATTGAGATGCACAAATTTAGCACCTTCCAGACATTAGATTACCTCAACTAGTCTTTCTGTATAGAGACACCAAACTAATTTTACCGCACTTGACATTTACCACTTGACATTTTACTCTCTGACATTTAGAAAGTACCATTGGTGCCATCTAAGCTTGTCATTATGTGTCTCCAATCTTCTAAAGCTAGTCCTCAGCCATGTGTTAACCATGTGCAGAATGTATTTGTTTCCAAAGTTTCTAGCTATGGTCCTGAACATCTAGCACATTTACAATGGCTGGTCCTGAAGTATGAAAAGCCAACCGGGAGTACAGGCAGAGAGATTGTCTAGGGCAGTGTTTCCCAAACTGTGGGTCGGAAAACACCAGTGGGTCGCAAGCCAATTTTTGGTGGGTCACAAAAAGTTTTTTGAAACTTTTTTTTTAAAAGCACCCTTTGCAAACACCCTTGCCTACTTTGTAGGAAAAAATAATTGTTAGCTGGAATGCTAACCTATGATATTAGCATGGATGGGAAAACCCAGCACGGCTTGAGTCGAGCCTCAAGTCTCTGTCCCCGCAACTTGACTTGAAACGAGTCACAGCAGGGGCATTTCTGAGTCGCCAAGTTGCCCTTTAGTGACTCCCCCCTTTTAAAAAACAGACAGTGGAAAAAAAGGGGCTGTTACCTGTGTGTGTGTGTGTGTCTAGGAGTTCTCTTTACTCATTTCCCTGATGTTCCCGCCCATCTGTAAACAGGGTGAAGGAACTACATGAGAGTGGGAGAGTCACAAGCAGCAGCTGTGAGGCTTGCCAGGACAACCTGATTCTTTGCAGCTTTACTCAGAAGTAGTTCCACTGGAGCAGGTCATTCAATGGGGCTCTCTCCTCCCAACAAGCCCAAATAAACCACGAGGTTCTTGATTGTTACCAACTGCCTCCCCACTTCCCCACCTCCTTTTTCCCCCTTCAGCCAACTGTAAGGCAAGAACCCCCTTGGGCTCATCCTTCTGCCCTCCCTCAGCCAATGAAAATACCAGACTGCCCATCCTATGTCCAATGATCATTCGTTCCCTCCTTCCTATCAGAGCCAGGAAAAGAGAGCCCAGTCCTGTCATTTCCCCCCCCCCCTTCATTACATCATGAAGCCTTTCCTGCCTCCCGGCTGCAACCTCCCTGCTGCTCTCACCATCAGAATGATGGCCCTACAAGGTTTTTCACGTCACTAAAACAGTAAGCAAGCACACCCGGACACAGGCAGACTTGTGCGGGAACAAGTTCCGAGTCTTTCATGCATGCAACTCACGTCACCCAAAATTAAACATTTTTGCAACTCGAGTCCGAGTCATCAGAGTCAAGTTCCCAACCCTGGGTATTAGGTTCATACCCCCAAATTAAAATGTCACATTTTCCCATTTTCTCTAGTAACTGACATGACATCGTTCACATGTGAACCCAGTTTCAACTTTTTGTCTGGCCTGGAAGTCCCTAACTGTACAGTTCAGCCATCTGGGAATCCTGGAATGACTGTAAAGGGGGAAACAGTCCTTGAACTCCATTTTAAGGGAGAGTCTATACATATATATTATGTACTATTAATATGCTTTTATCTGTTTTTAAATTATGTTTTTAAATTTGTTTTAACCTTGTTGTAAGCCGCCTTGAGTCCCTCCAGGGAGAAAGGCGGGGCAGAAATAAAGTTAATAATAATAATAATAATTAATAATACTATATGTAAGGTCTCTAGCAGCCTCAGGAGCACAGGTCCCTAATTATTATTAATAATTTATTATTAATACAATTTTTTCTAGATTTTTTTGTCTAGTGGGTGATAAATTGGCATTTTAAAAATTGGGTCCCGGTGCTAACCAGTTTGGGAACCACTGGCCTAGGGGAAGTGCTATTGGGCATTAGATTGTGTACATTTGCTGGGTATGTTCTAAATGCTACTTAAGGCATCTGGATTGGTAATGGATTGGCAATTTAGTTAATATTGCAAGGCATCTGTGAGGTGAAAGCACCTCAAAGCTTTTTAGATGGTATGAGGATTGGTGAATAAACTGAAATTACATGTTGGTGCTCAAAGGCTCCTGGACCTTCAGAATGTAGCTGAAAGAAGCAGCACCTAAACACATGTGGTTTGGATTTACAGGTCTCATTGGTCAGCCTCCAGAATCCTAATCCTGGCTCTAATCACTCATGCCATGCCATGTCATGCCATGCCAGCACTTTGAACTGCTAAAATACGTGTGAGAAATGACACTTTCTAAGGACCCAAACCTGTCCAACTTTCTAGCACTGTTGCAGCACTGATGTAGTCTCTAGGTAAAGGAACAAACATTCCTTTACCTTGAGGAGGCCTCTGAGAGACTGCTACACCACCGCTGGATGCAGCTCAAGCCCCATTGGCACAGTTGCATCGGTGCTGGAAAGCTAGATAGGATTGGGCCCTAACTATTTAATAAGATGAATTTGCCATCCTTTGGCAGCAATATATTGTACCACTTTTTCAGTGTTTGAAATTTCAGAAGATCAGGGGTAGAAGAGTGGTAAAATTTTCCTTTCCCCTTAGTAGCCAGGGTAAGTATACAGGTAGCTGGATGATCAAGTGGTTAAATGCAGGCTGCGGTACTTTTGTATTCACAGTTCACTTATGGTACCACTTATTTTTATTCAGGGGTCTGATTCCCACTTATGAATAAGATCACTTTGAACCACTGAAGTCACATAAAATAAATGTTGTTATGCGTAGAAATCTATTACAGGTTCAATTGGTCTTGCTTTTATTTTGTGCTTCCTCTATCTACTGTATTGACAATGCTGATCCTTCAAAAAACCATCAACTCTTGGTAGGCATCTCTCTAAACACTGTATGTAGCTGGCTGCTGTGTTTCCACAAGCAGATGACGATGTCACTCGACATATAACATCTAATACTTATTGATTGGCTCTTTATCCAATACCAGATACTTTTGTGTGAGAACAGTTTAGCAGTGCCCCACAAAGCTGCATTGACCTCTGTACATGAAGGATATGATAGCTTGTTTCCTAAGCATTTCCCAATATTATTACTTGTGTCTCTATGATTGTGTGTCTTGTTAACAAAATCTGAATTAAGATTCAGTCCAGCTAAGCTCATTCTCTTCTGTTTTTTTTTCCCCCCCCCAAACACAGGTGTGAACATTTTTGTGAGAAGCTTATAGATCTGTTTATCCAGACAAATGTTTCTAGGGATTCACTCCAGTAACTTTTTATCACACTGATACTCAGATATTTTAAAATGACTGATTGCCCTAAGCAGAATTGAGTATAATGTTGTCAGCCTGGGCCTGTGTCTCTATACAGCTGCTCTGTTGGCCCTCTACATTGACCCCTAGGACTCTTCTATTCCATTTGTGGGTTTCTCTTGAGAAGGCGCTGTCACTAATGATGAATTGTTCATTCCTTTGGAACTGTAGGCATGGCTACCATTGGGGACTTGGCCTATCAAATTCATTTCATGTGACCCTTGCCATATTTGAACCTAAGTCTTCAGAGAAAAAACTGTTTCAAAAATTAACCTATTGTATCCTCACTCTTGTCCTTCAGCAACTAACTGGTCACTTGCAAAGAATAAATGTGAATTCAGCAAAATCATTTAGTGCTAATTGGAGATTAGCAGTGAAGTGATGTCACATGAGCGGCACTTGTGAAGTGCAATAGTTACAAGTTCAGTCACTAGTCTCACGTTTTAGTGAGCACATTTGTTATTTCTCTGGCTGCAGTTGTTCTAGATTTTCAGCTGACTGAACAACAAAGACTGAAGTATAAAGCTGCATTTATCTATTTTGGTGCATCTGCTGAGGCTATGGACAAGAAATATTGCCCATACCTTTTGGAGCCAGGCTGGTATAGTGGTTGTGGTGTTAGATCTGGAAGATCCAGGCTCAGAATCTCTGGTCAAGCCCACAAAGTTTCCTGGGTGACCAGGGGCCAGTGACAATCTCTTAGTCTAACCTACTTCACAGGGTTGTTGTGAAGACAAATGGAGGGAAGGCACCATGTATACCACCCTGAGCTCCTTGGAGGAAGGGCAGTATAAAAATGTCAAAAATTAAATATAAATATAGGTAGATGGTCCTGAAATGCCACCCACAACTTAGAGTACATGCATATACCTTTAAATTCCTTGATGCAGTCAGAGATGATGCCATGGCTTCTCCAGCTCACCCCTTCCCTGGTCCTGTTTGTCTTTATCATAAAATAAAATAATAATAAAACTTTATTTTTATCCCGCCCTTCTCCCAAAAAGGGACCCAGGGCGGCTAACAACATATAAAACAGATTAAAACATAATTTCACAAACAGATAAAAACATATTAAAAAACACATTAGCAGAACCCATAAAAACAGTAGTCAGAAGAGTCAGAATAAAAGAGCATAAAACAGCAGTTCTTAGAGGAATCGGGCCTGTAAAAAAGCAACTAAAAGATGTTAAAAAGGCCATTAACGTCAGAAGGCTTGGTTAAACAACAAGGTCTTCAGGCCTCGCCGAAAGGTCTCAAGAGAGGGAGCCATTCTCAAGTCAAGGGGAAGGGAGTTCCACAACATTGGTGCCACTACTGAGAAGGCCCTATTTCTTGCCGCCGCCCCACGTACCTCCTTAGGCGGCGGCACTTGTAAAAAGGCCTTCTCTGATGACCTGAGAGGACGAGCCGGATTGTACGGGAGTAGGCGATCTCTAAGATAACCTGGCCCAGAGCAGTATAGGGCTTTAAAGGTCAAAACCAGCACCTTGAATTGGGCCCGGAAACGAATGGGCAGCCAATGTAGCCCCCGGAGAAGCAGGCTGACAGAGTCAAACCGCCTAGCTCCAGTGACCACACGGGCCGCTGCATTCTGCACTAATTGCAGTTTCCGAACCGTCTTCAGGGGCAACCCCACATAAAGCACGTTACAATAATCTAACCTCGATGTCACCGTAGCATGGATCACCGTGGCCAGGTCTGCACGATCCAAGTACGGACGCAGCTGGCGCACCAGCCGAAGCTGAGCAAAGGCCCCCCTAGCCATGGGGGAATCCTATGCCATATGGAATCCTGCTTGTTAGCTGAGAACAGGTGGAACAGATGATTGGAACCAGAAGGGAGTGGGTAGCAGAGTACTTCTATTTTATCTGCTGCTGCCCTTCAAAATTTAAAGATATGCATGCATTTTTTGGACATCAACCTCACAACCCTACACGGTGACGAGTTTAAAAGCAGCAGCAACTTTTATCTCTAACCCACTTTTGGGTAAACCAAACTTGGCATGAGTCTCCCTTTAAGGGTTCCACAAGGACAGCTCAAAAGAACAGGACATGGTGCTGTAAAGCCATGTTCTATTTATGTAACTCTGCATTACCAAAGTATAGTATCATTCCAGTGGCTGTTTGGTAGCACTTTCTTCCTGGAAGGACTCCTAGACCTTTGGCTGATGAATAACAGACAGGAATAAATAGGGGGGGGGGAAGCTTTGATTTAGCATGGAGACTCAGTGATGGGAAAAGTTTCATCTTCTGATATCTGAATGTTATTCAGTTTTTTGAAGTCATAGGAAATCTGGCAGGAAATAAAGCTTTGCAGTCCTACTTTAAGATAGATTTAGAATTGTTTTATTTACATCCCACTTTTCTTCTGTAATGGAACACAAGTCAGCATAGTTAGGATTTCTCAGTAGACAGCTGGACCTGGGCCTGTTTAGCTTCAGCAATGCATGGTGGCTCTATCAACTGTCTTCAGATCATGCTCTAGGTTTTGAAAGTTAGACTAAGAGTTGCTGAGTAAGCCATAGCCACAAATGGAACAAGACCTGTTTAGGGAGACTGTATAAGTTTGGAAAGAACCCGAATTTAAAGCCCCCTGTCTGTTCTTTAAGGAACAATAGTAAATTTTAATAGCAAATATTTGTTTTTAGCATTCACTGAGCAGTCTGATTCAACTTCTGTGATTTAAGCCATTTCTGCCCAACGTTGCATATATGCAAAAGGAATCAAATGTGTTCACCTGTGGGCTGGGCAAAAATGGGTTAAGCATTAATGGCTTTAAGCATTCAGGGCATTAAGTGCATTTGATTCTAGCAGTACTGACCTGCTTGGTACTGTATAGCTTCTCTGTCCAGAGAATCACTACTTCTGCAGAATTTCCACATGGCATGTATCTGCTAAAAGCACAGGAGACCTGCCAGGAAAAAGAGGCAACCCTATACAAAAAGTGTGATGGAGTGTTTAAGGGTCATTCGTCCTTGTTGATAAGATTTTCTTTGACTTCTGCATCTCAGACTAGAGAAATATTACTTTTAACCGGGAATCTGAGGGAGGCTAGAAAGAGGTATGCACACTTACCTGACTAGAAGGCTATTTCTCATGTCACACCAAGGCAAGGCTCAGCTGGCCAGCAGGTATGAATTCCACAGGTAGCTACAGCCAATTACAGCATTTGCCACATTCACGTTTTTAAGTATGGACATCTTAACTGTTTATCAAAAAAGTGTAATGTTTGAAATGATTCCCTGTTCACAGATCGGGGAGAACTTTAAAACAAAAACCTGTAGCACCTGTGTGATGAAATAGTTGTGGTTATTGTGGAGGATTTTCCATCAATTCTGAGCTTCTTTGGGTTCCAAGGGGAACTAGTCAATTAGAGAGCTGGGGCCAGGGTCTGATTACCAGGTCTGAGTAGATTTTCTCTCTCTTCTGTGTGCTTCTGACTAGACAAGACAGGGAGAGCCCACTCTCTGGGGATCTACTGCTGGGGAGAGTCCCAGGTACATAGAAGGGGAACAAGTATCAACCAGGAGCATCAGGTTCTGTTTGCTTTGGTTTGTCCTCTCCCTCCAGACATTGGGAGCTCTTGTGCCCTCAACTAAGGCTAGGCTGAATAGGGATCCAGGCTCTCATCTTAGTTCAGCAGGGCCTGCACATGTGTGGCTTCCCTGCAGAGCCAGCACCATTCAGGGAATGTTAACCAGTGAGAACCCAACCTATTTAAATAGTTTTTTCCTCATTTCTTAATAAAACCTTTTTGCTTAAAACCTGTCATGTTCTGGGCTCAGTGGATTTGTCAGCCTCCCCACTTTACAGGTGCTTCTGGTAGACTGAGGACATTGTAACAACCCTGAATAGCATTTCTTGGGAGGGGTTTTGCCCAGGGAACTCCTCTGGGAACCGGATCTCTTGGGCTGGTAGCAGCAGACTAGATCTACCAAGTCTTGTCCCACAAAGCTGCATATCTAAACCAATTGGAAGAGTGGGGGATAGGAAGGCAGTGAGTGCTTGGCACTATGAGTCACTGCCCTAGCTCAGCGGGTGGTCGCTGTAAGTCCCCTCTCTTTCATGACAATCTGACCACAATAATGAGACGAAAGAGAGGAGTGTGCACCACAGGCAACAATGTGTCCTTTCAGCTCCCTTAAAACCTATTGTCTGGCTTCAGCCTTGGCCACCTGCTCCCCATTAGTGCATTTCCCAGCTTCTTCCAGTAAAGAAGCAAGAGACTAAAGGAAATATTTCTAATATTGACTGGTTAACTGCTACTGGGGAAATAAGAGCTTTTTACAATGCTGCTTAAATTTGTGAAAACAAACTCTGTAATTGCTAAGATACTGAATAAAGTCCTGGCTTAATTGTTAGTTAGTTGTGAGTAAAGAGACTTTCAACTTCATACCAGGCATGGCCCATTTTTTCCCTAAGTAAGTGTGCATAGGGTTGTACACCAAAATAAAGTAATATATTTTGTCTCTGAAAGCTATATTTTGTCCATGTGCTTTATGTACAACCAACATGTTTACAGTGGATCATGTCACCAAACCAGATTTTCTGTCTTGCTCACCTTTTGAATTATGTATAATCATTTTTTATCTTTTTGTTTAAATATAATGTAACTCAACAAATATAAACTATGTTAGTCTCATGCATTAATTTTTTTGCCCTGAAAAAGCTGTGTGTGTGTTTGTTTTTTACAAGACCTTCCCAGAGTGGCTCTAATGGTGGTCTCTCCCAACATGATTTTTTAAATATATGCCTTATATGTTTATATTTCCTGGCTTTCTCTGTCTTGCAGCAATGCATATGCTTGGGCTAAACTGGCAGCTACAACCAGCAGATGGACACACCTTTAACAATGGGATAAGAACAGGCTTGCCAGGCTCTGATGATGTAGCAACAATGCCATCTGGAGGAAAAGGTGAGAATACAGCCTATCTTTTATGCTTCAGAGTTTTCTGAATTTGTACCAGGCTTTCACATATTTCAATTTGCAGTTAAAGATTTAAAATAAATATAGCTCATTTGGCATAGTTAAAACATCATTCATGATCTGCTGCCAGGAGTATTGTTATTTCCATCAACAGACTGCAGCAGTTCTTTGCTGTAGAAGCTATCTGTTTTTTATGGCATAGCTGTTGCTTTGCCCTACATAATTGCAATGAAGTTTAAAAGGCACCTTATCCTGGAATTCTTGTTCCCCACTGTGCCAGTGAGATGTATGCCACATGCTTTGGCTGTGAGGACAATCACAGAAGCCTCCTCAAGGTAAAAGAATGTTTGTTCCTTTATCTGGGGACTGCATTGGTGCTGAAATGTTTATGGCTGAGCTGTAAATGAGGTTTTCATACTTCCATTAACATAAGAACATAAGAACATAAGAACAGCCCCACTGGATCAGGCCATAGGCCCATCTAGTCCAGCTTCCTGTATCTCACAGCGGCCCACCAAATGCCCCAGGGAGCACACCAGATAACAAGAGACCTCATCCTGGTGCTCTCCCCTACATCTGGCATTCTGACTTAACCCATTCCTAAAATCAGGAGGTTGCGCATACACATCATGGCTTGTACCCCATAATGGATTTTTCCTCCAGAAACTCATCCAATCCCCTTTTAAAGGCGTCTAGGCTAGACGCCAGCACCACATCCTGTGGCAAGGAGTTCCACAGACCGACCACGCGCTGAGTAAAGAAATATTTTCTTTTGTCTGTCCTAACCCGCCCAACACTCAATTTTAGTGGATGTCCCCTGGTTCTGGTATTATGTGAGAGTGTAAAGAGCATCTCCCTATCCACTCTGTCCATCCCCTGCATAATTTTGTATGTCTCAATCATGTCCCCCCTCAAGCGTCTCTTTTCTAGGCTGAAGAGGCCCAAACGCCGTAGCCTTTCCTCATAAGGAAGGTGCCCCAGCCCCGTAATCATCTTAGTTGCTCTCTTTTGCACCTTTTCCATTTCCACTATGTCTTTTTTGAGATGCGGCGACCAGAACTGGACACAATACTCCAGGTGTGGCCTTACCATAGATTTGTACAACGGCATTATAATACTAACCGTTTTGTTCTCAATACCCTTCCTAATGATCCCAAGCATAGAATTGGCCTTCTTCACTGCCGCCGCACATTGGGTCGACACTTTCATCGACCTGTCCACCACCACCCCAAGATCTCTCTCCTGATCTGTCACAGACAGCTCAGAACCCATCAGCCTATATCTAAAGTTTTGATTTTTTGCCCCAATGTGCATGACTTTACACTTACTGACATTGAAGCGCATCTGCCATTTTGCTGCCCATTCTGCCAGTCTGGAGAGATCCTTCTGGAGCTCCTCACAAGCACTTCTGGTCTTTACCACTCGGAAAAGTTTGGTGTCATCTGCAAACTTAGCCACTTCACTGCTCAATCCTGTCTCCAGGTCATTTATGAAGAGGTTGAAAAGCACCGGTCCCAGGACAGATCCTTGGGGCACACCGCTTTTCACCTCTCTCCATTGTGAAAATTGCCCATTGACACCCACTCTCTGCTTCCTGGCCTCCAACCAGTTCTCAATCCAGGAGAGGACCTGTCCTCTAATTCCCTGACTGTGGAGTTTTTTCAGTAGCCTTTGGTGAGGGACCGTGTCAAACGCCTTCTGAAAGTCCAGATATATAATGTCCACGGGTTCTCCCGCATCCACATGCCTGTTGACCTTTTCAAAGAATTCTATAAGGTTTGTGAGGCAAGACTTACCCTTACAGAAGCCATGCTGACTCTCCCTCAGCAAGGCCTGTCCGTCTATGTGTTTTGAGATCCTATCTTTGATGAGGCATTCCACCATCTTACCCGGTATGGATGTTAGGCTGACCGGCCTATAGTTTCCCGGGTCCCCCCTCTTTCCCTTTTTAAAAATAGGCGTGACATTTGCTATCCTCCAATCTTCTGGCACCATGGCCGTTTTGAGGGACAAGTTGCATACCTTAGTCAAGAGATCTGCAACTTCATTCTTCAATTCCTTAATAACCCTTGGGTGTATGCCATCAGGGCCCGGTGACTTATTGATCTTTAATTTATCAATGAGGTCTAAAACATCTTCTCTTTTAACCTCTATCTGACTTAACTCCTCGGTTAGGAGGGGCCGTTCGGGCAGCGGTATCTGCTCGAGGTCTTCTGCCGTGAAGACAGATGCAAAGAACTCATTTAATTTCTCTGCCATCTCTAAGTCTCCTTTTATCTCCCCTTTCCCTCCCTCACCATCCAGAGGGCCAACCGCTTCTCTGGCGGGTTTCCTGCTTCTAACATATTTGAAGAAGCTTTTATTATTCCCCTTAATGTTGCTGGCCATGCGTTCCTCATAGTCTCGCTTGGCCTCCCCTATCACCTTCTTACATTTCTTTTGCCACAGTTTATGTTCCTTTTTATTCTCTTCATTAGGGCAAGACTTCCATTTACGGAAGGAAGCTTCCTTGCCCTTCACAGCCTCTCTAACTTGGCTGGTTAGCCATGCGGGCACCCTCCTGGATTTAGTGGAACCCTTCTTTCTTTGCGGTATACACCTCTGCTGGGCCTCTATTACTGTTGTTTTAAGCAGCCTCCATGCACTCTGGAGAGACTGGACTCTTTTTACCCTCCCTTTCAACCTCCTTCTAACCAGCCTCCTCATTTGAGGGAAGTCCGCCCGTCGGAAGTCAAGGGTTTTTGTTAGAGATTTGCCTGGTATTCTTCCCCCAACGTGCACGTCAAAACGGATCGCAGCATGATCACTGTTCCCCAATGGCTCAGTAACGTTTACATCCCTAACCAGGTCCTGCGTACCGCACAAAATTAAATCCAGAGTCACCTGTCCTCTGGTGGGCTCCGTGACTAGCTGATCTAAGCCACAGTCATTTAGCACGTCAAGAAATCCGGTTTCCTTATCGTGACCAGAACACAAATTGACCCAGTCAATATGAGGATAATTGAAGTCCCCCATGATTACAACCCTGTCCTTCCTTGTCACCTCCCTGATCTGTTTCCTCATTTCAAGGTCCCCATCAGATTTCTGGTCTGGAGGACGATAGCACACCCCCAGTATTACATCGCTGCTCAAGCCTGGTAATTTAACCCACAGAGATTCTACGGTGGAGTCGGACCCACCTTCAATCTCTACTTTGCTGGATTCTATCCCTTCCTTAACATAAAGGGCCACCCCACCTCCAACACGCCCCTGCCTGTCCCTCCTGTAGAGTTTATAGCCCGGGATTGCGGTATCCCACTGATTCTCCGCATTCCACCAGGTTTCCGTTATGCCCACTATGTCAATATTTTCCCTTGTCACCAGACATTCCAGTTCTCCCACCTTTGCTTGTAGACTTCGGGCATTCGCATAAAAGCATTTATACACGGAATGCCCCAGGACGGGCTGCTTATTCGCTCCTTTGTCCCCGCATCCTCTCATTGTGCCAAACTGTCTATCACATCCCATCTCCCTACCTTTCCCAATTTCTTCTCCTACCCTGCCTTTGTCTTGTTGTTCTCTAACCTCCCCATCCTCATCCCATAGGGATGAGGAGTCCCGAACCGGATGCCCCTCGGCTCCTGTCGGCCTTCCCCCAGGGATCAGTTTAAAAGCTGCTCTGCCACCTTTTTAATGTTATGCGCCAGCAGTCTGGTTCCATTCTGGTTCAAATGGAGCCCGTCCCTCTTGTACAGGCCCCGCTTGTCCCAAAACGTTCCCCAGTGCCTAACGAATCTAAACCCCTCCTCCCTACACCACCGTCTCATCCACGCATTGAGACCCCTGATCTCCGCCTGCCTAGCTGGCCCTGCGCGTGGAACAGGTAGCACTTCAGAGAACGCTACCTTTGAGGTCCTGGCTTTCAGCTTCCTGCCTAAAAGCCTAAATTTGGCCTCCAGGACCTCCCAGCTACACTTGCCCACGTCGTTGGTGCCGACATGCACCACAGCCGCTACCTCTCCCCCAGCACTGTCTACCAGCCTGTCTAGACGAGAAGTGATGTCCGCAACCTTCGCACCAGGCAGGCAAGTCACCATGCGGTCCTCACATCCGTCGCAAACCCCCCTCTCTATGTTTCTAATAATCGAATCCCCCACTACAAGAAGCCCCCGACCCCCCTCCCGCCGAGGAGTATCCCGAGTGCGCTCGGATACGGGCCCATCTCCTGGAGAAGGGATCCCCCCTAGGGGATTGTTTCCCTCCTCTCCAGGATGACGTCCTCTAGTCCCGAGACTTCCCACCCGGGCAGCCGTGGAGCTGCACGCCTGAGGTTGGGACGAAGCCTGATCGTCCCCAGAAGTCTCCCCATGGTCCTCCTCTGTCTGCCTGTGCTTCTCCAGGTCGGCCACCAAGGCTTCAAGGGAGCGGACGCGTTCCCTGAGAGCCTGGAGCTCCTTGCACCGAGGACACACCCATGACTTATGCCCCAGAGGCATATAATCATACATGTGGCACTCGATGCAGAACACTGGATAGCCCCCACCCTGCTGCTGGCTGTCTGACTGCATAGCTTTTTTGTTGTTGTTGTTGTTGTTGTTGTTTTATTTAGGGGTCCTTTTAAAAACCGTACACTGGATAGCAGCCTTTTCTCTAGGAAAGAGGAAGGGCAGTGTATGGGGCCCTGGCCTCCTCGCCCTGCTGCTGAACTTGCCCAGATGCTAAACTCTTGTGCCTTACCTGGCACTTAGTTCCCAGAGGCACTTGGTTCCCAGAGGCCACACGCGTCTGCAGAGAGCCTCACGCGATGGCCTGCCTAGCTTTATACTCCTGGCTGGCTCCTCCCTCCTCCTTCCTTCCTGATTGAAAGGGGGCTGGCCTTCCCAGGTGAGTTTACAAAAGCTCAGGAAGGCAAATGGCTGCTGATGGGCGTGACCTACTCTGCAGGCTCCTGAATGGACTGCTTGGATTAGCCTAATGGGGCTCTTAATGGGTTGGGAATTGGCCCTTCCTAGGTCCTTTCCCTCCTAGTTCTGTTCTCTTAGGCTGGACTGTTTTTGTAACCTCAAGCTAGTTTTTATTTGGGTTTGTTTAATTATTTATTGCTCTCTAGATCCTGTGTCCCAATTTACTGACCTGTTTAGGTTATGTTCTAACTTAGATTAGGTTTAACCTGGGTTAAGTATAGGTTTAATTTAAACAAGTAGAAAACCTGCTTTTCACTTTATCCTCCTCCCTTCCTTCGATTAAGTGCTACCTTAGGTGCAGCTAACTTTCAATTTTGATTTAAATGCCTGACCCTTGGGCACTTACTCACGAGTAGGACTCTGCTCTTACTCACGAGTAGGGCTCTGCTCCTGCTCAGAGTAGCCCTATGTACCTCCCTTAGGTGCTAACTTTCAATTTTGATTTAAGGTTGCTTTAAAGGTAAGGTTAAGGTTAGAAGACAGGGAGTTAGAAAGACAAAGCGTTAGAATGAGTACACTTACCTCCACCTCCTGCTCCTGCTCCTCCTCCTCTCCTTCTCCAAAACTCAGAGGTCTCCTTGCCTTCTCCTCACCCAGATGCTAAACTCTTGTGCCTTACCTGGCACTTAGTTCCCAGAGGCACTTGGTTCCCAGAGGCCACACGCGTTACTTGGAAGTACTTCAGTACTTGGAGTACTGACTAATCGAGAAAGGCGGGATTATGCAGAAGGATTGTAGAAGAATCACTTTCCTGAAACTATCATTAGTTTTCTTAGGGCACAATCCAGAGGCACCCCTGGGCCAGCACAAGTCCCTTGGGCTGGCCTAGGATGGTCACAAATGTACCATGAGGAGTTGGCTAACACAAGCCTCCGTGCCGACAGAGGCAGCGAGCCTAGCGTTGGCCAAGCTGGGCCGATGCAAGGCTCTGTGGTGGGCGGGGAGTAGGCGGGAGGAAGGCATTCTGGGGCAGGGGGCGGGCGGTGGGTGGCTCTGGGGACGGGCAGGTGGGGAGTGGGAGGCAGGTCTGGGATCTAGCAGTTAAGCTGGATCCCAACCCCCATTCCCGGGGTGTTCAGAGCAGCTTCAAGCCGCTCCACTCTCCTCAGACTTGTGCTGCCTCAGAAGGTGGTGCAGGTCCAAGGAGACCCATAGGGGCCAGCATGCCTTACCCAGAGATAAAGGGAAAAGTTTCCCCTTACCTCTGGCTAAGCCACTTTGGGCCCCTATCCTGTACTGGATACAACACAAGCCTCTTGGCTTGCCTGTTCCAGCTCAGGGTAGGATTGCATCCTTAGTGAAGTAGGGACTGATTTCTGTTTATTAATATGTCTGGAAGATTTTTAGGTAGATGTGCAACTTCTGTTGTTTCAGCTGTGATGTGGATGCCCTATTCATATTCAGCATCTTGAATAGGATTGCCAACTTTTCATTTTCTGGCTTCTATAGCTGTTTCTTTAAAGGGTGACTTCATGTTAGCATGTGCTTACATTTATCTCTATGAGCCGGTAGGCTTTGCCTACTGATTTCTGCAGAATATGATGCTATGAAGGGTCCAAGCCATTTTTGTGGGGTTAGTTACCAATCCTAATGATGAATAGTCAGACCACCAAAACACAGTATCCTAATGAAAGAGATCGTCCTAATGTAGTCGTGCTTCCTTTTCCTCTGGATGAATCCTTGTGCCTTAACAACTGTGCAAAAGGAGTTCAACAAGGAATACTATGTCTGTTGAATTTCTGCCTTTGCAGTTGTTGAAGTCACAGGAGCCCTGTTTGAAAAATGAATAGGATTACTACCGCATTTCCCACTTGCTGTCAAGTTGAAAAATAAGAGTTAGTTGAAGTTAAAGGTAATAAAAAAATTGATAAGGAATTTTATAATCTTACTAATAAAAGCTTTGAAAAATATTGCAGCCCAGGTGCTTTGAGCCCAGGTGCTGTTTCTCTGCAATAATATATGAAAGCAAACTCCAAAAAGCCAAGACATGGACACCGAACAAGTTGGGAAGCTTTGGTGCCTTTTTCTCTTCATTGACTTAATTTAAGGCTCATATTGCCAGGCCAGCAGTTTTTAAGAAGTCTTCCGTCAAGCTTTTCACACACCACCTGTTTCAGGTCTTGCCTTCCTTGGCTGGGCAGAATGACCTTTCATAATTGACAGAGCTCAGGAGGAAGCTAGCACATACTTTAAAAAAAATGCTGGTCTTCCAAAAGACAAATGTGTTAACCCTTGAAAAATGAGCATGACTAAATTACATTGCCTTATTGCACTGTGAAGTGGAGAAGTGAATGAGCCACTGGAGCCCTGATTTGAGAGCAAGCTTCAGAGAACACAGCAGGACTTATGCTGGAGTGAAATGCAGACTGTATAAGAAAGTACTGTTGAAATGTGTGTGTGCTTGTGCTGTTGAGGAGTGAGGAAGTTTTCATCTTGTAACTAAAATGCTTCGTATTTTACCCCGAGCATGATCAACACTCAAGAAAAAATGTGTCACATACAGTGTTAATCAGTACAGTCTTCGAAGTTGAAAAAACTGTAGTGAATCTGTAAAAAAAAATTGCAAGGAAAGGCACATGAATATTGAGGGAGGGGGACTTTCCCAAGTGATCCTGTTAGGCACTGAAATGGTTCTTATTTCAGGAGAATACCATATTCCCCAAAATGGAATTTTCTGTTACATTTGTTGGTTGTCTCCCAAGCAAATAAGGTGGTGGTGCAAGAGCTTTAGAACTAAATGGGTTGTCAGTTTCTGCAGGTGGGAACAGTCGTGAAGAGTCACATGCCTTGTTCAAGCAGCAAAGTGATCATATTCCATGCCAAGATGTCTCAGCTTTTAAGAGCACTCAGAATATTTATATGTGCCTGTCCCTAAGAAGTATGGCATGCCAGAATCAGTGTTTCTATCCCCCCCCCAACAGAATGTACTAGTTAAAAATTAATTTTATATTAACTTTTTTTAGCATAAAATGTCTGAGGTAAGCAGACAAATGTGCAAGCAGATGTTTAATAAGAAAAGAAAACAGTATATGGTATATTCCTCTTGTTTTGTAGCACATAAAATTAGAAACTCACAAAATGCCAAATTGCATAGCTTCTCTTCCTCTCCGCATTGTTGTATTTAGTTGTTTACTTTGGTTATGCTTTAATCAAGATACACATTGTGTTGGGGATGCTTAACCTTATTAAGTACTGCACCATGTAAATTATACCTTAGGAGCACATTAAGACGCAAACAAGCAAAAAGCTGTAAATAAATACATGCAGGATTGAGCACTGATAAAGATTGTGATTTCTGAGCACCTACAATGCTCATAAACTAGATATACTGTTTTCAAGCCACCATATGATCATAGCAATAGTAATATAGGTATGAATTAGGGTTCTGGTACGACATTAGTTCCAGTTTGCAAAGAATCTATAATCTTTTATCCTCAGAAGAACTCTGTGAGATCAGTATCCTTGCCCCTATTTTATAATGGTGAAATGGAAGGATGATGATTTGTCAAAGCATCAGTCAGTCTATGGGTGAGATGCAGTATAAACAAGATTTTTGTTTTGTGTTTTTCTACTGTGTACTCTGCCAGAGCACTGCGCCTAACTCAGACATTGGAAGCTTTCCTGGAAAATGGTAAAAAGCAAACCGGAATACACCTGCCAACATTTCTCACAAGAAATAAGGGAGATACCTCCTCAGAAATATGGGTGTATGCAGCACAGTAAAATTAGCTGCCCCACAAGATAGGCAGCGTCAAGACCACTTTTCAGCATTTGGCCAGTTTGTGTAAGGAAAAGAATGAAGTCCAGCATAGCCATGAAAACATTTTGCATCTTGCATCTCTCTGTTAGTCCCCCTGGAAAAAATGTTATGTGACCTTTAACAATTGTTTTAAAAAAAACGAAGAAGACTAATTGATATATACTGTAGTCTCAATACAGATCTTATTTATGATCTCCTTTTTCCTTCTCAGTAGTCAGGCACTTGCTCAGGTGGGAATTCAGCATCCCAGCTATGTCCTTGTAAGGTGTGTCAATTTTTATGTAGGAATCCTTGTTCTGTGGCAAATCTAGAGAATGACAGCCTTTTGCATTGTACTTAATAAATACTTTGGCACATGTGTTCTCTCTTGTTTTGCTTCAGGATATCTGAAATAACTCTGTAGCAAATATTAACAAGAGTACTATATAATTTGTCCTGAGCTTACAGAGATGCTTTATTTCTAAAGCTAGATTTTGGTATTGTCTGCCTGTTTGTTCTCAGGTTTTTCATTATTATCTGTTGGAGGCATTGCAATATCTGTTGTAGTGGCTGCTTTTGGTTTTTGTTCACCAGGCTTGCATCTGGTCTATAGGAAATATATATATAAATATTTTTCCCTGCTACAATTGGTTTATCCCAATACAAGGTATAAACATTATTCCCAGGAACTGGGTCAGGATTATATCTGCAATAAGAGAGTGATTCTGAACGGATTCTTTGGTACAGTGCACTTGGTTGGTGGTGAATGATTTTTGTCAATGAATGGTCCCTTGCTAGATATTTTGCATTGAATGAGGTGGGATAAACATGTACACTGCATTACATGTTTTATTATTTACTGCTTATCTTTGCTCTTTCTACAAAGCTTTGCTCTTTGTATGTAGCTGTGGTGTGTTGTGATAATTATTGGGACCAGTTGCATTGCTGTAACAGCATCATCAGTGTATGAGTTACTTCAGCAAAATGACAGGTCCCAGCTCTCAGGAGCATCCAGTTTAAATGTCAGCAAAGGGATGCAAGAGGAAAGTGGAGACAAGGAGGAAAATAGGAAAGAGGATATATGCAGTGACGTACACTTGGTTTTGTTTGCCTTGGAGATTATGATGATTTTGAGGTTAAGTTAAAGAGTACTTTTCTACTTCATTAAAAAAGAAATCACTTTAAACCTTCCAAACTCCATAATGTTTGTTAACACAAACTCAGTCACAACACAAACACAAAGAGAGGTTGCTTCATGTTGCTTGGCCCTGCCCTTCAGTAAGATCCTTGATTTGCTTGAGATGGAGTTCAGTTGCTGTTGTCCTTGCCTGCTATTCGATTTACATTATTCTTTTTGGAGGGGAGGAGATAAATGGAGACCTTTGGCCTCAGCTTTTTCTTTTGTCTTTCATGTTGAGGAGCACAGACCTCCATTCTGCAATGCACATAGCAAGCAAAACAATAATTTGTAACTGGGTAAATAACATCTCTTTGAAACCATGTTGTTTAATAGAGATCAGTCTTATATTTACAGGTGGCTAAATACATGTTTGACTTACAGATCAAAATGGCTTCCCTGGTTTAAAAGAAGAAATAAGTTTGCGCTTAAAGCTTCCTTTTATAAAGCTTCTTGGAAAAAAGAAAATCAGAACTGCTGAGTGTTTTTACTAAGCAGCTATGGAGATAAGCAAGTGAACTTCAAGATATCACATAATTTTTAAACTACAGGTGCAACCTATTTATCCATGGATTTTTTATCTGTGGATTTGTCTCAACTCAAATGGGGTGGGGGGGAACCGAAAGTCACACACACGTTTGCCTCCTTTGCCCTTCTATGGCATCTCGATCGTTTCCAGGCAGCCCAAAACACTGCAAAAAGCCTCCAACTGGCACAGGCAGGGAAATAGCCCTAGAGCCATGGAAGAGGTTCCCCTTGCCAAGGAACAGTAACACTCTTGGAGCCCCTGAGCCAGCTCCAGGGGAAGGGGTGTGGAAAATCTCTGTAACCAGAGCACTTGCAGCAAGGTGGAGCTCGCGCTCTCTCTCTCTCTCGCGCGCGCACGTGCACACACACACACACACACACAGGTGCCATAGCAACAGAGGGGATTGCTTTAAAAAATCCAGGGAGTGTTTGCTGAATTCCCATCCCCCCCCCAGGCTCTCCATGCTCCAGCCTATGGAAACAAAACAGCCCAGCAAGGCTACAACAGCCCAGCAAGGCTACAATCCTCTTGACACTTTCCTGGGAGTAAGCCCCATTGACTGGAATAGGACTTACTTCTGAGTAGAAAGGCATAGGACTGGACTCTTAAAAGCTCAGCATCCCACCTGTGAAAGAAGCGGGACAGCTGAACAGTGGAACAGAGGGGGAGGAGAGGGGATTGCTTTAAAAAACCCAGGGAGTGTTTGCCAAATTCCCCCCCCCCCAATGGTACAGGCTCTCCTGCTCCAGCCAACACAAACAAAACAATCCACACTTTCCTGGGAGTAAGCCTCATTGACTTCAGTGGGGCTAACTTCTGAGTAGGCAGGCATAGGACCGGACTCTTAAAAGCTCAGCATCCCACCTGTGAAAGAAGCAGGACAGCTGGCAATGGGAGGGCTGAGTAAGGAACAGGGGTGGCCAAGGAGCTGAGGGGATTGATAACAGCTGCCTTAGTTTCCTTCCATCTGGAAGTGTCAGGCTGCAGCGTATTTGCATAACTCTATGGAATTTAGCACAACTCGTTTTTTGTTAATGGAGCTGAGTCATGGAACGGAACTAACACAGATAAATAGGCTCCACATGTATACCGTTTAGTCTATTCTAATCTGACTGTCCACCCATGACCTCTGCAGGGCTCAGAATGTCCATTTCAGCAAAAAAAGAATGCAACTTCTGGTTTCCTGAGGGAAACCTGAAGTGACATTTTTATGCCTTATAAGGCTTTTTGAGGCCCGGGAAATCCCCTGGAGGGTCCCCTAGAGAGGGTTGTCCCTGGGTATTTGCAGTTTCAGTTAAGCAGAACCCCATGGGGGTTCCAATCCAGAACCCCCACAGATACTGAGGCACACCTGTATTTCTAGCCTTGGGTGCTCATCCTAAAAGGGGAGGCTAATAAACATCTAGCTTTCAGAACTGATTGAAAATAAAAATGTATTTTTCTCCCCCTCCCCAAACATATATAGTGAAATGTATAATAGATTTAAGTGGATTAATGATTTTCAGTTCTATAAATGGAGATCACAGTCCTGGCTGGAGCTCCAATGCTGCCTGAGCCAGCCACACATATTGCTGCTCCCACATGAAAGAAATGCATGGATCTCCTGTCACCTCCCCCAGAAGAAAACAAATTTTCCCACTTGCTCACATGAAGATGGTGGCAGGAGGGGCAAGGGAACCTAGTCTTGTGTGAAACACTCACCTGCAGATGAGGGAAGCCTAACTGAGTCACTTCCACCTCCTTTCTCTTACCTGCATCTCCAGCTTCCCTGGATGCAGCCTCCTCATTCACCTGGGTCCTGTAAAATGAGCTCGAAGAGCAGTTTGCTACCAGATGATTTTAAACAGGGCCCAAGTGCGGAAAGAGCAGTGTCCAAGGGTAGCTGAAGTTGTATGTAACAGAAAGGGGAGGGAGGCTCCACCTGTCCATCTGGCTACTTTCTTAAGCACATGGTGGGGTGGAGAGATGGAGAGGCAGTTGCTGCTGGTCCCTCTTTCCTAGGGGACTGCTTCAGTCCCTATCATCTTCTAACCCACTTTGCGAATCATAGTGTGAACTAGAGTGTCTCCTTCTGTTGCAGTATGGTGGGGTAGTGGGAAGACACAGGGTATAGGGCCCTACTGCCTCTAGAACTCACTGCGTCACAAAAGGGTTTCAGGTGGCTTCATCTGTGGGCCGGCCCTGGAGATTCCTCTTCAAAGAACACAGAGGAAAAAGTTGCACATCCAGATTGTCCCTTCTAGTTATGTAACTTTATGAAACGATGCTAATTTGATGCTGCAAATAAAGTGCCATATTGCAAAAGCCTCATCTTTAGAAAATTAGCATCTATTCGCATTAGTTGTAATTAAAAGTACATACTGCTTTTTCACAAATATCCCATACTGACTTACATATGTTGAAAATACTTCTCTTAATCATTTGCTGCACCTGCTGTGACTATTTTGAGGATTCCATGACTCAACTATATCATCTCCAGGGAGTTTAAGCATTTCTTTACTTGTTCCGCTTAAACCTCTTTGAGGGAGTTTAGTCACAATGGCAAAATGCAAACCTTTCATATATTAAAAAAATATATATAAAAATCCAAGTATTTTTTTTTCTTGTGAAAATCAATTACAACATTAAAGTATCATTGAGATTTCAAACTTCCATCATGTCAGGTAGAAATGGGAAGCGGTTACTGCACACTGTGAGTATGTTCAATAAAATGGAAAATGGGGAAGTAGAAGAAAGGCTATGAAATCTGTCCCCTTCTTTGTTCTCATCGAATTCTGATACACTCCACAAGAATAGCCTAATCCAAACAGGGCCTTATTCTGCTGGAACTAGCATAACAAAACACAACACACCATGCAGCACAGCTTGGTCACTGCCACAATCAGTGAGTGGCCAGGTCCACACACCACTGGTCTCCCAATGAGCCTCAGAAGGGGTGGGGAAAGGGGAGGAGAACAAGGCAGAGAGGAAGGTGGATCGAGGCTGGGAAGAGAGCAGAATCAGTGGCAGTGGCAGCCAATGGGTCTCCTTGGTGTCGATAGTGTTAAGGGAATAAATGTTCCCTTACAGCAAGGAGGCCTTCACAGCTCCAAACTCCTCTGCAGGATGCAGTGCTCTCCCCGTTGGCACAGCTGCATTGGCATGTGAGGAGTCAGGTAGGATTGGGTTGCCAGACTCTTGATATTACTGCATGGGTTAATTCCTTTTGTATCAGTACATTTGCCTCAAGCACATGTTACGTTTCTTTTCCTGTTCCAACATGACAGATGGATAACACTACAGAAAAGGCTTAGCAAGAATCTCAGGAATGATCGCCCATAAATTTCCTGCAGAAAACAGCCATGCTCCATAGTACATAATATAAGAATTGCAATACATACATCTGTTTGCTAAATTCCAAGATGCTCCTAGGCCAGAAAAGTTGTGATTGAGCTTGGACCTTGCATTTAATAGCTATGCATTTCCCTGTAATCAAATGGTGTCAGCATGTTTGTTTGGATATACAGCTATCTTTTTGCCATAAACATACGCAAATGAGTTAATTCCCAATTGCTTCCCCACTTTGATGTTGCTAATAAATATCCTTATTTTCCATTTTTAGGGTCCTTAACTCCAGTGAGCTTTTACCTAGCCTGTCTGTCTCTTCATTCATGTTTCACTACTATTTCTCACTACTTGACGATAAAAAAGTATTTTTACATTTAAAAAAACTACAATGTTTATTTGTAGTTTATGTAAACTACAAACCGTTTATTTTATTCAATTTATACGCCTCTTTTCAACCATGTGAGCACTCACAGCCACTTACAAATTATAAAACAAAATCAGAAATTATGAAAACATAGCATAAAATAAATATACATGTACATATACGGTGTATATATTTATCAAACACAAAATTAAAATATTATTAAAGATATAAAAAGACAATACAGATCCAACCTTGTTATACACGGATTTGACTCAACGCGAATGGCCACTGCAAATGAGAAGGAATGTGCTGATCCCTGGAGAAGAGGAAAAATGCACCCCTTTAAAATGCTTTTCTTACTGTTTTAGAGATTTTTATCTCAACATGATGAGAAGGGCTCTTTAAATTAAAGGAAAACAGGCCTTTACAATCGTTAGGGAGAAGGCAGCCAGCTGACAATCCATCAGTCATTCTCTCTCCAGGCTCTTAGAACCCTCCTTTCCCACTCAGCACCTGAAAGAAAGATAATCACTTTGCTCTTGGTGAAGGGAGGGATCCCTAGCTCAGAGTGGAGTGTTTTTATGGGTCTGGAGAGAGACTGGTTGATGAATTGTCTGCCTAATGACTCTGTTTTACATCACAAAGATCAGCAAGGCTGTTTTTAAATCGCCCAGCAAAAGGACATTGTTTTATTAATGGATTTGTTTTAATGCAATTTTTGCCATCCATGTGAGCTCTGGGAAAAGAACCCTCAGAACAAAATAATGAGACACAACCTGTATACATGTACAAGCCACCAATGAGCGGTTCTATCACAGTTCCACCTTTGCTCATCTGCTTCACCTGGCTCCAGACTTGCTGTTCAGAATCTTTCATGACTTCAAATCGAGATAGAAGTGAGGGTAGTTTACAGAACTTTTCTTCCTTGTCCACTTTCCCCAGTGAAATTGCACAACACTGAGACGTGCTTTGTGATGCAAAGATGATCCAATCGCTTCTGTTCCCACAAATATATCAGTCTTCCGACTGCCAGAAGATTCTTGTTATGGTTTCATTTTGGAATAATGCAACTCACTATTCTGGAACTTCTGCTTTTATGTGTGTTGTCTTCATAGACAATTGCATCAATTCACATTGTTATGTACCAAATGAGTGTTGCTGCCCTGCACCATTTAAGTGAATACATATAGTGGTTGGATGGGAGAGCTGCATCTGTAAAAGACAGGAAGCCATGACCATTCCCACTCTTCTGATATGTATCCGCTGAACGGGCCTGGTTGTTTTCAGGCCTGTGTTTCCTCTTTACCAGGAACACAGAGTGGGCAAACAACCATGAGTAAAGCCAATGTGTCTTAAACCTATTTCTGTGTTGAAATTCACCATGTTTCACTTGGTGAAGCAATTACAAGTCTAACTTGCAAAAAACCTAAACTTTGTCCAGGGCTGAATTGTGAGGGAGCAGCGTTCTGATGGGAGACTCTACTGAACTTATGTATAGTCGTCATAGCATATAAGGTGCCTTGTATGTGCAACTGTACATTCTGATGAGCATGCAAAGGTCATTGAAGGAGCTTTCCCTTGCATTTCTGCTCCCCTGCTACATGTGTACATCTTTGTCCTTGTAAATGTCGAAAAGGGCTCAGGTCGTTTCAGTTAGAGCCAAAAAAAAAAAAAAGTTAGTGTTCCATTGGAGCAAATGACTTCAAATCAGAGCTTCACGTGGAGATTTGCACCCTTCTTCTGAGTTAGTATTTGCAGTAGTAGTTTGTGCTTGCAAATTTACAGTGTAGGGGAATGTAGACTCAGCAGAACTATAAGCAAGTGCTATTAGCAGAATTTATTGACAGCTCAAAACTGTATCATGTATGGCATGAGCTGTGTTAATAGACAATGAAATACAAGTCTGCAGAGCCCTTCTAAGAGTTCAGATGATCCCTGAGCTAGCTGCACTGCTTACAGAATTAATGGAACTGAAGTGGAATGTCTTTGGAAATATTCAGCATTCACGTTTATTAGGTATAGATAAAATATGTGATGCAGAATAATCTCTAAACCAGATTTATGCAGGAACACTTTCTAACTTTTGTTAAATTTTACAAGTACTCTAGTAAGAGCCTAATTTCTACAACTGATACTTGAAACATATTTTCATTTCAGTTTTTTGAGTTTGCAATGAGCTGTGGTTGAACTGTGGTCAAAACTGATTATTCCCTGATGTTTGCATGAAGCCCTATCATTTTTTTTTAACCATAATCAGCACATTTCCTGATTAATTGGTTGAAGTATGTGAAATCTATTCCCCAGTAGGGCAATATCTTTAACTAGACCTGAGCAGCCTTCCATAGAATTATAGCATCTTAGTGTGCGGGGAAATTGATCAGTTTTAACATTGCCATGAAAAAAGGGAAGATTTAAAACTTAACTTGTGTAATGAACCAGTTCAAACTACTGTCTCCTAAGTAGCTTCTTCACAGCTGCTTGATATCTACTGCATTAGAAGTTGGCAACAAGAAGTATGAAATCTTCAGTTGGGTCATGTAACAATTTCTCCACACAGCCTCCCAGTTGCATCCTGTGGCTTTGAACTTTAAAACAGTAGTTACCTTTGAAGAAGTGACCTTCTTTTAGAATCAAAAAGTGCATTTTTCTGTCTTAAGCAGAGAGCTTTCTATTAACTTTGCCATGCTTTGGTTTATCCTTATGACATATTCAGGCAAGGAAATTGAAAACAAAGTTAATTAATTGTGCAAATAGGCTTAAGTACAAAAGGGAAGGTATGTAGAAGGCACATCATGTATTTTGGGGGTCTTTTAAGTTACATTCACATAAACATATTTGTGTAGAAAAGCTAGGGCGACTGGTTTCACTCACTGTATTTTTAAATAATTTTTTTCTCCAGGCCACCAAGTGCCTCTTTTCTGCCTCTAACATCTTCCATATTTGAACCATAATAGAATAACAGATGTGAAACAATCCGAGGTGCCGGCTGGTGTAGTAGTTCTTGAATAGGGGCTGAAATGGGGGTGGCTTAAACACAGCACCCATGGGTTAATGCAGCGGTTCTCAAACTTGTAGAGAGTTTGAGGACCGCAGTAAGTCCTTGCGGGGGAGCGGGGAAGGCATCAGGGGTGGGGGGAAGGCAGCAACGTGATCCTGGGGATCACGTCACTTAGGGGGTGCAGAGACTGGCATGCACTTACCAGTCCCTGCAGCAGCCTCCTGGGGGTGCGGGGAGCCCTGCCCGACCCTCCACAGGGCTCCCGAACCTTCAGAAAGTGAAAGCAGAGCGATCATGCCCCACCTCCACAGAACCGGAAGTGAAGTGCAATCACCCCGCTTTCACTTTCTAAGGCTTGGGGAGCCCTGCAGAGAGTCGTGCAGGGCTCCCTGCACCTCCCAGATGCTGCTGCAGGGACTGGTAAGTGCATGCCAGTCCCTGGGCCCCTCTTAGTGATGCGATCCTGGGGATCGAGTCGCTGCCTTCCCCCTGCCAGAGTCCAGGGGGCAAGTCCAGGGCCCACAGGCTAGGACGTCGCAACACCCCAGTTTGAGAAGCCCTGTTAATGTTTCATAAATTGACAGCAAGGCAGGATGCAGGAACAAACGATAGGTTCTAAAGCCCACGGTTTTATATCACTTTCCCCCATAGAATCCTGTGGATTCTAGGTGGGGTGATTGGCAGCCCAATCCTATGCATGTCTACTCAGAAGTAAGTCTCATTAAAATCAATGGGACTTACTCCCAGGAAAGTGTGAATAGGATTGGGCTGTGCATCAGGGGGTCTTCTGTGGAGGGGGTCTTCTAGTGGAGGACACCTCTTGGGTTCTGTCTTAGGTTTTTCCACCCGGTTGAGGGTGGAGCAGCTAGCTGAAGGTTTGTTGGCTTGCTAGCATGCCTCTCAAAATTGGTGGTGACTGTTGGGCCCTTTGTTTCTTGATGATGCATGTGTTGTAAGCTTAGAAGAGGCATATCTTCCTCTGTGTGAAGAGAAGGGAGAATGTCTCTTCTAAGAAGGTGTCTACCATATGCAGTTTTCTAAGTACCGTACCTGTATTCATCATAACTTTTGTAAAAGTAAATAAAAAAAAATCTGCTGCTTGATTGATTGAGGCATCAATCGAGGAAATGTGCAAAAGATCATACCTTTAATAATCAATCAAATGGATAAATCAGTTTATACATTCTCACTTTCTTCCAAGTGAAAGGTGATGGAATGGAAATCATGTTTAATATTTGTTTCCAGAAATTTGCTCTTTTTGTTGGCAACCTTCAGTCTCAAGAGACTATGGTATCGCGCTCTGAAAGGTGGTTTTGGAACATCGTCTAGTGTGGCTGAAAAGGCCAATTCGGGAGTGACAATCCCTTCCACAATGGGAGCAAGTGCAGTCTGACCCTGGTCTGTCTCCCTGGCTATGGGCCTTCCTTCTTTGCCTCTTAGCCTCAGACTGTTGGCCAAGTGTCTCTTCAAACTGGGAAAGGCCATGCTGCACAGCCTGCCTCCAAGCGGGCCGCTCAGAGGCCAGGGTTTCCCACCTGTTGAGGTCCACTCCTAAGGCCTTCAGATCCCTCTTGCAGATGACCTTGTATCGCAGCTGTGGTCTACCTGTAGGGCGCTTTCCTTGCACAAGTTCTCCATAGAGGAGATCCTTTGGGATCCAGCCATCATCCATTCTCACGACATGACCAAGCCAACGCAGGTGTCTCTGTTTCAGCAGTGCATACATGCTAGGGATTCCAGCACGTTCCAGGACTGTGTTGTTTGGAACTTTGTCCTGCCAGGTGATGCCGAGAATGCTTTGGAGGCAGCGCATGTGGAAAGCATTCAGTTTCCTCTCCTGTTGTGAGCGAAGAGTCCATGACTCGCTGCAGTACAGAAGTGTACTCAGGACGCAAGCTCTGTAGACCTGGATCTTGGTATGTTCCGTCAGCTTCTTGTTGGACCAGACTCTCTTTGTGAGTCTGGAAAACGTGGTAGCTGCTTTACCGATGCGTTTGTTTAGTTCGGTATCGAGAGAAAGAGTGTTAGAGATCATTGAGCCAAGGTACACAAAGTCATGGATAACCTCCAGTTCGTGCTCAGAGATTGTAATGCAGGGAGGTGAGTCCACATCCTGAGCCATGACCTGTGTTTTCTTCAGGCTGATTGTCAGTCCAAAATCTTGGCAGGCCTTGCTAAAACGATCCATGAGCTGCTGGAGATCTTTGGCAGAGTGGGTAGTCACGCAGACATTTCAGCTGGACTTTGGACTTTGCTCTCAGTCTGGAGAGGTTGAAGAGCTTTCCGTCTGATCTGGTCCGGAGATAGATGCCTTCTGTTGCGGTTCCAAAGGCATGCTTCAGCAGGACAGCGAAGAAAATCCCAAACAAGGTTGGTGCAAGAACACAGCCCTGCTTCACGCCGCTTCGGATGTCAAAGGGGTCTGATGTGGAGACATCGAAGGCAACAGTGCCCTTCATGTCCTTGTGAAAGGATCTGATGGTGCTGAGGAGCCTGGGTGGACATCCAATCTTGGGGAGAATCTTGAAGAGGCCATCCCTGCTGACCAGGTCGAAGGCCTTTGTGAGATCTATGAAGGCTATAAAGAGTGGCTGTTGCTGTTCCCTGCATTTCTCCTGCAGTTGTCTAAGGGAGAATACCATATCAGTGGTGGACCTGTTGGCTCGGAATCCGCACTGTGATTCTGGATAAACGCTCTCTGCAAGTACCTGGAGCCTCTTTAGTGCTCTTTTAGTTCTTAAAATAAAGAAGAATTTTCTTCTGGGTTTTGCTGCTCATCAATGACACTGACTGTTCTGATCTTTTGTTGTAATCTTTATATTTAATATCTCTCCCCATCTTGTGAAGCTGGTGATACCTGACTGTGTTGCTGGGTTCATCAGTGGATTCAAGGCACTTGTAGATCCTCACATGAAAGGCGATGCATGCAGAAAGGACAATTGTTCCATATTGAATTATCACTCGATTCTCCTTGAGGACAATGAGTCACTCATGCATAGCCACGTAGGCACATTGCTTGACATCACGTTAATCCCATTTATTCCATTTGTAGCAAATGTGCTCTTGTGTTTCCCTTTGCCTTTTCTTTTGTTCTGTGATATTGCTTGAAGACCCATTAACCTAGAAAATTCAAAAAAGACACAGCTTATTAAAACTGTTATTCAAAGATTAACAATGTTCAGTCAAAGCATTCTCTTACCATGTAAAGACATTGGCAATAGAATATGCTTAAATGGCTTTTCATTACATGCAAGTGTAAACCTCAAGAGCACAGGCAATTTGGAATTTAAAATTGAAAACTTGTTGCAGCGGTAATTTAAAGACAATGGATGCAAAGGATATGTTTTGGTACTTACTTGGATTATACACAGTTCTCTGCCACACTGTTATGCCCTTGTTGAAAATGCTGTCTCTAAAACATAATGTTTGGCAAAAAAATTAACACCGGATTTGGCTAACTGATTCACTTCAGATATTTAGGAATATGTTCTGTGCTTTTTTTATATGGGATCACAAATTGATCTATTCCACATTGCTTGTTGCGCAAGTGGCCACAACTGTGGGTAATTGTTACATTGGCAGACAAGAGTGTGCAGGCTCTATGAGACCACTATGAGACCTATTATTACTTACTTATATCCAACCCTTCTTCCAAAGACCTAGGGCCCTGCCTTTTTCTGTATTAGGGAGATTAGCTGAAAGAGAGCAACCTACCTAAGGCCAAAAGACATCCTTAACATCCTTAACATCCTTATTCCTACCATCTTATTATATATACTCAGTACCCTTTATTATTGATAAAACTCAATAAATGTAATTTTTTTTTTAAGTCAGGTGCCACCGGGCAATTTTTTCTTGGCAGCAGCCATTTTTTGAACCCTGGTCTGGGCTGCTGCTGCATTCTGAGGCAGAAATGGGTTTACCAAGCTGTTACCAGGAGACATTTACCGGGTAGATGGGACTCGTCAGCCTAGGAAGGCAGCTCATCTAAGAGAAGGAAACTCTGACCTCAAACCTCCACTGCCTTGTGGCTACATCCAGTTGTGGAAAAGGCTTCAGGAGTCAACCTCGAGGCAAAATCAGGAGCCGGAGTCCCTTAGGCAGTTCATGGCTGAACATAGTCACGTTCTGGCAACTCCTGCGACGCCGCTGGAACCAACCGTATTGGCTTCTGCCTTTCCATTGGACCATTCCAGCGACGTGGAGAGGGGGGATTTGCTGCATGGGTAACAGCCTATCCTCCATACCTTCTTTACCCAGGCTTCGCGCACTGGAGAGGACACTCCAACTTCGCCATACGGCGTCGGCACAACACGGGAAGCAGCAGTTTACCGGTTATAAGTCTTTGCTCGATTGGCGTAGAGCATGACGCCAGGGGCTGCTTCTGACGGTGGGAGAGATCATTGCATCTCATTGGGCAGCTACCGCCCGCCTTAAGCTGGGCAGTCCCCAGCCAGTAAGGTGTTGCCTCGCCATGGTCCGTTAACCTCATGGAGTGTGTGGGGTTTAGGGTGAAAACCGACAAGCGGATCGACAACTCTGCACCATGCAACAGAAAACAGAAAACTACTGCCCTAAAGCTGGGCACCTGGAATGTTAGGACAATGACACCTGGCTTCTCTGATGACCTGCAAGAAATAGACGACGCACGCAAAACAGCTGTCATCGACATGGAGCTGAGCAGACTGCAGATGGACATCGTCGCCCTTCAAGAGACTAGGCTGCCAGATTCCGGATCTGTCAAGGAGAGAAATTTCTCATTTTTCTGGCAGGGAAAACCACCAAACGAAACCAGGGAACATGGCGTTGGCTTTGCGGTCAGAAATACCCTGCTGAAATCCATCATCCCACCTACTGTGGGAAGTGAAAGAATTTTGTCCCTGCAGCTCCAGTCATCAGCAGGACCTGTCACTCTCATCAGTGCTTATGCACCGACTCTGTCGTCTCCAGCAGAAGCCAAAGACAAATTCTATGATGACCTGGCCACCACTGTCAAGAAAATCCCTGTAAAAGAGCCATTGTTCATCCTCGGCGATTTCAATGCTAGAGTTGGTGCTGATAACAGTTCATGGCCCACTTGCTTAGGTCAGTTTGGCACTGGGAGGATGAACGAAAATGGCCAACGCCTGCTAGAGTTTTGCTGTCATCACGGTCTCTGTGTCAGCAACACGTTCTTCAACACAAAGCCCCAACATAGAGTCTCTTGGAGACATCCAAGATCAAAGCACTGGCACCAGCTCGACCTGATCCTCACCAGATGCTCCAGCCTTCCCAGCATCAAGATCACACGCAGTTATCATGGTGCTGCCTGCGACACTGACCACTCCCTGGTGTGCAGCAGAGTGAAACTGCAAACAAAGCGACTGTATCACACGAAAAAGGAAGGAAGACCTCGCATTGATACCAGTAAGACCCGGGATCAGAGAAAAGTGGAGGAATTTGCACAAGCGCTTGAGGAATCTCTTCCAGGCCCGGCCGACGCAAACGCATCCAACAGATGGGAACATTTCAAGAATACCGTTTACAACACCGCCTTGTCCATATTCGGCAAGAAGACCAACAAGGCGGCAGACTGGTTTGAAGCCCACTCTGAGGAGTTGACATCAGTCATTGAGGAAAAGAGGAGAGCTCAAGCAGCATACAAGGCCTGTCCCAGTGAGCGCAACCTGCAGGTCCTCCGAACTGCTCGCAGCAAAGTCCAACAGACTGCCAGGAGATGTGCTAACGACTACTGGCTCCAGCTCTGTTCCGAGATACAGATAGCAGCTGACACGGGCAACATCAAGGGGATGTATGATGGTATCAAGCAGGCCCTAGGTCCAACACAGAGGAAAATTGCCCCTCTGAAGTCTGCCACAGGCGAGGTCATCCAGGATCGGGCGCAGCAGATGGAACGCTGGGTGCAGCACTACTCTGAGCTATATTCCAGAGAAAATGTAGTCACCGAAGAAGCACTGAACAACATTGAGTGCCTGCCTGTGCTGGAAGAGCTTGACAGTGAACCAACCCTAGAAGAACTTCACGTGGCCCTGGACTCCCTTGCCTTTGGCAAGGCACCTGGAAAAGACAGCATCCCTGCTGAAGTCCTAAAATGCTGCAAAGAGATCATCGTCACTGAGCTGCATGAAATCCTCTGTCTCTGCTGGAGAGAAGGTGGAGTACCTCAAGACATGAGGGATGCAAACATCATCACGCTATACAAGAACAAAGGTGACAGGGGTGACTGCAACAACTACCGCGGCATCTCTCTCCTTAGCGTTGTAGGAAAGCTGTTTGCCCGAGTTGTACTAAAGAGGCTCCAGGTACTTGCAGAGAGCGTCTATCCAGAATCGCAGTGTGGATTCCGAGCCAACAGGTCCACCACTGATATGGTATTCTCCCTTAGACAACTGCAGGAGAAATGCAGGGAACAACGACAGCCACTCTTTATAGCCTTCATAGATCTCACAAAGGCTTTCGACCTGGTCAGCAGAGACGGCCTCTTCAAGATTCTCCCCAAGATTGGATGTCCACCCAGGCTCCTCAGCATCATCAGATCTTTCCACAAGGACATGAAGGGCACTGTTGTCTTCGATGGCTCCACATCAGACCCTTTTGACATCCGAAGCGGAGTGAAGCAGGGCTGTGTTCTTGCACCAACCTTGTTTGGGATTTTCTTCGCTGTCCTGCTGAAGCAGGCCTTTGGAACTGCAACAGAAGGCATCTATCTCCGGACCAGATCAGACGGAAAGCTCTTCAACCTCTCCAGACTGAGAGCAAAATCCAAAGTCCAGCTGAAATGTCTGCGTGACTTCCTCTTTGCCGACGATGCAGCTGTCACTACCCACTCTGCCAAAGATCTCCAGCAGCTCATGGATCGTTTTAGCAAGGCCTGCCAAGATTTTAGACTGACAATCAGCCTGAAGAAAACACAGGTCATGGTTCAGGATGTGGACTCACCTCCCTGCATTACAATCTCTGAGCATGAACTGGAGGTTGTCCATGACTTTGTGTACCTTGGCTCAACGATCTCCGACACTCATTCTCTCGATACCGAGCTAAACAAGCGCATCGGTAAAGCAGCTACCACGTTTTCCAGACTCACAAAGAGAGTCTGGTCCAACAAGAAGCTGACGGAACATACCAAGATCCAGGTCTACAGAGCTTGCATCCTGAGTACACTTCTGTACTGCAGCGAGTCATGGACTCTTCGCTCACAACAGGAGAGGAAATTGAGCGCTTTCCACATGCGCTGCCTCCGACGCATCCTCGGCATCACCTGGCAGGACAAAGTTCCAAACAACACAATCCTGGAACGTGCTGGAATCCCTAGCATGTATTCACTGCTGAAACAGAGACGCCTGCGTTGGCTTGGTCATGTCGTGAGAATGGATGATGGCCGGATCCCAAAGGATCTCCTCTATGGAGAACTCGTGCAAGGAAAGCGCCCTACAGGTAGACCACAGCTGTGATACAAGGACATCTGCAAGAGGGATCTGAAGGCCTTAGGGATGGACCTCAACAAGTGGGAAACCCTGGCCTCTGAGCGGCCCGCTTGGAGGCAGGCTGTGCAGCATGGCCTTTCCCAGTTTGAAGAGACACTTGGACAACAGTCTGAGGCTAAGAGGCAAAGAAGGAAGGCCCATAGCCAGGGAGACAGACCAGGGACAGACTGCACTTGCTCCCGGTGTGGAAGGGATTGTCACTCCCGGATTGGCCTTTTCAGCCACACTAGACGCTGTGCCAGAACCACCTTTCAGAGCGCGATACCATAGTCTTTCGAGACTGAAGGTTGCCAATACACCTAAGGCCATCAGTAAGCTGTGTGACCAAGCAGGATTTGAACCTGGCTCGCCCCCAGTCAACACCTTAGCCATTACACCACAATGGTTTTAGAGACAGAAATGGATGGCATTCATCCTACTTCTCTGATTGTGCCTTAAACAAATTTGAGGAACACAGAGCATCTGAGGCAGGCTCTTCCACCAAAGTCCAGGATTTTCCAGAGATTGATCACAGTTGAGTTGAAATGTTCATCCCTGTTGAGTGTGTGAGAATAAAATCAAAGAATTATATGTATTTTGGCTTAAACAGTTTGGAATAAGGGAGAGTGAGCAAGAATCTGTCATGGGTAATTATATATCACAGTAGAAAGATTAAGAGCGCAATCCTATGCATGTCTGTTCAAAAGCAAGTCCCGTTATAATCAATAGGACTGAAACCCAGACAAGTGTAGGATTGCAGCCTTAAGAGTCTAACTTTTAGCAACAGTAATAGGCACATTAACGTATATGCAGACGTTAGACATAATTTCAGATTACATGAATACTTTACCAGTCATCATTATTAACTTTAAACCTGAATTTACCATTTCAGAGCACCAGATTGACACCCCATTAAAATCTTCCAGGAGGACCTGAGTTGTTAAACTCCCAGCAGACTCCGAGGTGTTGAACCCCCCCCCAGCCCCCTTGTGGGGCCTGGGATGATGAACCAGGGCCCAGTTCCACTGCTGACAAGGAACAAAGAGGCCTGGGGAAGCCCACCTGCTGGCTTTTAACAGCGCTCCCAATGTTTACTCTCTCTCACCACCAATAACTGCTCAAAACATCACGTGGGAGGGGAACTGGGCAATTTGTCCTCTACATGCAGGTGCAGCTGGAGGCATTTTATTTAAACCTGAATTTACCATTTCAGTTCAAAACTATTATGTACTTTCTGGAGTAACTATGAATACTTTAATAAGCATTAACACAGTGAATGCATGAATACTGTATGTACATCCCTTGCATTGTCACACCACTAAGAGATGTGATGAGGAGATCCATGAATCCTGTGCCATTGCTTGTTCATATTAATTTTAAAAGTAGCCTTTAAAAGAAGCCAGGTCTAGATCAAGGCCACAGCTTAAAGAGAGGGTTTTCTTCTTTAGACGAATTAGCAGCTTTAAGGGGGAATGAGTTCTGCGCTAAATGGAATGATACAGTAAGGTAATTGCCACATTTTCATGAGTAGTCCACTGCCTACTAATAATCAGTATAAATTTCCAATGTAAAGATCACTAAACCCTGAAGCCCAGCCTATCTATTTCATCTTGCTGGAGAGACAGGAATAGAGCCATTTGGTTACTGCTGATGTTACCATTGTTTGAAAAATGTGTAGCCTACTATAGCACTGGTCTGTAATAACAAATCTTGGTATCAATAGCAAGAGGATTTCCACTATACTGGAGACAGAACTTTGTTTTTCAGCTGGTCAAGTCCCAAATAACATGTGACTTCTAGAAGCAAAGAATTTAACTATATTCTACTGAATATTTAGCAGAAGCAAATCTGAAATTCTTTAACTATATTCTCTCTCTTCTCTATTTATTCATCTCCTTTTATTTTTTGACTGTTTATGAACTTGCTTGGTGTTTGACACATGATGAATAAAAATTCTCAGTAGTGAATTTACATTGAAATTGCTCCCTTACTTTCCCTTGTGGGTTTATTTTTATATCCCATTCACATTAGGATGTTGAAAAGAGTGCAAGGAGCCTTTAATGTACTTCACTGCCTCTCTGCTGTTATTATGTTTGATCAGTAAAGAGCAATCATGGAATTAAAAATGGGAGCAGAAGCTGTATGCAAGATTTCAGATGCCCCAGGGAATGACTTTATAGCTTTCTGAGAAGCAGATTCGCACTGTTACACTGATATAACTTTATTGAAAGCAGAGTGATTTCACTATTGTACAAAAAAAAAACAAAAAAACAAAGATGGGTGGATAAATTTAGTCTTGTCAAATAAGTTTTGCTTATTGTCACACAGTTTCATCTTAAATGAGACTGCTAAAAATATCTACACTCAAATCTGAATCTCATCTGCTTTTATTGGCTCTTGTCTTCCAGGACCTTGGGCCACTAGAAACAACAGCATAGATAGCGGGGAGGCAGAGGTCGGACGGAGGGTCACACAGGAAGTGCCACAAGGAGTATTCTGGCGGTCACAAATCCATATCACACAGCCACAATTCCTGAAATTCAATATCTCCTTAGGAAAGGACGCTCTCTTTGCTGTCTATATAAGAAGAGGACTTCCACCATCACATGTTCAGGTACTGTATGAAGATGCTTCATGGGGAGGGGGGGAATATACAGGGATAATCTGATGGTGATTATTTTATTTGTTGTGGAATTGTTTTGTCTAAAACCATAGAATATCTCTACTATTTCTCCAGATTCTGCAATTTTCCCTGATTCTATCCCATTTCCTTGGCAGCCACTTGCAGGGATGGAGCACCCTTCAGTGTAGTAATGAGTAATTTCTAGACCTTTCTGGAAAGGTGGAGGAGACATTGAGCTATTGTTTTCTGCCCCAACATTTGTTCACACCTAAGTGGCCCATTTTGGGACATGTGGCATTTTAATATCCTAGTCCAGTGATTCTCACACATTTAGTACCGGGACCCACTTTTTAGAATGAAAATCTGTCAGGACCCACTGGAAGTGATGTCATGACTGGAAGTGACCCCCATCAAACAGGAAAATTTTTAACAATCCTAGGCTGCAATCCTACCCACACTTACCCAGGAGTAAGTCCCATTGACTATCATTGTGAAAAGAATATACATAGTAGCTTGTTTAAAGTACAGGTCTGTAACATTTCCCCAAATGCAGTCACATCCCATGGTAGCATCAAGTCTATTAAAAATAAAATATTGAAATAAATGGGGACCCACCTGAAATTGGCTCACGGCCCACCTAGTGGGTCCCGACCCACAGTTTGAGAAACACTGTCCTACCGTGTTACCTCACTGTCTGATCTCTTAATATTTTAATGAACACAGTTCTGCATTTCAGTTTTTGGGGATGTTTTTAGTTTGAATTACCAGGCAGAAATTTAGTTCCACCCTCTTAGCACAATCCAAACATTACAAGTCCAAATACATACTCTGTCCCAGAATTTTGCTTCTCTTGAGTAAGTTCTTAAACCCACAAATCTTATCTTATGCTTTCTCCTTCCTACAAGATTCCAGAGTCACAGCACTCCTCAGACAAAAGCTTCAATCCTTCTTTCATCCTGACTTGAGTTAACAATATTCACCCATTTCTATAAAGAGAAATTATGCTCTAACTTTCTGCACAGCTATAAGCCTTGACAATAAGGGAACTCAACTGGGCAGCATCCGCTGATTGCTTAATATGATGCTAAGAACACACAAGTCCGTCTGCTCCATATCCGAATGAAAGCAACAATAAAAGATTTTCTTTACATCTCGCTAGATTAATAGAAATAATCTGAATTCATCACTAGATGAGGTCCTAAAGCTGAAATTGAAAACTCTACGTTCCTGCAAATTTGGTCTGGGAAAGAAGCGAAAATCTTCTTTTGACAGATCATCACTGATGAGTACTGATATGCCAAAGCAAGTAAAATCCTTTGTGGGAACAAGTCAATAATCAGCAAATTAGGTACATGATTAACCTGAGACAATGAAGATGCATTTCTGTCTGAGAGCCCAATGAGGTAGACGATTCTTTGTATTACTGTTCAGCAAATATTCCAGATGCCTCGTCTAGTCAGTCAAAGTGATGAAGCTACATGCTAGAAACTGCTTCATCTGAGTCGGTAGTGGTGTTCCCTGTGGTTCCTTGACATCTGGCTACCAGAAAGCTGGTTTGCATGGCACATGAGCAAACAAACTAACGTGTGTAGTGCTCTCTCAGGCTAAGGTTTATAATTCACTGTGTATTAGCAGTCTCATAATAAAATATCCAACATGCATCAATAATGCTTCCTAAGCTTGGTTCATTTTTCATCTATTTAAATAATCTGAAATTTATTCAGGATAAGCTAAATGTTCAAATCATTGTACAGTCTAGCTGCGCTATGCATGCCATATTCAAGCAAGTACTGATCATATTTTCATCAACAGGCTATTCCAAATGGCAGGATCAGACAAATTTACCAGAGTACTATTAGCTGTGCTTAGTCAAGTAATTTACCGGGCATATTATTTTTAATTCCTGTGTCTTATCTGGGGGAAAAATAAAATCACTCCCTTGCTGAGATAAGTTGTACTGCTCATCATTTCAATTAGAAGTAAGACTAATGGGGGAGACGAGCAGTTGCAGAGCAAGAGTGCTCATTTGCTTCAGAAACGTATTGATATTTTAGCATTTGTGAGTCTCCCTCTAGCTCTAAAATACAGTGAGATCATCATACATTCTATCAATGTAAATCTCTGTCTCGTGGCAAGTTTTGTACATCGTGGTGTTACTTCCATTATGTCATTCTGAATCGTAAACATGTACTTGTTAAAGCAAAATTGTTGTTGTGTTAGGTATCAGATAACTGGTGGGTGGATAGTGGAATGTAGAACTTTCAAATTGGATATTTATGAAGAGGTCCGTTTAAAGTACTTGGCAAACATTTATTTCCTTGTTATGTGTTATAAGACTGTCAGCAGTGAATCTTATAAAATTGCTTGGACGTAGGTTGTAACTACAATATTACTCAGCTGAATGGCAGTCACAGTTGAGTTGCCAAGGACTGGATCATGTGTTTGTTAGAATTCTAAAGTGCATTTTAGCTTAACCTTTAGGATATGGTGGGGAAGAGATATTTGATAGTTGGTTTTGCTAAAATTTTCTTCAAGCAGAAGGTGACAGTTTTAAAAAGTTAAAGCTATTTATTTCTTATTATAGAAACAGTACAAAGTGCCCTGAGGTGATTTTCTTATGAACCTCTGTGTGATCAGAGAGAGAGAGTGGGAATGGCAAGAGACAAAAATGGGAGATAATGAAAGGGAAGGAATACCTTAAATCAGTGGTTCTCAAACTCTCTGGGAGAGTTTGAGAGCCACTAAGTTCTTGCATGGGCAGGAGGGGGGAGGCAGCAGGGGTGGGGGAAGGCAGTGGCGCGATCCCCAGGATCGCACCGCTCAGGGGGGCTACAGGGGCTTGGGTACACGATCGCTCCGCATCTACTTTCACTGCTGCGGGGAGCCCTGCTGCAGGTTGCGCCGGGCTCCCTGCACCCCCGGGAGGCTGCAGGGGCTTGGGTATGTGTACCCAAGCCCCTGCAGCCCCCCTGAGCGGCGCGATCCCCAGGATCGTGCCGCTGCCTCCTCCCTGCCTCCAAGCTGCCCCTGCCTTATATGAAAGAATACTCAGGATAATACTATCCTTTAGAGACCCCTAAGACATTCATGAAGCAACAGAAAAGACACACTGATCGTGCATGCTGCTTCTTTTCTTTTTTTTCTGTGGTTATGGGAGACTTGTGTGTATCTTCTTCGGGAAAAGTACTTTTCACTACTTCTTTGCAGGATTGAACTGCCTCTTAGTAATATGCATGACCTGAAAAATAATTCACTGTGTTCAGTATTCTTGTAATTATTTGATGTTTTGAAGTCCCTGAGAATGACATGGCAATAGATTCACCCCCTTAAGTGCAGAATGAAATCAGAAAAATCCAAAAACCAGAAATACTGTACAAAACCAAGTAATCTGGTATTGTTGTTTTGCAGAGAGTTTCTAGAACAGCTTCATCTCAGATTGATTTCTTAACAAGACCTCTATGATTTTTGTTTCTGGTCAGTGACTTTTTCTGATTGCAGAAGAAATGTAAGGCAAGTGAATAAGTAGAAAACAAACTCAACTAATTTTTTCTAGATTTGAATTAAATATTCTTTCTGAGTTTGAGCTGTCTAGAATATATTTTCACTGTATGCGTAGAGCTTGCACAGTTTCTTCCTGATTAGCGAAAATGCAGTTATTGTCTTTCACTGTGTGGCCCGCATCTCACACCTTTATCAGTCTATGCATGGCTTTAGGGAGAATGTGACATTTTCAGCAAGAACAATTTTGTAAAAACAATTCATTATAAAAGTGCATTATATCAGAAGATCAATAGAGCAGAAAATGCAAAGTAATGAGCCAGCTGGCCAAGTTGTAAAGCAAAATCAGGCCTAGGATTTCTCTCTGTGGCTGGTTTTCTTTAACAATGAAGACAAAGCCTCTTACTACTGAATTCACTAGATGTAAAGTTCAGGTGGCCCTTCAGCTTACCCCTTGTGTTTTACACACCGTGCTTATGCTTTTCCCCACTATAGCATGCATCCACACCAAAACAGGCTGTGCTGAATGCTGGGGGTGGGGGTGATTGGGAGACTTGGGAGGGGAAATGAAAACACTTTGCCTTATCCGTCCATAAACCTCTTAACCTCTTAACTTAATTAATCTTAATTGGATCTCCCCGGAGCTACACCAGCAATTTAGCTGGTGCAAGTCCCAGGAGACAAAGGGGACATGTCAGCTCACTCCGGAAGAGATAGAATCCTGCACAAGCTGCCTGTGCCAGGTGCCACCCTGGCCCTTCCCCCTTTCTACCCTGTTCTTTCCACCTCACCCCACTTCACCCATCTCACCAACTTATTGACATTGGCAGGACACTACTGCCACTCGCAGGGTCCTCCCTGCTTTCTGCAGCAACAGCCCAAAGTGCATGGTTCCACTGTCTTCCAGAAAGCATTTTGTAAAGTGTCAGCCACTGCCAGAAAACTAGTTCCTGTGGCAGTGTGGACCGATAGTTTTGGCCCATTAGTATCATTGTACTACCTCTCTGTAAGGAACCATATGAAAGTTCCAAACATTGCCAGTTATTACAGAACACATTCAAGGAGTTTTTCTCCATACTTAACAAACTCTTATGCACAGATGAAGACTATAATGTCAGAGAAGATAAAAGTAAGATTACTGATCAGCCTATAGGGGTTGCTCCACAATGAGAAATTATCCTCATGGAAGGCGAACTAATAATAATAATAATAATACAGGTATTTATATACCGCCTTTCTTGGTCATCAGATTTCTCCTCAGACTTTAATTCAAGGCGGTTTACATAGGCAGGCTGTTTAACTCTCCATAGGGATTTTTACAATTAAAGAAGGTTCTATCTTTCAAGAACCACACAACATTTCAGATGGAACTTTTGCGGTCTGTTATCACTTTCTGGCCTTCTCCCACACAGGCTGACAAGCAGCTCCTTCCAAAGAGCAGGTGGAATAACTCAGCTCAGCTTGTCAGCTGCTTCAAGGTCTCGCTATTCATGGTGCCGGTGGCCTCGAACTGGCGACCTTCAGATGTTATCTTCAGGCAGATGGAGGCTCAACCCTCTAGACCAGACCTCCTGCCTATTTATCTTGATTCCCTTTTCCACTCCATTTTGAATAGATCCCTCTAGTCTAGTGAATAGGTAAATATGCAAGAGAATCAACTCTGGTAACAAATGAGCCAGCTCAAAGTTGCAAGCTAACAGTTCTGGGAATGTAAACTTATCTTCACTCTTTTTTGCTGTAGGGTAAAACCTTTAGAGTTCTGCCACCAACCCAAGCACAAAGGACAGCAGGCCTTTTAAAAATACTGTCTCTCTTGCCATAGAAAGTCCAGTGGGGCAGTGGCGTTGCTAGAGGAAGTCACACCAAGGGCAGAAATGTGATGCCACATGATGTCACCTCTGGGTTCTCTCAGAAGGGGCAATGGCGGCAGTGGCTTCGTGTTCAGACTGCTGCCCCCCTTCTCTTTTGGAGGCTCTTGTTTGGAGTCTCCTCCAAAGGAGGAGGCAGGGAGGCAGCAACTAGACTGTAAAGCTGCCAGATCCAAAGGTGGAGGAGGTTGGTGCTGCTGCTTCTTCCATCTCTGCCATCTTGGTTGGCCTTCACACACACCCTTTTCTGGGTGCCCCCCATCAGTCTGCCCCCCATCCCCTGCTTGCTTCACCACTGCAGTGGAGGAATGGACTCTGCAGTCAACATGCTTTGAACTTGTCACAAAAATAATCAATGCAAATGGAGCCTTGCCAATGGGGGACCATTTTTCATGTGGCAAAGAAGCCAGCCCTCCAAAGCAGTTTTTTGTTGTTGAAAAGTAGTATGTTTAAAAATATTCTTGACGATTATCTAGTGTGAACCAGGCTCTCCATGTGCCAAACACTGTGTGTATCTTTCCACTCAGAAATGGAGAAAGATCACATGGGCGTCCATGAAATAGAGAGTTCTTGTGGTATATGCCCAGTGTACTCTATCTTTGTGGTAGAGAGAAGTGGAGCAGCATTCTCCTCCATCAAATAAACAATGCCATCAGCCTTGGAAAATGTATGATTTGGGAATTGGATGGCTGAATATGGTCTGTCTGGCATTCAGTCGGGCTACAGCTGTGTTCATTATACTCCATTCATTGAGGCCAATATGTGGCATCTCCAAAACTCATCTGACCTTTTTCATTGTACTGAAAACCTCTTAGAACTGGACCAGACTAAAAAGTAATACTGGTCTGAAGATAAGAGCATATCCCTGTTTTACTTTGTCACAGCACAAAATAAGTGTAGGCGGCAATCATATAAACCTGACAGTGAAATTTTGAACAAGGAGCAGGGCAGAACCAGTTGTGTCCTTGGGCTCTTGTTCAGTTTGCAAGCTATTCTCACTTTTTTCTTTATGTGTTTTTGCTAGTGAGATTGTGATTGAGAGTCAAGGCTGATTAAGATGAGCAACTCAACAAACTAGTAATCCCCTAAGGGACAGTCCTGTTATCCTGGTATAGCCTAACATATCTGGAGTAAGAGAAAACTATATAGGAGTTTTAAATATGTTAGCATGGGAAGGCCAGCAAGTTGCCTTTTCCAAAGCTTTTGTAGCATACATAAACAGCAGATTCAGTGTATCCTCTAATGAGCTGTCAGTTTAGCAATAGTGTAGAATGAAAGTGCAGTGAAAGGAACCTGCATTCTCTTGGTTGTGCTTGCGGTCATGGGATGAGACCAGGTCCCTGAAGCTACAGCCACTTCAAACCATTTTGCCTCCTCTGTGTGCTGTTCCTCTTCGATCCTACCAACTGCTGAGCCTGCCTGCTGTCTGAGATAGAATCAGTATCAGGCGCAGGGGAGGCAGAGAAGTCAGCCAACATAATCCAAGGAGAGCAGCATGTTGCCATTGCGAAATGTCAGCTTTTATTGCTACACTGCTATGTGTTGACCCTCAGTGAGCAAACCTTCCTAAGAGCAATAAATGGTGTTTTTCCAAGGGTGTTACCCAATCGGAATATTTTCCAAAAGGCTAATGACTGTGGAATTATTATTATTATTATTATTATTATTATTATTATTATCATCATCATCATCATCATCATCATCATCATCATCATCATCATCATCATCATCATCATCATCGCAGGGCAAGACATTCCATCCTTTGAATACTCCCCTTCCACCTGCAAGCTGAAGTGGTACAGTCAAGGTACAGGGTTTATCGCTTTGGTGGGTTTATCGCCTTAGAAGAGAATAAGATGAAGTAAAACTGGTGGAAGCAATAGATGTTGCAAAGCATTAAAAGTACAAAGACTTTTTCAGTAAATCTGGTATGGGCCTTAATCTAGTGTAGTTGCCAAGTATTGTTCAAGTCCAAGTAAACTGAAGACTTGGGATAGGATCCAGATCTTTTACTTCCATCTGCTGGCATCAGATAATGAAACCCTTATGTCTTCAACCTCCTCATCCTAACAGATAGGTTTGAATTCTGTTTTTAAAGCTAATGGATTCAGGCCCCTATTTGCTGAAAAGCTGGCTTTTTATGCTATGCAACATATTTCACCTACTTCAGCTTTGTTGTTCTCTTTTATTGCATAGTTCTCACTGAAGTAATAACCACGTGTCTTGGCTGTTCCTCTTCATACTGCAAGTGGGTTCATGTTACTAAATATTGAACTTCTCAAAATAGAAAATTGACATGTGAGCAGAATCAGCCCCAGTGGAACCCACAGGTTTGCAGTGGCACATTAGGGAAAATGGCCAAGCTGCTTCCCCTGATGAACCAGCATGACCCTGTAGCAACCACTCAAGTTGCCCTTCTCCTCCAACTCACTCTCTGTGTTTTCATTGGAGGAGGAGAATTGAAACTGATAGCCTAAAGCAATTCCTTCCACTTTCTCTGTTCCCCTGCCCTGACAGGATAGCAGGTAGCAGGCAGGGAGCCAGGAGGAACTGCCGCTGCCATTCTCCTCCTTGCCATGTTGGCTCCTTACCCTTAGGGGGAAGGAGCCTCTCTAGATTCCCAGTCTCAGCGCCTCTATCCCCTCTCTCCTCCTTGCCTTTTGAAAGGGCTGGAGAAAGAGAACTGGAATGAGAGTGGCAGTGGCAGGAAGAGACATTGGAGGCAGGGAAAGAAAAGGGAGATGGAGGAGTAGAAGATAAGTAATTTGGAGGTCAAAATTTTACTGTATTTTGTATGCCAAAGCGTGCTGACTGAGTCATTTGAGCTCAGTCTTGGATGCCAGAATTGCAGGGGCTATGCCTGCACGTGAGGTTAAACACTAGGCTAGAACCTAGTGTTTTCTAACATCTAGTTTTCTATACTGGTTGAAATATGGAGCTGGCACAAGTTCTGACAGCACTTGAGGTAGCATACCAAATACTGCTCCCTTGCCCAGCATCCCATCACTGATTCTCTAGTCAACCGCTCTCCTTCTCCCTTATCCTTCCTTTTGACTTCTCCTCTTTTCCAATTCAAGGACTGAGGGTAGGAGAAATGGTGGTGGCAGGTGGATAAAGACAGACACTTGCTATTGTCAATTGCTGCATGTGAGACCATTGTGTCAGCATTGTGGGTAGGCCAGTCCCTGACGGAGTGGTACAGTCCACCCTGAAGTTTGTCACCTCAGTGAAAACTAGGCCTAAATAATCCAAGAAAATTGAGGAAATTGTTTAAATTTAAACTCAGATCATTTTGGCTCTTGTATTGAACACATGGCAATAAGGAAATGTTTGGCATAGTAAAGAAATCCTCTGACAGGCATGTCAATTTTGTGGCATTGAAAAACAGTCCTTGAGAATAATTTTATCTACAGTTATGTGGAAAGAGAATGCTTTTGTTAAATCAGGAAGTTAGAAGGAAAGCTCATTTTGCAGGGCAACAATTTATTGTGGGATGGTGGCAGATTAAAGATTCAAGACGATGAAAATGAACTGAGTGACTTTCACTTTCATTTTAAGCCATTGAGTTCCTACTTGATAGTGTTACAGTGCACTTGCAGTTATGGTAACTTTATTGAGCAAATACATCTTTTCTTCAGACACATCCATCTATCTTTATCTGCAGCTAGGAAGATAAATGTGTCTGAAACAAGACATATTTTCACAGGAGACTTGTTATATGACTATTAAAACATTAGATATATTGTTTTCATGTATTTCTGAAGGACTTTTCCCATAAAAGGGCTATGAGGACCAGTAGCATCCTAGTGGCCGATAATCTAAAGAACACAGTCACATTAATGATAGACAAAGTCTCTCCCCATCTTTGCAGAATTACTCCCTGGTGGAAATTAAGGAAAGTTCCAGTCAACCACTGATCAGGTGGTGTAGTGGTTTTTGCAGTTGGACTTAGACCTGGAAGATCCAGGTTCAAATCCCCCCTCACCCACGAAGCTTCCTGGGTGACCCTTGGGCCAGTCACTTTCTCTCAGCCTCACCTACCTCACAGGGTTGTTGTGAGGACAAGAGAAGGGGAGCAGCTGTGTACACCGCCCAGAGCTCTTTGGAGGAAGGGTGGTATAAAAATGTGAAAAATAAATAAATAAATAAAATACACTGCTCAAAACAATAAAGGGAACACTTAAACAACACAATGTCACTCCAAGTCAATCACACTTCTGTGAAATCAAACTGTCCACCTAGGAAGCCACACCGATTGACAATCAAGTTCACATGCTGTTGCACAAATGGAGTAGACAACAGGTGGAAATCATAGGCAAGTAACAAGACACCCCCAATAAAGGAGTGGTTCTGCAGGTGGTGACCACAGACCACTTCACAGTCCCTATGCTTTCTGGCTGATGACCTTTGAATGGCTGGTGACCTTTGAATGCTGGCGGTGCTGTCACTCTAGTGGCAGCATGAGGCGGAGTCTCCAACCCACACAAGTGGCTCAGGTAGTGCAGCTCATCCAGGATGGCACATCAATGCGAGCTGTGGCAAGAAGGTTTGCTGTTTCTGTCAGTGTAGTGTCCAGAGCATGGAGGTGCTACCAGGAGACAGGCCAGTACACCAGGAGACGTGGAGGAGGCCGTAGGAGGGCAACAACCCAGCTTCAGGACCACTACCTCCGCCTTCGTGCCAGGAGGAACAGGAGGAGCACTGCCAGAGCCCTGTAAAATGACCCCCAGCAGGCCACAAATGTGCATGTGTCTGTTCAAACGGTCAGAAACAGACTCCATGAGGGTGGTATGAGGGCCTGACGTCCACAGGTGGGGGTTGTGCTGACAGCCTGACACTGTGCAGGACGTTTGGCATTTGCCAGAGAACACCAAGATTGGCAACCTCGCCACTGGTGCCCTGTGCTCTTCACAGATGAAAGCAGGTTCACACTGAGCACATGTGACAGACGTGACAGAGTCTGGAGATGGCAGGGAGAACGTTCTGCTGCCTGCAACATCCTCCAGCATGACCGGTTTGGCAGTGGGTCAGTAATGGTGTGGGGTGGCATTTCTTTGGGGGGGGCCACACAGCCCTCCATGTGCTCACCAGAGGTAGCCTGACTGCCATTAGGTACCGAGATGAGATCCTCAGACCCCTTGTGAGACCATATGCTGGCGCGGTTGGCCCTGGGTTCCTCCTAATGCAGGACAATGCTAGACCTCATGTGGCTGGAGTGTGTCAGCAGTTCCTGCAAGATGAAGGCACTGATGCTATGGACTGGCTCGCCCGTTCCCCAGACCTGAATCCAATTGAGCACATCTGGGACATCATGTCTCGCTCCATCCACCAGCGCCACATTGCACCACAGGCTGTCCAGGAGTTGGCGGATGCTTTAGTCCAGGAGACGATCCCTCAGGAGACTATCCGCCACCTCATCAGGAGCATGCCCAGGCGTTGTAGGGAGGTCATACAGGCACGTGGAGGCCACACACACTACTGAGCTTCATTTTGACTTGCTTTATGGACATTACATCGAAGTTGGATCAGCCTGTAGTGTGTTTTTCCACTTCAATTTTAAGTATGACACCAAACCCAGACCTCCATGGGTTGATAAATGTGATTTCCATTGATGATTGTTGTGTGATTTTGTTGTCAGCACATTCAACTATGTCAGGAACAAAGTATTTAATAGGAATGTTTCGTTCATTCAGATCTCGGATGTGTTGTTTAAGTGTTCCCTTTATTGTTCTGAGCAGTGTAAATATGCATCTCAGTCAAAACATTGTCAGATTTTAACCAATTTCGTGGATTATCAACCTACAAAAAAGTGTTGGTGGCCACATTGTTTTGTCAGTTCAGTCTGTCTTTATTGGTTTCATTCTTCTACAATTTACTAAGTGTTGAGTTCTCAAACCCTAACCTTTCTTCAGTGTGGGGTATTTGTACATATGTGTTTCCAATGTGAAGACCTTCAGCTACTGGGCACTTTGGGGTGTCTGAACTCTCACTTAGACTTCTTACCAATCCGCCCCGAATCACATGTATTCCCTCACCAAAAGCTCCTGAGAACTCAACCATCAGGGAACAGGTCCTCTCATGGATTAGGACATGAGTCTCCAAAGTATGGCCTATGGGTTACATCTGACCTACAGAGACCCATCATCCTGCAGGGATCTTCCAGCCTGCGAAGCCCAACCTTTCAGATGTCAAGGCTTGCAGAGCTCTCACAGGAGATTCAGAGTGGTCATGCAACCTGTAGGGCTCTTCAAACCTCTTGCACAACCACAGGAGTTTAAAAGAGGCATAGGGGTTCCACATGGAGAGTCTGCAGGAGGGCATCCTGCATAAGGAGAAGCTGCAGAAGCAGACTTTTGGACTGGTTTGTAAGGAGATTTCCCCTCCTTTGCTTTGAAAGTGCTTTAGACAGGTTTGCAAGGAGATCTTTTCTTTCCCCTTCCCTTCTCTAATGTATTTATTATTTATTTAAATTTATTTAACTTCTAAATGTAAATTTATTTTTCTGACCCTTGACACCTTGTCAGGTTTATGATGTGGCCCTCCGCCAAAATGTTTGGAGACATCTGAATTAGGAACTGATTGAAGAACAGGAAACAGAGAGTGGGTGTAAATGGGCAATTTTCACAATAGAGAGGGGTGAAGAGGTGTGTGCCCCAAGCATCAGTGTTAGGGCTGGAGGTCTGGTCTAGAGGGTAGAGCCTCCGTTTGCCTGAAGATAACAGCTGAAGGTCGCCAGTTCAAGGCCACCGGCACCATGAACGGCGAGACCTTGAAGCAGCTGACAAGCCGAGCCGAGTTTTTCCATCTGCTCTTTGGCCGCCCTTCAAGTGAGATATGAAGGATTGTCAGCTTGTGTGGGAGGAAAACTGGAGGCCAGAATGTGATACCAGATCATAAAAGGATCCATCTGAAATGTTGTAGTTCTTGAAAGACAGAACCTTCTTCAATTGTAAAAATCCCTTTAGGGATTTAGAATAGCCTGCCTTTGTAAACCGCCTTGAAATAAAGTCTGAGGAGAAATCTGACGACCATGAAAGGCGGTATATAAATACCTGTATTATTATTATTCGTATTTATCAGTGCTTTTCAGTTTGCTCATAAATGACAAGGGTTGGGGATCAGCAGTGAGATGTCCAGGTTTGCAGATGACACCAAACTTTTCTGGATGGTGAAATCTAGGATGGATTGTGAAGAGCTCCAGAAACATCTCTCCAAACTAGGGGAATTGGCAGAAAACGGCAGGTGGTCTTCAGTTTGCATAAGCATACAGTGATGCACATTGGGGCAAAAAAATCAAAATTTCGCATATATGTTGATGGGTTCTGAGCTGTCTGTGACAGATGAGAGAGATCTTGGGGGATGAGGTAGATAGGTCAATAAAAGTTTCAACCCCAGTGTATGGTGGCTGTTGAAAAGGCTAAATCTATGGTCGGGATCATTTAAAAAGGCATTGAGAATAAAACTACTAATATTATGATATTGTACAAATCAATGGTAAGGCCATGTCTGGAGCATTGTGCCCAGTTTTATTCACCACATCTCATAAAGGTTATAGTGGAACTGGAAAAGGACCAGAAGAGAACAACCAGAATGGTTAGTGGGTCGGGGCACTTCCCATATGCAGAGAGGTTGCAATTTTGGGGGCTTTTCAGTCTAGAAAGAAGGCATCTGAGAGGGGACATGTTTGAAACATGTAAAATTATGCATGGAATAGATAGAGTGGGTAGAGAGAATTCTTTTCTGTCTCATACAATACCAGGACTTCCAATAAAATTGTCTGGCAGGAGAGTCAGAAGGAACTATTTCTTTACCCAGTATGTAATTAATCTGTGGAATTCTTTGCCACAGGATATTGTGATGGCACCTAGCTGATATGTCGGGATTGGACAGATTTATGGTGAAAAAGTTCATTGCAAATTACAAGTCATGATGAGTGTATCCAGCCTCTGAGTTTTAGAGTTAGCTTGTGTATGAATGCCAGATGCAAGGAAGTGGCAACAGGATACAGGTGTCTTGTATACTCCCAGTGACAACTGATGGACCCTGATATATAAGAAGCTGTAGAATATGACCATCTGGTCAGTTCCAGCAGGGCTATTCATATATAAGTTGATATCAGTAGCCTGTAGAATTGCCTACATGATTCCTTATGAGCCGGGTAGCTGAGGGCTAGCGTCCAATGATAAATTTGAGCTTTTCTCAACCACTTATCTTATCAAGATGTCATTATCACATATGATGTGAGAGATTAGGCAGCACTGTTGAAAAATGGTCCAAAAGGGAACTGGGGAGAGGTGGGAGCGTGATGGCTGAGGTTCCACATTGTTTTGTACTCTGGGAATGAGTGAGACGTGCATGCAGGTGAATTTAGATATTATTGTTACACCTGGGCAGCAGAAGTTATAGGAACCCCAATCTCATTTTTAAAAAAGTTTTAAAACCTGTTTCTAAACAAATTTATATTCCTTTGATTTGGATGCATGAAGCATGTCATGCTTGCATGACACAGCCCCAGTTCCATCTAGGTAACCCCCGATTTCCCAAAGTCCCTTTGCCTCTCCTTTTTTCCTTTCTTGCTTGAGCTTATCTCAACCACATCCCTTTTTTTGTAAGGATTTCCTCTTTTTTCTTCTTTCCTTGACCTAGAAACTGCTTATGTTTCTTTTTATATTTGATTCTCCTTCTCTGTAATTGTGTTACGATTATTTTCTTATATGCCAAATGACTGAACTGTGCCATTAATCACTGTGTTCGGTTCCTGCACATGCAACAGATTTTCCCTGTGTGCACATGTTACCTGTGTTCTTAAAGCACACCCAGTAACAACCTCTACATATGTAATTATTTCAGTCATTGTATCCTTTTGCTCCTTTGTTGAATTTATGTCAGATTGCATTAAAAGTGGTGCCCAAGACTAAATACATGTGCAATGAAAATAAAGGGACTGTATGGTGAAGCATATGATATGATGTACACATGTTAACATACAATTGTGATTAAAACCTTTATCATTTCCATTGTAGATGGCACTTTCATGTTATCTGTGCTATAAATCTGTACTGTAGACCCTTTCTTTTTCTTTTCCCTTTACAGTACGATTTTATGGAGCGTCTGGATGGGAAAGAGAAGTGGAGTGTGGTGGAATCTCCGCGAGAACGTCGAAGTATCCAGACCCTTGTTCAGAATGAAGCTGTGTTTGTTCAGTACCTGGATGTGGGATTGTGGCACCTTGCCTTTTATAATGACGGCAAAGATAAAGAAGTCGTGTCTTTCAATACAGTCATCTTAGGTATGTATGCCTGGATGATGGACTCAGTTGTCTGTAAGAAGTCCAAAATTACTTATTGTCAGCTCTTTCCTTTTTTGTTGTTTTCACGATTGAATCAAGTCATAATTGACGTTGACGATACATGATAGATGTCTTAGATGCAAGTCAAATATACAAGAAATAGATCATTTATATTAAAAAGGCAAACTTATTTTTCGTTAGTTAGCTAGATAAAGAGTTGGTTCAGAAGATATACAATGTAGCAATAACCAGATACATTACTTTTGCCTCTGCTTTTTTAATGCTGAATGAATTGGGAAATGTACTGATTTTATCTTTTTGGGAGTGTGAAGGTGAATATCTTTGTATTAAACTGAATTGTCTTGTTTAGTATATATTAGCAATGATGCTGGCAAATACAATCTTAAAAAAAAAGTACACACACAAACAGTTCAATCCTAGCCTTTCCCCACGCCACTGGTATAGCTTGTTCTGCCAGTACTGTGAGCCCATAGGTTTGGGCTGAAAATTAGATAGTGTATATAGTGGACTCATCTTTATAAATCTGATAAAACATTGTTAACAATGAAGACCATGTTGCAGGCCGAATCTCTTTTCTGTCTTGATGTTCAGTTAGTATCCTCTGCAGACGCCAAAGTAGGAAGTAGTCAAGATGAAGGCTGCATTAAAAGATCTATGTATTTGCATTCATGCAAATATAGTATATTAATACCTTCTAGCTGAGCAAATAAGCCATTTTTAAACTGGTGCTCCTTTTTCATTTAGCATCTTTCTCTATTCACCCCAGCATAGCATATTTTCCATTGACTTTCCTGGTGTTTCTTTTGCATCTTTTAAGACTGATAGCTCTTTTGGAATAAGGAGCAGTTTATTTATTTAACCCTGTTAACTTTTTTGAACTATTCTTGTTGCAAAGCAGTATATAAATATTCTCAATAATATACAGTGGCCCTTCTCATCGACTGCTTCGGCAGCCACAGATTTGATACAACGCAGGTGCCAACCCTGCAACTGAAGGGCCTCAAGGACCTCCCAGACACGACTGGAAGGTTCTTCCTGTCACATCCAGGAGATATGCTAAGGCACAGGGAGGCTGCGTGCAGCCCCCTGGACCTCAAAAGGTCTCTGAAAGGCACTTCTGGTTTTTGCCAAATCCTGGAAGTGCCTTTGGGAGGTCTCCAGGAGGCCATCTGAATTCTGGGGAAGCCATTTGAAGACTCCCCAGATCCCAGATGTAAACAGAAGGTGCTTCCGGGTTGTGTCTGGAAGGTCCTTTGAGGAAATCGTTATTTCTAAATATGAAATCGTTATTCATGGAGTGTCTGGGAACGTATCCCCTGTGGATACCAAGGACCCATGAATATTGGACAAACAAAACAATACTGGATACAACAGGTGCTGATGTCAGTTCCAGACATTTTCTTCTAGTTGTTTGAAATGCTTAGTAGTTTGCTAAGTTTTCATCCACGTAGTCTTGTCTGAAAAGTGTGGCTCAGAACAGAATACAGTTTATGAGCAAGTTGAAAGTAATAGTTAGGTAGGCTTCTTGGTGGTGCAATGATAGTAATTGACCTGAAATACCAAGAAAAGTACAGTGTTTTATTCAGTTCTGAGGTTTTTCGACACATGTCTATTATGAGAACTTTCACCATCGCGCTACACTGAGAGGTCTAAAATCTTGAACGATGTGAAATAGGACGCTCAAATGCCGCAGATGCCAACAAGAGATTCTCAAATGAAATAAACATACCTTTAGCTTTATGGAAATATTTCATGCATGAAAATGATGAATCAGAAAATCTTATAGTCAGTTTTCATAAACCAACAAAGCAACTATAATGATAACACTTTCTAGTATGATTGTGTGTAATTGTTCAAAATGCTGATAATGATTATTAACTATGCTCCTTCCTTCCTGCGTGGTTCTTTTCTCCTCCTTCTCCTTCTCCTTCTTCAGTGTGTGCGTACACCCTTTATCACCGCAACCTCACCACCTCCATTGCTAGTGCTTCCTCTGATCTGGCTGGCAGGGGAGGATCCTGAAAGTAGAACAGCTCTGTTCCTAGGATCCATACCAACTGTCCTGTTTAGAGGAAGCAATGGAGACAGCAGCAGCCCAGAGGTGGTGGAGATGTTGCCTGTACAGAGATTTCAACAGTCACCACCTCAGTAGTACTGCTGGAAGGGAGAAAAGCAGAGCCCCCACTCTGCTCTTATTCACTTTCAGCAGGATGCAGAGCTCCCTACCCTAGTTTTAGTGACGTCATTGTCACCGCAATTACTTCCGTGTGACTACCTCCTCCGTTCCCCCTTTGTGAAAAAGGGGGAATGAAGGACGCAGCTGAGGCCCCGATGGAGCCTTCTTTGCCACTTATAAGCAGTGTGGAGGTCTTCTTTGCAGCAGTTTGGGGCTTCCAGCAGCCCCAGACCGCTCCAAAGGCGATCTCTGCACTGCTTGTAAGTGGCACGGAAGTCTCCATTGGGGCCCGGAAAGCCTAGAGCATCAGCGTGACTCTAGGGTGCCCTCTCACCTCTGGAGGAGGAGGCGAGAGGGCAGGGGCATCCAGCACTATCTCTCTAGGGCATCCCTTTCCTCTCATCCTATAAAGGAGGAGGGCGGGAGGGCCCAGTCCAGCACTGAGTCGCTGGCGGACAAGCAGCTTCTTGCTGCCTCTCCACAGCGACCCTGAGCGCCCCTCCTCCATTGGGAGGAGGCTTTTTTAAAAAAAGGGACAGAAGCCGGTGGAGCTGCCGGCTTGTCTCCTTTTAAAGAAAAAGGAGGATGGGCGGGGGGGGGTGAGACTTGAGGAGGCGCCCCTGGAGGGTCAGCACCCAGGGCATTTGCCCCACTTTCCCCCCTCCAGGTACGCCAGTGTCCACTTTCATGAATCCACGTGGACTTGCACCACTAATATAGCTGCTGCAAGTTCAAGTAGACCTGGCAGGGTGCCATGGGCTTATTCTGGGGCAAGGGAAGAAATGTTCCCTTACCCAGGGAGGCCTCTGGAGGCTATAACTCCCCTATGGAATACACCAGATGCTGCATTGGCGCTGCTGCATTGTTGCTAGTTAAATAAGATTGAACTGCGAAAGCTTACCCCTGGGCAAGTGAACATATGTTAGAAGGAGGAGACCTCTGGGAGGAGAAGGAGACTGCTTCCCCACCCCCGAAGGATTCAGTGTACTCTAGTGGCATGGCTGCATCAGTGGTTGTTTTTTTTTTAAATAGGGTTGGGCTGTGTCAGCACCATCAGTGCTTCAATAATTTATGGATACAAACTAGGTAAAAAAATAGAAGATTAAAGAAGAAGTAATTATTTCAAACTCAAATGGTTGAACATGAGGACTTATCATTTCCTCAGATTCTTTATACAGGCTTGAATACATAAATGCAAAAAAAAAAACCTCACACAGTACTGAAAGAGGAATAATACATTTATTTTTACAATGCAGTTGGAGCTTGCAGTATGGCTGTTTGCAGTGACTCATGGGGTAGTTTTGCACAGTATTTTAAACTATGAAAAACTATGTTCAAAGACTGCTTCTTTAGCATGCATCGGGCATGTAGAACTACTGTCAAGGTATAACCATTAACACCCACAAAAACTAAATATAGTATAATAAATCACATCTTGCATAGGAACCTCCCCTCTGTCTCATTACATTGATTGATACCAAAGATAGAACAATGCATTCCACTCCTTGATGCAAGAGACCTGTGACTATGCAACTTGGATTTGTTCTGTACGGAAGGGACCTTTCTGCTTCTCCATTTCTTCATATGAAAAATAGGACTGTTCAGCGTCTTCAGATGAGATGTCTTATTTTATTTCACAAAGAGGAAACGGCAATCCAAACAAAGAAAAATCAAATGGGAAAAGTTAACAAAAACCTGAATAAAGCAAAAATGTTAAATGTGGCCTTTGTGATGCCATAATATGTAGGAAATTTATTATTAAGAATAGTATAAAATTAAGATGACTAGTGAGGTTTAGGCACTGAGCTTTCAGAAAGTGAGTGAATATTAAAAGCAATATCCCTGTAGGAAGGAAACAACATTAATGTCTTCTGTATTTCAGATTCTGTACAGGACTGTCCGCGTAATTGTCATGGGAATGGTGAATGTGTGTCTGGAGTATGTCACTGTTTTCCTGGCTACCATGGAGCTGATTGTGCTAAAGGTAATGGTGACCTTTGTTTTCAAATTTCCCTATATGTGCTAGCATGTACCATGGAAATGGTTTTTCAGAAAGATGATTATTGTTTATATAACAGTTTTCTGAAGCATTCCATGGACTTCTCATAAGCTTTCTCAGTCATCCTTCCAGCCACTGTGAAAGGGGAACTGTTGTTGTTATCCCTGTTTTACATTTATGGGACTGAGCTTGCCATTGATAATGGTTTGCCTTAAGGCCACCAAATAAGTTGGTGGTTAAACAGGTAGTTTTATCGAGGACTTCCAGTTTGTATTCTTTACCATTGTGCTGCACTGGTTTTGTTTATGTTGCACACATGTTAGCAAGATTTAATAGACAGTTCTACTGGAGTTTTCATCATTGCACCAGTTGCAAAATTTCTGTTTTATAGGAAACCTTTGCAAACAAGACTAAAATTTCCGTGATACACATTGTCACACTATGTGCTTAACGATTAGGCAGCCACAGCTCTCTGTCTAGGTGAAGGGGGTGGGATGGAGATGAATTCCATTCCTGCAGCTGGGTAACTTGATAACATCATAAACCTGGATAGAGCAGGGCCCCATCCAAGACATTTGACCTAGAAGGTACTATTGTAGATACTGAGAGGTTCAGGAAAATCAACTGAGCAGCCCATATCAGCACATCAATCAGGGTAACCAAAGCTATTTATATCCCAAATCCTGGCTGGAACTCCAAATGAAATAGATCAGTCATAGTAGGCAACATTTGTATAGTACTTTCTGTGTGTGCAAAGTACTTCAGATATATTTTCTTAATGTAATCTTTACACCCACCCTGTAAGGTGAATAAGTAATAATATCCCCATATTGGGATAAGTAGGGAGATAAGTCTAAAAGAGAGTGGCTCGCCTAACTTTCCACTGTACAATTGAGAAGATTTTGGACTGGGTTACAGTATTGGTATCAGTTCATCACTTTTCTCTTCTCTCACTGGTATGGGGTCTCAAGCAACCCAACAGTGTGAATTCATAGCAAGTATTTTGTAACACGTTTTAAAAATTGTAACACCTATAAATGTCGTTGCAGCATTTTGGACATAAAAAAGGAGAAGGGCTGTTAAAACAAATAAGTATTTAAGAAACACCAAAGTATCTTCTCTGCAAGTTAATACCAGCAATAGAGAAAGGCTAGCCAAATTATAACATAAATTTTTCATGGTAACATGGGTGACTGCAGGGGAAATTCTCAGAAATTCCAAGCTCCACGCAAGGTATTTCTCCTCGAATTCTGGGAATTTCCCCTACACTCAATCCCACCCCATTCCTGAAGGCTCCCCAACTGTGGAAAGGAGGGTAGGGGAAACAGAAATTTTATTCTACACACGTTTCTTAGGATTCAACCTTAGGAGTTCCCTGAAATGTTTGAACTCTATCTGCTTCTGGTTGCATGTGGAAGCTGGAGATGGTCTCTGTAGTGCAGAACAGTGAGTAACAGGGCTAGGCTGCAGTAGGGTAGGGCGTCAAAATAAGGAGCAGAGCAAGTAGAGCCAGAGGCTGAGGGTCTGAACCTGTAGAAGGTTCAGGAGTAGAAAGCTGGAGCAAGGATAGAAACGGGGAGACCAAGGAAAATAGTATGGGCGCTGGTTTCAGAGGAGTTCACCAACAACCGCTGCGCCAACAAGAGCCAGCTTATGTAGGGAGAAGGAAACCCCACTTCTTCCCAGTTAGGCCCTTCCTTAGGCCCATTTTAAGGCCAGTCTGTGACTCCTTCCAAGTGGCCTGGGGCAGCTAGCTGAACACTCTTCTGCTATGCCTGTACTTTGGTCCTGATCCAAGTTAGTACTGCTCTAATGGTCCCAGTGACAATGGAAAGGGATAGTGAGTGTGGATCCCCTAATACCCCAGGATCTTCAAGAGGTACCTCTGTGGAGGGGACAAGATCTGGCTGGTTCTCAAGAGCTGTAATATTAGCATGATTCTGGGTTGTGCTTGGGTCATCTATAGGAACTGACTGCAAGGAGGAGATCACCTCAGGTCCAGATCAGGTAGGTTCCTGACAGAAAAGTTATTTCTGAGACTGTCACAAAAGGGATTTTTATACCTGCCTATTTGTAAATCAGACTGAATAAGTTAAAGAAAATCACAGTATAAATTAATCTCTAATTCAGTGTAATTGGTGCTTCTGGCAGCTAGCTTGATTAGTAGTTATTTCTACTTGTTATCCTATATTATTTCTTCCATACAATCCACATGTATTATAGTTGTTGGCTTTTAGGATTGAACAGTAGTTGTGATCGAAAACTGGAAGTGGGTCACGATCTTTATTTTTAGATTTTACATGGCTTGGGGAGCCCTATGGAGTCATCCGTGGGGCTCCCCCTACCCCCAGAGGCCAGAGTGAACTCAGGTAAGTGTGAAAATGTCCTGGCAGCAGCACAGTTGTCCCAATCGTGTCGCTGCATTCCCCCCTCCCCTCAAAGACTTACAGCAATTCCCAAACTCCCGGAGAGTTTAGGAACCACTGCTATACATGTTGACTTGAGAGTAAACCTTTTTGATTAGAATGACTTGTCACTGAGTGTGTAGGGCTGCACTCTAAACAGGTACTCTGCTTCAGACTAATTGGCGAACAACCTGAATATACTTTTAATGAATAATGAATGTTTAGTCAGCTCTTGAATATAAGTGGGTATTTTATTATGAGAATATCAAGAAAATATCAAGAGAATATAGGACCCTCAAAGATCTGAGTGTCTGCGGTCACAGTCCTATCCTGCATTGGAACAAGCAAGCCAAGAGGCTTGCGCTGTATCCAGTGCAGGATTTTGACCATAAGTGGCTCAGCCAGAAGCAAGGGGAAACTTTTCCCCTTATCCCTGGGTAAGGGCTGCTGGCCCCTATGGGTCTCCTCGAACTTGCACCACCTCTTGCACCACCCCCAGGGCACCTAGTGCCTGCCCTCCCTCTGCCCAGGGATGCCTCCTCCCCGCCTATCTTTTGTCCTTGCGTCAGCCCAGTTGGGCCGACGCAAGAGTCGAAGAGGAAGTCGGCACGGAGGCTTGTGTCAGCCTCCACAGGCCAGCACTTCTTGGAGCCTCAGCCCGGTTTCCTCTCGAGGAGGCGCAAACATGCCTTATGGCACGTTCGCAACCCTCCTGAGCTGGCGCAAGGGAGCCTCTGGATTGCACCCGAAGTGTGTTTTATTTTGGGGTTCCCATTAGTTATATTGCTTCATGATGTTCACCCCTGAGATATCAAGGCAATGGGCTTGCCTTTTTGGTAGTGCTTGACAAACTGGGCTCACTTTCAGCGAGTTCCATTTATTCTACACCAGTCTTAAGTTGTACTTGAGTTCTTAATGTCTTCCAATCTTCAAGCTTGGCATGCGTTCCTAATTTATTACAGTCCCATTTTTCACACTGTGTCCATTAACCTCAAAAGCATCATCAGTTTGGAATTTTCTTTGCAAAGATGTAACCAACTCAAAACGTAGTCTTTTGGTTTGAGATATGCAAACCCTGATAAAATAGAAAGATAAAATCTGAATAGTTTCTTTTCTGTGAAGAGGAACTAAGACTCAACAGTATTGAGAAGTTGCTTTTATACCGACATTTGCATTTAACCGAATGTAAGTTAAGACAATACAAAACTGTTTGCATTAATATTTTGAACTGAATTTTGGTCTTATATAGACAGTGTGCCTTGGAGTTTTCCCACTGCTTTCCCTTCTGTCCATAAAAGTGCCCTTTCCCCCTCAAAATTCCTCCCCCACCCCAATATGTCTTCTTTACTGTATTACTTTCACTTTGTTTATTTCTGGTTTGCTGGCAAAGGATGGTTCCATTTCCATAACTATCAATATAAGGGTAGGTTTTGTGTTTTTAAGTTACAGTAGTAAACTTTCATTTTATTAAGTTTTAAAATAAGTTAGCCCATAAAATGTACCACATCCATTCTCATGTTTAAGTGCTTTTTGTTTGAGTATCGCTTCCAGCAAGCTGAGAACTCATGCCATAACCACTCCCTGTGTTACACGTATGCTTTTGACCTCCTGTGCAGGAGGTTGACAAGGCAGATCTCAAATTAGTGGGTAAGTAAGTAGATACTAACTACTGGAAATGACAACTCCTGCTGCTCTACATCTGTCATTGAAAACAAAACAATGTTACTATTAGGAAACATAGCCTGCTTTAATTAGATGTTGGTGAAAGTCTGTCAACATTCTCCAAATATTCCATTGATCAGCGGCTTGTAGACAGAGCAGGGACTCTCACATATGTAAATAAAAAAACTGAGTATCACAGTTAGGCTATTTTCATCCAGGATCCACTGAAAATTATCACCTTGTGAGAGATCAAAGAGTGGTCATACTGGTAGTGGGCCTACATAAGAATGTGTTGTATACATCTCCCTCCATTAAAAAAGGATTAGTGAAAATTAACCCTCATTGTTCATGCAATCTGTTTAATAAAATGCAATGCAAAAACAGTGAGTCAGATACCATAATCCCTTCAGGCTTTTTGTTCTCCTCACTGAAGCATTTGCAGAATTTACAGGATCTGGTCTAGGGAGGAAAGTGGTGGAATTAACAGGGAGCCATTTCAGATATCCAATCCATTTGTGATTAAATTGCAGAAAGCAGCATATTTTAAGAGCATTTTGTTATTTTCTTGTGTCACCATAATTAGCGTTGTCAACTCAGGAAAATGGGAATATTTTTTACAGTCAAGGGATTTTTGTCTTTGGTGTTCATATTTATTACATAGACAGTTTTAATTTTAACTAGTCCTAAGAAATAATCTCACGTGATTTGAAACATGGTGGGGCATTCTCCACCACCTTTTCTTAACTTTCCACGCAGGAAGCAATGAGGGATCAGGTTGAAGAACTAGATATGGGAAGATAGTGGCTGGAATGATCTAAATTGGGCAGGCAGAAGGTTGGCAAGGAGTACTCAGCACAAGAGATGCCAATTACCAATTTACAGAAGAACTTCCATAAATGCCATACTGAATCAAAGATCCAAACTCAAGGAGACACAAAGTACATTCAGGAAGATGACATTTTTGCATTTTGACCAGCCTACCAATACCCTTTTGCAGAGCTGCTGGACAGTACATAAGAAGAGCCCTGCTGGATCAGGCCATAGGCTCATCTAGTCCAGCTTCCTGTGTCTCACAGTGGCCCACCAAATGCCCCAGGGAGCACACAGGACAACAAGAGACCTGCATCCTGGTGCCCTCCCTTGCATCTGGCATTCTGACGTAGCCCATTTCTAAAATCAGGAGGTTGCACATACCCATTATGGCTTGTAACCCGTAATGGATTTTTTCTCCAGAAACTCCAGCGGGCTACAGGCAGCTCAAGTGAAGCTCGTCCTCATTTCTGATCACCAGGGCAAAGTGGAGCAGTGAGGTCTGATAACCAGTTGCAAAGGTTTCTTAAATATTAAATAAGGTTCATAGGAAAAAGAAACCAAATAAGCTGAGAGCAGGGGGACAATGGATATTGGGATCCAAATATCACGACATAATGAGGGTGGTGAGTTGAATACAGAAGATGACAGCAAGGAAAGACAACTGCAAGGAAGAAAAGATGGAAATTAGAACGAAAATGTGGATTGGTGCTGGAATGCGAAAGGAATTATATACTATGGCACAGTATTGTTTGCAGCAGTACTCCCCCGTATCTGTTGCAAATTGCCAGCATGTCACAGTTGGACATCACATGGTAATGAGCTTGAGAGTGTAATCAGGCTTCTGTGAGTCTATAGTTTGCTCATCTCAGGGACCACTTTGGCTTTTCAGTGAGGAAGATAACAAAGTCTGGATAACAAATCTTGAAATAGTGCTTTTAAAATGTGCCAGAGAGATATTAGTGAAGTACTTAGAGAAAAGCTCCATCTCTGGCGCTGGTGGCCAGGCTCATACTATAGGGAACACATTTCAAGCCCAGAGAGAAAGAACAAAGAAGCAAAGAGAGGTTAACAAAATCCTTCTTTCAAGGGAGAAAAGGAAAGTCTGAGGGAAGTGTGCAGAAACTGCAGGGCTAGGAGGGCAAGACAATACCCATAGAGCCAGGTTTCTTGCAAAGGAGTACAGCAGGAATTTGCAAATTTTACATTACTGTGATCCCTTCCCGAAAATAATACACAAATTTATGCAAACCTCTCAGTTTGACAGCAAGTTCTGACCCTGGTGCAAATAGCCAGTATAGCCTATACTTACTGGCAGCAGCTTTCTAGAGTTTCAGACAGGGTCCTCCCCGGCCCAATTTGGAGATTCCAGAGAGTGAATCAAGTTCTTCAGGGCTTTGCAATCTTCTTCCAAGCTGCTTGTAACCCCCCTCCCTAGATCACAACCCATACTTTGAGAACCCCTCGCATATATTCATCTGTGGCATAGAAAACAAAAGTGTGGCTTGTCACAAAAGGCTACGGAAATCCCATCATCTGTGCAACTATTAAACTTGGAGGAATTCTGTTCCTCTTAGCACCTGGTTATTTTAAACCTTCCTCTATGTTACCCCCTGTGTTACCCCCATTGATCCTCTAACATAATTGCACTTTCCTCAGGCTTAGTTGCCATCTAAAATGTCAAATACCTGCAGTTGTCTGCTCCACTAAGAGGCTTAGTGGACCCTTACACTTGCTTCATTTCAAATAGAGATCCATTGCTTAATATTTAGACTAGCAAAGTTCATTTTTGTCTATACAAAAATCTTCAGAAATATTCCTAGTGAAGACAGTGTTAGCACATGCCATCGCTAGAGGTGTTTGTTTCCAGTGAGTAAGATAGGATTACAGCTTAAGTCTTACTGAACACAATGAGCTTACTTCTGAGTAAGTAAATAACATACCATTTTCAAACATCTCTAACCATTGCCTTTGTTTCATTGTACTTTCCAGACCACATAATTTTTTTAATATAATAATAATGAAAGTTTACTGTTATGGTACTTTTGTGGCCTGTGGATCTGAATCACAGTCGCTGTCAGCAAAACAGACACTTTAGTGTATGCAACAGTTAAGAAAAATAAAGCCTTCTACATTGACATTTCAGTGCCATCATTCCTAAAGGGTGACAGAAGCTATTGGCTACTCTTATTTTGGTCTCAGCATATCAAACACAGACTGATGGGCATTCAGAAGAATGTAAATATTCCCTGTGTCAGTAGTGCTGTTCTGTCATTCTAAAAGGCTCTTTTTCCTCCAGAGCAGCTTAAGTGCTTATTGACTGAGAACTTTTATAACTCTCAAAATGGAGGCATCCCCGTATCTCTACAGGTATTTAAAATGAATTGAATTAATCATAGGCTTAAAAGTCTCTAGTGATCTTCGTTAACTTCTCTGGGTTTAATTAAAACATCTGTGCACTTTTAATTTATCGATTCATCCAACTCATATGTCATGTTTTTAACACACCCCAGCATGCTCTGCATCATTTTTAACCCGATTTCCACTTAACTAAAGCAATTAAATTCACCCCGGATTAATTAAAGCATCCATACTTCAGTGTTTAAGTCAGCGTGTGCTGCTTTCCCCACATGGTTTCTGAATGTCAGGGATTTGACACACCTGATGAGTTTTTTGTCCTTCTGCGATTCTCTTTCTTGCCTGCTAATATGTAGTTTGATAGCACTAGAACAGGAAACTAGTTAGAGCTGCAATTCATGTCATAGTTCTCATTAGAACAGCCATACATTATGGGTCTCTATAACTGTTTCCCTAACATCTCTCTGAGCCACCAGAGTTGAATATAAAGTAGTATTGGTCTTCATGGTTTTGTGTTGCTCAACCATGGATGGTCAGCTTCTGAAGGGCAGATTCTGACCCTAGGCTTTTTTATCTGATCCCTAGAGACTCTGAATTCTGATGAAGGATGTATTAAAATGCTTGCCTATAGCTTCATTTGTACTTGAAAAATGTTGAGTCCCAGATGACACTAGTGGTGGCTGAGCGCACAGGAGAGTCTGTTTGTGTGGAAAATTGGTATTGTGGCTTCACAAGTGGTATTGAAGATGAGTGGTATCTCAACAACTGCTTAGGATGTTGGCCTCTGTCACTGTCTGAAGCCATAAGTCCAGTTCATCTGTTCCTGATGTCCTGAGGCTACCCTTAAAAAATTATTTCTCTGTGCTGACTGTGCTGATAATTTTTTACATCTGCCTTTTAATTATTGCAATTAAAAGCTATACCAAGCATGTTTTTATCACATTTCAAAATTCAGAGATTGCTTAAAATAGCATTACAGGCTTGTAATACTTTCTGGGTGTGCAAAGCACATCATATGTATTATTTTAGTGGAAACATTACAACAACCTGGTAAGATACATAAGTATTATTATTCCTAAATTCAGCTAAGGCTGTGTGCCTTGCCTAAGGGTACCTACAGTACAATCCTATGCATTTTTTTCTGGGACTGCACTCCACTGAACACAGTGGGACTTACTTCTGCATCAACCTACATAAGATTGCACTGCAAGTGAGTTTATGGCAGAGATGAGCCTCAAAGCAGGGAAGTCCCAATTTGCATCTCAGTCACTTAGCCATTAAGCAAAACCAGCTCTTCAGTGCTGTAGTTTTTATAGAACACAATAAATGTTGATATTTTTTATTGTATCTTTGCCTCATTCTGAGTCTCACTAATTCAGGATCTTTTGCTATTACAATGGCAAAATATGGCAGTGGTGATCATGTGATTTGCCCAGATTCCATTGTTGTTTTCTACATTAGTGCTGCATTTCCATTGGCTAAAGGCACCAATGACAACCTGGCATTCCTTTTACATTATGAGGAGATGTGGAACCTTAGCTCAGGGAAAAAGTACAACAGCAGCAACTGTGCCATTAGCAATATACGAGTGAGTGAAATCTTTCAGGGGTTAGCCATGCTGCCTGCAGTTGAAGTTGAAGAACTATTTTCCTTCTTAAAGTTTAACATGTCACAGGGAGTATATTTTCAAGTAAAGGTAGCCTCAGTGGTTGGGCACTGGGCTCAGGGGCCATACCTGTGAATAGGCTCACTCACTGGTGGCAGTTGTATGCACCATCAAGGAACAATGGGTAGTCCCACAGGAACTCTTTGAAAACATAATAGGAAGTATGTGAATAAAGACACAATCCTAACCAGGTCTACTCAGAAGTAAGGCCTATTTTGTTCAATGGGGCTTACTCTCAGGAAAGTGAGGTCAGGATTGCAGCCTTACTTGCTGGATAGCTGATGTGATGAGAAAGCCAGTCTGGGAATTTGAGAGAAGAATATGGGCATATAGGATTAGGAAGCACTGCCTACAATGCACACTGAATGTTCTGAAAGAAATTGAGATATTGGTGAAGTGGGGGACTGGCCATGTGAGGCTTAAAATGTGAAAAGGTTAGAAGCAGAATTATGCTATTGAAAGCATAGTGAATTAGGACACAGGGAGTAAAAAGAACAATAGAAAGTCTTTTTTAATTGGATTTTTTTTCTCAAAAGGTGTACCATGAAGTTGTTCTGGAAATCATAATTGAAGGGTATAAGTACTGTGTAATCTGTTTGCATAGGAAAAGCAAATAAATAAATCAGGTACAGGAGGATGCTGGACATCTTCCCTGATTTGTCTTTTGGCAAGGAAAGGAGATAGATGGCGTATGTGAAAAGATTTTTGTTAGTCGTTGTTGAAACAACCAAACTTTATTTCCAGCCTAGAGTAAAATTGGATATGGAACAAGTTTGTGGGTTTCAATTTAGACCCTAGTGAACCATAATCCATCTTTCTCACTGGGGAAAACATATATAATATCTCTGCAGCAGCAGTTTAATTTCTGCCAAAAGAACGTTCTGGCTTGAGTTATTACAGATGCAGAGTTAATTATCCTCTTGAGGTGGGATTCTCAGAGGGTCAGCATGAAGAGCACTGGTAAGAAATTGATTGCACATCTGTCTTCACTAAACTTCCCAGTGGTCTGTGGAATAATGAACTTCTGTCTTCAATTGCCAGAGTTGTCATTTATTTCTCAAAGAAGAACACAGCCAGGAATTTGCATCTCAGTCTAACAGCCCAGTCCTTTGAGTCTCAGGCTGACCCTACAGGCTCCTGTGCTGAGTCAGCAGCTTATAGGACTCTCTACTGGGACTTGTCTTCAGAATCCTTGCCATCACAGGAGTGCCTGCCCCTACTTTACTGCAGAACAGTACTTGTCTATATAGTACAGCTTCAAGCATAGGCTGCTGCAAACAGCATCCATATGGCAACTCTGCATACATGTCAGGAGCACCCATTCCACATTATATAGAGTCTCTGCACCAGTACTGCATGTTCATCATAGTGGCTGGTGCTGGCGTGTTGATCTTTCTTGTGATGTAGATGATTCCCCCATGTGGTACATGATATAGCACTGCATGGGACTTACATTCACATGGATTGCATTTTTTGTGGCTGTCACATGGTGGTTTTAATAAAAACAGCCACTATCACCATATCAAGATCTCATATTATCATAGTGTGTTGCCTTTTGCGAGAAAATAGATATCTTTTATTCTAATGATGAAAAACCATGCTGACATCTGTGGAACCAGTGAATGCTCTCCACTCTCAAGCCTCTTTATGCTGTTAATTGTGTATATCCCTATATGTATGTACAGCATAATATCAGTATGATCATTCCACTCATTTTAGAATAAGTGGTGCTTATAAGTTCTGATCTTCAGATCACTTGAAAACCATGGAGCTCAATTCAGTCCTATCTGGACATACTGGCTGTGTGCAGAGGGCATGGACATGGGACCACTGGGTAACAGAGAATGGGAGGTCTGTGTAATTGCATTCCTTGGCTGAGTGAACAAGGGACTATAAGAGACATTTGGGGATCTCCATTTCCTGAATCAGCCTGGTGTGGTTCCTGTCTTGTGTTCACATCCATTAATATGTACTATGATAGAAGGTTCTGTTATAATCTATGTAGATCCTTTTGCATGCAGGGACTGCATCCACGGTGAGCTGAATTTGGCTTGTAATAAGAATGTTGTTATCAACACATTCAGAGACATGGTTGAAATTCTATTAATTTCATATACTAATAATTATTGTTTAATATTAGAAATCATCTTTCTGTTAATATATGCAATGTACTATAAATATTTATTCGCATTAATGTTTTATCAAGCTGTGTTCGTCTGTGCATGGATATGAATAAAGGATAATAAAGCATGCATTTTCATTTACGGAAATTTGGTCGTTATGACATTTATCTTTCATGATATTATTTTGACATAGGGCCCAATCCTATCCAATTTTCCAGCACCAGTGCAGCCAAAATGCAACCCCAAGGTGAGGGAACAAATGCTCCCATAACTTGAGGAGGCCTCTGTGACTGCCTCCCCAACGCAGGAAGTAGTGCATACCCCATTGGCACAGCAGCACTGGCACTGGAAAATTGAATAGGATAGGGCCCTTAGAGCCCACCCAATATCAGCAAATCATTAATTTGGATGTTACTAACATTTTAAACAATGCACATAATTATTAGCATTTTAAACAATGCCCATAAATATTATACCTTTTGTTACTTGAACATAATTTTTTTCTTCAGAGATAATAAATGTCCATTTCAATACCTACCACCATGTGATGTTTTATATAGTGTTGATGTAACGGATTCCAGATTCTAAATGGTTCAGTTTGTGAAGGTAATCCTACTTATTGGAATTGCATCCATTGGTGAAACAGAATGCAATTCAGATTCCAAAGTCGGGATCTCTTTTCACCCAAGTGGAAGCAGATAATAACTTTTATTGAACCATTTTGCATTTCTCCCAACTAACTGTATCGCTCTTCAGAGGTAAATCAGAACAGCATCTCTTATGTTTTCTTTTTTTGTTTATTAAACTTTATTATAACACACAATAAAATAAAAAACAAACAACATTAAAACATACAGATAAAGAAAACCTCTAATAATGTAGCATGAGTAAAGTAGAATATTCTAATTACATCTTAATCTTAATAATCTGAATTCCCATCCATATATACATTATATCTCCAACAGCCCTTTAAAATCTAACTTTCAAATCTGCAGCTCATTAACTCATTATTCTCTCTTTCATGCAGAAAGTCAATAATTGGTTTCCAATTCTTCATAAAATTTTCTATTGATTTCTCTTTAAGTAAAGTCATCCATTTGTCCATTTCTGCAAAGTCCATAATCTTTGTCCACCATTCTTCTATGGCTTACGTTTTCCATCAAATCATCATTTGGTCACAAGCTTACTAGTCGAGTCTTAGAAGCCTTGTGTGCAGTTTTTATGTGGATATATATGCATGACATGCTGTTTTCTTTCTTTCTCTCATTCGTTTTCTCCAGCTGCGTGCCCAGTTCTGTGCAGCGGCAACGGACAATACACCAAAGGAGCCTGTTTGTGCTACAGTGGCTGGAAAGGGCCAGAGTGTGATGTACCCATCAGCCAGTGTATTGATCCTTCGTGCGGGGGCCATGGTTCTTGCATTGAAGGAAACTGTGTCTGCTCTGTTGGCTACAAAGGTGAAAACTGTGAGGAAGGTAAATGCTACAATGCAAACTATATTTTTGCAGCTTATATTGAGTAAAGGAGGCGAAGGGACAAAAGAAAAAGCTCCAGAAAGCTGTGATATACAATGACTATAATAGTACTGGACAAGAAGCTCAGGAATTCAGTGCCTCATGTGTTATTGGTTGGCGAAACTTTTATTTATACTTCTTTGCTGCCATGTACTTAAGAGTCTAATAATTCTACCATTGCAGAATAATATACTGCAGGTAAATCTGAATGACTCTTTTGTTGAAGGGTCCAGATCTATCTTTTCTTTCTTTTTGACTATGGATTATGTTTATCGAGCATTTTCAAAGTGCAAAACGTAGAACAAAACAAATAAAAAAAGATGGTATACAAAGTGGCATAATTGGAAACCCATAAAAGCAAACACTTCAGTCATAATTAATTCGGAAAAAGAGGAGCTAGATTGGAAAGACTACAGGTATCCATGTCACTTAGTGGCCCCATGTAGAGTAAATTATTCTTGTTACATGCAATCATGTCGAATTAAAGGAAAGTAGACGGTACACAGAAAGGACGGCAATTTAATGAATTCTAAAAAGCACTTTGTATTGAACATTTAAGTAGCTACAGTTTTCTGCAGAAAAAGAAGTGGGGGGTGGCAGGGGAAGAGGAGAGAAAGTTTTAACTAACTGAAATGAACATAACCAAATATGGCCAGCAATGAAGCATTTTAATGATTTTTGTATAGTTTTCTTTTGTTGAAATATGGCACTCTGTAAATTGGAAAACTATATTTTAATATTGTTATTTTCCAAAGATATGTTTTTGTGTTCAGGAAGAGTGTGTACTATGCTATACTTAAAGCAGGAAAGATGCAGAAGTTGTATGTGATGTACATCCAGTGCCCTACTAGTGCTTCTTAAACTCTAGTGTAAGAAACGTATCTCACAGTACTGACATTGATCTCTGTGGCTCGAGTTGGGATAAACACTTAACAAATTTCTGCTTTTATATTCTGAGTGGAGTGTCACCATATGCCTGTAAGTATAATGTGATGGTTAATGGAAGTTTATTCTGGTAAACAGAATAGTTATTACTCCTTTATGCAAGAGATCGTAAGAGCTGTACTTGGGCTATAACCTATAACTTCCTTTCATGTTTGCACAGGTATCAGAGGTAAATCAGAGGCATACTGATTTGTGTCAAACCCCCTTCCCTAGTTCTTCACAAAAATAATTCCCTTAGTGCAACTTTGTTCATTGCTGAAGTGAAGTTAATCCTGGTGTTGGCAGTAAATCAGCCAAACCCATGAACATATGGTCGCCACTCAAATTCTCCATTCTCAGTCCTCATTTTTCCACTTTCCAAGCTAGGAGTAAAAGTACAGGTGCAACCTTGTTATACATGGATTTTTTTATACACAGATTTGCCTCAACCCGAATGGCCCCTGCAAATGAGAAGGAATGTACTGATCCCTGGAGAAGGGGAAAAATGCATCCCTTTAAAGTCACAGTTTTAAAAACTGTTTTTCTTACTATTGTAGAGACAGTCATGCAAGGGATTGCAGGTATAACCTAATTATCCACAAATTCCACAGATTTTTCTATCTCAACTTGATGAGAAGCGCCCTTTAAATTAAAGGAAAACAGTTCAACAATAGCTTTGTTAATGGGAGGGGCAGCTGGCTGATTCTCTCTCCAAGGCAAAGCAACCCCTCCCTTCCCCCAACCATGTGAAAGAAAGATCACTTTGCTCTGGGTGAAGGGAGGGATCCCTAGCTCTCCTGGAGAGACTGATGGATGGATTGTCTGCCTAATGACTCTGTCTTAACATCACAAAGGTCAGCAAGGCTGTTTTTAAATCACCAGAGTGAAGGGACTTCTTTTTTAAATTGATTTGCTTTACTGCCAAATCAATGGCGCTTTAGTGCTTTAGTGATTTGATTTTTGCCATCCATGTGAGTTCTGGGAATGGTTTTGAATAATGAGACTCAACCTGTAAAGCTTACTGTTGTCAGAACCTGCCAGTGACAGAATCAAATAAGAGCATTTAATCAGAGAATGACCTCTCTACCTCAGCATGGATAGGATTGGAAGGAGGGAGGGTGACACTGTCTCAGGCTATACCACAGAAAGTTACCTGATGCAGGAAACATGCAAAATTGGTGAGAAGGTCCAATTTGTTCTAATTAGATTAATACCCCAAGATCATCATTGGGGACCTCAAGAATGGAGATGGCAGTGAGCTGAACTGAAGACTGGGCATGATGAGATAGTGCTTGTTGGCTGCATGGATCATCTCAGTTCCAAATCTTACAAAGCGGATGAATCTTAAGTATTGTCAGGATCAAGCCTCCCCTCCCCCAGTACTCTAGGTAGGGTTACAAAGTGCCACAGTTACCAAAGCTTGCTCATTGGATTTCCAGATGATAGGGAAGTGTCTCCCTTTATCACACTCCTCTTGGATTCTCAGTGTGGTAAACAAGCACAAGTTTGAGCTTGAATCACCAACAGTATCTGAGCTAAGCAGAAAGGTTAGTCTATCCTTTTCTGCTTTGAAACCAGGAATTGATTTTTCTTCCTGGGTGATATAGGTGCACACAAGGCCATCTTCTTCCAAAGGCTTCTCATCTCTTTGACACTGAGTACTTTTCTGCCATGATCACCTCTTTCCTGAATCAGTTTGACAGGTTTCCTGGGGGAGTCTCTAGCTGCCCCTTCATCAGCACTAGGTGCTCCCCTTGCACCCTGTTGTTGTACAAAGTATACCTGACTTTAAAGTGTGTAAACCAGCCCTTACTTGCACTGAAACTCACCCTTGGATCCCTCTCGATGCTGGACTCACAGCTGGAAAGATATGCAAGCCTTAACTTGAATGGTGACGAGATTTAAACTCACGTGGAGCTGACTTTGGTTGCAAATGCACAAAACTAAAAACCTTTCTAACTCAGGCACAAGACCTGCACATTGTCTTAAATTGTGGATTGCAACAAGGGTACACATTTAATTTCAGCACCAATTCTGGTCATGTAACTAAGAGAGGTTTGGACAGTTATATGAGCAAGGTTCAATTGTCTTTAAATGTCGGCATTTGGCAATCCACTTTCACTGAGTTGCACTTTCCCTGTCACTTCTAACGTAATAGCTGTCTCACTGTGTTTCTGTATAGCACCATCACTACAGCAACCACCTTCCTTTTCATAGTTATTGTAAAGGATTTTTAAAAGGATTTTTACTGTGTGGCGCTATACGTATATTAATAAAACTGTGTCCTAAGAAATAAACTGCATAAAGAAAACAAGATTTGGGCCGCAAAAAGGGTTAGTCACAAATATGAACTTTTCTGTTTTAAGACACTTGCTTTTTAGTGCCAGAGATGATGCATTTAGACTAGACCAGGGATTTTCAAACTGGGGTGTTGCAATGCCCCAGCTTGAAGGCCCTGACCTCTACCTCTTTAAGGTGCGGGGATAGCAAGGAGGCAGGGAGGAGGCAGCAATGCAGTCCCCTGGATCGCATCGCTCAGGGGCTGCAGGGGCTTGGCTGTACTTACCAGAGTCTCCTGCAGCCTCCCGGGGGTATGGAAAGTCCTGTGCAACCGTCTGCAAGGCTCCCCGGAGCTTAGAAAGTGAAAGTGGAGCGATCGCGCCCCGCCTGCACAAAACCAGAAGTGGAGCGTGATCACTCCACTTTCACTTCTTAAGCTTCGGGGAGCCCTGCAGACAGTTGTGGAGGGCTCCCTGCACCTCTGGGAGGCTCCAGGAGACTCTGGTAAGTACAGCCAAGCCCCTGCAGCCCCCTGAGTGATGCGAACCTGGGGATCGCGTTGCTGCCTCCTCTCTGCCTTCTGGTTTCCTCCTTCTGAGCCTCCTGGTTTCCTGCACAGGGGCCTACAGGTGGGACTTTGGCATCCACTGATTTGGTATCCACAGATTTGACTCACCGCTGATACTGGGGTCCACCTTTAAATGCCTTGTAACAAGGGGAAAAGCATCAAAATTCAATTTCCCACTTTCATGCTGTTAAATAATTATTATTCCATTCCACTAAATTCCATTATTCATCTGGTGGCTGAATGCAGTATAGCATCTATACCAGTGCATTATGGGGTAAGAATGGTGGAGCAAGAAACCTGGAAGTGGGTCTTTAATAATAATAATAATAATAATAATAATAATAATAATAATAATAATAATAATAATAATAATAATAATAATAACAACAGGTATTTATATACCGCCTTTCTTGATCTTCATTCAAGACTTTATTCAAGGCGGTTTACATAGGCAGGCTTTATTAAATCCCTATTAAATAGGGATTTTTACAATTTCAAAGAAGGTTCTTTCAAGAACGACTACATTCAAGGTGTTTCATTCCGATCCGGCTTCACATTCTGGCCTCCATCCTCCCACGCTCAGAGCAGATGGAATTGCTCTGCTTCAGCTTGTCAGCTGCTCCAAGGTCGCACGGTGCCGGTGGCCTCGAACTGGCGACCTTGTGGATGTTATCTTCAGGCAGACGGAGGCTCTACCCTCTAGACCAGACCTCCTGCCAGACCTTTAAAGCTCTCAGGATTCCCTTAAAGCAGCTGTCATCCCCATGTGGCCCTGTGAAGGAATCGTTTGAGCTATAGACAGTTCAGCCTAGTAGTACTGGCAGTGCAGTTCTTTTAGAGGTTTCATATACACCTGACATAATGAAATCCCATCTTTATTAGAATCTGTGTGTGACAACTAAAATCTGACCTCTTAGAAATGCATATGTTAGAAATGCATATGTTAGGGCATAAGTGATTTAATCAAAAGCACGGAGGGATAAGGAATTTGAAAAGAGAAATGGATTTTAGAAAGCAAGATGTCTGAAAGGGTGAAGAAACATGACAAAAAAGGTTGAAATAATCTTCTGCATGCTTCGTTTACCATAACAGATTTCCATAGCAGTTGTGTTGGTTCTTCAGTATGCTTTCCTTCTTCAGATATTGTGGTCAGCAATGGGAGTTGCTACTGGATGTAGTAATGTATAAAATGAACAGCTGTGGGATTACTTAACACATGTAAAACATCATTCTGTTGTTGGTTAAGGAATTTACACAATGGTGAAACAAACATACCTTAATTTTTTTTCAAAGGGTAAAAATCTTCTCTATTGATTAGTGTTTCTGAAAAGAATAGGTCCAGGTTGATTCATATTCTTCTTTTCAGCTAGGAAGTGGAATTGGATACTGTAGGTCAGCATTTTTTCTTTCCCGTTAGCTTTTTATTTCAGTTATTCATCATAGTCATATCGTTCAAACAATTTACCTGAAATGGCTATGGCACCAAAATCAATATTTGTGATCTACAAATTTTGCTGCATAAACACTGTTGCTCTATTAAATTTGCACGCAAAAACAAAATAGCTTACTTGTCAGGCTTCATTCAATGCAATTTGGGGTGGAAAGTGAGTGAAATTAACAAATTAGGTTAGGTTAACAGTGTTTTTCTTGTCGGTTTCATGGTTGACTCATTTTTCAATGGCATTTAACTTTAGAAGTGTAATTCTCGGCCCTAGAGGGTGTAAAGTACACATTGTTCAGAAAACTCCTTGACCTTCTTTTTTGTCCTTGTGGGAATAAATTACATTCACTCTCCCTTTTTTCGGTTGAATCTATGGAGATGCCATTGCTAAATGAGTTCTAATGATTTGAGCTCTTAAGTGGTTGGGGATTCTAAACTTCTATTGTTTACTGTTGAGGTACATTATAGGATCTGTGGCTAGAATCTTTTTAAATAGCATTCTAGAACCTTACAGAAGAGTCCAAATGAAACTAGTTTCATTTGGAGTCTATTCTTATGATTATCTAATAGCAAAGTCCTATGTATGACTACTCAGAAGCAAGTTCCACTTAGATTAATGGGATGGGCAGCCCTATCCTATGTGGGCCTTACACTACCAGAGCTTGTGTTCTGGCAGTGTAAAGTCTTGTATTAGCTGTTGCAAAATGCAACACACTATTCAGAACAGCTGGGCTGCTGCTGCAAGCGCTGAGTGGTGGCAGCGGCCTGACAGTAATCCCTGAACATCCCTCAGTGTTGGTCAGTGCAGGGGAAGGAATGGGGAGGAGGGAGGAATGGTGGCAGATCGCAGTCTGGAAGAGGGCTGTATCCCACCTATCCCAGGCCTTGACCTGTCTTCCTGGATCCACTCAGACTTCTGCTAGCTAAATTGCTGGCACAGGTCTAAGTAGACTTGTTCCAGTGCCAGAAGCTTACCCTCAGATAAGGGAACAAATGTTCCCTTACCCAGAGGAAATCTCCACCACTGCCCCTCACAGTATGTAGCTTTCACTCTGGCAATGCAGTTGCACTGGCAGGGTAGGGAAAAGGATAGAATCGGGCTGTTACTTCTAGGTAAGTGTGTATGATTGCAGTCTAAACCTCCATCAACCACTGCTAACTTACGGTTCTCACAAGGTAGTCATATATATGAGGTTGCTGTGCAATGAATTTAACCTAGTTTGGCTATTCATACACTATCACAAGTACTCAGAAGGCTTCATTTGCAGCTTGTACAGAAAATTGGCATTGACGTGAGCACCTTGTCAGCATGGACATGAGCATCTTGTCAAACGTTACTGGCAGAAAGAAGAAAAGGAAGGTGGTGGTGGGGTGTGTAAGTAAGCAAGAAAACACACACACTAAAGAAATAGGGATTTGAGTCATTTCGAGTCCTGACTTTTTTTGAGTCACTTACCCCAAGTTGCAAGTTGAGTTGGGTTCAGTGACATCCATGACTCAAGTCAACTTGACTCATCAAAAACAGCTGTTTAGTGTGACTTCAGTCAAGTTCCCATTCCTGGTTACTGGTGGAAGTTAGCACCAGTTGACTGAAAATGGCAGCAGTCCACAGACTCAAAAAATGAGAGTCAGCTAGAGTAGCTTCTTGAAGTTGTTGAGGCTCACTTAGTGCCCAGTCCTGAACTCAGCCAGTGCTGCTCCTTAGCCCTAGCACCGGTGCTGGGTACTGTAAACATGCTGTAAAGCACGTTTACAGCACCCGGCAAGTAAGGAGCATCGGTGCTGGGCCCGTGCTAGTCAGGTGCTGGGCCCAGCGCTGGCAGAAAGAGGACGTGCTGCTGCTGGGGGTAAGTGCAGCCACTGGGCGCCTGTGCAGCCTCTGAGGGGAGGGAATGCAGTATGAGGGTGGGGAAGGGCAGGCTGGGGAAAGGAACCAGGGTGGCTCTGGGACTGGCGGAGCCCTGCTGCATCGGATCTTGCACTCCGCGTCAGGCCTGAAGGTCTGTCATGGAGTCTCTCAAGTCTCTCACAGAGACACCGAGTCTCTCAAGCAAAATAGTCAGCACAGACTTGAGAAGCCCCATTGCGGGGCTTGGGGCTTTCCCTAGGGGAAGGCGAGGAGACATTCAAGTGCTTCCTGGTACCCAGTGGATATAGTAGTAGCCACTTGGCGCCTCAGCTCCAGTGGGTACTGGTAAACTCAGGATAGGGCTGTCACTTTTGCCATCTGCCGCTGTATCTAAAGTAAAACTCTTTGAGCATTATTGCTTAGCTCTGCAATGGAACCAGACATCTGTAACACATATATACCTAAAACAATATCCAAAATGGATTAGTATGAGGTATTATGTGCAAATGAATAAGAGTGTGCCTTGTGTGTCTAATGACACAGACTTGTTCTCCAGCAATAAATCACAAGAGTTTTCTGTTTATTTGTATACCATAATTCAAAGCAGTGAGAAGCAGAAAGAGAAGTGAAAATTTTACATTATATTTTTATATGCTTATATTTTGGTTTGCGTTTACAGGGGTTTCTGGTATGCTTCCAAATGCTAACATATGTTGGAATTCAGGAATACTTTGTTCCACTCACTTTAGAATAAGGCAGATTGGGGGGGGAGGGGATCTATGTAATAGCTTATTCGAAACTTCAGGAGTTATTTGGTCTAAATTTAACTCTACGAAAGATACAGTATGTACATTTTTATTTCAAGGAAAATAGCAGTGGCTTCCTATAAAATAACACTGAGTTCCAATGAAGAAAGGACAGTATTTGAAAAGTTCACATCTGTGTGTTAAAAATAAGAGGAAGACAAAAGGAATCATGGGTCTTCATCTCTGATTAAAAGGCAAGCTAGTGAGGCACACAAAAACCATAATTTTCCAGCGCCTATATGCTTCAGTTTTCACTGAAAAAGATAAATTAATAAGATGAAGATAACCAAGGAAGGGAAGAAATGCAGGTCAGGGCAGGAAATGAATAGATCATATTTTAATAAATTTAAATCAACACGGTCTGATGAAGTATACTTTTGAGTGCTGAGGGAATTAGTTGAAGAAATTGCAAAGCCATTAGCAATTATCTTTGAGGGCTTGTGGAAGTCAGGTGAAGGGAAGCAAGAGAAAAAAGAAGGGTCAGGAATTATAGATCAGTTTGCCTTATTTTCTATAATAGGTAAGTCAGTAAAATAAATGATAAAAACCAGTTTCTGAGGAGTTGGAAGAAAATGAGATGATCATTAGTAGTCAACAGGAATTTGCATTAAACCAGACATACTAAATAAACTTTGAATGTGATCCATAGACCAGTTAAGCCATGCTACTTCCACTTAAAACGATGTCCTGTTGACTAATGGTGGCTTGTTCCTATTTATGAATCACATTCCTACTTTTTTCTTTTACAAGGCAAGTGATGCAGTAGAGTAGATGAATAGATTGTAGTCAGCGTTTTAGATTACACATCAGCAAGATGGACAGGACAGTCTCTTAATTAATCTAGAGCAAATTGCATAATTGATTGAAAAGCCTCATTGATATAATTTGTAATTAATTAATCTATTTAATTATGTTCTTATGTTCTTAAACCACCTCAGAATGTTATCTATCTTAACAATGAAGGTGTTCAGCATTTGTGTATTGGCTAGAAATTTAATGGGGATTATAACCTCAGTCATCCTAGAGGGTGCCATCCCCTTTTTGGAAAGCCTTTAACTTTGCGAAATCATGTCTGTGGTCCCTTGGTAATCTGAATTAGATGGGGATGTAACTTTAGATTTACCACTGGGGTAAAATTCATCCTAAACTTAGATGATTAAAATAAAATTTAGATGATTAGCACCATCTATTGTACTTTCATGCCATAGTGCAGGGCCTTGCACAGCTGGAGCTCTAGAATTGGAGCTTGTGTTCACTAACATGGGAGTGGGGTGGGTGTACAGGAAAAATTTTATAAAATGCTAATAACAGTCCAAAAAAATTACAGCCCATCTTCTCTTCTATATGCTGTGCTTGTTTAAATACTGATTTTATGCTGTTGAGATATCTGAAAAATGCCCAGCAGCATTCACATGGGGTTTTGGGGTGGTGGTGGTGAGGGGGGATTAAGTAATATACTGGTTCTCACTTTTGCTTGCCCTAGATGGCATAATAGACAGTTTATGGTAGAGAGAACCCAAACAGATGCTTCAGGTTTGGTTGTGCTTTTTCTCCTATAACAAAAGCTACTGTGTTTCTCAGTGTTCTTTGTCTACTCACTGATCTTCACTCAAGTTCTGGATAGAAGAGGTTAGAAACCCTGGTCATTGTCAAGACTCTGGTGATCTCTGCAGCTCCCTCAGCCAAGGCATAGTTTAGGGAAACTCCCTTGGGAGCAACCCCAGGGAGCAGAATTCTAATTTGACTGCAAAAGTTCAAGTAGCCCACCTCTAACTGTAATTGCCCCTATCCACGTGACTATCAGCCCCCTTCTAGTACAGTCAGATGTGCTTTTAGAGGCCTTCAAAATTAATCAATTGAGTCTGGTCTAGTAGAACTGCTAAGACAAGAGTATGATGTTGAAAGTAGTTACTTGTGGGTTTAGATATTGATGTTAATGTGAAACTAGCATTCTCTGTTGGCAAGTTTCCTTTTGCTCTGAAACCTGCTCAAACCAAAGCAAATATTGCTCTAAACCCACTGTTCCCAAGTACAAAGACTGATGTAAAAATCTTGAAAAGGCGAGATACAGTTAGACTAGGGAACATTTGTAGGGAATGTTAAAAATTTTTCCGTATTTAAAAGGCTGCCTTAAAGGAACCAGGGAGCCAAGAACTCTACTGCTTTGGTGCACACGTCCAAATGATAGACATACATATTAAACATGGAATTTCAGATCTACATTTTTCTGACAGATTTTTCCTTATCAGCTGCCTCACAGACCACCAAATGACTTCTTTAGTTCCTTCCCTGAGCATTTTGGAGATTTAGTGGGCAAATAATTTAAAGGAAAACTATGGCAATAAATGCTCAGTCATATTGTCCCCATGTTTCTGTCTATGAGCTCTTGTACCAGATTCTCACACCACAAATCAAACTCAAGAGAGTTTTAGTAGTAATTTGGGTGTTATGTTAGGGTAATTGCTGAGCAAATCATCAACACATGTGCAGCTGCCTTACACTTTCAACCCACTCAGTATTGTTTGCACTGACTAGCAGTAGCTGGGCAGGACTGCAGGCAAGAGTCTTTTTCAGCCCTTCCTGGAATCTGGGACCTTCGGCAGGCAAAGCAAGTGTTTTACCACTTGAATGATGGTCTCAAAATTTAGATGTGCATGCTACACATCCATTCCTATGGATCCAATGGCTCTTTTCTGAATCCTGTGCTTAATTTATTTCCCACATTTGAAATTTGAGTATAAAGCCTAATTAACTAGAAAGTTAGATATGATATAAAGCTCAATCTCTTCCACTTTGCTGAGATTCAGACACGATTGAATGCACAAAACACACTCGCTCTTCCACTTACTATCCTTCTTTAACACCACTCATAAATGGCACATTATAGACCAAATGCTGCCTTGAAGTTGATTGGTAAATTGATGGCAGAGTGAGGTATATATACCTTATACACATAAATGTAAATAAGCAGATGGAGTTCTTTGCATTAGCGCAGAAAGCAGTCTCCTCTTTTGAGCTTCCTAATGTAGACCCTTGAGGCTTCTTCTAATCCTCAGGTGCTAGTGCATTGGTTTAAGTTCTAGAAAAGCTATAACACTGTTTATTTTCATAGCACTGTAATCAGATTTGAAAGCACAATAGTGGTGGTAGATCACATTATCCCACCTGCTTATGTTCAAAGCTAATGTATGACAGCACAGGTGTTTCAGGCAATCCTGGGTTCTGTGAAATTCTCTTGTTTCTTAATATTGAAGGATTTTTGAAGATGAGAGAGAAATCATTTTCATTACCGATATGGTGGTATATATTGGTTAAAGAAAGAATGGCAGTCATTTATATGCATTTGATTAATATAAACTAGTCATGAATTCATTTTACTTAGGACTTTTGCTTGCTCTTAAGCTCCAATTCTATCACATAAAGCCTCTACATAAGAAAAAAAATTCACATACATGATCAAAACAAAGCAAATTAGATTCACCCAAATGGATATACTCAGACCTGCACCAGCAATTTACATGGCACAAGTCTGAATGGACCCAGGAATGTGGACTGAGGCTGGGAAGTGGAACAGGATATTGGTGGCACAGTGGTGCCAATACCACTCCCCTCCTTGTCTCAAATTGCCCTCTTCCCTGCCCATCTCTTCCCTGTTTCTCCCCTCCCTGCCTCATTTGGTCCTTCTCCCACCCACCCCCACTGACTTACCAGCACCAGGGCTTGTTGCAAGGCCTCTGGAGCAGGGCTGATCACCATTTTCAGCTGCAGCCCCGCTACGCAAAATAGTGTATAGCATTTTGCGATAACCCTAAAGGGTTTTGCCCTGTCAGAATGCTAATTCTGGTATTGCAAGGCCCCCATAAAATTGGGCTTTTTGTAATACAGTTTTGCTGATTCAGCATCAGAACTTGGACCATGAGAGTGCTTGATAATGCAGTCAGGAGTCTCTCTCTCTCTCTCTCTCTCTCTCTCTCTCTCTCTCACACACACACACACACACACACACACACACACACACACACACACGTACGTTCATAAAAATGAAAAATTCTTGTGAGTTGGCAACTTGGCTTATGGTTGCAGAGAGGCATCTAGGCTTACAGTTTCAGGCAGATAGCAGAAGTGAGGGAGATAGTATAGTTTTCTCATTTCTTTTTCATGGCAAAGCTTTTGTTCATTAGTGCCATTGTATTTGGAGACAATCTACAAGAAAATATGTATGATCCGGTATTTTATTTTTGCATTTCTGAAAAGTTCCCAAATTGTTCCCAAATATTTTAATCATAAAATATTAAAAAATTAAGTTGCAATATATACAATAAAATAACAATAATAAAGCATAAAATAATTGACAGGATAATCACAGCATTCTCTGGGGCAGTGTTTCTAAAACTGTGGGTCAGGATCCACTAGGTGGGTTGCAAGTCAATTTCAGGTGGGTCCTTCATTTCATTTTGATATTGTATTCTTTTCAATATTTTATTTTTAATATATTAGTCTTGATGCTACCATGGTACGTGACTGCATTTGGGGAAATGTTACACACTTGGGACTTAGTCCAAGTGTGGGTAGGATTGCAGCCTAGGATTGTTAGAAATTTTCCTGCTCAATAATATCACTTCCGGTCATAACATCACTTCCGGTGGGTCCTGACAGATTCTCATTCTAAAAAGTGAGTCCCGGTGCTAAATGTGTGAGAACCACTGCTCTGGGAAATCCCTATCTTCTCACTCCAGCCAAAGGCATGATAGAATAAGCAGAATTTAAGCAACCACCTCATGGCCAGTATGAGGTGGGCAGCCTCTATCTCTTCAGAGCAGTGGTTCTCAACCTTTAGGAGCCTGAGAACCACCAAGGAAAAAATTGGAATCAGCTTTGGGTGGTCTGGCCTCCACCCTCTCAGGTGGTCTGTCTCCCAAGCAGACTATCAGAAAGGACAGAGGATGGTCTGCCCATAGCCACAGCTGACACTTAAGTGGTTGTGGCTGTGGGTGGTCTTCACCCTCTTTTGTGGTCCATGGAAGATTGCTTGCTTGGCAAGACACTGGAAGTGATCAAAGGCAATTTTTTTTCCCTGAGACCCTGCAGATCACTTCTGAGAGTATGGTGGACTACCTTTTGTCCATGGACCACAGGTTGAGAACCAGTGCTTTAGGAGGTGGAGTTCAGGTTTTTAGGAACCACAATGAAAAAGCATGTTCCATAGCTAAACCGAGCCTCTGACAGTGTTCAGTAGATGAGAACTTCTCCAGAAGATAAACACATGTGGGCAAATAGAGTCATACTTATGATCACATAAGTCTTGTTTGTACTGACATTATCCCTTCCCTAAACCAAACCGGAATGAATATAACCACATTTCTGAAAGTTTATAAGAAATGTTAGAGGGTTGTGCCGTTGGGACTTTGGTCTATGGAAAGAGAATGAAATAAAAGCTGTTTAAGGATCTCAGCATTTGGAATAGTGTGTTTTATTCTTTTTCTCAGACTAGCCCTACCTGCTACTTTGTTTGAACAACTCTCTCCTGCACTTCTGGCTAGATTCGGCTTTTGCAGTTTCTCTTAGAACAAGCGGTGTGACCTTTTAATATTTTCAGACTCCCAGAATAGAGAGCCGAACAAACGAACTGCAAGCAAGACAAAAGCTTATGAGTGATATCAATCCAGACTCTGCATTCTGTGCACTGACCTTTTTCACAGTTTGTTTTCTTTTCTTTGTTGTTGCTCTTTGTTGTAGTTGATTGCTTGGATCCCTCCTGCTCCAACCATGGTGTCTGTGTAAATGGAGAGTGTCTCTGCAGCCCAGGCTGGGGGGGCTTAAACTGTGAACTTCCACGTGCCCAGTGTCCAGACCAGTGTAGTGGGCATGGCACATACCTTTCTGACACAGGCCTCTGTAACTGTGATCCCAACTGGATGGGTCCTGACTGCTCTGTTGGTAAGAAAAACATTTCCTTCCTTCAACTTTCTAGGATCTTGATAGTGAATGGTTCTTGGCTATTCACTTAAGATTGTATAAATCAGTCACTTGACTGTTCTGCCGAGTACTGCATTTTACAACATAAGACCAGACATCTAAAATCCTATCATCACAGCGTCTTTTTGTCACACATTCCTGCTTCTCAGAAGATCCTTGAATAATACTTCAGTGTTTTATTTTTATTTCCTACCCATTTAAAGAAAACTTCTGATTTTCCCCCCATGTCCACCTGGGTAATTACCTTTTCCTTTGTTTCATCTCTCTCACCCCCAAAAAGTTTGTGAAAATTTACCTATTTTCATCAAAAAGAAAAAGACTTGCTCTTCCAATATTATCAGAGTTTGTATTTTGTGTGATGCTACTTGATAAGAACAATGCTCTTTGCTTCTAAAATTGCCAGTTCAGAGTATGGCCAACATACAGGTGATTAAAGTTGGTGATTCAAAGTTACACACTGGTGATTCAAAGTGATTCTCATCAGCAGTGGTATTAGCTGAGCTGGGTCTCTTTGCACAGATGTGTCTATCACAATTTTCACTTTACAGTGATATTCCTTGTTTGCACTGTAACAGAATGGCAAAGACTTGAGTAGGCTATGGAAATGGACTTAGCATCTCAATTCCAAATGTGTACTTTCCGCGGACATGTTGGCTAGCTTAGTACAAAGAAAAGATTATTGCTAAATCCAAGATGCTGCTCCTGCCTAACAGTGCTGGTCAATAACCAGCTTTCTCTTTTTTTCCAGAAGTGTGTTCCGTAGACTGCGGCACTCATGGTGTCTGCATTGGCGGGGCATGTCGCTGTGAAGAGGGCTGGACAGGGGTGGCCTGTGACCAACGTGTCTGCCATCCCCGCTGCACAGAGCATGGAACTTGTAAAGATGGGAAATGTGAATGCCGAGAGGGCTGGAATGGGGAGCACTGCACCATTGGTAGGCAAACGACAGCCACCGAAACAGGCACATATTGCTTTCTTTTCATAACTTGTAGAAACATAGTTACTATTGTGTATGGTAAAGGGCTGTCCCTTTATGGACACTTGTACTTCCAGTCTTTGCATCATCTGCAGGGATTTTTTTTTAAGTGAGCACAGATTACTTTAAATCTTATATGGATGTAAACTAGTGCTCTGTGAAATGATCCACTATTTTTTTCCATCTGTAAGGCAAGATTTTTCAACTAAATTTAACTAAAAATTTAATTCAACCAATGCCTATTTTTGTTCTTTTTTCTTTTTCATTTCCTGATCGGATGCTTCCCGCTTGTTATGTATTCCATTCAAAATACATCACCACAATACCCATCAGGAGTAGGGGTCAAGTTGAGGGGGAACCGCCCTCCTGTTGTTACAGAAATAACTCCCTAGCATTTTTGTGTGTTATGCTGTGACAGTGGTCATGGTGTTTTCCTATAGACTGACACAGCATGGGAGGGCCGAGCCAATGCTGCAACATGCTGGTATACCCTTTCCTAACAGCATGCTGCTCAGTACAGCTTTGGCATCATGCAGAGGGCCATGACTAACACAATTGCATTTCTGCTGTGATATGTCAGCTCGGAAAATAATAACAAACATATACTGCTTCAAATGTTTTTTGACCATTCCGAAATCTTAAGCCTAAGTTGCTTAATTTATCACTGCAAAATGTAGTTTGTGCATGGAAAACCAAGACAGCAACTGATAGTTTAACTCTGCTGTGTACAAAAGTAGTACAGTACTTACTGAGCACAGTTCTGTTTGGAAATCTGGACAAAAAAACACAATGTGGGACCCGAGTACCTGCAAGAGAAAGCTATTAAAGTCGGCATGGATGTATGTTTTCAATTTTCCCTATGACATTTTTTGAAATGTCCAGTTCTTTTCCAAATGTTTAGGACTTCTTTTTTTACCAGGCCAAATACTATTTTTTCCCCCACATGATTTTGAAGGGAGCTAGGACATAAAAAGAGCAAATGTGAACTGATAATGACTGGAGAATCTAAAAGTACAGCCCTATTACCAATGAATTGTTTTTGTTTTAAATCAAAGTGTTCTGGATGTGCTTGTCAGACGTTTTGGTTGTTGTTGTTGTTGTTGTTGGTGTGTGTGTGTGTGTGTGTGTGTGTGTGTGTGTGTGTGTGTGTGTGTGTGTGTGTGTTTTGTCTCTTTGGATAGCTAAACCTTTTGGAAAAGAGAAATGAGAAATATATTTCAACATGAATAAATATCCTACATATATTTAAGATGAGCTAAGGTACATAGCATGCTTTCAACCATTTCCAGATACTAAAATCAATATTCCCAAGCAGATGCAGACTGGCTTTATTGGCCTTCTCTGTTCCTGTGCCATCAACACCTTTCCCTCATTTGGTAGCTATATTCCTTTAGGGGTAAATTTGAAGACTTCGGAGTTTATATGACACTTCTATCTAATCAATAATTGTTCCAAAAAGGTTTACCTTCTTCCACTAACTTTATGTTAATGTTTTTATCCTTAGAAATGTGTTCATGTAATTTATTTGTCTTACTGTGAGTTTACTGTGCACCCAATAAGATAGATTTTGATTGCTCAGATAAGATTTGTGTTAGCTATTATGCTAACCCTATTGGTTGATTTTTCTAATTATAAATAGTTAATTCTGAAGAACCTGTTTTATTTTTGATAGGTGTGTAAAAAACAAACAGCAACCTATGAAAGATTATTGACATACACTATTGAATAATTATTTCTGATAAATAATTTTCCTTCCCTTCTAGAAATACATTTTGTTATAAAAATAGCAGAATTATAATCTATCACCAATATTTGGGCTAGCACGTTTAGGGGTACAATTTTGATCTCAGTATAAAATGCTACTGCATAGACATTCCTACTCTAAACTTCTGTAGAATTATTGGATAATATAAAAACTGCAGCTCAGAATAGTAGCCTTATTATGAATGAACAGAAATGTTACCATTAGATCAGTGATTCTCAAACTGTTGGTTGGGACCCACTAGGTGGGTTGCGAGCCAATTTCAGGTGAGTCTCCATTTCAAAGTGTGTTTTATTTTTAATATATTAGGCTTGATGCTACCATGCTATGTAACTGCATTTGGGGAAATCTTACAGATCTGTACTTTTAACTGGCTACTCTGTATATTCGTTTAACAATGATAGTCAATGGGACTTACTCCGGGTAAGTGTGGATAGCACTGCAGCCTTTGGGATGTGTGAGGATTTTTTTTAAACAGACCAACAACTGCATGGAATGGGTTAGGAGAGCTCTGCATCCAGAGCCTCCATGTTAGCCGCGGGCCCAACACAGAGCCTCTTGTTTCTACGGCAGCCCAAGGGTTGCAGCAGAATCAAGTAGCCCCATTGCGGGACTTCTTGCTTTACAAAAGTCTCCTTCCCCCAAAGAGCCAGCGGCGGCTGCCCTGTTGTGTGTAGGATGCCGTGGCAGCCGTTTCTGCGCCATGGCCAGCTCAGGATTGGGCTGTTACTTTCTTAGAGCACAATCCTATGCTTGTCTACTCAGAAACAAGTCCCGTTGTCTTCAGTGGAGCTTACTCTCAGGCAAGTGTGCATAGGATTGCAGCTTTACTTACTTACTTGACTTGATTTGATTTTGTCGTATGTAGGTGTTAAAAATTTTCTAGCTTGATTGTTGCTTCCAGCCATGACATCACTTCCAGGATAATGACATCACTTTCAGTGGGTCCCAACAGATTGTCGCTCTACAAAGTTGGTCCTGGTGCTACAAGTTTGAAAACCACTGCATTAGACTTTTGCAGCCGTATAATTCCTTAGGGTTGGATCAATTTTAAAAATCAGCTGTCACATATGTATTGGCAACCTTCAGTCTCGAAAGACTATGGTATCGCGCTCTGAAAGTTGGTTCTGGCACAGCGTCTAGTGTGGCTGAAAAGGCCAATCCGGGAGTGACAATCCCTTCCACACCGGGAGCAAGTGCAGTCTGTCCCTGGTCTGTCTCCCTGCCTATGGGCCTTCCTTCTTTGCCTCTTAGCCTCAGACTGTTGGCAAAGTGTCTCTTCAAACTGGGAAAGGCTATGCTGCACAGCCTGCCTCCAAGCGGGCCGCTCAGAGGCCAGGGTTTCCCACTTGTTGAGGTCCATCCCTAAGGCCTTCAGATCCCTCTTGCAGATGTCCTTGTATCGCAGCTGTGGTCTACCTGTAGGGCGCTTTCCTTGCACGAGTTCTCCATAGAGGAGATCCTTTGGGATCCGGCCATCATCCATTCTCACGACATGACCAAGCCAACGCAGGCGTCTCTGTTTCAGCAGTGAATACATGCTAGGGATTCCAGCACGTTCCAGGACTGTGTTGTTTGGAACTTTGTCCTGCCAGGTGATGCCGAGGATGCGTCGGAGGCAGCGCATGTGGAAAGCGCTCAGTTTCCTTTCCTGTTGTGAGCGAAGAGTCCATGACTCGCTGCAGTACAGAAGTGTACTCAGGACGCAAGCTCTGTAGACCTGGATCTTGGTATGTTCCGTCAGCTTCTTGTTGGACCAGACTCTCTTTGTGAGTCTGGAAAACGTGGTAGCTGCTTTACCGATGCGCTTGTTTAGCTCGGTATCGAGAGAATGAGTGTCGGAGATCGTTGAGCCAAGGTACACAAAGTCATGGACAACCTCCAGTTCATGCTCAGAGATTGTAATGCAGGGAGGTGAGTCCACATCCTGAACCATGACCTGTGTTTTCTTCAGGCTGATTGTCAGTCCAAAAATCTTGGCAGGCCTTGCTAAAACGATCCATGAGCTGCTGGAGATCTTTGGCAGAGTGGGTAGTGACAGCTGCATCGTCGGCAAAGAGGAAGTCACGCAGACATTTCAGCTGGACTTTGGATTTTGCTCTCAGTCTGGAGAGGTTGAAGAGCTTTCCGTCTGATCTGGTCCGGAGATAGATGCCTTCTGTTGCAGTTCCAAAGGCCTGCTTCAGCAGGACAGCGAAGAAAATCCCAAACAAGGTTGGTGCAAGAACACAGCCCTGCTTCACTCCGCTTCGGATGTCAAAAGGGTCTGATGTGGAGCCATCGAAGACAACAGTGCCCTTCATGTCCTTGTGGAAAGATCTGATGATGCTGAGGAGCCTGGGTGGACATCCAATCTTGGGGAGAATCTTGAAGAGGCCGTCTCTGCTGACCAGGTCGAAAGCCTTTGTGAGATCTATGAAGGCTATAAAGAGTGGCTGTCGTTGTTCCCTGCATTTCTCCTGCAGTTGTCTAAGGGAGAATACCATATCAGTGGTGGACCTGTTGGCTCGGAATCCACACTGCGATTCTGGATAGACGCTCTCTGCAAGTACCTGGAGCCTCTTTAGTACAACTCGGGCAAACAGCTTTCCTACAACGCTAAGGAGAGAGATGCCGCAGTAGTTGTTGCAGTCACCCCTGTCACCTTTGTTCTTGTATAGCGTGATGATGTTTGCATCCCTCATGTCTTGAGGTACTCCACCTTCTCTCCAGCAGAGACAGAGGATTTCATGCAGCTCAGTGACGATGATCTCTTTGCAGCATTTTAGGACTTCAGCAGGGATGCTGTCTTTTCCAGGTGCCTTGCCAAAGGCAAGGGAGTCCAGGGCCACGTGAAGTTCTTCTAGGGTTGGTTCACTGTCAAGCTCTTCCAGAACAGGCAGGCACTCAATGTTGTTCAGTGCTTCTTCGGTGACTACATTTTCTCTGGAATATAGCTCAGAGTAGTGCTGCACCCAGCGTTCCATCTGCTGCGCCCGATCCTGGATGACCTCGCCTGTGGCAGACTTCAGAGGGGCAATTTTCTTCTGTGATGGACCTAGGGCCTGCTTGATACCATCATACATCCCCTTGATGTTGCCCGTGTCAGCTGCTATCTGTATCTCGGAACAGAGCTGGAGCCAGTAGTCGTTAGCACATCTCCTGGCAGTCTGTTGGACTTTGCTGCGAGCAGTTCGGAGGACCTGCAGGTTGCGCTCACTGGGACAGGCCTTGTATGCTGCTTGAGCTCTCCTCTTTTCCTCAATGACTGGTGTCAACTCCTCAGAGTGGGCTTCAAACCAGTCTGCCGCCTTGTTGGTCTTCTTGCCGAATATGGACAAGGCGGTGTTGTAAACGGTATTCTTGAAATGTTCCCATCTGTTGGATGCGTTTGCATCGGCCGGGCCTGGAAGAGATTCCTCAAGCGCTTGTGCAAATTCCTCCACTTTTCTCTGATCCCGGGTCTTGCTGGTATCAATGCGAGGTCTTCCTTCCTTTTTCGTGTGATACAGTCGCTTTGTTTGCAGTTTCACTCTGCTGCACACCAGGGAGTGGTCAGTGTCGCAGGCAGCACCATGATAACTGCGTGTGATCTTGATGCTGGGAAGGCTGGAGCGTCTGGTGAGGATCAGGTCGAGCTGGTGCCAGTGCTTTGATCTTGGATGTCTCCAAGAGACTCTATGTTGAGGCTTTGTGTTGAAGAACGTGTTGCTGACACAGAGACCGTGATGACAGCAAAACTCTAGCAGGCGTTGGCCATTTTCGTTCATCCTCCCAGTGCCAAACTGACCTAAGCAAGTGGGCCATGAACTGTTATCAGCACCAACTCTAGCATTGAAATCGCCGAGGATGAACAATGGCTCTTTTACAGGGATTTTCTTGACAGTGGTGGCCAGGTCATCATAGAATTTGTCTTTGGCTTCTGCTGGAGACGACAGAGTCGGTGCATAAGCACTGATGAGAGTGACAGGTCCTGCTGATGACTGGAGCTGCAGGGACAAAATTCTTTCACTTCCCACAGTAGGTGGGATGATGGATTTCAGCAGGGTATTTCTGACCGCAAAGCCAACGCCATGTTCCCTGGTTTCGTTTGGTGGTTTTCCCTGCCAGAAAAATGAGAAATTTCTCTCCTTGACAGATCCGGAATCTGGCAGCCTAGTCTCTTGAAGGGCGACGATGTCCATCTGCAGTCTGCTCAGCTCCATGTCGATGACAGCTGTTTTGCGTGCGTCGTCTATTTCTTGCAGGTCATCAGAGAAGCCAGGTGTCATTGTCCTAACGTTCCAGGTGCCCAGCTTTAGGGCAGTAGTTTTCTGTTTTCTGTTGCATGGTGCAGAGTTGTCGATCCGCTTGTCGGTTTTCACCCTAAACCCCACGCACCCCATGAGGTTAACGGACCGTGGCGAGGCAACACCTTACTGGCTGGGGACTGCCCAGCTTAAGGCGGGCGGTAGCTGCCCAATGAGATGCAATGATCTCTCCCACCGTCGGAAGCAGCCCCTGGCGTCATGCTCTACGCCAATCGAGCAAAGACTTATAACCGGTAAACTGCTGCTTCCCGTGTTGTGCCGACGCCGTATGGCGAAGTTGGAGTGTCCTCTCCAGTGCGCGAAGCCTGGGTAAAGAAGGTATAGAGGATAGGCTGTTACCCATGCAGCAAATCCCCCCTCTCCACGTCGCTGGAATGGTCCAATGGAAAGGCAGAAGCCAATACGGTTGGTTCCAGCGGCGTCGCAGGAGTTGCCAGAACGTGACTGTGTTCAGCCATGAACTGCCTAAGGGACTCCGGCTCCTGATTTTGCCTCGAGGTTGACTCCTGAAGCCTTTTCCAGAACTGGATGTAGCCACAAGGCAGTGGAAGTTTGAGGTCAGAGTTTCCTTCTCTTAGATGAGCTGCCTTCCTAGGCTGACGAGTCCCATCTACCCAGAAAACACTTTTACTCCAGTCCAACTATGGACTACATCTATAGACATATTCAGCATATGTATCCCTAGCTGGATGAAGAAACATATAACACATGTGTGATTTCTCCCAACATCACTCATTTCTCCAAAACTTATCTAGCAGTAGCAATAACTAGGCCTCATGACGAGGGAGGTTCTGATGTTTGAAAATGATGCCATAGCAGCACTTGAATGTGAGGGATCCTGGGAAATTATATTTCCTATGGGTCTTGGTGCCCAGGGTGCTGCTGCCACAGTGTTCGCTGTCCTAGTGGCAGAACTGAGACTATGTCATTGCTGCCAGATACATTCCAGTAGGAAAGAGTGGCTGTCACAGTAGGGAAGGCTGGTTGCAAAAAGCCTGTGATGAGCCATGCCCAAATTTTAAGGGGAGTTTACTAGGCTTGGCTCATAATGGGTCTAGGAATGAAACTGGAAGAATTCATTATGACACAAACATCTGTTTCTTTGAAATTTGGATGCTAACTCTTGGAAATTAATTCCATCACCACATTCCAATATGAATACTCTCAAGTCTAAATTGTTTCATTAAGAAAAACGAATATGTCTGCTTGGTCCACCACTCTGCCGTCCTGATCTGTTCCCCCATCTCTCTCCCCACATCTGCTGTTTGCAAAAATGGGAAGGGGTAGGGATGGAATCATGCATTTCCATGTCTCACTTTGGCCTGTAGTGCTCTGAAAAAAAAAGTTTCAATTGCAAGAAGCTGATTGCATATGTAAAACTGGGGAAGTGCTAATGCAAATCCTTAAACACCACTTGAAAAATGAACCTATGCCATTGCACTTCATTTTTAACCACTTTGATAAGTGACTGTCTTATGTAAATGAGTAGATCCCAAATAATTCTGTATATGGAATTATGCAACTGCTCTCCCTTTCCTGCACCTGCTAACTTACAGAGAAAAACAGCTCCCTGCAGTGATAATGAAGGTCTGTGATGTACTTATTAAGTGATTACAATCATGGATAAAGTTATAACCACAATAGGCCAAATTCATGATAGAGAAGAATAGAAATAAGACAACTTAGCAACAATAGCAACAAGAAACACTAAATCTTGAACATATTTGATACCTAAATGTTTATGGCGAAAGATGTTTTCTTCTTTTTCTTGTTGTCAAAGCCTGTTGTTCCTGAACAGATCAGGTAGTCCCATTGTTCTAGTTATTTTAAGGACTTGAACTTTGCTTTTGCTATAGTATTGAGATTTGCTTCTCTCTTAGGGACACATTTGCTCCAATCCAGAAAGAAAGAGCCTCATGCAGATGGCTTTGGGCCCAATCCTATCCAACTTTCCAATATCCAATAAATATTCCCTTGCCTTGAAGAGGCCTCCATGACTGCCCCATCACATCACATGACACAGCATGCCACTCCACTGGCATGACTGCATCAATGCCAGAAAGTTGGTTAGAATTGGGCCCTTTGTCACAGTTTTCATACTGGATTGGGAGCTGCTTATCTAGTTTAGGTGTGTGGATACCTTCCAAGTTAGCATGTAGACATCCACTTTGCACCCTTTGAGCTGAAATGGATATGTCTCCAGTTGAAGTGCAGGGTATAATTGGGAATTCCCATCCATATGAATTTTCATCCATATCTTCAAACTTTAATTATGCACAGCACTCTGCATTATTAGAGCTGGCCCAGGGCTACGGTACTGGCGGAGAATAGAAAGTCCAGTCCATGGCAGAACTCTTTGTGAATGCATCTCTGTTGTGCTTAGGGGTTTGATTTGGTTTGTCATTTTGCAAGCAATGCTTGAACTCAACTAAGCTGCTATGAAAATCAAAAATTGAACATGTTCTATAATAAAGAAAACTTCCTGAAATATATTTAACTGACTTTATTCACATCTTGATAGTTTAGTATTTTTGAAGGAATGCGTACTCAAGACACAGAATATTTTATGCAACTGTTGATATGATAGGATATGTTTGCTACAAGCCAATGAAAATCTGGACTTTCTCATTTCCCATTAGAATGTTTCTTGTGAATTTTTTTCTTTTTACCAGTTTCGTTAAAGTAATTACAATAATGGCAATAAAAAGGCAGAAACAATTTCTGGAAGAGATGGGATGGAATTTGAAGATAAAAAGGGGGAAAGGCACTACCTCAGACAAAGATGAGCAATTCTTAGAAAGTAGCTGAGGGATGTCAAATTTCTTCAGTTATAGATCAGACTGAAAAGACTAGAAATACATTAAAACATGAGAAGAAAGACATGACTAGATAAACAATACAAATACCACCGTCTTTCAAATCAGCAAGGTTTCTATAATAGCTTTCTCTGCTCAGTGTGATCAATATTGCATCTTCCTTTGTGCTTGGAGAGCATGTGACACATGGTCTGTATCTCTATTGAAACAAATCATAATGAAATAATATCCATTTTCAGGAAGCCACACACCCCCCCCCCCCAACTCACCTGGCTTTAAAAGTCAGTTCAGGATTTACACCAGCCATCAAGGCTTTTATGTGCCTGAAAGCCCATGCGATATCACACATGGAAACTAGAAAAGAATCTGTGTCCTCTCCACCCCAAGTGACCAATATGTGCCATAGCTGTTCAGTCGTATAGCTGTTCAATGATGCCAGAACATCATTATCCAGTGTCCTAATTACATGGTGGCAAATTCTGCTAACCAGACAAATTTAGCATCTTTATCCTAGTCCCTCTTTAGTATAGTATTTGACTCTTGCCTGAACCAGAGTGTTTAATAATAGTTTAAAAAGCTTGGGAGTATCAAGGCTGCAGTGTGTTCTAGATCCACTTGAGCTAAAACTATCCAAGGGACTAATTTTAAGGAACTGCTTCAGCGTTTATGGTTTCTTTGCTGAATCTTTCCTTACTCTGGCACAAATTTTCTTTCCAATAATAGAGAAGTTTAGTTTCACACTAACTCATAGCACATTGGGTCCAGCAGAGAGAAAATTAAGTGGGCTCATTGATTTAGTGGAATTTTAAGTGTCCTTCATTTTCTCCAGATTGCACCCACTGTGTGAAAAGAATTTTTTTTATCAATTTGTAAGATAAACATAATTAAGCATGTACAGGCTTTCCAAAGTATCAGCAATGGCTTGTAGTTACATAATCTTGAAGAAGCAGATACAGTGCAAGGCATTTACTTTCACATTCCTTACTTGATGCCCCTAATCGTGTTTAGAAAATGCTACACTGTATTGTCACAGTTGTTTCTCTTTTATCCATGTGCAAAATATATGACTTTATTTCTTCTCTGGCTCACTTTAAAAAGGCAATAAGTGTATCTTTCAAGCCTACACCCAGTATTCTATCCAGGGCTTCAAAGAACTGCATCCTGCAGATATTTGTAAATAACTTCCTGACCTAAATCAGAGTATTTCTTTCCTGTGGTGGGTTTTCTGCATGGGCTACATTGATTTTTTTCCTACCAATTCTGGAACTCATATGAGCCAAAAGAAAGAAAGAGGATTGATCAAGTGGTTGGATCTAACTGCTGAAAGGACAGAGCTGAATTTGTTGTTCTACAGTGTATTCATGGCACAAGCCACCCATTAATGTTCCTACAATGTTGTTTTCTACCCTGTGGTGCCAAGCACCAGTTTCAGCAAGAGAATGAATTACATGGTATTGAAGAAGACAAAATAGCAGAGATAATTTAACTGTTGAGACAAAGTCTGGTTGGTGACAGAGCTGGCACTATTAGAGGTCAAATAAGTGATTGGAAGCTTTTTTTTTTAATTCTTTCAGAACTTCACATAAGAAAACAATTTAATTCCCAGGATTGGCCCATACATACTATATTTAGGACTATAGGTTCAAACTACTAATTTCTGAATAAAAGATCTAGAAAATCGGTATGAATGCTGGATGCTCCCTATTTTTCTCCAATGTATGTAGTATCGTGTTCTAGACATGGTGTTACTCATGTCATTTGGACCAGTGTGCTTTAATTTTTGTCTGTTACATGGCATCTGTGGCTGGGGCACTCTGGTCAGTACTGTGGCAGGGTGGAGAGAGGTTTCAGTCCTTTTCTTCTTCTGTGATTCCAGTCCCCCCCTTATCTTCTGTTTGTTTCATGCTAACACCTGTAGAGTGACAAAAAAAACTGTTGTTCTGATTCAATCTGAGCAAACAGAATCAAGTCTCTACAGGTTCTATTTCAGCAGCTTCATACTGGAGTCTCGCTTTGAAATTTCTTTCTTTAAAATGGTGAATTTTAGATTAGCTGTAATATGTTCTGAGAGGCCGAAATTTGCCTGCCGATTTCTGAATGTTACCATTGTTTAACATTAGATTTGTGTCAATTTTCTTTTCTGTCAAAGCTGACCTGTTGTCAGGATAATGTTGGCAAGTGACAGCATATATCACACAGAAGTGTCTACTAGTGAATGATTGTCTGGATGACATTCTTAGGTCCTCTAGCAGTATTGCCGGAGCTGAAATGAGGAAAAGCTGGCCTTTGGGTTTGTTGCAGGGTCTTGTGTCTGTTATGTGGTCTTTTGTTGATAAAGATTAGATGTTTTACATGCAGAGATTATAAGTTAGAGCAGGCCTAGCACCAAAGGTCTCTCTGAAAAAGAGAAGCATTGTTAGGACAGCCTGTGAGTTGTTTATGATACATCGGACTTGTATTCTGGTACACATCAAATAATTATATAAAACCAACTTGGATACAACTCATATTTGCTTTCCAAATATTTTCTGTGATCCAAGGCCAGATCACACAGTCGGTGAACTAGCCAGAGATAAAGCCACAGCAGTCCAGCAGTGATTTTTATCATTGTGTCACACAGTTGCACATGTTGCTGCTGCGTTGTTGCAGCTGTACCTGTAGATGGACATATTCACTCATTATATTCCCCATTTGACTCCATATGACCACAGACATATCCGGATACATCACATGTGGTTGATTTACACTGTTGAGACCACTGGCATATGAGTAGCAGTGGATTTGCCATCTGTTATTAGTCCTCTTACTGGAATATGCTTCAAGTCTGCCATGAACTCTGTGTACATTATTCCAAAAGAAGCTTTTTAGCAAACCAGGTATGTGCTATTGTTGCTTTCCTACAAAACTATTTCCTTTTCATACTAATAAAATTGGTGTTTCTTTCTTTCTTTCTTCTTCATAATAAAATCTACCGGCTCTGTGCAGCATGGGTGATATCTAACATGTGGTATTCATAGACTATTGTTATATGACCTCATTGAATGGCTTCTGATAAACAATGAACTCTTGATAGTCAACAGAGTGCAAACTTCTCCAGAGTGATTTTTTTTAACTTAATGTCCTTCCTGCCGCATCAGACTTGATTCTCATATTGTATACTGCATGTCTGTTAAAAGGCACTGAGTTTACTCTGGTGGTAAATAGGAACTATAATTTCGAAAGGCTGCCAATCAAAATCCAGGTTTATTGTTTTTCTCCTAATGTCATTGTATCCTTATTTTTCTATTCACGCATTAACAGCTCAGTGCAGAATCACTGGCACTCAGACAATTTAGCATCAGCAGCATGTGGGAATCTCCTTACATACAATAAAGTAAGACAATAGCAGTAGCAAAGGTTTTGCTGTTGTCAGGTGGTTATTCAGCACTAACTTGTAGGATCCAGTAGAGCCAATTAATCTGATATATTTTAAAAGGGATTAATTCTTAATATTAACATTTGAAATGTATTCATATGCATGTAGCTTCAGAATATGTTTCTCTTATATATAAATAACAGAAATCATATAGTCAAAAATCGTTTACATGGCAGCTTACAGTGCAATCCTAGGCATGTCTATTCAGAAGTAAGCCCCACTAAGTTCAGTGTGACCTACAGCACAATCCTATTGGTGCATCACTCTAGCAGACCATGGAGGGCACTGCTGACAGCAGCCTGTAGATCAGCCATTGACGGACCCAGCCACTGGACAGATAAGTTCAGGGGCCGATTGGGGTGGGGATTGGGCTGAATCGGGTGGATCTTGGTGGCAGCAGTGTCCATGGGATCTGGAGCCCCCAACTTGAAATGCCCCTTTAAAAGCATTTAGGATCTATATCAGCAAAAGAGCTGGTGTAGGGCAGAGTAGGCCCATAGGGGTCCAGGAACAGTGGAGGAGGTAAGTTTTCATTACTTACCTTCCCCAGCCTGTTCCCACCTGTCCCAGGAGATGTAGTGGAGGCTGTGTTGGTGGCCCTGCACAGTGCAGTCTGGCCAAGGATAGTATTGGGTCATAACACCCAGAAAAGTGTGCATAAGATTAGAGATTCACAGTCCAGTTCACCATGTTCACAGTGCCGGTCTCCGGTGCACTGCTCTGGCAACGGTCCTCGTGAAGGTGCCAAAAAGCACTTTGTGGTGACCGAGCAGGAGCAGGTGCCAGTGTGGAGGCCAGCGTGGGTGGGCCAGTTGGAAAGGCTCCAGGAACCAACAGTGTCACATTCACTGCCAAGTGGTGTAGAGACATTTCAGGGTGGGAAGGAAGGGGTGAAACAGGGCAGGACGAAGGTGGAAATAGGGGCAGGGGTGGGTGGAATGGACTCAGGAGGGGGCAGGGATGGCAGCAGAGGCTGCTGCTGAATCCAATCCCCCCTTCTTGGCCCAATCTGCCAACTTCGGACTGCATATACCTGCATCTGCACTTTGCTGGTGCAAGACTGAGTAACCCCATAATGACTGCTGGGACTTTCCCCAGGGCAAGGGGACACAATTCCCATTGTGAGACCTCCAGCAACCTCATTGCCCACGCTAGATAATGTGGCAGTTGTTTTGGCACCACTTTATCATGGCGCAGGCAGTTTGGATAGGATTGGGCTGTTGGTCAGCTTTCTTTAAGTGTCTTTAGCTTTTAATGCCTATTATAACTGTGCAAACAGCTTAATAAATCTCAACTACATATATTTAATTTTCTCCAAAGAGAAAGAGTTCCCCAAAGCAGAGAACTGCAGCTATTTGAACTGCAGTCCCAATTCTTCATACTGGTTGAAAAAGTATCACAATTAATACAGCAGTAGCCCCATCCCAAAGTGTATTAAATGCTGAAGATATGTGGTTGGAATGTGTATGTGTTATATATGAAGCAGCTATATGGGAGAGAGGACAGTCTTATTCAGAAGCACTGTTCTTTAAAACAGAGGGTTATTGTGGAAGCAAAAATCACTATTCCACCAGTTTAATAATAACATTTTACTTAATTCTCTGTCTTTACAAGCTAGTGATTTATTGATCACAAAAGTGGTGCAACATCAAAATACTGATCTCAAATGGCTTGGAATGTGAAGTGATTGTTGGAGTCTTTGTAGGAAGTGAGTCCCACAAGGAAAGCAATGATGTTATTTTTGCAAATTCAGTATGTGCAAACACAAAAAGAGTAAATGTCATAGATGATTGTAATTCACATGCAACCAAAGAGACATCGGTACAGATGAGAGAACATTCTTTTGTTTTCACCGCTGGGAATGCTGGAAAATGGCTCTCGGTTTTTTCAGCATGTTGCCATCAACTTTTCAGCACACTGTGATTATAAACCAAGCAGACATCTTTTGCTTTTCCCTTTAATGAAGCAAGGCAGAATGTGTGTTTGTGCTCTTACAGACCTAGTCCATCTGGGAGCCAATAAAGAAATTAGCATCATATAGCACAAAGCCTTATGGTAGCAGCAATGTGTTTGCTTATCATTAAAAAACAAAATCTACATTTCTGTGATTTTAAGGTACCATAAAGCTCTTATGGTTTTTACTGCATGCTGTAAGTCAACATTTATTTCTTGATCATTATTTGCTAGTGGAAAGAAAGGGGGGGGAAGCAGCACAACGTGAGACAACAGAAAAGTTCCTGAATTCTGAAAAGCTCTGTTCCCTACTGATCTTTTCTCAAAGTCATTTAGTAATGGTGTGCAGGTAGGATAATGAGAACAAGTTGTGTGTTTTCTTGTGCCATGTAAATTCTAGGAGACTGCATTGATTTCAGGCAGACCCTCTTGTTTTGCTTTGTTTTTGTTTGTTTTTCAGAGTTTGGTAGTCAGGAGGAAAGCAAATGAAAGTTGTCATTGCTTTCTTTGTTCTGGGCAGTACTGATAATAATAGTGAAGGAATGAAATAAAAGCATAAATGTTAGATCCATTGAATTCCTTTACAGATATCATGAAAAAGTCAAAAAGAAACTGCATTTTGCTATTGCTTCTCTAGAATCATTACAAATTGATTCCTTTATCGTAAACCAATCCGCTCATTTCTGATTAAGGCCTGCTTAATAAAGAACCTAACCTAACAAACTACTGAAGAAATAAAAACAAGAAAGGCATCAATTATAGAAGAAAAGGTCATAGGAAGGTGGTTTAGGATTAAGGACATTTATGCCCCCTGAAAACTGAAGTACTAACTACAGGAAATTTCCAGACAAGTAAAGCTTAAAACTTGTACAAATTTATACAAGCCATATAAAACTCTCTTTAAAAGGGGAGAGACTGGTTTAGAATCTTTCTGCACCATCAGTTTTATATAATATGTTCTTATTTGCTTAACAGGTTATCACAATATTATTATTTCAGTTCAACAAATGCAGAATTCTATCACCCCTTCCTTCTTTTCAATAGACTGGCTTGTACAATACATCCATCCAGGCAGCCCACCAACTGCTTGACTAAGAGCCAACTTGACTGTTCTGCCTATGTGACTATACCGGAGTGGAGAGTAGTGACATGTCCCTTCTCCTCTTTGTGTAATGGGCTGCCCTAGATGGACGTATTTTCTGAGAGGCCCAATCTCAGAGGATATGTCTCAGAAGATTCTTCAGTGTTAGCAAGAGTGAGGCAAACTGCGCTTCTGCAGTTCAGTTTCCAAGCCTTCTACCATATGCTATAGTGACTGGAGCAGGGCTCTTTCACAGGATGTGACACTAGGATTAATGAATTATGTGTGTGACCACAGCTTCTCCCTCAACCACTTCCTGTTCTCCCTACTTTCCATAATGTCTGAAGCTGCTTGTTGTCTTGGTGGTTAATTTGGCAGTGTTCCAAATATACTTGATAAGTCTGTCAAGAGTAGAGGCTGTTTTACTGATTCAAAATGTTTTATTCTTCTTAGGGCACAATCGTAACTTGCGCCGGAACAGGCAACTCAAGGTTTGGATTGTGCCCTTCATGTGACAAATTATTGTTCACTGTGGAACTAAGGCAGCAAAAGCTATTAATTACTTTAATAAGAGGAACATTTTCAGGAAGATCAGAGATTGCTCTGTGACACTTTATCCCATGACTGTGGTTTCCTTGAGGCAAAAATAGGGGGGTACTACTTTTGTAGCTGGCTTTCTGCCTGTACAGTGAGCATAGCGTTGTCTAAGAACGCTGTTTTGACTCTAACAAAGATATTCTGACTCTAACGAAGATGTGCTGCACTATGGCCAAGACATTAGACAAGCAACATTGCACTACTGAGCACCTGACCCAGTGTACAGAGTCTGCATTCCTGTGCAAATAGGGATAGTTTATAGAGTGACAGTGTCCAAAGGTAGTGTTCAGTAGAAAGTAAAGTCTGTGTGATCCATCTCTATATGTTATGGACTGATGAGATTAGAAGTTCAGAGAAACTGGTCGTATCAGGGGTGAACGTCATTCTCAATAGACTTCTCACCTGTGACTTCCTGATCTTTTCCAGTCCTATCCAACTTCCCAGAACTGATGCAGCCGAATCTCAACCTCCTTCCTGGTCCTTTTCCACATTCCCAGGTCAACATGGACTTGCACCAGTGATCGAGCTGGTGCCAATCTGAGTTGACCCAGAGTAACTGTTGGGGCTTACCCCAAAGAAACCTCTACCAGCCAAAAATTTCCCTGGGATACAATGGAAGCTGAACCAATGCTACTGCATCACCTCATGGGGATTTCATTAAGATTTGGCTGTGAAAATGCAGTGCGGTGACAGATCCTAAAATGCAGGTAGACTCTACTTACTTCCTTGTGAAAATATCAGTAACATTATTTTAAAAAAGAACTTGCCAGGCCAAATCATACTGTATTCCATTTATTTCAAAGTGCTCTGGATTACCCAGTAATCAAACCACTTTCCTTACAAATGCTATGTATTTGTTGAGGAATCATGCCAGTAATATTGGTTTAGAGTGAAGCAAATTGTTCAGATTTAAATCCAGTCTTTGAACCCAACTTGGTCCGTACTTATATTGCAGAGCTAGGATAATGACATATTTTCTCTGATCTTCTCAAAATGGTTGGGCCGGTATTTGAGTCCACGTTGCTGCTTTTGGATAGAGCCCTAGGGAGTCTTGGGATATAATCCACTACCAAAGGAAATCAAGGCCAAGTATGCCTTCATATCCTTATGGGTTTCAGTTGATCTCAATTTATTGGCTACACAGTCACAGATTGTTCACCTTGTGATATGTAGCACTTGCTGCAGCCTCTTCCATGCAGCAGTGGCCCAGGACTGCAATTCTTCATAGCTGTGGGCAGATTTATGGCATTCTGTATTGCATCATACTTCATCCTGAGAAAGAACAAGCTCCCTGCTTTTTTCACAGTAGACCATAGTATCTGTAGTTTCAGGCAAGCAGCTTATTTTCCTGTCGTGATTGTGTGTGTGTGTAACAGTGCCCTGTGCATTCTTACCTGCAAAGCTGATGTTATTTACTAAATCCAGTATGAATCAGCTAATAACAACTGAACTTATTACATGGTCCCTCAACATGACACTCAGTGCAACCCACTGCACTGTGTGTACTGTGATTAACTTCATGTCTATGATCACTCAACAATCAAAAAGAAAAAAAAAATAAACAAAGCCACAAGACTTCTTTTCAGCTTGTTATAGATTCTACAGAGAAGAATAGCAGCTGTGAGAATGCCAGGGTTTGAGTTCATTAGGACTGTGCAGGTGCAATCCATAGGAGCTATTGATTTTTCAACCTTATTGGAAAAAATCAGTCATGCTTTTCTTTTTTTTCAGAAGCAACATTCTGTGTTGTTGTTACATCAGGTTTTTTTTTTTTTTTTAAGACTACAGGTTGGTAAACAAACAATAGTTCCAAGTATAAAAATATATCTGGTACCTCTACTGTGTTAAAAAAACTACTATATAAAATTCATCTATTAATTAAATAGTGAAATATTCAACTAAATTGGGGCCAAGCTAGATATAGTCTCCCAACATCTTGTCAACTGAAATTTGCCTCCTCCCCCCAAGAAAAGCTGTTGTTCACTCTGGCGATGGAAAAAGACAGGTACAATCAGGTACAATAGTTGAATAACTAACTAAATAAAAATATAGCAAAGGCAATATCTAGGAGAATTTAGCCAACTAATAACTTATGTAAGGGTGCAATCCTAACCCCTTATGTCAAAGCACTGACGTAAGGGCAATGAAGCTCCAAGGTAAGGGAACAAACATTCCCTTACTTTGAGGAGGCCTCCATGAGTTGGGCCATCCCAACTGCAGGATGCAGCACATGTCCCATTGACACCACTATGCCAGTGCTAGAAAGCACTGACATAAGGGGTTAGGATTGCGCCCTAAGAGAGATTAGGGTTGTGGGAGAAAGTGGTCATATGTCATTCATTACCTGCTCATGACCGCACCGTACTTTCACAGAGTTTCCTGTCCATGGAATAAAGCATTCCTGAGTTGAAACCTGCCCCCTTGGTGACTCAGGAATGGTTAAAAAAGGACTCCTACACCTACCAAAATGAATATATATTACCCACAGTATCTGAAATGAGATTTGACATGATATGAGAACCCTGCACAAATGGATATTAAACAGTTATCAGGATAAGGCAGTGATTCCCAAACTTAGTGCTGCTGCAAAGCCAGTGGAACCCGGAAGTGAGTGACAATGATGCAAAACACATCATATCTGGAAGGGGTGAAAGGATGGGTGGGTGGGGCCCCACAGATCCAATCTGCAGTTAATTGAAACAGTGGATATGGGATCCACTGCCCCCCACCCTGTACTTGACTGTTTAACTTCCACCATTGATAAATTGGACCTTAATTTGGAAGTCTAATGGATGAATGAATAACATTGACTCATTCATTGAAGAATTCAATGCTAGGAAACCATCTTAATCTGTGTCCTATTATTTCCTTGATTCATTCTCACTCAGTGATCTCCTTCTGCATTTATACTATTATGCGGCAAGTATAAATTAATTAAATAGTGAAATATTCAACTAAATTGGGGGCAAGCTAGGTACGGTCTCCCAACATCTTGTCAATTGAAATTCGCCTCCTCCCCCCAAGAAAAGCTGTTGTTCACTCTGGCGATGGAAAAAGACAGGTACAATCAGGTACAATAGTTGAATAACTAACTAAATAAAAATATAGCAAAGGCAATATCTAGGAGAATTTAGCCAACTAATAACTTGTGTAAGGTAAGAATTTTCTTACAAGTGGGTAAGAATTTTCTCATTTTCCCCCAGTATTTAATAAAAGAACACACAAAATCTATTTATATTTCAAAAATAACAGAGCAATTTGTAAAATTATTCATTATGAGAAAAAATTGATTAGGTCTAGTAATATAAGTCTCTCAATGCATATCCTTTTCAGACCCTTCTTCTAATATTGATTTAGGCAAGCTGAGAACTCAAAGGTCAAGAAAAGGTAGCTTTCTTCTTATCTAGAGATGTGGTCTTGCTAGGTCGTGTTGAGTTACACTGCTGGAGGCAGCTGAGAAATCCGCTCTCATTTACTCATGCTTTGCTCATGCTGTGCCCATTTCTTATAAGCTAGCAGTTTTCTAAGAATGTGGTACTTGGACAAAGATTGTTTTTCAACGTTTTCTGTTGAAAATTAGAAATACTTTATGCCTAGAAGGATATTCCCAGGTTGTGTCATTCTCAGATCCTTGTACTGTGTGAAGTCAGTCTTGAGGGAGAGCTCTAAAAAGTTGGCTTCATAGTACTTCAAGATAATATGTGTGCTTGTACTGAAGTGCTGAATGCTCCACAGCAGCCTAGATATAGTTGCATATTATATGATACCAATGGGGCAGATCCACCCAGATATATTTCTTTCCCATAATACGTCAATATACCTTATGTTATCCTGTCTGAGATTTATACTGTTGCACCACTAAACCCATCTCTGGAATAATCTGTTTACTACAAACCCTGGGCAAAGTCTGTGTAGTGCTCAAAGTGCCTAATTTTTATTTTGTGCTGTTCTGTGCCTGTAGAAGGCAGTCATACCATGAGTGCTGGTGTTTCAACAAAATTATTTGTCCAGGGAAGTACATTTGTGAACCAGCATTTCTGTTTAGTATCAGAATAGGCAGATGTTGATTTCCATTCATCAAGAGAAATTGGCAAAAGCTTTCCACCCCCACTAGGTGTACAAAAGCCTTGCATGGTCCTCTAGGCATTGCCATCTACCATTATGCATGTTTAGGAAGTTATTAGAAGGAAATAGTTTAGATTAAACTGTAAGTATATTGCACAAAAAGAATGGATGCATTTTTAAGACAATTACTGGTTTGCAGCTGATGGTACCAGCATTTGGAAATTGTATAAATGGGCTGTTGTGAGGAATTATTTTTTGTCTGATGATTGACAAAGCATTTTCTGTGGCCTGCCAAATAAATATTTATGTAGAGATAATTTTTAATGTGTTTTTGTACATTAAAAAAGATCCAAATACTCACTACCTGACTTTGCACTTAGAGCCTTTTGTTGAAGCTAAATTTATCCTCCATTTGTACTGCTTTTAAAGGGGACAAAAAACCCACCCTTGTTGATGTAAATAATTAGATCATATTGTAGCCTATCTGTAATGTAGCTTTTATGTAGTTATTATATTTTAATGGAAACTGGTTTTGTTTTTTTAATGTTTCTGGAATATAAAGTCTCTCTTTGGAAGGCCACAAATTGAATGAACTTTGCTGTGGTGATGCAGTGTTTCCTAGCAACACCATGCCCTCCCTAGTGTTCCTTCCTCCATTCTTCAAGCTAAAAGCAAACCGATGTCCATTAATTCCCAGCTGCAATGAAAACTTTTCAGAGATTTTACGGGCTTCCTACTGTTCGTGTTTTCATCTTGCTCAGATGTTCTGGGTGGGATAAAACCCTCTGCTACTATGATCTGTTTATCTCTCTCCAATTTCCCCTGAAAAAGAAAACCCAGAGCGTATATTCACAATTAACGTTCATTTTACATTTAAAACGGATCAGGTGTCCTACGACGCCTCCCTTGACACTTTATCATTATGGTCGCTCAAGCGGCATGCACTACATGCCAAACACATAAACTAAAATGTCTCCAAAATGTGTGTTAAGCGGTGCTGTGCGCTTGCTTCTTTTTGTGCCTGTGTAATACAAATCTTTTTTTCATTCTGAGAGCAGTGGGAATTGTACACTCTCAATACGCTTTATGAGCATCAGAAAGAGACTCTTGCTAGCATGTGGCATTTCTTGGCCACTATAACATGAGCGAGGTAGTCCCTCACTGCTAGTGAAAAAAGGTCCGCATTACTGAATATCACACAGGTGGCAGTAACGACAAAGTGTGAGGGCTGACTGAAAGAAAAGCAAACAGTTACCTTGCAAAGAGAAATGTCCAGGTTAGATATAATACTGGGGGAGTACTAGGTACATAGTAACTAAACGGATGTCTTCCTTCCTTCCTAAAGGTCTGTATGAAGGCATAACGTACAGGCAGATTTCTGATGTGCAGGGTACTGCCAGCACCAGTTGACTCTCACAAAAGCCCTATGCAGACATTATTTCAGTGTGTAGAAGAATGCTTGGCCGAGCACTGAAAGCCTGCTGGAAAGCTCAGTCCCCAAATTAACATGCTCCCGCCAATGCATTTCTGAAGGCTTGCTCCCATCCTTCGCAAGTACAGCGTATGTCTGCAGTGACAACTGCTGTAACTGGAAAAAGATTCTCCTCATAGTTAGGAACATCAGCAAGCTTCTAGGATGCACACACAAAAACACGCGCACACACAACATTGACGGTATCCCAGGTGAAGCTTGACTCGATGAAGAATAGTCCATTTAACAGTGTAAATCACTGGTACTTACTGGTGGGTTGTAACTCACCAGCCTGTGTAACATTGCCCCTTTCCCATTAGGTGGTGGGGCAGGGGGAAAGCAGCGACGCAATCCCCAGAATCATGACAGTACGGGGAAGCGGGGCTTGTTTTAAATGTGCCTTACCTGCTGCTGGGGTGTGGGGAGCCCCTCAGAGCACTCTGCAGGGCTCCCTGCAGCTTGTACAAAGTGAAAGTTGCAATTGCGACCCGGTTTCATGATTGCAACCAGGAAGTGGGTTGCAATCATTACTTTCACTTTCTACAAGCTACATAAGCCCTGCAGAGGGCTCTGTGGAGCTCCCTACACCCTCTGGACCCCAGCAGCAGGTAAGGCAATTTTAAAAATAGCCCTTCTTCCCCCACAGCGGCGGGATCCCATCTCTACCTTCCCCCCTCCCCCACACTTATCTTGGGAGATGAACAGCCCAATCCTGAGCTGCCCGGTACGCAGGACTGCTGCAGTGTCAAAATGGCTGCCATGGCATCCTATCAGCATTTGGGCAGCCACTGGCGGCTCTTAACCCCGCTTCGGAAGAAGGGGACGTTTGTCCCCTTCTCCAAAGTAAGGGGAGCAGCCCCGCAATGGGGCTACTTGACTCTGCATCGGCTATTTAGCCAGCACAAAGTAAGGATGTGTTGGGTCGCTGAGCTCTGCTGGTCCTACCGCACTCTCACCCTGGTCCCTCCCCCGCCATGCCTTCTCCCCCGCCCTCTACCTGCCCCAGAGCACCTCCTCCCAGCCTCTCCCCCAACTAGGGCTGTCTCAGCGCAGACTCACGCTGGGCCAGTTCCGGCACTGGACCAGCGCTAATGGCACATTTGTGACAGTGCTCACCGGTGGTGAGTCCGCGCACACTCAATAGGATTGGGCCCTTACCCCTGAGTTTGAATACCATTGGTGTAAGTTGTTTCTGGTTTTGCTTGCACTTTCACTTACTTTTTAATTTGATTACTGAGCTTTCCCATTATTGTGATTCCAGAAACATATAAACTACATCACAATATTAGGATTTGATTCAACTTTCCAGTTGTTCGCTACTGTCATTCTTACTGCTCCCCCCCCCCCAAAATGCTCAGGAAAGCATTTATACAACAGTTTCTGCTAATCTCAAGATTCTGGAGGATGAGTATCCTCAATCTTTTTGCTAGTTTAAGGTGATATCTAAATGCAGAAGGGCCGGAGGAATATCATCCTCTCTCACACACATAATATACAATAGATCTGCTTTTGAGATGCCTTCTTTCTAGTCACTTCCATACTCACTTAGATACACTACCATTTTCTGTGCCAAAAAAATGGATTAAGAACTCATTACATTCTGTATAATTCAGGATCCCTACAGCAACATGTTGCAACATTTTAAATGTAAGAAAGAACTTATTGCAAAGAAGTGTCTGGACTAGATTAGCAGACTGGTGTGCAGGCAGAAGTAGTGTGCAAACGGGGCACACACCTGTCTTTCCAGAGAGTCCTGAGAATGCAGGAAGAGCATTCTTGCTCTGACAGCGCAGCTTCCCAAAGAGTGCTGTCTAATACTAGTGCTTAGTGCCTTTAACGATAAGGAAGTATTCCACAAGAGTGTCTTGGGTATGGCATGAAAGTTTCCAATAGGAATACCTGGAATTATTTGCACAATGTATGAGAGAGCAAGATGTATGTTACGCATATTATGTTTATATCTTTTACTCCATCACACTGAATAAGCATTTAATTTATCAATAACAACAGTATTTATGTATCGCTTTTCAACGAAAAGTTCACAGAGAAAATTCAAACAACAGTTGGCTCCCTGTCCCAAAAGTGCTCACAATCTAAAAAGATGCAACACCAGCAGACAGCCACTAGAAAAGACACTGCTGGGGTGAGGTGGGCCAGTTACTCTCCCCCTGCTAAATAAAAGAGGAGCACCCACAACTCTGAGTGGACCCGGGAAGGGGGATAGGATATCAGCGGTGCTGCTACCACTGATACCATCCCCGTTCCTAACCTCAACCCATTCTCCTCCCCATCCCAATCTCCATTCCATTTCTTCCCTTTCCTAACTCATTCTGCCCACCCCTCCTTTTCTCCTGGCATTGACGTAGCAGCTCCAGGCGTCATGAACAGAATGCTGGCACGCCACTACATCTGCTCATTGCTTGTGGTGGCAACCCAGCTGTGTTAAATGGCATTTCTCCTTTTGAGCCATAAAGGACCTTGTGCTGCTGGAATACCAATTCTGGCATTGCAAACCTCATTAAGATTGGGCCAACAGGCTGCAGTCCTATAATATGGGTGCCCTACCCATCCTTGGAGGATATGTTCCAGCTGCCACTGCAGATACCAGAAGCCTTAGATAGCAGCAAACTTTACAAGAAGTGGTTCACAAATCCCCCCCCCCCTTGCGCAAATGACTTATATGGTTTGTGATTGCTGTCCTGTTGCTGTCTCCTGTGTCTGGCTGTTTCAGTGCTGTCTGCAAATACTAGCAGGAAGTGCTACCAAGTAGCAAGTTGGGTGGCTTAAAAACAAAGTGACGCTAAACTCTGTGAACTCTATGATTTGCATGATGGGGGAGATTTGTGAACTGTGGATAAGGGAAATCGCAGATTCGAGATCTGTGGGTACAGGGGAACCCCTGTACTTGGCTGGAAGTAAGCCCTGTTTCACACATTGGAACTTCTGAGAAAATATGCATACAATTGCACTGTTGGCCTACTTGAAGATATACAGTAGACCACCAAGTAGTCCACAAGGTCTAGGGGGGGGGGAAAAAAAGATGATCACCTTTGATCACTTCCAGTGTCTCTCCAAGTGAGTAGTCTCCCACGGACCACTGAAATGTCAGCTGTAGCTGTAGGTAGTCCGTTCTCCTCCCTCCCTGGTGATCCAGCACTTATTGATGTGCCAGCTGGAGGAGGGTCCATTCTCCACCCTTTCTTGCAGTCTGTGGAGGAGCGCTCACTCAGTGAGATGCTTTTCCGTGGACCACCAGAGACGGTGGAGAATGAACGCCCCACAGCTGGCATTTCCAGTGACTTGCTGAGCGCTCCCCCATGGGCTTCCAAACTGAATTGTAGTTTTCTGTGTGGTGGGGATTGCATGTGGTCCACAACAGTTCCAATGTCTGCCTCAGTGGTCCGTGGCATCCTGAAGGTTGAGAACTACTGATCTCGGGTTATATGTTCGATCGCAGTCTTTTGTAGTTGAAGAATCTAGTGATTTTATGAAATGGCTGGAAAGCATTGTATGTACGTACATGAGTTTGCACGTGCACATGCATTAATCGAGATTAAAGCAACACTTAAAACTGGAAGTGAAAAATTGGAAGTGAAAAATGAGACTCCTAAAAAATTCTTTCGTTTGTTTTTGAGGGCAGTTTTCTATGTACTATGAAGTGGAAGAGTGAGTACTCACATTCTCCCACTGTAACTATATTTTGTAATCTCAGAGGTGGCTGAATTTCTGGGTTCTGTACAAGCAAATAGTATCCAGAGAATGTGGTGTGGATTACATTACCTCCTACTTAGATTACTTTTACTCCCAAGTAATTTGTACAGTCTTGTAGCAAGAGGCCAATCATAGCCTCAGGCTCTTTGGGGAGGCGGGGGAGAAACCAAGCTTATAGAGCAATAAGATGTTGTGCTGCAACATAATTTAACATGTCATATTATTAGGGTAGATGTTCAAAGGCAAAAATTGAGATGTGGTCTAACTGCCACTAAATTTGATTGTGCTTTTTAAGTGGACCCTAAAAAACCTTTTTTTGTTTTACAATGAAGGCTATGTACAGTTTTCACAAATTCTCTTTTCTTCTACTTCCCATAATCACCTTCTAAGCCAAAAGATGTTCCTGTCACTAGAGAACAGGTTCGTTACAGCCTTCAGCCTTCTTTTTGAGTGCACAGTAACACTGTTTAATGTGCCTACAGTGTAGAATCTTAGTGCAAATCAGTATTTCTTGTACTTATCTTCTTCATTTCTTCAACCAGATGGCTGCCCCGATTTGTGCAATGGCAATGGGAGATGCACACTCGGTCAGAACAGCTGGCAGTGTGTCTGCCAGACCGGCTGGAGAGGGCCTGGATGCAATGTTGCTATGGAAACCTCCTGTGCTGATAACAAGGATAATGAGGGAGGTGAGCAAAAGTCTTCCAATTCCCAGTCCCTAAAGAACAGAGGGTTATGTGCAGTTTCCTCATGAGTCATTTTGCTAGAGAAAGACCCCCCTCTCCTCCTATTGTCAAGTGTTGTTGTTACATTTCCTTTGAAACAAATGAGATGGAGAAAGTGGTGATCTTGTGGGGGAAATTATGTGACCTGAAAGGCTTATTTTCAAAATGGAGGACTTGATTCATCCTCGCTGACACTCAGAAGCAGCCGCTAGAGTTTAGAACTGGGATTCATACGGCTTAGGTTTTAGGATTCAGTGCTGCCTTCAGAGATGCAACCTTGTGACCTAAATTCCAGAAATACCAGAATGCATCACAGTTCATTCAAATGGGAACAGCAGATGATTGAGCAGGATATTTTGCTAAGATATTACTAAGCACCTGGTAAAGGCAAAGGTGACACAAAGGTATCTTATTTTTTTTAAATCATATTTTATCTCAGTTCAAAAGTACTCAAAGTGGCAAACAACAACAGTTTTAAAATACACTGAACTAAAACAGAAGCAGTAGAAACGAAAAACAAAACAGCAGGCACAGAATTATTGACTGATTATGAAAAACAGCAATAATAAAAGTTCAGCAACAAATCAAGGATCCATTAATCAACTCAGGGTGCAATCCTAACCAACTTTCCAGCAGTGAGGTAAGGGCAATGCAACTCTGAGGTAAGGGCATAAGCACTGCCTTACCTTGAGGAGGCCTCCATGACTGTCCCCCAACTGCAGGATGTAACACATGCCCCACTGTCACAGTTATGCCAGTGCTGGTTAGGATTTTGCCCTCAGTGAGTTCAACAGCTTTATGAGAAAACCAAGTCTCAATCTGTTGCCTAAAGAAGAGCAGAGAAGGAGTGTAGTGAGCTTCCTTGGAGAGGGCAATCCATAAAGTTGTCACCTGCCCTGAAAAAGCCATGCTCCTGGTAGATGCCCTCCAGATCACATTAGTCGTGGTATCTAGAGTAGGGTTTCTGATGTGTTTAAGAGCTCTTGAGTTATATATGGAGAAGGTGTGACAGCTTTAAGCACCATGAATTGAGCCCAGAAACCAAAGAGGTAACCAGCACAAGTAAGACAATACGTGAGTGATACACACAAATCATTTTGTGTTCGTTAACAAACTGACAACCAAATTTTGCGATAGCTGAGGTCTTTGTGTGTTTTTGACAGAAGTGTCACATAGCATGTGCTATAGTAGTCCAGCCTAGAGGTAACTGCAGCACAAATCACTATGGTCATTTATGACTTTATATTTACAGTCATGGATGCAGGTTGTGTTTAGATAGATCAGACTACTATTGTAATTATGTAAGTGGTGATGACAGCTAAGTCAAGAGCTTAGTCACATACTTTCTTTTTCTTAAATTTTTCACTGGTAACCAGTGAGGTCTTGCTTTCATACTGGTACACTGGCCTTAAGTAACATTCATACTGGGTAAGGATAAGCCAGAAGTAAACTGGTGACACGCAGATTGTCTTGGAACCAACTTCATTATTAGCTGTCACATGCTGTAACTGTCTACTATTCAACACATATATGTGAACATCCTGCATAAACACAGATGTGTTACATCCATTAAATCCCCCATCTCATTCATGTTTATTTTTTACCCTTCCCTCGCAGAGGTGCATTTGGCAGAAGTGCAATCCCAGGATCATTAAAGTTAAGTCACTAATTTAACTTGCATGTTTTGCTTATGTTTCTAGCAACCCAAGCCTAAATTGCCCTGGTGCAGGCAGGCCGGCTGGCCTGCACTGCATCCAGAGTAGGGTTGGGCCAGGTTGCAGCGCAACCCGGAGTAAGGGGGATTCAATCTCCTTAGCCTGTGTCGTGCAGCAGCCACCCCTATCAGACCACTTGGATCTGTGCTACCTAAATCAGTGGCACTGATATGAGTGGCCAGGTGTAAGGCCTAACTGCTCAGGTAGGGGTTAGAATCCAACCTAAGTGCCAGTTCCCGTCTCCCTTCTAGGACCAGTCATCCCACCGGCCCGCCTGCCACCTACCCTCCCCTTATCCCAGAATGCCACTGAAATGCCCTGCCCTTCCTAGACCCCCGCAGCAGACTGCTAGCAGCACTGCGAAGGTTGGATTCGGGCTCCAGAGGCTGGTGCACTTTGTGCACTGGCCTGCCAACTCTCCTGGTGGTGCAGAAGTGTCTTACAGAACTTTTGCAATACCTGGAAGCCGGCGCAAGGGACTTGTACTGGCCTACCTTACAGTTAGGAATGTGCAATGAGTCTATAAACAAGGGATTTGTTGCTTTTGTTTTTAAGGCTGCAATCCTATACACATTTTCCTGGGAGAAAACCCCACTGAGCATAATGAGACTTACTTCTGAGTAGATGTGCATAGGACTGTGCTGTAAATCATTTTTTCTCCCTGAAATGTTTGAACTACTCTGGTTGCTAGAATGGAGAACCAAACTTTTTGTGGAAAAGTAATGGCTAGCTCCCAAAAGAAAAGAAGGCTAAAATTCCATCTAGATTCCAACAGCAGTCAATGTTTAGGAATCTCCTGTGAGCCTAAAGGTGATATCCATACCCAGTTGTTTACTCTCGGTGTTAGAAAAGTTATGAAAATGCTGCCGCTGAACCTGGTTGCAAAAACCTCTAAATAGCTTAGTGCCGAGCAGGGCCTCTGAGAGGGGAGTGCTGGGGGTAAATTGTACTTCAGCCTGGAGTCAAAAAGGGGGCCTGGGAGCCACATTCATACTATTTGAAGGGAAGGGGCCCAAAAGAAATGTTGTGCCCCCTGATAAAATTTCTGTCAATGGGTGTGGTGTCAAGCACATTCCAAGTGCTTATATAGGAGCCTTTTCCAGATTTTTGAAATGTAGAGTCCGGTTTAAATTCATCAAAGTTGTAGTCATTCAAGTACAGCGAGACAACTCAGAGACCCTGATCTAATGGCTGCATTTTACTCAGTGATCGTGCTTTAACAATTAAGCCTCTCTTTTTTACAGTACCATGTAAAGTTTAGACAAGAAAACTAATCATCCTGAATGGTTGGAGAGTGTTAAGCATGAACTGTTAGTTCAGCATTTTTGGATAATGATAATTAACATGTGGTGAAAAATTAATTACGGATGATATCCCTTACGCCAGAGGAGCAAGGAACCTCTGAATCCAATGCAATGATTTTGTCCTTGTCTTTCTGATAAGAATAGATTTCTGGCTACCTTAATACAAGCTTTGAAATAATTGAAATAATGCTTGTATTAAGCATTAATTCTCCTAACATGAGAGACTGATCTTCACAGGGAACATTTTTTGTTGACCTTTTCAACAACTAAACAGTATTTTATAAAGTTATAAAAAGCCTTAGAATGTTCTGAGTCCATTTAGTTTTTTTTTTACCTCAGTGTGTCCTTTTTTTAAAAAGTTCTTCAAACACTGTGCATACAGAACTTAAAGGCCAATGTTAGCTTGTTAAAATCTAAGAATGGTTGTCGTGCATATATGAGTTGATGTAGTGTAGCAGCGAAGAAACTGAGCTGTGAATCAGGACTTTCCTGGAATGAAACTTATTTCTGCGTTTAGTGCTAATTAGGTGGTCTTCAGCAAGCCATTCCCTCTCAGCCTCAGCTTCCTAGTTGCATTGTGGGAATAATGGTAATATGTAAAATGTTTTACACGCTCAGAAAGTGCAGCACAAGTACTATTATTAAATAGCAAATAGGGATAGCACAATCCTATGCATACCTATTCAAAAGTAAACCCCTATTTAATTCAGTAGTCTTACTTCCAGGTGCGCATAGGGTTGTAGCCTATTATCTATGGTTATCTATGATTTGATTATCTGAATCAAAATGGTTGTGTATAGTATTGTCAGCAGTGCTTTTTTTTTTTTGTAAAACCAAGTAACACGCACATAGGGGAAAAACAATCATGTGCTGGAACCTCATGTAATGGTCAATGGTGCAACTGTTTAATTAGGCAGTAAAAGATAAAAGGAGGCTAGGATAAAGGTGCACAAAATGTTCTTAAAATGCTCAGAAACAAAAAGGGAGAGATTCAACAGGGTATAAGTGAACTAGCTCACTCAATGCTTATTCTAGACAGGGGAAGTCTAGATGCTAATGTCCGCGCAACAATGGAGCTATAAAGAAAGCAGTTTGGAGGAAGGAAGAGAAGAGGAGGGGAGGAAAAAGGAAGGGGCCAGAGCAAAGAGGGGGGAAAGTTGGAGGGAGATTAGGGAGATTAGCTGGACTTCCCAGAGGAATCTGGGGGAAGAAAGGGAAGGTTTGGGGGTTCAGAAAAGGAGAGAGAAAGGGTGAATAGCAGGAAGATTAGTGAAGATGAAGAGAGAAAGAGTTAAGGTTAGGTGGTTTGGACCACAGCAAAAGACTGCAACCAGGAGTTTCTCTCTGTAGCCTGAACCAAGGGCTATAAGCAAGTCTAGGAATAAGATGGGAGTACACTTTACTCATTTGTGGTGGGGAGCTAGTCTCTCCCACTGAACAAGCCACTGAAGGGAGCTTACCTCTGCCAAGGGAGATTCTGTTTGTCCTAAGGGCTTGCTCAATCTGTCAAGGAAGTTTGGGAAAGCTGGTCTGAGGGTGATTTTGCACCTCCAATAAACAGTACAGAAAGAAGAAAAAACTTTTACTCACACACATCACCCGTCACTAAGAGAAAAGAGGCAGAGAAAATCACTAATTTGTGTGTTCAATTTTCTTCACGAGACAGTGACAAGGAAAGATAGTGGGAACCAAGTTTACTGTTCCTGCTTCTCCAAGGCTTGAGAGTATTGAGTTTCAAAGAGCTGACTGGTGAGCATTTCTGGGTAGAGAGAGGTCTCAAAGACAAAAAGAGGGCTATGGACATGCAATAAGACAGTAGCCTGGAAGGCATCAGGACAAAGAAAACAAAACTGCAAGAGAGAGGAAGATGACTAGAGTACTTGGCAAGTCAGAGAAAAGAGAATAGGGCACTTGGAGAGGTGCACATGACCAAACAATTTAGCTCACTCTGGCTCAGCTACTTTGATAGCACTTGGGGAGATAGAATAAGAGAAGGCTAGAAAGGAAAAGGGGGTTGCAGGGTGTTACCAATCCTGAGTGCTGGCTGGCACGATGGTTCTCAGATGCTGGAATGGAGGTGACAACGCAGCAGCAGCAAGGTAATGATCCACAGAGGAACAGCAAGGCAGAACAGCAGGCAAAGAGTGAGTGGAGAACAAAGAACATGTGACTCAAAAATCTAAGAGTTTCTATAGCTTTTTACTCCATAGAGTCCTATAATATTCTTAGGTGAGGTGATGCAATCAGGAGGTCAAAGATCCCTGCTGGGTTGTGCCTTTGTTTTCCTACTCACTTGAGAGCAGGGTAGTTAGTTGGAAAACCTTAGGATCATTTCTAGATTGGAACTCTTATCATTGGGTTGGTGAGGACCATTGCAGCTATGAAGCAAGAGTTGTTTTTCCCAAACTCAGGATATGGTTCTGGTCACAAGATGCCAAATACACTGTTCCAGTTGCATTTGGGGCTGGAAAGTTTCGACTGCATTTTGGAGGTGTAAAAATGCCATTTATGTTTAAATCACCACTCAAATTTGAAGTTTTGAACTCCTGGATAAATTAAGGAGAGTGAGTGACTACATGGTTCAAATGAAACATGCGGCCTCCCTGTCCTTTGGAGCTGTGGCCTCTCGCCATCAGTCTTGCAAGTTAGGCACCTTACAGGTCTGGTCCTTTGCTCTCCAGGCAAGCACCTAGCACTAAATACACATGTTCTGATGTGTGTTGCTCGCATGTCTTGAATTAAAGGAAATAAAAATAAAATCTTGACCATGTAACAATAGGCTTTCTCAAGTTTACATATTCAAACAATGGAGTGATAACTTTTTACAGAACTGTTCCATCCATCAGACTCTTCCTACAAAGAAGTACAGGTGTGGCTCAGACCCTCCACAGATACTGAAAACAGCAGATAAGCAAATACATGGTTTTCAGCCGCTTATGCCCTCTGAAGGCTACCGGAGCTATGCTCTGGTTGCCTCCATAGGGCTTTCTGAAGCCTGCAGAGGCTGCATGCATCAACCCACAACCTCTGCGCACTTCAGAATGCCTCCTAGAGGTGAAAAAAATGTGACTTCCAGTTTTTGGAGGAAAACTGAAAGTAACATTTTTATGCCTTTAAAAGGCATTAGGAGGGCCAGAGAAACCCTGGAAGGTTCTCTTTTTGAGGGTTCAGGTTGGGCCAAGTCTGGCTTAATGCAGGTCTGGGGGATGTACATTGAGCTAGATCTGTGGATAGAAAATCCACAGATAAGTAGGCTTAATCTCTAGGCTGTCAGCCTTCAACAGTTGTCATCAACTGACCATTAAATACACTCATAGAAAGAATGGAAGGTTCCAGTGGTGAGAATGTTTCACAAACTACATCATAAACACAAGGCACATCTTAGTAGCTTCCTCACAGTTATAGAATTTATTTCCTTTTGGAGACCCACTTTGGCCTACTGCGTGGGAGCACCTTGCACACAGCCACAAACGTATGAAGGGAACCAAGGTCGGGCCCAGTCAGCTTCTAAAAATACTTTAAGGCCACTTTGGGCTGGTCTTTTTAGCGTCCACTGTTTTGAAACTCTGCCTGAAGGACTTACCCAATTTCACAGGAAATGTGTGGCTGAGTCAAGAGTGTTCTTTCTTCTAGTCAAAATATCATTTTTCATCTCCATTGAAGCTGCTCTTTTTAAATTCTGTGGGTGTTCTTCATAAGGGGGCTCACAAAAACCTTCCCATTTCCATAACAGAGCTTCTCCTCTCCATTTCTTTCCACCTGCTGCGACAACCTTTATCACTGTTGAATCTGAGTTCCTATAACCCAATATTCGTTTGTTCTTGTAGCCTCTCCTTTCCCCACGCAACTGCTGTGTTAACACATTTTCATGCCTTCTTCCCCCTTAAACGTTTTTATATGGTTGCACAACAGGGTGCCCTTGACCAGAATTTCTCCATAATTGTATGGCTGTTGGCAATTATCTTTAGTGGAAAAACAGTGATGATATACTTTTAAGATGAAGCATTTTAAGAAGGTAAAGAGTTGTTTACTAGATTTCTGCTCTGCTGGTTTGAAGGATGGGGCAGTTTTCTCTCTGATACCTGGTGATTTCTCTCTTTGTGTTTTCTTCTTTGTGTTCTTATGTCCAACTGCTTCAGCCTTTAAGATAGAAAACTGCTCACAGAGGAGTTATAAATCTGAGGTGCTTTTGGCTTGCTGTATAGAAACTGTTAGAACCACACTTTTAAGTAGCCTTTTTTCATAAATGAGGCATAAATCAGAGCCAAGGAGGAGAAAGTCAAAAAAATTCACCACTAAACTTTTAGAGATTGAATTCTGAGCTTTTGGCAGGGTTATCCCAATGTCTGAACTGCTGTAGGAGTTGACTATAATTATTTCTAGTTTGCTTTCTGTATTCTGCCCATGGGAAGGAAATTCTGTATTCATAATTATTGCAAGATGTGGGTCTTAATCATAGAAATACAGCAAGACTAGTGGGGTCTCCCTCATATATTAGTCCTTTTAAAAGTTTTATTTAATTATATTTTGAGTACCTTTGTGCAAAATTCCAGAATGGCTAGGGGGCAGTCTAGACTTCGACCAATCCAGATGTTTTTAATGAGATGCTTGTTTTCAATCTTATGTTGGTGATTCTCACTTTAAAAGACAAGGGTTTTAATAAAATTATTTTACAAAGGAAGCTGCCACCAGCATGTTGATAAAAAAAGGCACAAAAGTGGTTATATTTTCTGAGGAAGCTTGGGAGGTTAAATTTGTCACAGCAGCTGCTTGTGTTTTACTATCGTTGCACCATTGAGAGTGACCTAACCTATGATAACTTGGTGTGGTACAGAAATTGCTCTGCAGGGGACAAAAAAGCTTTGCAGAAAATTATTAAGATCGCGCAGCACATCATCAACCTTCATCTACCAGCTTTGGAGGACATCTATACATCTCGCTGTCTGCAGAAGTCACATAGTATTCTGAGAGACCCCTTCCATCCGGCTCATAAGTTCTTTGAACTGTTGCCTTTGGGTAGACGATACAGAACTGTTAGAGCACGCACCACACGTTTCCTGAACAGTTTTTATCCCACAGCCATAATTACGTTGAATAAGGCGATATAGTTGTTACCATGCTCCTGGGCATTATGGTCTGTTATACTGTTCTTATATTATGCATGTTGTATAGAATGTGTGGGTGAGTGTGTAGAGTGTGATTGTTAGAATTGTAGTATATATATTTATGCTTGTATCTCAAAGGTGCATAAATTTCGTTGTGCTGTAGCACAATGACATTAAAGTTACTACTACTGCTAATTAAAAGATAGGATTTTCCTGGGGCCAACTCCCCATTGAAGCCTTTTATTCCACTGTACTTTTTTTTGTTTTAAAAAAATGTTCAAAGTCCATTAATTTACTCTTAGCAGCATCCTTTAAAATTTAATCCCCTTTCTAATCAAGTCCTCAGTAGTTTAAATAACTGTTAAGTATCTTTGGTGGGGATTATGAAAAGTTATTCAAGATTATATGGCAAATGTAATACTCATAGGTCTGTGATTAAAATCATAAATCATCCAAAATGGCACATATATAAGTCAAAGTAGTTAGAAACAAGATTCACAGGATAACAAAAGGTTAAAACTTATTTTCAAGCACATACTTTTTTTTATTTCCAGCATTACAGGTAAGTTGTTGGATTGCTTGTACACCTTGAGGCTATGCAAGTAAATTGACAAGCCATTCTTCATTGCTGTTCTTAACTTGTTGCAGTTATGTTCCTTCTTAGCATTAAAAACTTTATAGCCTTACCCTCTGTAATGTCTATGTAAACTTTAGAATGCCTTGGCAACTATTATCTGTGGCAGAAAGATATGCCCTTGCGAAATTTCAAAGACAGAAGACATGTATCTATATGCCTAGTTTCCCATTTCCTTTAGCCTGCTTTGAGTAAATCAAATGCAGTCAATTAAAATGCAACACCAAAATGTGAATTTGTGGTAATGCCTACTCCGCTTCTCCCTAGTTCTAATACAGTATTCTAGAAATTTCAGTAAAACATTTCACATTCATCTTGCTGTATCCCTACAAGTTGATGAACTTGAACCATCGTGTGTACTTTTTATGCTGGAAAATGTTACTTCTTTTCCTTCCTGCTAGCTCAAAATCACTGGTGTGGAGCACAGTGGTCGAATAATCCTTTATCACCTTGTAGTAGAGGGAAGTGTATCCAGGGCTTAGGATCTGACACATTTCTTAGCTTTGCTTGGTGTAGTCCCTACTCCAGTCTACCATCTTCTTAAGAGCTATTGAAATCAAGACATCTAGCACTTTAAGCCTTCCACCCAGACTTGCCACACTCTCAATAATCCTGGCCTGGCTTCAGAAGGGGAGTGGGGAGCAAAATTTCAACATCTGGCTGGTCCTCCACTCCAGGCAGGGTTTGCTTCTGAGGAGGGGCTTGACCCCTCCTCAACAGCTCCTTCCTGTATGGAAGACAGTCAGCCCTGGCTTATCATCAGCTACTCTCTTGCCATTGGCTTCCTTCCAGGGCTCATCATTGGCTTTCCTCCAGGGCAGCATAAAGTTCCACAAACTAGCCCACCCTGTGTCCAGCCTCCCCACCCCACCTTCCTGCAGCTTCCTCCAGCCTATATATCTGCACATTGTTCCATATAATTAAGCATGGTTAGCTCTGTTTTATTACTGACACATCAGAGTCAGGAAAAGTTTGACTCTGAATGAAGTTTCCTTTAGTTGAAAATACACTTCAACTAAAGTGATATCCTGTGCTGAGTAGTGTGTTTGACCTATTTATTTATTCTTATATAAGGGTGTGTTTTTGAGTCTCTAGAACAAAATCATCTCTAAATTATTGGGGGGGGGGGAAGAAAAGTGAAACTTGTCCTCCTGCAATAATTATTTGGACAAGCTTTGCTTTTATGGAACTGTGAATCCTGTGATTTGATATTTCATCAGGCTCGTGACATTTAAGATAATACAAGTATTTCACAGCACAAAAGCAAATCATGTAATTTAGCTTGCCTCATCAAGCTTTGCCACAGCAGGGGTCTCTAATTCAGCTCAGACAAAAGATTTATAAGGCTCTCAATACAAATACCCATAGTACCTCAAGAGGCACATACACACACACAAAGGCTCCCCAGAGCAGACACAATGGACCCGTTGCTCAAAGTCATCTTTTGAATCGCTACTACACTAAACAATTGGAATCTGTTATTGATGGTTTTAAAGATATAGGCAGTATTTGCAGCAAGTCTGACTCTTAATAAGAATTACAAAATCCTGGTGCACTTGTCATCCTAAGTTGGGAAATACATCCTGTAAACTTTGTGATAATGGTTTTACACTTTGCATCTTCACAAGATTGATACTAACTTTGGCTGTATTGATTCTGGTCATTATTTAGTTTGGGTACACAAGTACAGAGGACACCAGTGCAGCACAGCTAATGCGAGACTTTGCAAAAGTTGGCACTGAGCATCTGTAGCAATTTACCCAGCAATCTGCAGTCTGTACAATTCCACTACACTGGTGTTTTTCTTATTTTTGGCCAAGGGTCCAGTACCTCTAGGCTTCCTATCATCAGAAAGAAGAGGTAAAACAATGATGAAGTTGTATGGACAGCAATGTTCAGAAGGCATAAAACAAGGCATTCAAACAGGAGCCTCAGAGCCCAGTCCTGAGCTTGCACCGCCGGTGCTCTGCCAGCGGTGAGTGTTGCAAATGTGCCATAAAGCACATGCGCGGCCCTCACCGGTCCAGCACCAGTGGATCACCAGTGCTCCGCTACTAGTGGCAGAGAGATAGGTGGGGACAAGGGAAGAGGTGGGGAAGAGTCGTTCTGGGGCAGGGGGAGTCGGGGGAAGGGCAGGGAGGAGGTGTCCCAGAGGGAGGGAGCGGGACAAGAGGTAGGTGGGACAGAGGAGCTCTGCTCCTCTGCATCCAGAATCTCTGTGTCAGTCCACTGCCGCAGAATCAAGTGGCCCCTTTCCCCAAGGAGCTGCGGGCATTTGCCCTGTTGTGCATAGGATGCTGCCGCAGCCATTTCAACACTGTGGCAGTCCCAGCACAACAGGCAGCTCAGGATTGGGTTGTCAGCTGCCTATGCTGCTGTGCCTGTACTTACAGGACTTACAGCCACTATTCTCTTTTGACTGAAAGAACAGTATCCTCTAATGTCAGATATTCTCACTTCCTTAGAAGACCCAAGCATTCCATATGATGAGGCAGGGAAGAACTGACATTCCTACTGGTACATTTGCCATATCGCATTTAACAGCAGCCATCCAGATATAATTCTTACCTCAGGCTATACATTCATCATGTGTGGTTATCTTTCCATGACTGGTCTTCCAAGACTCATGAGGGAAATGCATTCTTCCTACCGAGAACATAAGAAAAGCATTACTGGATCAGACCAATGACCCATCTAGTCCAGCATTCTGGCCCACCTGCTGACTCGCCATGCAGGAGACAGAAGATACTTCTCTCCTGCCATTGTTCCTCTGAAAAGGTATTCAGAGCCATACTGCTGCTGAACCTCAAGGTAGCTCATAACCATCATGACTAGTAGTCATTGATAGAGCTGCCGTACATTAATTTGTCCAACCCTCTTTTAAATTCATCCAAGACAGCAGCCATCCAAGCTAGCAGCTTGAATACATTCAAGCTAGTGTCTTGTGACAAGTAATTCCATACAGTAATTATGCACCACATCTTTTATCTTTCCTAAATCTCCTGTCATTCCATTTTATTGGATGACTCCAGGTTTTAGTATTGTGGTAGAGAGAGAAAAACCTTTCTATATCCATTTCTCCACACCATGCACGATTGTATAGGTCTAAGTGCAATCCTAACCCGCTTTCCAGCACCAACATAAGGGCAATGTAGCTCCGAGGTACATTGAGGAGGTCTCCAAGATACTTTGAGGAGGTACTCTGAGTGCCACCCAACTGCAGGATGCAGCACATGCCCCATTGGCAGTGCTATGCCAGTGCTGGAAAGTTGGTTAGAATTTGGGCCTAAATCATCTTATTTTCCAAGCAAAAAAATGTAATGTTACCTTGTAACAAAGGCGTTCCAGCTCTCTGATCATTTTCATTGACCTCTTTTGCAATTTTTCCAGCTCTATAATATCCTCTTGAGGCAAGGCAACCAGAACTGTATAGAGCAGGGGTGTCAAACTTGTTTCATACCGAGGGCCGAATGGCATTCATGATGCCTGCTGAGGGCCGGAAGTATTCTCATTAGGCAGGAAGTGATGTCATTAAACAACTCATACACAAACCCAAAATTAGCACTTTTTCTCACTTAGGAATTCATTAACTTCAAATGACAGAAGAGAAAATACACAAATCTTTATCATATTTCAAGATATGGGAGACCAATTTTCGTGGGGGCTGCCCTTTTTGCAATAACACCTCAGCACTGCTCAGCAGCTGAGAGCCTGATAAAAAGCTTCCGTGGGCTGCATCTGGCCCCTGGGCCTTATGTTTGACACCTGTGGTATAGATAATCTCAAATATGTGTTTTAGAATTCTTTGCTCCAATGTGCATCGCTTTGCAATTATTTATAGTGAGTTGTATTTGCCATCTGGTTGCCCATATACCCAGTTTGGAGAGATCCACTTGGAGCGCTTCACAATCTGTTTTGGTTTTTTACCACACTGAATAGTTTGGTGCAATCTGACTTAAACAAAGTCTTTGCAGATGGGCTTTATAGTAACCAGAAATTTTTGAGAAATGTAAACATTGAACAAGTATTTCTTATAGCATGTGTATCTACTAGAATTAATCTCATGCTATGAAAGTAAAGTTTTCACTATTTAACCATGTGTTGTTGAAAACTACCCATGAAGAAGGAATTCCAGGATTGAACTGGATTTTTTTTATTAATTTAGAAAATGTAAAAATATGGAAGACAAGATATTGCCAGGGGAAGAGGAGAGGATAAATACAATGCCTTTCTAAATATCTTGATTACTGCTCCATTCCTCTGTATCCCTCTTTTGCATTACATTTTTATTCAGTAAATACTAAACTTACTAGCTGCATCCTTAGACAATCTGTTGAACCCCCAAAGAACAGTTACAATTGTCTACACATGGAGCATGCACATATACCATAAATCACCGGTGCACTAATATTGCTTGGCCCTGGAGACCCCATACTGACACTAGTTGCACAATGCCTCATATTTTCACATGCCACTTTAGGTCTTGTTTAAACCACCCCTCACAAACAATATATATATATTTTCTAACAGAAGTGCATATTATATATAATATGTTCAACTGAATTCATTAATTCTTCACCAAGGGAGAGGTAGATACTTGTACTAACATAGAATAAATAGGGTGATATTTTGGTTTCAATTTTATCTTGGTAAGATGTCTGTTGCCCCCATCAATGAAACATTTCTCATGGGTGCTTAAAATGTCGATATGTATCAGCTCCCCATGCCAAATATTAGTGCTAGTGTCACTATAAGTTCTATCACTTGACTTCTGAACTTTTAAAAAAACTGGCAATAAGTGCATACGGAAGCACATTTTACTTTCTTCACTAGTGTCATATGATGTAGTAAAATGATGATAATATCCTGCAGCCCCCCTCCCTGTAATATTTGCAGTTTTAAAATTTATAATTCTGATAATGCAGTGAAAATTACGTATTAGATTACATTATGAAGTAAATTATTCAAGTAGCCTGTATACAGCAGTATGCTTGATGTTTCAGTTGTGCACATCACCATTCAACAGAAGCATAACCATTTCCTTTGCAAGTAAACAGAACATTAAGTCACTTGTTAGCACACCATGTATTATGTTTTCCAAATGATACTGTATGTAAATGAAACCTTCCCTTGGGGACCTTGACTAATTGGGCATAGGGGGTTGGGGCTTAGAGGAAAATTTAGATCGAGCCAATGGACAAGTTAGCCTTCCAAAAGTGTTAATTGCTGGAAAAATATGTGGAAGAGGACACTTACCCAGAAGTGATTTTGCTCAATTTTCTCTTTTGATGTTGCTTGGAAAGGAAATTTATTTGTTTTCAAAATCTGAATAACAGCCCTATACTGAGCTGCCTGGAGCACAGGGCTGCCGCAGCACCAAAAATGGCTGCCGCAGTATCCTGTGCACCCTGAGTAGCCACAGCTATCTCCTCTGAGAAGGGGACCTTCGTCCCCTTCACCCAAGTAAGGGAGGAAGCCCCGTGATGGGGCTACTCGATTCTGCAGCGGCTCTTCAGGTGCCAGAGAATCAAAGAGTTCCATGTCAGGCCATATGGCCCAACGTGGGGCTCAGAATCCGAAGGAGCTGAGTTCCACTGGTCTTGCCCCCTCCTGCTCTGCTCCCTCCCCCACCACGCCTCCTCCCCGCCCTCTGAATGCTTTCCTTCCACCTCCCCCTGCTACAGAACACCTCCCCCGCCTTCCCCCATGCCCCCACTCACCTCTTCACCACTCAGTGGTCCGGGCAACCACCGGATGGCAGAACGCATGCCCAGTGCTTGAGCTGGCCCAGCATGAGTGGTAAGCCAGCATGCAGGACTCAGGATCGTACCCTAAGAGGAGAAATCAAATTAGTATTAACTATCATAGAGAGGAGCAAGGACCAGCATGCTCACAGCATGCTCCCAGACTTCTAAATATGATTAAGCAATTAGGAATGTTACGTCTACACTGGGCCTAATTGTAGCTAATGTGCTCAGCCATAATGTCACTGGCCTGGTTTATTTAGAGATGTAGTTGCTTTTTCATACAAGTAGTAGATAAATGTTCACTTTTAATTGAACTTAGTTGCAAATTTGCCCATGTAAACAAAGATGTCTGTAAAATGAGATTTCTGCTAAATAAACTAGAAATGCTAACTCTGCAACTAATTTCATGTTCAAAACCCTTTGGAGCAGTAAATTACAAAGTAGTAGTAGTGCATATTTTCTTTATTTAGAGTATACTTTGGAATGTTCTCCTTGACACAAAGAACTTTGTTCAGCAAAGTACATGGTTGGAGTCCTGGTTGGAGTCCTGGTTGGAGGCCAGGAAGCAGAGAGTGGGTGTCAATGGGCAATTTTCACAATGGAGAGAGGTGAAAAGCGGTGTGCCCCAAGGATCTGTCCTGGGACCGGTGCTTTTCAACCTCTTCATAAATGACCTGGAGACAGGGTTGAGCAGTGAAGTGGCTAAGTTTGCAGACGACACCAAACTTTTCCGAGTGGTAAAGACCAGAAGTGATTGTGAGGAGCTCCAGAAGAACATAAGAACATAAGAACATAAGAACATAAGAACAGCCCCACTGGATCAGGCCATAGGCCCATCTAGTCCAGCTTCCTGTATCTCACAGCGGCCCACCAAATGCCCCAGGGAGCACACCAGATAACAAGAGACCTCGTCCTGGTGCTCTCCCCTACATCTGGCATTCTGACTTAACCCATTCCTAAAATCAGGAGGTTGCGCATACACATCATGGCTTGTACCCCATAATGGATTTTTCCTCCAGAAACTCGTCCAATCCCCTTTTAAAGGCGTCTAGGCTAGACGCCAGCACCACATCCTGTGGCAAGGAGTTCCACAGACTGACCACGCGCTGAGTAAAGAAATATTTTCTTTTGTCTGTCCTAACCCACCCAACACTCAATTTTAGTGGATGTCCCCTGGTTCTGGTATTATGTGAGAGTGTAAAGAGCATCTCCCTATCCACTCTGTCCATCCCCTGCATAATTTTGTATGTCTCAATCATGTCCCCCCTCAAGCGTCTCTTTTCTAGGCTGAAGAGGCCCAAACGCCGTAGCCTTTCCTCATAAGGAAGGTGCCCCAGCCCCGTAATCAGCTTAGTCGCTCTCTTTTGCACCTTTTCCATTTCCACTATGTCTTTTTTGAGATGCGGCGACCAGAACTGGACACAATACTCCAGGTGTGGCCTTACCATCGATTTGTACAACGGCATTATAATATTAGCCGTTTTGTTCTCAATACCCTTCCTAATGATCCCAAGCATAGAATTGGCCTTCTTCACTGCCGCCGCACATTGGGTCGACACTTTCATCGACCTGTCCACCACCACCCCAAGATCTCTCTCCTGATCTGTCACAGACAGCTCAGAACCCATCAGCCTATATCTAAAGTTTTGATTTTTTGCCCCAATGTGCATGACTTTACACTTACTGACATTGAAGCGCATCTGCCATTTTGCTGCCCATTCTGCCAGTCTGGAGACTGGATCTCTCCAAACTGGCAGAATGGGCAGCAAAATGGCAGATGCGCTTCAATGTCAGTAAGTGTAAAGTCATGCACATTGGGGCAAAAAATCAAAACTTTAGATATAGACTGATGGGTTCTGAGCTGTCTGTGACAGATCAGGAGAGAGCTCTTGGGGTGGTGGTGGACAGGTCGATGAAAGTGTCGACTCAATGTGCGGCGGCAGTGAAGAAGGCCAATTCTATGCTTGGGATCATTAGGAAGGGTATTGAGAACAAAACGGCTAGTATTATAATGCCGTTGTACAAATCGATGGTAAGGCCACACCTGGAGTATTGTGTCCAGTTCTGGTTGCCGCATCTCAAAAAAGACATAGTGGAAATGGAAAAGGTGCAAAAGAGAGCAACTAACATGATTACGGGGCTGGGGCACCTTCCTTATGAGGAAAGGCTACGGCGTTTGGGCCTCTTCAGCCTAGAAAAGAGACGCCTGAGGGGGGACATAATTGAGACATACAAAATTATGCAGGGAATGGACAGAGTGGATAGGGAGATGCTCTTTACACTCTCACATAATACCAGAACCAGGGGACATCCACTAAAATTGAGTGTTGGGTGGGTTAGGACAGACAAAAGAAAATATTTCTTTACTCAGCGTGTGGTCGGTCTGTGGAACTCCTTGCCACAGTATGTGGTGCTGGCGTCTAGCCTAGACGCCTTTAAAAGGGGATTGGACAGGTTTCTGGAGGAAAAATCCATTATGGGGTACAAGCCATGATGTGTATGCGCAACCTCCTGATTTTAGGAATGGGTTAAGTCAGAATGCCAGATGTAGGGGAGGGCACCAGGATGAGGTCTCTTGTTATCTGGTGTGCTCCCTGGGGCATTTGGTGGGCCGCTGTGAGATACAGGAAGCTGGACTAGATGGGCCTATGGCCTGATCCAGTGGGGCTGTTCTTATGTTCTTATGTTCTTACATGAGGAAGGGCATAATGAAACAGAAGGGAAAAGAAGACTGCAATGAAAGAGGATGGAACAGGGTACAGGAAGAAGAGGAAAGGTTGAAAGATAAAGAAAGAGATGCAGGAATGCAGGAGATATGAGATATGAGGACCTTAAGAGAGGCATTGTCTGGTTTTTCTGAAGAACATAGAGTGGTCTGAGATTGGAGAAAGAGAGATGAATAGTTATGGGCTGGAATGGGTCCAAGGGACAAGAGAGTCCCTTGGCTAGAGATGGTTGCAGGTGGTGAGGACCTGGGGCTCTGGTTGGACCCACCTGCTGTGACTCTGTCATCCCCCAGTTGCCCACATTGGTGGGAGTTCCCTGTTGGGCCATCCCTTCCTTCCAGGCAACCCAGCTCCACTGATGCAGAGATGCTACAAGTTGTACTCCAGTGAATGTAACTAGGGAGTGAACATCTAGATAAATAGTGAAGTATACTGCCTGATGTGTGATAATCTAGAATTGCATGTAATAAAGCCCTTCCTGCAACAATTAGGGTGCAATCCTGCCCTTCACTTGGGCCAGCGCAAGCCCCTTGCACCAGCCCAGGAGGATTGCAAACATGCCATGAAGCATGTTTGCACCTTCTCAGGAGTAAGCTGGGCCGGCGCACGGAGGCGCACTGGCCTGCGGAGGCTGACACAAGCCTCCGTGCCAGCTTCCTTGGTGAGCCTTACGTTGGCCTGGCTGGACCAATGCAAGGCTCTGGAGTGGGGCGGGAGGGAGGCGTTCCTCTGGCTGAGCTGCTTTGGGCCCCTATCCTGTGCTGGATACAGCGCAAGTCGGTTGACTTGCCTGTTCCAGCGCAGGGTAGAATTGGGCCCTTAGTAGTACAGCATAATCTCGAACTAGGAAGAACTCCCAGCATGTTCTGTTCCACTCCCTTTGACATTCCGCTCCTCCTTTACCCTGTGGGAGGAGGGGGGAAACAGGGGTCTCACGGCCTGATTTGAAACCAAAGCATACAACAAGGTGTATATGGGAGGATATGGTCCTTAAGAAACAAATTGATCACCAGTGCAGTTCATGAAAAATTGGGGAGTTTTGTGAGCCCTCTGACCATCCCCAGTTAACAAACTGGTACCCTCCCACACTGGGTACCAACTGAAGTTTATGAACGCTTTTCAATAAATAAAAAGTATTGCTTTGTATGTCTTGTTGCCCAGGATCAATATAGCAATGATGTGCTTCAGTAGAACTGTATTCTATATACAGCATCAGGTTTAAATGTTCTATATATAAGTTACACGTTTTGAAAAAACGGTGTGACTTTCAGTAGTTACTGTAATGTTTTGGGAAAGTCAGCTTGATTTCTGGAAGTTTTACAATATCAAACTGAAAGGTACTGGAGTTTCAAACAGACTATTAATACTAGACCTGAAGACAAGTCTCTGGGATCCGTTTTCCTAAGAGTCAGTGGGAAATCAGTCTGTTTGCATTTGAAATATTGTTTTTTTTCCAAATGTACTTCATACTTTCTCCTTGTGTGTTCTTTAGAAATTCTCTCCAAATTATCTTGTCACCTAGTATGATGCAGTTGTGTAGCAACAGATGTCTGGCTGTGTGCTTGAACAGAAAGACTTTTGCATTTTTAAGCATGTTTTAGGTTCTGTAAATGAAATAAATATGAGTAAGCATTATAATGGAGCAGAAAGGTAGATTATTGCAATTAGTGACATGAGTCCTTTGTGCAGTCTGAACTATGAAACCTATTGGCGTGTACTATTATTCATGGATGTGTATTTCCATTCCACATCCAAGGGATGATATTCAGGTTTTTCACTGGTATTGAAGACATTTCTAGCCCCCCTAGGTCCTGAACTGGCACTTCAGAACACTTTGATTGCCTCCTTGATTGTTTGCGAGATAACTGTAAGATTGGCAGTGACAGGGTAATTTACTGAAGATTGCAATGTCAGACTATATCCAAGGGGGCTCGCTGGCATGAAGATGTTATTCTCATGACTGACAGGCCACTGGGAGATTGGTGTGCCAATTTAAAGTTCATGGTGTCGTCAAAAATGTTCAGCCGCTGTAGCCCATAATCATGCTGCTTGATGAGGTCATTATAGGCATAACATATGCTCGCCTCAACAGTAGATATAGCAAAAAGAAAATATTCAACAGCTTGAGCAGGTAAATATACATTTGTAGAAAGCAGTAAGTTCTATTCCGCGTCTCGCCTTTCTGATTCCTTAATGTATTGATAGGATTCTTTTCACTCACAGTTGCCTGAACAGAGGCACTGAGCGAACTAAAAACAGAGGACAATTTTCGGTTGGCAATGGTGGAAGTGTCACAAGTGCAAAGAGAACAGGATGCTGAAGGGAAAGTGTTCAGGCTTTAATAGAAAAGCTGCCTTGGGTTATTTTCTGAACCCAATTATGTTCTCACATTGATTAGATAAAGTTGGTGGTAAATGGATTGTAAAGGGGGAAAGATCCTCCTTCCATGATGGAAAAGAGCTTCAAGATGAATGGGGACCCTAATGTGAATGGGTCATGGACCTTACCCGAAAAAATATAATCTACAGCGGATGCAGCAACAGAATTCATCTAACCTTAGAACTTTCCATGATTGTATAGTAAAAACAGTGTGAACATTGCCAATGCTGTTTCATTTTAGATAGCATTATCTGTAGGTGAATGTTGAACCTTAAGCACAATATTTATGTATTTATTGGGCAAATGGCCCAACTCATCTGGGAGTTCAAGGGCAGAAACAGTATTAACAGGGTTGTTGTGAGAATGAAATGGGAAGGGGGAAACCTGGGGAAATACCAAGAACAGTCTAAATAAAAATTCTCACACCCCTTCCATAAAGCATGGAGATTCAAACCTTGGCAAATCTCCAGGGGAAGAGAGTTCCAAAGTTGAGGGTTAGCTACTTTGAACCCTTTTCCACATACCCAGATCATTTGGGTGCATATATGGTGTGCCTAAGAGAATGTGCCTGCTCAGTCTTAAAGGTCATGGTGGAGGCAGACTTATAGGCAGGGCTGTCTTCTAGAATCAGCATTGTTGGCAGCTCCCAAGGGCTTTCCAAAGGCTCCACTGCTGACCCTTGAGACCACCACTGTGCCCATACTCATTGTGGGTGTGATGGAGTGAATCTTTTGGCACCCACACAGGTAGGAGGGGGCCTGTGGACGGCTGTTTGCCACGGGCCACCCGGAGCCAGCCCTCTCTTAAGTACTCTGGGCCAAAATCGTGTAGAAATTATGGTAGTCCATTTTTACAACAAAAATGTATTAGACACACGTACTTCTATCTGGTGATATTTATTTTTGCATTATAAAGTAATAATTGTATCCTAGTTGTACTGCTTATAGACCGTGAAACCTTTAGACCAAGAACTTGGATAAAAATAACCACCGTGTGTGTGTGTGTGTGTGCGCCTTTCAGATGGCCTTGTTGACTGCCTGGATCCAGACTGCTGCCTCCAATCGACGTGTCAGAATAGCCTACTGTGCCGTGGCTCACGTGATCCCCTAGACATTATACAGCAAAGTCACTCTGGTTCACCAGCTGTAAAGTCATTCTACGATCGAATCAAACTCTTAGTGGGGAAAGACAGCACTCATATCATCCCAGGGGAAAACCCTTTCAACAGCAGGTAACAGCCAAAAATACGACTTTATAATGACATGGAAGTACTTCTGGCAGAGGTTTAATAATGGTTTAACATGGAATGCTGCTTTCAGTCGAGAGAACCTTTTCCATCTCAGGGTAAAATCTCATCGTGAGCTTTTTCTCATGATTTTTTAATGTTGTCTTTCTATCAGGATGCTGGCTTTGCATTCTGCTCCGTGTGGGCCAAAGCTAGCATTGGATTTCAGGCACCAAGAGGGAGTGGAGAAGTAATCTCAAATTCATTTTTTAAAAATCTGGCAATTTAGCAAAAAGAGTTGAATATACATTCGATTTCAGATGACCAAAAAAAACTCCGTTTTATTCTGCATGCTTAAGACAAATATGAAAGCATAGCTCTCTGAGAAAAGTGATCTTTGTTTATTTCATTCAGTTTTAAACATTGAGCATGTCTTTTTTTTAATAGGTATTTTAAAATAATTAAAATGAATTTTAAATATGCTGCCCATTCAATTTGAAGCACTTTTTAAATTGATCAGAATGTTTTAATTCAGTGATTTGCAACCAGTGGAACTCATACCACCAGTGGTACTTGAGGTGGAGTCTGGGAGATGGACCCCCACTGCCTGGCAACAAGATCAGCAATACAATGCAACAAGCAGCAGTAGGAGGCTTGGTGGGCAGTGCTCCAGTGTGCTCTTGTTGTGCGCTTGCAAAAGCCCTCCCGTCCACCATGAGCCTCTTACCGGTGCTTGTCATGTTCCATTTGGCCTCCCAATCTGGAAGTAACTGGTGATGACATCATCACCAGTTACTTACAGTGGTACTTCCAATAGGTGGACCATGTGAGGTGGGGGACAAATGTTAAGAAACACTGTTTTAATCAGTAAAACAAGCTGATTAATTGACTAAGGCCCCGCCATGTTACAGCATGCAGTTGCGCCAATGGAGGCTGCACTGCATGCTATGGTGGTGGTGGGCGCAATCAGACATCCTGCAAGATGTAAGTAAAATATTTTACTTGCTCCCCAATAGGCTGCCCAATTGCCTGTGCATCTCTTCAGATATATGCTAGCCATTTTGGTGGCATATGTCCAGGGAAAGAAAAGGGGCAGGGAGGTTTCCAAAAGACGAGGTAAGATCTGGTGTGTATGATTGCTGCCAGATCTGTCCACTCCCTCCTCTGACAAGACTCCCCACACCCCAGTTTCTTCCCCAACGTGCTCCATTACTTCCCCTTCCCACTCATGAGGTGTATCCCATCCTCCCCCTGGCATAGGCTTACCTGCTCTGATGCAGGCCATTGATGCTGCATTGTGAAGGGCGTATCTGAAAGAAAGAAGAATTATAAATCTGAGTTCTGCCACATATCTCTAGTGTGGCCTTGGACAGGCTAGTAAAGAACATTTTTCCTTGTTTGTAAAATGGAATTACATTACCTAGAAGTCCATAGCTGCAACACTAAATCCAAAGAACTGTATACTAGTTGCATGCAGTCAAAGAGCTTTGAGTTTATGTGTTTCAAAAAGCAATCTTCCATGTCACATGGCACACCCCTATGGAAACTGAAACACATCAAAAGCAGTTGTTATGGCCTGAAGATCTGCTGTGAAAAAGTTAACATTCCCTCTAGGTATCATGGAATTCTTGGGTGTACCTTAAAGAAGTTATTTGGGTATTGACCAGCATTCAAATGTCATTATATGGAAATCTACCAAAAAGTCTGTCTTTATGTAGTTATAGCTACTTGAATATAGTTGACATTAACGTTTGATTTAATCAAAATTGAAAATGCAACCCAGTTACTTACAAGTAAGTCCAACTAACACATCGACCCTAATGGGCCAGCCTGCTGGCAAAACATGCATTTGGTCAGTGGAACTACCAGCATGTGACAAGGCTGCCAACACAGATAGCTGGCGGTATCATGCACAGACCAGTGGGCTCCCACGAGCAGCATAAGTAAACCAGCAGTGGGGATGGGGGAGAGCAACAAGAGGGGGACGGGAGTTTCTGGGCTAGGAGACAGACCGAATGGGGGACAGAGGGGGGTAGTTACCATAAGCACTCACATGCAATGGTATCCTGAGCTTCCTCTTTGCCCTCTCCCTTACCTTGGTTCTGTGTCAGCAAAATAGCTGGTGCAAGGAGAACCATAGGTGAAATGGAGATTTACCCCAAGGTAAGGGGGTAAGACTGTTCCTGCTTTATTAGAAGACAACAAGAAAAAATGGGCTGTATGCTTTGGCTTTCTTGAGACGCCTTCTTTGAAATATTAGATTCTGAATCTTTTGGATCACATCACTAGTTCCCCTTTAATAAATGATTTCAGGATGATTAGGAAGACAATCATGGGCTCCTGTTCCTATTTTTCTTTGGTTAGGCACTCTTTGCTTCTTCGTCAATCAGAACACGTATAGTTCTGCAGCACAGTCACTACAGTATTCTGTCTAGTTGTTCATTGATCTTTTCACCATCCGGAGACTATTTTCTGAGGTCTCAACCCACATTGGCTTCCTATGAAAGTAAATTTTATGGGTGCTATTAAATCAGTTCAAAGAATAAACTTGCAGCCCTTTTCACAGGCCAGACTCTTGCTTAGGAGAATATGAATAGCTCTGGTGTGCCTAGGATTTTGCTACCAGACAAAGTCATTGTTCATCTACAAAGTCAGAGACTGATTCATGTCAGGAACCTCTGTTCATGACCTTGCTAGCACAAGACCTTCAGCACACATCTTTATGAGGCACTTAGAACAAGAACCTGCGATCCTTTTTTTTTATTACTGCCCTTACACCATCAGGTCTTTCTTATGTGGGTGTATTTTTATACTGATATTTGCATTCTGCTGGCCTGTGCTTTTAACAGGGGTACCTCTAGCATGTGCTGATCTATTCAATTTCTACTTTTAAATGTTTTGTTTTGGAGAATGGACTTTACTGCCACTCTAGGTAAGCTGGAGGTGGGGCAGGAAGTGGGACCGCAGAATAGCTTGAGCTGGAGAGGGAGGAAGGGGGTGGATCCTAGCAGCACCAGTGTGCACAAGGATCCTGTCCCCTCTTTTTCAACCTGCTCCACCTCTTGCTCTCCTTAGACTTACACTACTATTTATAGGCATGCTCCTATATCTGCAGAGGTTCCATTCTGCCTCCCCACCCCCACAGATACCAGAAACCAAGTAGGGGGAACACTACCTAAATAGCTCCTCACACGCCCATTAACTTTACTTTTTATTTTTGAAGTCATGCTACAAGTGCAAGTGAATCTTGCTTTATTTTCTTGTTTAAACTGAACAACATGCTGTATGCATGTCGAGCCTGCATGCTGCTGAAAGTTCACTGAATGTTCCTGTTAATGTTCAGTCAATGTCCTCTAGTGCACAGACTGGTTAATTGCATGTTCTGTTCTTCAGTTTAAACAAGAAAGTAAAGCAAGATTCACTGCAAGCATACTCCAGTGTGACCAGATGTCCTCTTTTTACAAGCCATGTCCTCCTTTTTAGCCTCATGTCCTGGAAAAGAACTTAAATGTCCTCCTTTTCCCTGTAAGCGCCCCCTGCAGGCAGTGCAGAGCCTTCTTGCAAATTATAAATTATATGTAATAAATTTATATTAAATCAGGCTGACAATCAGCCTGAAGAAAACACAGGTCATGGTTCAGGATGTGGACTCACCTCCCTGCATTACAATCTCTGAGCATGAACTGGAGGTTGTCCATGACTTTGTGTACCTTGGCTCAACGATCTCCGACACTCATTCTCTCGATACCGAGCTAAACAAGCGCATCGGTAAAGCAGCTACCACGTTTTCCAGACTCACAAAGAGAGTCTAGTCCAACAAGAAGCTGACGGAACATACCAAGATCCAGGTCTACAGAGCTTGCGTCCTGAGTACACTTCTGTACTGCAGCGAGTCATGGACTCTTCGCTCACAACAGGAGAGGAAACTGAGCGCTTTCCACATGCGCTGCCTCCGACGCATCCTCGGCATCACCTGGCAGGACAAAGTTCCAAACAACACAGTCCTGGAACGTGCTGGAATCCCTAGCATGTATTCACTGCTGAAACAGAGACGCCTGCGTTGGCTTGGTCATGTCGTGAGAATGGATGATGGCTGGATCCCAAAGGATCTCCTCTATGGAGAACTCGTGCAAGGAAAGCGCCCTACAGGTAGACCACAGCTGCGATACAAGGACATCTGCAAGAGGGATCTGAAGGCCTTAGGAATGGACCTCAACAAGTGGGAGACCCTGGCCTCTGAGCGGCCCGCTTGGAGGCAGGCTGTGCAGCATGGCCTTTCCCAGTTTGAAGAGACACTTTGCCAACAGTCTGAGGCTAAGAGGCAAAGAAGGAAGGCCCATAGCCAGGGAGACAGACCAGGGACAGACTGCACTTGCTCCCGGTGTGGAAGGGATTGTCACTCCCGGATTGGCCTTTTCAGCCACACTAGACGCTGTGCCAGAACCACCTTTCAGAGCGCGATACCATAGTCTTTCGAGACTGAAGGTTGCCAATACATGTAATAAATTATATGCAGTATAATTTTAAATTAAACCACATCAAATCAATATATGAATGTGTTCAGCTTTTATTTTGCCAGGTCCTACATTTTGGGGTGCCTTGTCCTCTTTGGCAATTATGACATCTGGTCACCCTGGTGTAGTTGCACTTGCAGTGCAGCTTCAAAAATAAACTGTAAACCTGGAGAGTGTAGCGGGGGGGGGGGGATCCAGATCCACAGATTCCCCAATCCTATCCAATTTTCCAGTGCTAGTGCAGCCATGCCAATGGGGTATGCATTGCATCCTGTGGTGGAGGGACAGTCACCGAGGCCTCCTCAAAGTAAGGGAACATTTGTTCCCTTACCTTGGAGCTGCATTATAGCAGCACTGGAGCTGAAAAGTTGGATAGGATTTTGCCCTGATCCGCAGATCCATGGATATGAGGGCCCACCTGTAGTTGGTATGGATCTGAGAAGACCCATAGGCCACCAGAGGCCTATGCAGAAGCAAGTAAAAAATATTTTTACCTACCTCTTGCAGGTATCCTGATTGCCCCTCCAACACTGGATGCTGCACATGCTGCATCAGCATGACTGGTTGGCAACCTTCAGTCTCGAAAGACTATGGTATAAGCCTACAGCACCCAGTATTCCCAGGCGGTCTCCCATCCAAGTACTAACCAGGCCTGACCCTGCTTAGCTGCATAGTCAGTAATGGTGGGAAATAGGATCAGGGCCTTGGTGTTGAAATTGCAAGTTGATCATTGTGATGATTTTATACACATATGTGCACATATATGTTGTGAGTTTTTGACCTTGTGGCTACAACAGGTTTTAAGGAGATCTTGCATATAGAAGCATTGGGCACTTGGAAGACTTTATTTTTCTATATGAAATATAGAATATAAGAGTGCTTGACAAATATGACTATTTGAGATTGGTAATTGGTTTATGATCTTCTCACCTATGTGGCTCCCATAAATCTAAATTCACTGACTGGTTGGCAACCTTCAGTCTTGAAAGACTATGGTATAAGCCTACAGCACCCAGTATTCCCAGGTGGTCTCCCATCCAAGTACTAACCAGGCCTGACCCTACTTAGCTTTCAAAATCAGACAAGCTCATGCATCTGCAGGGTAACAGTTGCTGCTACTTATTCTACCTAAGCTCCAGTATTATCCTCTTCTTTTTAACCCCAGCATTTATACATATGTTCTCACTGGCATGCACACATGTGCTGAGGTGTAGTACATCTACCCTGAAATTAATATGGACACTGATGCTGAGCATTGAGGGGAAAAGACAGTTCGTTTAATTGCCTAGTCTTTAAACTGAGATTCAGTCCATGAACTACAGATGTGCAGCATTTGTGACTTTGCCAGGGCCTTGCAGCTACAGAGTGACTAGCATAGGGTCATTTTAAAAAACAAAACTTTTCATTATATAGGTCAGTGGTTCTCAAAGTGGTAGGTCGCAACCCACCAGCCTGGGAAACCCTGTCTCTGCCCCCTTAAGGGTGGGGTGATGGATGGCAGTGATGTGATCACCACAATTGTGTTACCAGCAAGGAGTGTTTTTTTAAACTTACCACAGCCTGTGCCAGCCTCTGGGGGGTGCAGAGAGCCCCATGGACTCCTCTGCAGGGCTCCCTGTGCCTTGGAAAAGGTAAAAATAGCAACTGCTGCCCACTATTTGGTCAAAAAATCTACATGTGTAAGCAACAGGAAGAAGGTTAAATTCTGAGATTGAGATGTACCCAAATTTCATGTACCCAAATGAATGTATGAAGAGGGTTATGGCCTTCCCATAAATGCAGAATACAGTACTGTATTTTCCTGCAGGGAAACATCATGATACCCACAGTACTTCAATGATAAAATCCAGTTTAGCTCCCCCCCCCCCGACCTTTACAGTCCTATTAATTTGTTGTCTGGTTCCTGCCACTAAAGAGAACAGCGGCAGGCCCTGCTCTTGGGAAACTGTATGTATGCTCAGGAGCCCCGCAGAGATCTGGGTTACTGTCATTATGTTGTGTTGCTTAGATTATGTATTTTTTGACAAGTAGCATCTCTTCACTCTCTAAGTCAAACATAAATGTGGGTTTTACAAAAACAAACAAGTCTAGCATAGTATTTGTGGTGTGTCTTTCAGTGCCTCTCAAGCCCTGTTTTAGTGAGCTGACATTTTAATTGCATTTCTTTCCTAGCCTTGTGTCTCTTATAAGAGGCCAAGTGGTGACTACAGATGGAACTCCACTTGTTGGAGTCAACGTGTCATTTGTCAAGTATCCAAAGTACGGCTACACCATCACTCGCCAGGATGGCACGTAAGTCTACTTGCTTCATCAGGACCTATTTAGTATGTAATATCTGTGCAGATTAGCAGATGGTGCTATCTAGTAAAACCATGTGGTACCATGCGTGGAATTCCTACTGGGCCAAAGAACTATCAAGGAAGCACAAAGTAATTTTTCACATGACATCTCGAATACTAACTGAAAGTAAATACGAAAGGGCTGACTTCTGATAATAATTTGTTAGCAGTTGGGCTTCTTTTCACAGAAACGGTATTGTATCTCTAAAAGCATTTGTGGGCTATAGCAATATCCAGCTGAGACCAGAAATATTCAATTTTGAAATGCAAGGCAAACTAACACTTGTCTGGAGAGAGGAAAAAAATGTCATTATAAAACAGTGTATTTTCTTAAAAGTTCCCATCTGCCCCTTAATCCACTATCTCTAGAGTTTCTTGAGGGCAGAACATAATCAAAAGAGTGTAATTGAATATACTTAGACAATTCCCTGCTGTGTCAAGAAATGTGTCCCCTTTCCCTGTTTATCATCTGATTTGAAATGCACAAAGTTCAGCCCAAACAAAAATACAATGTGTCATGGTTTACCTAATTTATTGGATATGGCAGTAAAGTAATATGCCTGTGAAAGAATGCATTGTAACTATTTGCTACTCTATGTCTATGAATACATAGTCAGTAAAAGTAGTTTGAAATGGAATAACTGATCAGAAACAGTGCCATGGCTGCGGGTGGTGGAAGGAGGGAGAAGATTCAAGTTTCTGATGCATAGCAACAGTACTAAGATTTCAAGGTTTTATGTAGGATGAATACTGCAGTAACAATGGAGATTCAGTCCTTTCATATATTGCATTATTCCATCCTTCAGAACACTGTATTTGTCCACAGCTACCTGCCATTCAGTGCTTTACCATATTTCGTGAATGCATTCCCATTGTTTTTTCAAGGACTATTCACAGCAGCTTCATACCAAAAGCTCCCCACCATTCAGTGCTGAACCATATTTCATGAACAGATTTGCATTGTTGTTCAAGGACTGTTCATAGCACCTCCACATTGACTGTGGGAGATCTCAAGGTTTATAATAACAAGCCTCCTTGACTCAAGAATGCAAGTGTTTGGGCTTTCCTATGTGTACTTAGGAGGAAACAGAGTCCCACTAGGGCTGTCTTCAGTTCTCAGTATATGGGAGCATGAGAACATAAGAGGAATGGTGAGAGCCTCATAATTTTAAGGATTTCATAAAACAGGAACCCAAGGAAACACAAAGCTTCTTGGAAAGTAGAGTGTTGTGTCTGTTGCTCCTCACAACTGACTGTAAGGAACAGAACACACTGCCTCCTGGGTTCAGTGACTAGAGAAAGAGATGGATTGGTATACCTGTTTCTTAGTCCAATTATGACAGCTAGTGGGCAGGGTTTGGAAGGGGCTTCAGCTCTTCCCCAGCAAAAGTCCTACTTTCCCTGGGAAGGCCCACCTCCCAATTAGAAAACCATAGGAGCCATCAAGTTCTTCTTCCAAGCAAATATTTAGTGCTTTAAAATCCTGGATAAAAACATTATCTTCATTTCTGAAAGAGATCCAGCACTGAGAGCAGTCATGCAAATTTCCCTTCATTGCTCTTTCACTGCCATCTGCCACAAGTCTTCTAATGAAAGGATGGGTCTGTCACTGCTAGGATTATATTACAAAGGCTGTAGTTAACAGTGAGCCTGTTGATATTTTGTAGATGTTATCTTTTGTCCCGTTTTAAAGCCATGTCTGTATTACTCTAAATCATTATTAAAAATTATCTAATTTTTATGCGTTTCCCCAAGGAATCCTGGGAATTTCACTTTTTTCAGGGTGCGAAGATTAATTTCATTGAGACTCACACTTGAACTGCAATTCCCAGGGCTCCAAGAAAGGGAAGGGGATGCCAAGTAGCAGACATTACTGTGCTATGTATGCTATATATGTTCATATAGTAGAACTGGTAGGTTATATCAGCATCTGCGACTCTGTTCACAATGCTTGGGTTGAACTGTCCTACAGTATAATATCGTTTTTATAAAGCAGCACAATGTGGCATAGGGCAACCCTGTGCTGATAATACTTCCATGACATAGTACAGATACAACACTGCAGTCACACTGACACATCTTTTTGCAGTACAAAACTGACAGCTCAATTGTGTATCAGATATGCAACTCTCCCCCATCCTACAAATTGGATGCATTGATTGTCTATTTGATGTGCAACCCACCAGCCAATGTTTATTGGTTCATAATCTAAAAATGACATGAAATTTACAATAACTTCTAATTGGAAACTTGTTCTATAGTTTACACAGTAAAATCCTCACATTTTGTTGCCTATTGTTGTATGCGTTGCTAGAATCTGTCATGATGTGGGCTCCACATTTTTCTAGGTTTGACTTGATCGCAAATGGAGGAGCATCTCTAACTCTACACTTTGAGCGAGCCCCATTCATGAGTCAAGAGAGGACAGTGTGGCTGCCATGGAACAGCTTTTATGCCATGGACACGCTTGCATTGAAGACTGAAGAAAACTCTATTCCCAGCTGTGACTTAAGTGGTTTTGTCCGACCTGATCCTCTTATAATTTCTTCACCACTTTCCACATTCTTCAGTGATGCTCCTGGTCAAAACCCTATTGTTCCAGAGACCCAGGTATCAAAGAAGAACGTAAAAAGGGTGTCACAAGCAGTTGATTTCTGTCTTTTGCTAACTAGTGCTCTATGGAAATTCTTCATCATGGGTCAATTCACATCTTATGGTAGCAGTCATGTTTGCAAGATTTGTTCTGGAATTTGTTCTGTACATTATGTTTGAATAGGAGTTGCTTTTCTTCAAACATTTAAGGCAGTGATTTTCAACCTTTTTCATCTCACAGCACACTGACAAGGCACTAACATAGTCAAGGCACACCATCAATTTTGGGACAATTGACAAGGCACACTGCGCTGCCAGTAAGAGGCTCACGTTCCATAATGACCCTACTAACAAATGACCCTTTCCCAAACTTCCATGGCATACCTGCGGAACATTCATGGCACACTAGTGTGCTGTGGTTGAAAACACTGGTTGAAAATCACTGATTTAAGGATCTACAACATGCCAGAGCCACAACTGGTCGTGATTCACTGACATATGTGTCTGGTGTGTTTGCCTCTGCATCTGCTTGTGTGGAGCTTGATGGAGGCATGCATCTGGGAGGGCAGATTGAGGGCAGGGTGGGGGGAGAAACTGGGGCTGGAGGGGGGTGGGACCAGTGGAGCTCTGCTCTGCCCTATTCTAAACACTGTATTGGGCTGAAAAACCCATTGAGAAGGGACTTGAGAAGCCCCATTGCGGTGCTTAGCGCTTTCCCCAAAGAGACTCCTGACAGCTTCCCAATGCCTGCTGGATACAGCAGTAGCTGCTTTGGTACTGCAGCTCCATCAGGTGCTGGAAGGCATAGGATTGGGCTGTGAGTCACCATGAAGATCAAACTAGACCAGTAGGTCCCAAATTCTGGGCTGGAACTCACCAGTAGGTCACGACTTGATTGTTGGTTGGTCATGAAACTGTCAAGCTGATAGCTGACAAGCAAAATGTATTTAGCCTTATGGAAAGTGAAACTGAGCCACATGTGTACATTTACACATGAGTAGGTGAACATGCCTCAGTCTGATTTGAAGGTTAGGCCAAGAGGACTGCAATGCCACTAGAATGGTCTCAGTCTGATGAACGCAGGCCCCATGAAATCTGATGAACTCTGAAGAAGGAAGTCTTCTATCTAAACTGACAAGGAAAATGAATTGGGCCCTATGGAAAGCAAAAGTGAGCTGCATGTGTGAATTTAGTCCTGAGTAGACAGGCATGCCTTGGCTCCTATTGCAGGCCAGGCAAAGGGGGACAGAAGGTCACCAGAATGGTCCTGATAAATGTAGAGGTCAAAAAACACTCCAGAAGGCAGCCCCCCCCCAATAGTAAAAAGGATAAAAGCAGGGACATGGGCAGCTGATAAAGTGAAAGTTGGGGGGGGATCTTGTAAAGCTAGGTGGGTTCTGATAGAGTGTCATTTTAAAAATTTGGTTCTGGTCCTAAAAATGTTGGGAATCACTGAACTAGACAATACGATAAAAATACTATCTGCCCAATGGGTGTTTTTTTCTTTTCTTAATAACCATTGCAGGGACAGGGAGAAAGCAGTTGGAACCACAGTGTATGAAAAGGAGGGGTCTGATCTATGAAGATGCTACGGGGAAATATTGATAGGCGTGAGAAGAATGCCCCCATTCCTACTTTATATTTGATTATTACAAACCTGTGTTTAAACGTACAAGACTGCCACAATCACACAGTTTTATTTCTCACTTTACAAAAACTTTATACTTACCTCTAAAAACCTTTATTTTTCTCCTGCTGACTGAGGATGCATAGATGATAAGCAGTCCCTTAATCATTTACTTTGCTTTTATTATTATTATGCTTGTTGTTCCCTTTTGGCATCCCTGTTGCTTTATACTGATTGTCAGTAGAAGCTGCAGGTTCATATAATTACAGCCTCTTGTGGCCCTCTTCCATATAACTAGCAATAAAATCTGTGGTTTTTATTTACACTTTTGCCAACCATGTGGTTTTAAAAGAAAGTCTAACAGTGACCAAAACATTATTAATCCAGAAATCATAATCTAAATTGTGCCACTGCAGGAAGGCCAAGCGAAACTTTCTCAGCAGCAGCAAAAAAAAAAAAATCATTAATCTGTAAATAAAACCCATAAACTAAACAAAAATTACCTCTCGTAAGATGCACCTTTAATGTGTTGTCTGTGTTCTCACTCAGGTTCTTCATGAAGAAATTGAAGTCCCAGGATCCAACATAAAACTCTGCTATCTGAGCTCCCGTACTGCTGGATACAAATCTCTGCTTAAGATCACCATGACCCAGTCACTTGTGCCTCTGAACTTAATTAAAGTTCATCTGATGGTAGCTGTGGAAGGACATCTCTTTCAAAAGTCATTCCAAGCATCTCCCAACTTGGCATATACATTCATTTGGGACAAAACTGATGCCTATGGACAGAAGGTTTATGGGCTCTCAGATGCTGTAGGTATGTCATCACATTCATATTGTGCAACTAATTGTGCAACTAATATTGTGGAACTAATTGTTGCACAATTAAATTACATTGACTGCAGTGCAGATAACAGTCTAGAGTAAAAAATTCTAGTCAATGTTAACTAGAAATTATCTATAGGTGACTTCAAATATTTTACTGCTAATACGACTATGTTTAACAACAACCTTTTCCACATCTCTAGTAATGGCTAGCATTTGACACTTAGGCAAATAACTAACTCTGGAGCACAGGGACAAGTCCTGTTCTACAAGCTCGAATGCCTGCTTCTTTTTTCTGCTCCCTTCATCCCAAGAATCTTATGATGTCACTGTTTCAAAAAGAAAAAACCATGAGCAAGAGGAATGCAGCACTTCAGATGAAGCACTTGAAAAGTCCGCTATGAATGTATCATTTTAGGTGTATACAGTTCAAATGCCATTAAGTACATTGTTGGCATTTTTACTGTCTAATCAGGGACTGGTTATAGCAAGAGTAATAATGATCATGAAACATTGGATAGAAAATGTTAATGTCTCAAATGGAACCTTGGAGCTGGTGGTGTAGGTATACACCACTAAAAGGGTATACAACCACTACAAGGAATGAAAACCTGCAAGACACATCATGATCAGTTCGCTTCATACAGGCCTTAGTCCTATCCGAAGGTCTTTGGGGGATCTTTTTAAAGCCATGTACACAGGAGAAGACTGTAGCAGAGCACTTAAGCAACTTCATTTTGAAACTGCAGGTGTAGTGAAACCCTCACAAGCATCAATACAAATGTCATAGCTGAAATAGGAGAGGCTGTAGGGTGAGGGGTTAGGCAAGTAGTTCCCAACCTTTAGGAGCCCACAGAGACAAACATTGGAATTGTCGTGGACCACATGCAATTCCCTTTTCCCCCCACCACAAAAAAATACAATTCAGTTTGGTAGCCCATAGAGGAGCACTTGACGAGACAATGGAAATGCCAGTTGCTGGGGGGGGAGTCCATTCTCCACCTTCTCTGGTGGTCAATGTGGAAGCATCTCACCGAGTGAGCGCTTCTCCACAGACTACCAGAAAGGGTGGAGAGTGGACCCTCCCACAGCTGGCACTTCAGCAAGCACTGGACAACCAGACAGGATGGATAATGGACTACCTACAGCTACATCTGACATTTCAGTGGTCCGTGGGAGAGTGCTCTCTTGGGGAGACACTGGAAGTGATCAAAGGTGATCTTTTTTTTTCCTGCACCTGCCCCTGTGTGTGTGTGTGTGAGAGAGAGAGTTCCATCTTGCTGCACCTTGCTGCTTGTGCTCTGCCTACAGAGGTTTTCTGTCCCCCTCCCCTCCTCAGCCTCCTCAGCCTTGGCTGGCTCAGGGGCTCCAGGAGTCTTACTGTTCCTTCAAAAGAGGAACCTCTTCCAGGGCTCCAGAAATATTTCCATGCCTGTGCCAGGTGGAGCCTTTTTGCAGTGTTTTGGGCTGCCTGGAAACTGAGCAAGAGGACAGCCAGCACAGGGCAAAGGAGGCAAAGGTGTGTGCAACTTTCAGTTCCCCCTACATTGAGACAAATCCTAAGATAAAAAATCCGTGGATAAATAGGTTGCACCTATACACCAAAACAAGAAATAAATCCACACTTCATAGTATATTTACATAGATTGGTTGGCAACCTTCAGTCTCGAAAGACTATGGTATAAGCCTACAGCACCCAGTATTCCCAGGCGGTCTCCCATCCAAGTACTAACCAGGCCTGACCCTGCTTAGCTTCCAAGTTCAGATGAGATCAGGCATCTGCAGGGTAACAGTTGCTGCCATAGATTGTCATTTTCAGTGGTTTTATTGGAATCCATAATGTTGGCAACCTTCAGTCTCGAAAGACTATGGTACAAGCCTATAGCACCTGGTATTCCCAAGTGGTCTCCCATCCAAGTACTAACCAGGCCTGACCCTGCTTAGCTTCCAAGATCAGACGAGATCTGGCATGTGCAGGGTAACAGAATTTCAGTAAACAATGAGTGGATATGAAATTTGAAGCAGGTGCAAAGTCAGTTTATCAAGGGACTGTTCAGCTTTCTCTAGCAAATTCCTCTTTTTCTAAAAGTGCCCAGTTGATAGCATATCCAGTTTTGCAGGTATCTAGTTACCATACATTGGCTGCCCAATCATATCCCCAATCTACTCTGCCAGAACTTGTGTGGTTTGCAGCATCACAAAATATGACACACTGTCACGCATTACCAGGCTGGCTCTCCTGGTGCCAGTAAGTTGACATGCAAGTGGGCAGTGGGCAGTGAGGGAAAGTAATGGGTCAAAGAAGGAGAGGATTGAAGCTGCCAGGAGGTGTGTGAGTGAGCAGAGGTGGATATCTGTGGCACAGGTGCCATCAATATCCTATGTCCCCCACCCAGCCTTGCTATATCCCCTTGTGGGGTGGGAGGGGCTGGCACAGATCTGAGTAGATCAGGGGTACTCAATAGGTGGATCGCGATCTACTGGTAGATCGCGAGGCAAAATGAGTAGATCGCGGAGTGCCGACCCCCCCTTTCAGGTGCCTCTGGGAGGAAACGCCGGGAGTAAGGCCCATTGTACTCAATGGGGCTTACTCCCAGGTAAGTGTGGCTAGGATTGCAGCCTCACAGCCTAATCCTAGGTATGTCTACTCAGGAGTAAGTCCTGTTATACTCAGTGGGGTTCAAGGTACACCAACATACATTGTACACATAAATGTTATATGTTATGATGGCGCGAACATTGTAAAAAAAACTCTGGTAGATCTCCGGGCCTTGCTGGGTTTCAAAGTAGCTCTCGAGCCACAAAAGTGTGAGCACCCCTGGAGTAGATCCATATGGCAATTGGGGGCTTTCCTGGAGGTAAAGAAACAAAGATTCCCTTACTTCAAGAAGGCTACGTCATCACCTTCCCCCCCCCCCCCACACACACACACTATAGGATGTAGGGTGCACCTCCATGGCACTGGCTGCATTGGTGCAAGTCTGGGAGATAGGATTGGGGTATTAGTGTATCATTTAATATGTGCACTGTGCTGTTTTCTGTAATCACATAACACTGAGCGTGTGTGAGTGTGTGTGTGTGAGAGAGAGAGCACATTTGAAGTGTGGAAAAGAGCTGCTAATTAAAAACTACATTCTGACTTGTTATCATAGAATATATTTTTATATTTCCCCTTCATTAGATCGGTTTGTTCATCTTCTTTGTTTCAGCTATGAAGACTGACAAGTAAATCAACTTTTAGGATCAAATTAAAGGCGCAATCCTATCCTGCACTGGAACATGCAAGCCAAGAGGCTTGCGCTATATCCAGCGCAGGATAGTGGCCAGAAGTGGCTTAGCCAGAGGCATGGGAAAACTTTTTACCTTACCCTCTGGAGGTGGCACAAGTCCGAGAAGAGCAGAGCAGCTTGAAGCTGCTTCATTCTGCCCGGTTACGGGGGTTAGGATCTGGCATAACTTCTGAATCCCAGTCCCGCTTCCCTCTCCCCACCTGCCCACTCCGGGGCCGCCAACCACCTGCCCTTTCCCCACCCAGGAACACCTCCCTCCCACCTCTCCCCTGCCTACCTCTTCCACTTGCCAGCCAGGCTGATGCAACAATCCACGGGGAAGCGGACGCAGAGCCTTATGTCAGAGGCTTATTCTCGGAGACTTATTCTCAGAGCGCCAGCCCAGCTTCCTCTCGAAGAGGCACAAATGTGCTTTACGGCACATTTGCGACCCTCCCAAGCCGCTGCAAGGAACTTGCACTGGCCAAAGTCCATTCTAGGATTGTGCCCTATGTCAAATAAGTCAAATATCTGAATATAATATTATGGAATAAAGAAGAGTATCTTAGAAAAAGTACTTTTTGGTTGGTGACAAGTTGTTCACCCACCAAGTGATGATTAATACATTTTCTTTGTTTAGTGTCTGTGGGATTTGAATATGAGACCTGTCCCAGTCTGATTTTGTGGGAGAAAAGGACTGCCCTGCTGCAAGGCTTTGAACTTGACCCCTCACATCTAGGGGGTTGGTCTCTGGATAAACATCATGTGCTTAACATAAAAAGTGGTGAGTTGACTGATTTTCCTCTTTAAATGCCAGGCCTAGTGCCCCAGAATGTAAAGTAGTGCTTGTATTGGTGTCCAACTGATGTCCCACACAGAGGTTGACTTGCAGGCCAGTCACAGGCTCAAACCATAGTGTGCACTGATATTTTCCATTCCACTGACAACTTTTGAACATGACAAAGAGACCTGTGTGTGCATTCAAAAGTCTTTTTGCATCTACACTTGTGACTTGAAATCAGGACAATCAACAGCTACCATGCTAGAAGAAACTGTGTGAATGCATCCTCATGTTTACTTTTCTCCACAAAGCTTGCTGGGAAAATATTTCTATTGAAAATGATAAATTGGCAGGGATGTTGCTCACAAATTGTTCAAGATTACAGCACAGCTGAAGCTAAGCACCTATGGAACTGATCACCTTGGGATAAAAGAACAGTATCCGTTCTTTTCCTTCAGGCCCCAACTTTCAATGAAGTATGGTTGATGTGAACAAGGGCAGGGCCTTTTTGGTGGTGGCCAGTGGCATCACTAGGGTTTGCATCACCTGGAGCGAGAGGCCACTGCGTCACCCTAATGATGAGCCTCCTTCCAAGCAGTGGGCAGGGCAATGCCCCAAGTGGTGGGCATGGTGATGTACCACTGCCCTTCCCCCATTGGTTTTTTGGCTATAACGTTTGATGGAATAGAGATACTTTGACACGGTTTGTTTCATTGCCTTCTGCATGTAATTAGGCATTGATTGATATATAGCATGATGGCATTATTCAAAAATACCAAGATTTTAAAAATTTTGGCCAGTAGTAGTCTCACACACACCCCCTTGTGTGTCACCCAGTGGTGTCCACACATCACTTGCGACACCACTGATGGTGGCACAGACTGAAATCCTGTCCCTTGGGAAATATGAGTGGCTCCCTCTCCGGTAGCATTTAAGTAGAAGGTAAAGACCTTTTTATTTCAACTAGCTTCTGCTTATGAGATTGCCTTTTCTTTCTTAACTACTGATATTGTTAATATTTTAAATAGGATATACTTTTAAAGACTTAAGTATTGTTTTATTATTTTATGCAGTAACATTAATTGTATTATTTGAACTTAAATATTTGTTGTGAAACCCCCCCCCCCCCCGGGTGTCCCTTGCAGGGGTAAGGACAGGCTAGAAATATTTTCAAATAAATTAATATAATGCAAAATTGTTTTCAAAAATAAGACTTAATGGTTCCATATTATAAATACTGCTGTAAAGTATGATTCGTCGAGATTGAAACAAGCACGATTTCTGTTTCCATTTGATTCATCATTATACAGGGGGGCTCCGAATCCCATATCTATGGATTCAGTTATCCTCAGATCGGGTCCATGGGGCCCCTGCGCGTGTGTCCCCTCCAGAGAACCTTCACCTGCATATGTGAAGGTTCCCACATGTGCAGGAAGTGAAAGGGAAATGCTTACTGGCAGCATGCAGAACTGAAATGCCAGAAGTATGTGGTTTGGGCCTGCGCTGAAAAGGGGTCTGTGACTGTGCTGGTTCCAGCCTGACCAGGCCACAACGGCCCTATGATTCAGGCAGTGAAAGGTCTTCTGTTATATATTATATCTGCTTGCTTTTCTGTTCATTGTTAGGTATTCTGCACAAAGGCAGTGGAGAGAACCAGTTTCTAACTCAACAGCCAGCCGTGATCACCAGCATAATGGGAAATGGTCGTCGAAGGAGTATCTCCTGCCCAAGTTGCAATGGGCTTGCAGAAGGAAACAAGCTTCTGGCCCCTGTGGCACTTGCAGTGGGAATTGATGGAAGTCTCTTTGTTGGGGATTTTAACTACATTCGGCGCATCTTTCCCTCTAGGAATGTCACCAGCATTTTGGAATTAAGGTAATTCTACACCATGTACGCCGTTGCAAAAGACTTCTGAATTCTGACTGTTATTTCTTTAAAGTTTCTTATACTATTGTTACTTTCATCCCTCAGTGTGCCTCCCTATTTCAGCTTAAGAGTGTAGAAACAACAACTCCAATAGTCCAGCATGTAATAGTACAGAACTCCCAATAGTTAAGAACAGCCCCGCTGGATCAGGCCATAGGCCCATCTAGTCCAGCTTCCTGTATCTCACAGTGGCCCACCAAATGCCCCAGGGAGCACACCAGATAACAAGACACCTGCATCCTGGTGCCCTCCCTTGCATCTGGCATTCTGACATAGCCCATTTCTAAAATCAGGAGGTTGCACATGCACATCATGTCTTGTAACCCATGATGGATTTTTCCTCCAGAAGTTGGTCCAATTCGCTTTTAAAGGAATCTAGCCCAGATGCCATAACTACATCCTGTGGCAAGGAGTTCCACAGACCAACCACACGCTGAGTAAATAAATATTTTCTTTTGTTTGTCCTAACTCTCCCAACACTCAATTTTAGTGGATGTCCCCTAGTTCTGGTGTTATGTGAGATTGTAAAGAGCATCGCTGTATCCACTCTATCCTTCCTGTGCATAATTTTGTATGTCTCAATCATGTCCCCCCCTCAGGCGCCTCTTTTCTAGGCTGAAGAGGCCCAAACGCCATAGCCTTTCCTCATAAGGAAGGTGCCCCAGCCCAGTACATAAGAACATAAGAACATAAGAACAGCCCCACTGGATCAGGCCATAGGCCCATCTAGTCCAGCTTCCTGTATCTCACAGCGGCCCACCAAATGCCCCAGGGAGCACACCAGATAACAAGAGACCTCGTCCTGGTGCTCTCCCCTACATCTGGCATTCTGACTTAACCCATTCCTAAAATCAGGAGGTTGCGCATACACATCATGGCTTGTACCCCATAATGGATTTTTCCTCCAGAAACTCGTCCAATCCCCTTTTAAAGGCGTCTAGGCTAGACGCCAGCACCACATCCTGTGGCAAGGAGTTCCACAGACTGACCACGCGCTGAGTAAAGAAATATTTTCTTCTGTCTGTCCTAACCCGCCCAACACTCAATTTTAGTGGATGTCCCCTGGTTCTGGTATTATGTGAGAGTGTAAAGAGCATCTCCCTATCCACTCTGTCCATCCCCTGCATAATTTTGTATGTCTCAATCATGTCCCCCCTCAAGCGTCTCTTTTCTAGGCTGAAGAGGCCCAAACGCCGTAGCCTTTCCTCATAAGGAAGGTGCCCCAGCCCCGTAATCAGCTTAGTCGCTCTCTTTTGCACCTTTTCCATTTCCACTATGTCTTTTTTGAGATGCGGCGACCAGAACTGGACACAATACTCCAGGTGTGGCCTTACCATCGATTTGTACAACGGCATTATAATATTAGCCGTTTTGTTCTCAATACCCTTCCTAATGATCCCAAGCATAGAATTGGCCTTCTTCACTGCCGCCGCACATTGGGTCGACACTTTCATCGACCTGTCCACCACCACCCCAAGATCTCTCTCCTGATCTGTCACAGACAGCTCAGAACCCATCAGCCTATATCTAAAGTTTTGATTTTTTGCCCCAATGTGCATGACTTTACACTTACTGACATTGAAGCACATCTGCCATTTTGCTGCCCATTCTGCCAGTCTGGAGAGATCCTTCTGGAGCTCCTCACAATCACTTCTGGTCTTTACCACTCGGAAAAGTTTGGTGTCGTCTGCAAACTTAGCCACTTCACTGCTCAACCCTGTCTCCAGGTCATTTATGAAGAGGTTGAAAAGCACCGGTCCCAGGACAGATCCTTGGGGCACACCGCTTTTCACCTCTCTCCATTGTGAAAATTGCCCATTGACACCCACTCTCTGCTTCCTGGCCTCCAACCAGTTCTCAATCCACGAGAGGACCTGTCCTCTAATTCCCTGACTGTGGAGTTTTTTCAGTAGCCTTTGGTGAGGGACCGTGTCAAATGCCTTCTGAAAGTCCAGATATATAATGTCCACGGGTTCTCCCGCATCCACATGCCTGTTGACCTTTTCAAAGAATTCTATAAGGTTCGTGAGGCAAGACTTACCCTTACAGAAGCCATGCTGACTCTCCCTCAGCAAGGCCTGTTCGTCTATGTGTTTTGAGATCCTATCTTTGATGAGGCATTCCACCATCTTACCCGGTATGGATGTTAGGCTGACCGGCCTATAGTTTCCCGGGTCCCCCCTCTTTCCCTTTTTAAAAATAGGCGTGACATTTGCTATCCTCCAATCTTCTGGTACCGTGGCTGTTTTGAGGGACAAGTTGCATACCTTAGTCAAGAGATCTGCAACTTCATTCTTCAATTCCTTAATAACCCTTGGGTGTATGCCATCAGGGCCCGGTGACTTATTGATCTTTAATTTATCAATGAGGTCTGAAACATCTTCTCTTTTAACCTCTATCTGACTTAACTCCTCGGTTAGGAGGGGCCGTTCGGGCAGCGGTATCTGCCCGAGGTCTTCTGCCGTGAAGACAGATGCAAAGAACTCATTTAATTTCTCTGCCATCTCTAAGTCTCCTTTTATCTCCCCTTTCCCTCCCTCACCATCCAGAGGGCCAACCGCTTCTCTGGCGGGTTTCCTGCTTCTAACATATTTGAAGAAGCTTTTATTATTCCCCTTAATGTTGCTGGCCATGCGTTCCTCATAGTCTCGCTTGGCCTCCCCTATCACCTTCTTACATTTCTTTTGCCACAGTTTATGTTCCTTTTTATTCTCTTCATCAGGGCAAGACTTCCATTTACGGAAGGAAGCTTCCTTGCCCTTCACAGCCTCTCTAACTTGGCTGGTTAGCCATGCGGGCACTCTCCTGGATTTAGTGGAACCCTTCTTTCTTTGCGGTATACACCTCTGCTGGGCCTCTATTACTGTTGTTTTAAGCAGCCTCCATGCACTCTGGAGAGACTGGACTCTTTTTACCCTCCCTTTCAACCTCCTTCTAACCAGCCTCCTCATTTGAGGGAAGTCCGCCCGTCGGAAGTCAAGGGTTTTTGTTAGAGATTTGCTTGGTATTCTTCCCCCAACGTGCACATCAAAACGGATCGCAGCATGATCACTGTTCCCCAATGGCTCAGTAACGTTTACATCTCTAACCAGGTCCTGCGTACCGCACAAAATTAAATCCAGAGTCACCTGTCCTCTGGTGGGCTCCTTGACTAGCTGATCTAAGCCACAGTCATTCAGCACGTCAAGAAATCCGGTTTCCTTATCGTGACCAGAACACAAATTGACCCAGTCAATATGAGGATAATTGAAGTCCCCCATAATTACAACCCTGTCCTTCCTTGTCACCTCCCTGATCTGTTTCCTCATTTCAAGGTCCCCATCAGATTTCTGGTCTGGAGGACGATAGCACGCCCCCAGTATTACATTGCTGCACAAGCCTGGTAATTTAACCCACAGAGATTCTACGGTGGAGTCGGACCCACCTTCAATCTCTACTTTGCTGGATTCTATCCCTTCCTTAACATAAAGGGCCACCCCACCTCCAACACGCCCCTGCCTGTCCCTCCTGTAGAGTTTATAGCCCAGGATTGCGGTATCCCACTGATTCTCCGCATTCCACCAGGTTTCCGTTATGCCCACTATGTCAATATTTTCCCTTGTCACCAGACATTCCAGTTCTCCCACCTTTGCTCGTAGACTTCGGGCATTTGCATAAAAGCATTTATACACGGAATGCCCCAGGATGGGCTGCTTATTCGCTCCTTTGTCCCCGCATCCTCTCATTTTGCCAAACCGTCTATCACATCCCATCACCCTACCTTTCCCAATTTCTTCTCCTACCCTGCCTTTGCCTTGTTGTTCTCTAACCTCCCCATCCTCATCCCAGTAATCATCTTAGTCACTCTCTTTTGCACCTTTTCCATTTCCACTATGTCCTTTTTGAGATGTGGCAACCAGAACTGGACACAATACTCCAGGTGTGGCCTTACCATCGATTTGTACAACGGCATTATAATATTAGCTGTTTTGTTCTCAATACCTTTTCTAATGATGCCAAGCATAGAATTGGCCTTCTTCACATTGGGTCAACACTTTCATCGACCTGTCCACCACCACCCCAAGATCTCTCTCCTGATCTGTCACAGACAGCTCAGAGCCCATCAGCCTATATGTGAAGTTTTGATTTTTTGCCCCAATGTGCATGACTTTACACTTACTTACATTGAAACGCATCTGCCATTTTGCTGCCCATTCTGCCAGTTTGGAGAGATCCTTCTGGAGCTCCTCACAATCACTTCTGGTCTTCACCACTAGGAAAACTTCAGTGTTGTCTGCAAACTTAGCCACCTCACTGCTCAATGCTGTCTCCAGGTCATTTATGAAGAGGTTGAAAAGCACTGCTCCCAAGACAGAACCTTGGGGCACGCCGCTTTTCACCTCTCTCCATTGTGAAAATTGCCCACTGACACCCACTCTCTGTTTGCTGGTCTTCAAGCAGTTCTCAATTCATGATAGGACCTGCCCTCTAATTCCCTGACTGTGGAGTTTTTTCAGTAGCCTTTGGTGAGGGTCCGTGTTGAACGCATCAAAATGGCCATCAGCAGATTGATGTATAGTGAGCCCATGCCCAGGTAGCCAGGTCTGATCACCCTGAGCCACTGCAGTCTTCTCAGCTATATCAGTGGCACACCAGCCTGTCGAAGACCCCCCTGCACACCCCAGCCCTACCAGGAGGTGTAAGAGTAGCCATCTGTGCCCACTGTCAAAGGTCACCCCAGCCCTGCAACCGCACAGCAGTCTCCCTCCCACTCCCTGCAAACTGGAGCCCCTGGAAAGGCGGTGCATCACTTAGCTGGCAAGAAAATTAGTCAGCATTACTTCTCCCCATTGTCCGGCGTATCTGATAATCCAGCATCACCTAGGTCCCAAAAGATGATAGATTACTGAAAATCTACTATATTTGATGACACAGAGAGATAGAACTGGGTTTCAGCTGCATATTGGTGACAGCCAGCTCCAAATTGCTGGATGATATCTCCCAGCAGTTTCATGTATATACCAAGTAACACAGAAGAGATGTTTGAACCTTTTCGTTTGCCACAGGCAAACAGACCAGGGCACTGGGTAAGAGACTCCCAGCACTACCATCTGGGACCTCTCAGCCAGAAAGGAGTCACTGCAAAACAATGTCCAAACCCCAAACCAGCCAGTCATCCCAGAAGAATACCATGGTTGATGGCGTCAAAAGTCACTGACAGGTTCAGCAGGACCAACAGGGACATACTTCCTTATCTGGCCCTGGTGGAGATCGTCCACCAGGTGAACAAAGCTGTTTCCAACCCAAAGCCTGGCCTGAAATAAGATTGAACGGAGTCCAGATAATCTGTTTCATCCAGAAGACCCTGGAGCTGGGACACTACTACCTTCTGGTATTCTCAATTGTAAAATGACTCAGGTAGCAATCTGGGAAAGAATTCCACCTAAAACTTTGGAGAACTGGACCAAACAAAACTTACTCAGTGTAAAGCAGCACCTTATGTGTTTGCACTCAAGGGTCCTGCAAAATAGGTTAAATTTTTGTACCTTGGTAAAATGAGGCTGAGAGAAAATGACTTATCTGGCTCAGTGCTACACAGTGATTCCTTAGCATTCTAAGGGCACAATCCTAACCCCTTATGTCAGTGCTTTCCAGCACTGACATAAGGGCAATGCAGCTCTGAGTTAAAGGGACAAACATTCCCTTACTTTGAGGAGGCCTCCGTGAGTGACACCCAACTGCAGGTTACAGCATATGTCCCATTGGCACTGCAATGCCAGTGCTGGGAAGCACTGACATAAGGGGTTAGGATTGCGACCTAAGCCAAGTTTCTAAGCCCATCCTCTTTGTCCAAATCAAGGTAGAGTCTAAATTCATCTCCGTTTGATTTTCAAATACTAGTAGGTACGGAGATGTAAGTGACAAGACTTCCACTTCAAGGCACTGTACAAAGTGCCTGTACAAAGAGTAAGATGCAATACTATTGCTGAGATGAATGTTGATTAATACAGTGTAGATTTACAAAGCAGAGTGTCTCTTTGCTCTGTTATGAAACAGCTCTGCTGATCAGTTAGAAGACAGGTGAGATGAATGGCCATACTGTCAGCAAAATCTGCTTTAAGTGACAACTCTGGGGACTGACGAGGAAAGCCAGTTGCAGGGTAGAGATGGGCTCAAGGTGAAGAAAAAAAACCAGACTTTTGGTTTAGTTGTTTGACTAGAAAGGATATTAGCACATTTCACTTTTGTCAGGCCTACACCTCACCACACCTGCTGACAGACAGCTGCCAACTCCTTTCACTGTCAGTATAAAAGATGGACATTTTTACACATGACATTTTTCAGTGATCTGGAAAGTTTCTTACAAAAAATGCCTTGAGGGGCTATTGCAGCAAGGAATTGTCTTGTGACTGCAATACCTTCTGTTGTGCTTCATCCCAGAATTGACCTAAGGCTAAAGTCAAAAAGAGGTTTCCTTTCCTGCATCTACTTGTAGAATAAGAAAAAAAAAAATGCTATATTTGCTTTAAGATCTCTTCTTCAGCTAACTGTTCTCTTTTTTCTTTGTTTTGTGTTGTTTCCTTTCTGTAAAGAAATAAAGAATTTAAACATAGGTAAGACCAAGAACAAACTCCTGTTATCATTTGTGATATTGTTTGTTTGCTCTGTTGTGTTTGCTTTTTGTGTTGTGCTTCTTGTGGAATGTTCTGTTTTTAAATGTATCACATACAGCAACATTTATGTGCTAATTGTGTGTTATGAATATGATCAGCGTTAGCAATTATACAATGCAGTCAAAAAGCAACCAAATAAGTTCTGACAGCAATTAGGAATGTCTAATGGAATGCAAGTATAATGAACCCCAAGCTAACTTTTGTAGGAGCACTTCTCCCTGCAGTCTGTAATTGATCTAAATGGTTGAGGCAAACTACAGGAGTGGCTTTTGTAAATGCTGGAGAGAGTTCAGAAAGGCACTAATGAACTGGAAATGGGTCAAAAACTCATTTCCAACTCATTAATGAATTTTTCTGGATTGTCTTCCCCCGCCCAGCTTTAATACAGTGTTATTAGTTGGTCAATCTGTTGGGCAGATTGTATCCAACCATCGGTTTCATTCATTATTTTAAATAGAATTTAAATACATTTGTGAAAGGGTTCACTCCTCTCTAGGTGAGTGTGCCTGCTTCACTCTTTGGATAGATATGTGTAGATCATCTTCCCACACATTTTTCCCTTTAGGCTAGACAGTAGAAAGAAGCACAAAATGCAGTTGCATTAAGTACTCGTGCATCTGCTTGCTGGCATTTCTGGTGACTTTTGGAGCTGCCCATTGTCAAAGTTAATTTGGGAAGCATTTTGACCAAGCTAAATACAGTATATTGGTCTAGGATCAAACTTGACCCCTGAGAGATTGTAAGCCTCCTGCTGTATTTCCTGCATGTAATTGCTCTTTCTCTTTCCTCTTCCTGTTCATGGTGAATGAAACATATATTACAAATTAGCAATCATGGAACTGAGCTGCTGAAATGAATATTGAGGGTCCTAAATGAGTTTTATGGGTATGCTAGGATTGCTCAGAGAGGCTTAGTAATAACTGTTGCCAAAAGAAGGCTACTTCCTGCCTTTTCCCTCACTTCCTGTTCTGCTGCTAAGTACTGTCATGAGTCTGTCTAGATTCTGTACTGTTGTTCATCCTGCTGTAATCACCTAGGTGCTTGTGCCAGACAAAAACTCATACCATGTACCAAAGGCTACAGATGTCCTTGATCAGTACATAATCTTTGCCAGCAGTATAAGAGGAATACCTGTTTTTACAGAACAAAATCTGGTCTTTTATTATTAAAGAAGAATATTTAAGGATAAGGAAGGAGGAAGTAAGAGAGAGCCAAAGAGTTTGCTTAAGAATTTTGTTGTGATAATGTCTGTGCGAACAAAGAATTTTCTTAGAACCCTTAAAGCAGGGCTTTTTGCACTGGGGCATTGTGTTGCCCCAGCCTATGGGTCCTGGCCTGTTTGCCTTTAAGGGGTGGGGGCAGCTAGGAGGCAGGGAGAAGGCAGCGGCACAATCTGGGGATTGCGCTGCTGCCTTCCCCCTGCCCCTGTTACCTCACCCCCTGCCCCCGCAGGAACTTACTGTGGCTTTCAAATTCCCACAGCCTTAAAGGAAAACTCTTCACAAGACATACAATAAATTAATTTTTTTTAAAAAGAGCAAGAGTATTAACCAATGTCAAAGGAACAAGGGCAAATGTCCAGAGTGCTACACCTGTGGGGGTGGTGCCACCTGTCATGTCTCCCCCACCCATTTATTTATTTATTTATTTATTTTAAAAAGCTGCACCAGCTTCTTTCACTTAAAAAACAAAAACATCCTCCTGAAGGAGGAGGGGACGGTATGGAATTGTGCCTGGAGTGGCTGCAAGTTGTGGCCACTCGGGCTGCGATACAGCACTGCTCTGCACCCCCCCCCCATAGCAGCTGTGGCAACTCCTGGCACACTGCCACTCTAGGCCAGCTCTTGTCTTATAAAGGAGGAGGGTAGCAGCCCAGAATGGCGCTGAATCGCAGCCGCAGTGGCCCCAACTTGCAACCACTCCAGGAGCAATTCTGGGCCACATCTTGCGCCTATGGAGGAAACTAATGACACAGCCCATAGCGACATCACCCAGGAGTGGCAGCTGCATCTTTTATCTCCTCTGAGGGAATGAAAGATGCAGCCCAGAGCAGTATTGCGCCAGGAGTGGCAGCCACTCCTGGCGCAATGTCATGCCACTCTGGGCTGCATCATTGCTCTTCTTGGAGTGGCATGGAATCACGTCGGCACGATTCTGGAAGTGATTGCAGTGACATGATGATGCCACCAGAATTACTTCTGGGTCAGGAGTGCAGGGGCAGCAAACTGAGAGGCGGCCCTGGTGGTGAAAAGCCAGGACCGTCTCTGCTCTACAGCAAGTGTGCTTCTAGGAGCCCTGGGCCCTGAGATGCCTTCAAGGGCTCCACAAGCCTACCATGAATGGCTGACATCTGCTTAGAGCTGAGCCTCTCCATGCATGCACCAGCAGTCTGTGGCTTCTTGAGAATCTGTGTGTGTGCTGGCAGGGGGTCCCTGAGACTCTCTATGAGCGTAAAGTGCCCCAGAGACCGAAAAGTTTGGGAACTGCTGCTCTGGGGTTACCTATCATTGTCACATGTTCTAAAAGCTAACTACTAAACCGATATAAAGCATAGAGGTTAGAGTTGTAGCAATTTAGTACTCTGGTGGCTAAAAACTGTCATTAGGGGGTGATCACTGGAGGTCTCCAAGAATCACAGAGAAGGATTTAAACAGTTGTAAAATTCACTTTCCCCATAGTGCAGTAGCAAGAGCTCCTGGTCAACATGAGTAGTTTACTGCATCCCTAGCCTTAAACCTCATCAACCTAGAATTGTAATGCAATTACACTGTACCAGTGACGGCCAACAGTTGGGGCTAGTGAGCAAAAAGCTGCTCATCTGGTCCATGCTGACTGAGCACCTTATTCTAGGTTACTTTTAAGCAATTAAGAACAGAAGAGCCTTGATGGATCAGGCTAAGGGGCCATCTTGTCCAGCTTCCTGTATCTCACAGGGGCCCAGCAGATGCCTCTGGGAGCATACAAGACAACAAGATACCTGTATCCTGTTGCCACACCGCTGCATCTGGCATTCAGTTATTCTTTGAAATTGATAGACTCCTTGGGTGTGAGTAAAGAGTCAGAATCAGAAACAGCTCTTCCTCTGAGCCAAAGAAATCTTTCCCAGGACAGTTTTAGCTTTGAAGAGACTAGGAACTGTTAAAATGTGTAACATTCTAGACTAGGGCAGGAGAGGTTAAGGTCAGATGTACACTTCATGAGGTGCTTGAATATTTCACATTTCCCCCACCCTTTTTTTTATACTGCCCTTCCTCTAAAGAGCTCAGGGTAGTGTGCACAGCTGCTATCCTCCTTTTGTCCTCACAACAACCCTGTGAGGTAGGTGAGGCTGAAAGAAAGTGACTGGCCCAAGGTCACCCAGGAAGCTTCATGGCTGAGGGAGGATTTGAACCTGGATCTTCTTAGTCTAAGTCCACCTACCAAACCACTACACCACCCTGGCTCTTTTACTAACTCCTCTATATTCCCCTTAATTCCCCTTTTATTAATTTCTTTTATTAATTCCTCTTTATTAATTTATTTTATTATATTAATTCCCCTTTTCAGAATACTGCAAACTGTTTGGGGCTCAAGCAAGCCAAATTTCGTATCGCCCTCTTCCACTGTCTCTCCCCTTTCCCAACTGGTTCTCCCCTTCCATCAACATTTCATCATTAATGGAGGGTAATAAACATGCTCAGTCCTCATCATGTCGAGCGTGTGCATGCAAGTGCATGTATTTAAGAAACTGGTTTTATGGTTTCTGTCTCAATATTACCACAAACTTATCCTTTCTTTGAGGATGCCTGGTGCATAACCTTGCCAATGGATTTTTCCCCCCAGAAATCTAAGAGCATGGCCCTTAGAGACCATTAAATCTAGCTGCAAAGAAAAAAAACCTTAAACATTCTCTTTCTTCCTTTGTCCAGCTGATTCTCTATTGCTTTTCAAGAAAAAGCATTTGCCCAGTATCACCCGGGACTGGCATCTACCTAGATCTTGTTTTTAAGTACTCATTAAATCTGCCTGCTATTAGCCAGGCATATTTGTGCAGGAGCTTCTCCATTCAGTCTAGTTGTATATTTGAATAGCTGAGGTTGACATTTCTAAATTTGCAGGTGGCTCACTGGCTCTACACCTCGAACAGCTGTCAGAACAGATTTATTAGAAATAAGGTAATATCTCAGGACATCCACCACCCTACGGTATAAGAAAAATAGCTCAGCAAAAGAATAGCTGAGCTTATAGTCCAGTTTGGGGGCTTGCTTTTGTTTTAGCTGCACGGCTAGCACTGCCAGCTTCTGTGAATGGTATGACGGGCTTTGTCTGGTATAAGGGCAAAGAAGAATAAGCTCTCTTCAAACTGAGTCATGTGCTTGACTGCTATGGCACCATCTTCCTGATGTGAAGTAGTTTTAATGGCACCAGGCACGGCTTGTAGCACCACAGTTAGTGCAGAATTCTAACTGGCCAATTATACCTCTCGACTAAAGAAAGCATTCTCAAGCACAGTGGTGGTCCTGGGGGAGTCAGTGGGGTAAAAGCCCTGGAGCGTCATGCCTGTGGGGACTGCACTGCCATGGCACTGCAGCCGCCTCCACCCACCCTCTGGAGCCCTTCTGAAGGCCAGGGATGCCCCACACTCATCAACAGGTGCTCCGAAAGTCTTCTGAGGCCTCCATGGTGCTGCTAAACAGTACTTTTGGTTTAACGGCACTCCAGAGGCCTCAGAAGGCTGTTGAAGCTTCCATGGACATTGTGCGAGGCTTTGTACTGCCTGTAAGTCTCCTCTCGAAGAGGGATGGCGGCAGCGGTGCTGTCATGTTGCAGTTGTGTGCTCCAGGGCGGCTCAAGCACCTTATTTCAGGTTAGTGCAAGCAGTGCTTTCAGTTAGAATTTGACTAGAGGTCCAATAGGACCATGTGTTAGGGAGGGATGACAAGTTATCAATACCTGCAGTGTGGCAATGTGACTCACTTGTATCTAGAAAACACCAATACACTTTCTCAGGATGGGTGTGGGAAGAAACCAGTGCCTGTTGCCACATCAGTGTGGGGGTTCTCTAAGACCAGAAGACACTGGTAGAAATATGTCCAAGGCATTGGACCTAAAGCAGGCATTTGCAAGCCACACCTGCTTCCAAAATGGATTGCATTAGGAACATCTATCTGATCCACTCCTCCATAAACTCCTGCATGCACTCAGGGCTACTGACACATTACTTTTTCCAGCTGAGACGTTTCTTTCTTCTGGGAACATGTGTTCTGAAAAACACACATTCACAGTGTCGTTTGAGTGACAGTGAGAACAGAGCTTTGTCTGAGCTAAGGCTTATCACAGCTTAACCTCAAGCAGTGGTGTCACTAGGGTTTGTGTCACCTGGTGCGGGAAGCCAGCGCATCACCTCCATGATGGACCTCCTTCCATGAAGTGGGTGGCAGCACCCCAGGCTGCACCATTGCCCTGCCCCTACTAGTTTTTTGGTTATAACTTTTGATAGAATAGAGATATTTCAACACAGTCTGTTTCATTCTACATGCAGTTATGCATTGAGTTGATATATAACATGATGGTATTATTCAAAAATACCAAGATTGTAAAAATTTTGTCCAATAGTGGTGTCACCCCCTGTGCATGTCACCCAGTGTGAACTGCACCCCTCCCCAGCAACGCCATTGGTCTCAAAGCTTATGTCTAATGCTCAGTGAAACAATAATAAAACAAATTGTAAAACGGAAAGCACTTCTGAGCATATGCAAAATTCATTTCTCTTGACCTTGAGTAACCAAAACAAGGAAGCAAAGATTCTAGCTCAAAACGATGTTATACAGTAATATTTTAGGAACAGTCAACCCCACTATCTCTCATTCTCAAAATTAAAAACTGGATATCTTTTTTGCTTGACTGGTTTGTTATGTCATGGATTCACAGATCAGGAAGCTGATACATGCTGTCACTTTCCCGTCTGTGTTCCCAAAGTTTTTAAAAAAATGCTCCATGTCTATTCCAGCATTGCAGAATAACAACTGCAGCATAGAATTTCATATCATCAGCTTTTCATATCAGATTGTGGATAAAGTCAGACATGCTGAAGTGTGGCAAGAAGTGTTTTAAACACGCATTCCTTGCATTTAAAAAAAATTGTTTGAGGGCAGAAAGTGTGGGTCAAAACCACTGCAATCACACAGTGCAATCCTATGCACATCTATGCCAAAGTAAGGCCCATTCAGTTTAATGGGACTTACTTTCAGGTAATCGTGCATAGGATTGCAGCCTCAGAACAATCTCTCTCTGCCCATCATAATGTGTGAAGTGTCCATAATATAGGATTCAACAGAGCAGGTAAAAGCTGTTTAGAGCGTCTTCACTCAGTTTTAAGCTATTTAATTCATTACATTTAATTTTATTCTTTTTAATAACTAAAGTTGCTTCCATGCTAGATCCCTGTAGTGCTGCTGAGGCATTGCTTTTCTGAGAGCAAAACAGAGAGAAGCAAAAATTCCATACAGCACTTACAATAACACTGTTTTCTCCATCACAAACTTGCAATCTCCTATCCAAGGGTAAGATCTGAATATATGTTTATTCAATAGTAAGGTGCTTAGCCGAGGATCTGGTTTTCAGCCATATAATTAGTAATTCTTTCCCATTTGGTGTGGTTTAAAGGTTCTTGCTTCTCGCACCAGACAACATTGAAATCGACCTTGTAATTAAATGTTTCTCCAATTGATTTTGACCTTTTAATTATGTTGTAGTCACACCAGTCTTGCTATATGCTTTATCTGCACATTTGTGCTTTAGGAAAAAAAAATGAAGTCAGAGTTGGAGCACTAGAAGACCACGTTTTCCTCTGCCCTTCAAGGTGGAGAGATTATCTACTCAGCTAGGTGGAGCTGCCATTGTTATTGCAGAATGAAGAAGGCAGGCATGGCTAATGCTGCAGAGGGACAAATGTGCTTATCTCCTGATGGCCCTAGAGCATTTTTCCCTTTCCTACTTTGAATTGATAACATATACACCCACACAAACACCCAGTGTCCTTCACCTGATGGCATGGAGTGAAACAGCCATTCTTCTCCTTGGCCACCTCCAGCCACCATCTCCTGTTGTCCTTCCCACCTGCTTTCTATTCTATAGCTGCAGAAGTGCACAGGAGTCTCTCACTCACACTGAGCAGTAGGGAATTTTCCAGACAAAGCCCTGTTGATGTCACTTGCACTCCCTGCTTTCCAAGCATTTTGGCAACTTTCCTGCCAAGCAGCTTTCTGCTGCTTTCCAAGCTCCTTGACAACTCATGAGCCATGAATTGCAGACTCCAAAGGATAGTAGGGTGAATCTAGTTAGTGCTGAGCCACAGAAACGTTTGGAAAGCCACAAGAGGCACTGCTGCTTTACAAACTATCTGTACCAGTGCTCCAGCATCAGTCCCCTGCTTTCCACCCCCATTTGAAGCCATCTTTAGTGAGAAAAAAAATTCATTTTCACTGCCTCATTTGTGCTTCAGCACAATAGTAATATAATTTAAAGAAAATGAGAAGGAATACTTCAATGTGATATAAAGGGAATGCAAGTCAGATCAATGGCACTTTGCGTGTTCACACATAGAAGGCTGGCACTGCCTTTTTGTGCAAAATTAGAAAAATCGCCACAAACCTGTTTAAAAACAAATCTGTTTTAAAAACAGATGGGAACACAGTACAAGAAAACTATTGGATTGTGTGGCCTCTCCATAAAAAGAGAGAGAATAAAGGAAGACACTTCTAAATAGAAGGGCTAACTGTGGAGGCAGCCAGAGACTGTCACTGCCTGGCTTCTTCTAAACCCAGGCATGCATTATCATTTGCTACCATTTTGGAATACTAAATGGCAATGTTAACCTCAAACAACTGCTGTCTGACCATCTTATTATAAAGAGCTACAAAACTCTTTATAGAAAGTTTCTATAGGATGAGAAGGAAAAGGACTGCAATTAAAAATTATGAGACTATTCATCTTTTATGTAGCTTCAGGGCAGGCTATGGTGTGTTCTATTATTTGGCATGGTGGAAAGAAAAGGAAAAAGATTTTTACAAGGAAGCACAGATGCTGTCCTTTTTTGGAGAACTAATTTATAGCTGCTTGTCATAAGCCACATCGCACTGACTTCTCACATATTTTGAGTTTGTGCCTGCATTATTTTTCAAAGCACGGTAACCAAATGAAACCTCCAGCCTCTGTAAAATCCAAGGATTCACAGCAGAGATAAAAAAGAATTCCATAAATGCAGTTAATGAGAACCATATATATCCTGAGAGTTTGCATGATTAAGCTGTAAAACTGTCTTATTCCCAGTTTTCTAAGAGATTTAGAACTATCAAATATTCAAAGGAAGGCTACCTAGAAGCCAGGATGGATTGGTCATATATAAGACAGGCAGTGCCAGGTAGGCTTTTAAGAGCTAGTCTCTAACATTTCACAGCCCTGTCCTGTGCATCTTTACTCAGAAGTAAGAAGGTCAGTGGAACTTGCTGTTAAGTAAGGGTGTGCAACTGCGCTGTGAAATGGGGCACCTTTTCAGAGTTTATTAAACTAAGTAAATGGCTCAAGTGGCTGTGTTTTATCTAACAACTTCTGCTGAGATTTTTCTATTTTCATATTTTTATCCTGCTCTTTATCCAAGAAGTTCAGGGCGACGTGATGCTAAAAGATAGTGTCTTGCCCAGAGATACTCAGTAATTTTCATGACAGAGAAAAGATTTGAACCAGGTCTCCCAAACTAAGTACTGGAAGCAAACTGAAGATTAAATAGGACTAGCAAATGGATTCTGGCAAACCTGATGTTGTCCTGTGTGGGTTTTTGCACCATTAGACAGAAGAGTAAGGAACCGACATTGCCATTAGTTTCAGTGGAATCCATTACATTTTCTGCCAAGGCCACTTCTTGTCATATCTCACAACATCCTTGGCCAGAATGCCTTCAAGGAAACTGGTGTAACAATCATATTTTTTCTTTTCTGTTCTAAAGCAACAATCCTGCCCACAAATACTACCTAGCAGTTGATCCAGTTTCGGGTTCGCTGTATGTCTCTGACACCAACAGTCGTCGCATTTACAAAGTCAAAACCCTGACTGGTGCAAAAGACCTCACTGGTAACTCTGAAGTGGTGGCCGGGACAGGTGAGCAGTGCCTGCCTTTTGATGAAGCCAGATGTGGTGATGGAGGGAAAGCAGTGGATGCCACTCTAATGAGCCCACGAGGTAAGGGATGTCAAAGACGGCACAAATTATTATCTAAAGCTAGATTGGATCTGGTATAATTATCCAGCAATTAAATCATTGCTTGCTGAGTTATTTTTATTCTGTGGTTTAATCACAGTAATTTAATCACAAGTATTTCCTGCCTCAAATGTTGTCTTAGGGTTAGGTTTTATTTTTTTGTTTGCTTTCACTGAGAGTGAACTACTGGCCTTGGACTTTATTTCCCCTGCTAATGCAGGACAAAATGTGATTTAACTGGATGCTTTCTACTGTGAAGAGGAAGTGCAAACAAGAAGAATTGTCTGAAATGTGTTTCAGAGGCATGGAGGAAATGCAAATGTGCCTCTTATGTTTTAGATTTTGTTTGGGCAGTGGTGATTGGTAATGTTTGTTCTATATCCTGTTTCTTAAAGAAACAAACACTCGTCATTTTCTGTCTTGCCAAGATATCGTTTTTCAAAAAATGAAAAAAACAGATGGGATAATGATTATGTTAAGGCCCAGTCTATGCTTTTTGAAATTTTTTTAAAAATGTAACCTAAGTGACTATGCTTTGACTAATAAAATGAATGAAACCAGAGTAGAACTAGGTGTGGCAATTATTAAATCAGAAAATTCTGCATATGGAAAGTGTATGAATTCTTCTTTAAGGATCTCAAAAATTAAATGACTGTTCTGGTGAATTTGAAAGGCACAATTACAGCTAACCACAGAAATCTAAAAAATGCCATCCATTCAAATTGTTTGATATCCTTCCATACAAAAATATTTGATGAACTTTAGTTGAGAGTTGTATCTCTCTACTTAAAAAAAACAAATCGGGAATCCTCTCAACTTTTCGATAAGATGCATTTTCTTAAATTGTTTAAATTAAATTTGTGTTGCAAGTACCATTGTCTTGCAATATTAATATATTAATATATGGCTGCCTAGAACAGCACTTTTGCTGCAACAGTGTATTGGGGTTTTTTTTTTCTTTATTTAAGCAAACCTATTGCATGCTTCTGTTGCTGGGGGAAGGATGACTCATTTAAAGGATAGGGAGGTAAAGAATGATGATGAAACAAGCAAGGAATACCAGTGGACTTATCAGCAAGTAGGCAAAGGGTCCAATGGACTGTGATTAGGAAGGACCTGAGTGCTAGACCTCACTGAGAATGTAAGAAGCAAATAGAACTATCCAGTATATTTTGAAGGAGACCCACCCAAGTTCCTGGGCAGATCATCCTCTTAGTTGTGAAACATTTTTTTAAGATGCTCAAGTAAAGAATACCAATATGTATAATAGTACATATTATTCCTCTTCTCATCTACTGTTCTCATCCACTGTGAACTCAACCCATGGAAGGCTCGAGCTATATAAATGTGAATAAAAATTGCACAACAGCAGTGCCTGATGGACTGCACTTCTTGTATTCAAATGCATATCTTTTTAATCAGAAACAAGTAATAATACTTTTCTGTAAAACTGAAAAGTAAAACTAGGGCTGCAATCCTAGCCATACTTACCTGGGAGTAAGTCCATTGATTATAATGGGACTTACTTCTGAGTAGACATACATAGAGGATTGAGCCCTGAGTTTGTTTATATAGGGAACAAGGAAACATAAATTAGTAATGCTAACTTGAAAACTAATTTGTTGAAAAATTTAGAATAAGAAGACTTCACTGACTCTAGTGAAGCCGTAGCTTTGTATTGGCTGAAATGGATGGATTAAGCCTATGCAATCAGGAGCAGATATTTAAGAGCGACAGCCACAATCATCTGTGTTCATGATACATCTGTCGCCAAAAATGAGGACAGACTTCTCTGCTTTCTTTGCACCCCGATAGGAATTGCAGTGGATAAGTATGGCCTTATGTATTTTGTTGATGCTACAATGATCCGGAAAGTTGATCAGAATGGAATCATCTCAACTCTGCTGGGCTCTAATGACCTAACTGCTGTTCGGCCACTAAGCTGTGATTCCAGCATGGATGTCACCCAGGTACAGTGTTACTTCCTGTTCGCTTATGTCCATAATAAAGCAGATGGCTTTTTATTTTGGCTAACTGCCAACTGCTCTCTCCAGGAATACTGTATGTTATATTCACCTGGGAGGGGGAGAAAGGATTTGGAGAGTACTGATGATAATGATGACATACAGTGTAAGATGCCTTTAACATAATTACTGAAAGGAAAAAGCTGCCTTCTTTGCAATGGCTTATGCACATCAGTGATAGTGAAAAAGAGCTATGGTAATGCTGGATTTAATTGGCTTAATTTTTCCATAATTCTTTCAAGCATTTTGTATTAAATATATAATTATCCAGCATATCCACACTATGTAGTTTTAACACATAGTGAAAATAAAGCTGCTAAGTGAACTATACATATCTTTGTTCCTTGGTTTGCTCAGTGAAGTCTTTAACAAATTAGCTGCTCTTTCCCATACAGTCCATATGCATTCAAAGAAATGCACGTGTCCAGTTTGTTTTCACAGCAGTCCTAATTTGTTGTGCCTCTTTTAGGTGCGTCTGGAGTGGCCTACCGATCTTGCTGTCAATCCAATGGATAACTCTCTGTATGTCCTGGAGAACAATGTCATTTTGCGGATCACCGAGAACCATCAGGTTAGCATCATTGCTGGCCGTCCAATGCACTGCCAGGTTCCAGGTATAGACTACTCCCTCAGCAAACTGGCCATTCATTCTGCACTGGAATCAGCCAGTGCCATTGCCATCTCACACACTGGAATTCTTTACATCAGTGAGACAGACGAGAAAAAAATTAACCGTCTTCGCCAAGTCACTACTAACGGCGAGATTTGCCTTCTTGCTGGGGCAGCTTCAGACTGTGACTGCAAAAATGATGTCAACTGTAATTGCTATGCTGGTGACGATGCTTATGCTACTGATGCCATCTTAAATACCCCATCCTCCTTAGCTGTGGCACCAGATGGCACTATTTACATAGCAGATCTTGGAAACATACGTATCAGGGCTGTCAGCAAAAACAGACCTATCCTTAACTCTTTCAACCAGTATGAAATTGCATCTCCAGGAGAGCAAGAATTGTACGTCTTCAACATTGATGGCATCCACCAATATACCCTCAGCCTTGTTACAGGAGAATATATATATAATTTCACCTATAGTGCTGATAATGATGTGACTGAAGTGATTGATAACAATGGCAACTCCCTAAAAATTCGACGGGATACCAATGGAGCACCACGTCATTTTCTAATGCCTGACAATCAAATTGTGACTCTGGCTGTTGGCACAAATGGTGGTCTTAAGGTAGTGTCGACCCAGACCTTGGAACTTGGATTAATGACCTATCATGGGAACAGTGGCCTCTTGGCAACAAAAAGCGATGAGACAGGATGGACAACCTTTTATGAGTAAGACTGTTTTCAAAATAATGTTGCACATACCTTGTCTGTCCAAGTGATGGACACACAAGGCCATCACAATGAGAATATTCAAGAACAAAGGCATGTTCTGCACTCACCCATCCCTCCTCCCCTGAATGCCAACCTGAGCCTCCAGTTTTACATACATGTTCTTATTTGGCATATTTTAGTGTGAGTGCTTTTTAGGGATTTTCTTGCAACAAATTTGTAACATTTTCACAACCAAATCTGGCAGGAGGAGGTGGTGGCAAGAATTGGGTGGGGATGGGGTTATACAGTTATACAAAGTTGAGAGGATCCATCCTGTAAATTAACTGATGCTCTGCATCCCAGGCTTCTTGCTTTGGATAAAAAGAATGTGTTTTTAAACTGCATGTTAAAACAATTCTATGCAGCCATGTTGTTGCCTCTTTAGAATGACAGCTAAGATTTGAAATGAAACGTACTGGTAGTAAATTTCAGTGTAACACAAATACTTATGAAGATGCCAGGCAGAATCTGCCATGGCATTCAGATGGTTTGGATAACATTGCTACTATTGTGGGTGCTCCTTGTAGGAGCAGATGCTCTAATGCTCAGCAGCCTGAAATGCGGCTGCATATTTCTAGAATTTAGGATGCCTAGGTTTGCACAGCAAATCGAAGACTAGGATATAACTTTGTTAAATATTGCCTGAACTGGCAACAAGGTTTCTTCTCTGACTTGCTGTGCCCAAAACACAACCTAATGAATTATGGTTACACCCCACTAAGTTTCCTCTCTCCAGGGATTTCAATATTGCAGTTTCTTTAGAACTCAAATGACAAGGCTTGCTGTTCAAATGTCAGGATATTGGTACCTTGCTCCATATGGGCAGATAAAGCATTGATTAACTTTACTGATTGCTCATTCCTGAGATTGGTGAGGAAATTAGTTCCCAAGGTATCTGAAAAAGCTCAATGTGACTTATTTATTTAAAGGGAGGCCAACATTTTTAGTAGTTTTGGAAACTGGTTGGTTAGAGAGACTTGCAGCAGATGAACGATAAAGTTCTAAGCATGTTTTTAAAAAACAAAACAGAAGGTGCAAAAGCAAACCACAGTCTCATTAAACATTATCTTTCTCTTAATTGTCTGCAATTGAATTGAACTGAACTGAATTGTAGAATTTCTTCAAGTAAATGCCTTTCAGTGAAAAATTTCATGAAAAATCATGAAAAATTTCCAGAAAGGCTTATCGCAGAGGTGGCTGCTGCTAAATGCATTTACCAACCAAATACATTCTCTCTCCTTGTCCCTTGGGTGCCATTTTATACACATCCACAAAGCAGATAATTACAATTTATAAGAAAAAATCCCAATTTGCCATATGAAGTAGTAAACTGCTTACTTATGAGTACATTCCCTATCACGGAAGGATCCATCCTGCTGTGTGAATTGAAGCATTTTCCAGAGAGCTGGTCTGCTTCTAATGAAGGACAACAGTATATCTGTTGGCTGGGAAACTTCCATTTTAAGCAGGAGACTGGAGCTTCCTATCTATATGCACCCCATTGACCTTTCACTTTGTATGAGCATAAATGTACTCATGTTCCTCATAATGTCTCTTCAGACATGAAGTAGAACCTCATGGTGAAATGAATTTCTCTTAAATGAGCAATCCAGGAGGAACATTAATCAGTAGTGAGGATTTTATCTGCTTTTCCTAGGAATAAAGCAATGCAGACATGCCCTATGCAAGTTCCTTTCCAAATCTTGTATTCTGAATGCCATTTGCCTCAATTGGTGGCATATTTCTGGCCTTGTATTATTAATGGCTGATTGGCACCTTGAAACCCCAAACCAAACAAATATAACTCAAGGGCATAAACAATAGCTGATGTGGTTAAAAATTTAGCTATATTTCAAGGTATCCACATTTTCAGTTTTTAGTGAAGTCTAACTATGAAGCAGGATTGCACTGCCATCTGCTGACCTTTTTTAGTATGGTTACTAGTAATCAGGTTTGCCTGTTTCCATAGACTTTACTGATAAAGTTGCATCGTTATTTTCTGAACTATGAGATGGGCAACATCCCCATGAATCCTTGTTTGCAAGCCTGTCTTACAATAATCTAGTAACATTTTTCATCTAGCACAAGATGAAGCAGTTTTCTGAACACTCAATTATAGTCCAAGACAAGCCAGGATTCCATATTACATGGTTCAATCTGCTACTTTTTAAATATATTTGCAATTCACTGTTTGGTGCTGACATGCAAATATCCAGGTTTATAGCTGTCCTTGCTTATAAAAATACGGAAATCACTGCTGTTAAAAATAATTGTTTTGTGACTAATCAGCTAGCAACAGATGAGATGACTTTTGAGGCATTCTTACAAGTGGTCCTCTTAGCTATGGTGAGTGGTTCTATATCTCGGGAATAAGTGAAAACCTTTTATTGTGAAACCCCGGATTAAAGTAGTATTTAAGCATTTATTAGATTGATGTGAAGAACAGCAGTGTGAAGCTAGATTGGAAGTAGTCATTAGTTCTGTAACATCTATGAAAAGAACGTCATATTGCTAAGCTAAATCCCAGGTGTCAAAAGGCTGCTGAATGTGTTGGAGGAGGTCTTGGTTATGGCCTTCAAAGATGACTTTTAAGATTCTGATTAAAATATCACAGGCAGGCAGGCATAAGGGAGAGAGACACCCATCACAGGCAAATGTAGAGGTGCAGTGGGAAGCAGGATTAATTCATATTGATTATAACCTGACAGTGTTCAGTTCAACAATTAAGTGAGCTATAGGGCCAAGGTGTGATAATACAGGATGATGATGATGACGATGAGAGAAATTAAATTGCATGCTGGCTAGGACTATCGTAGCATTAAGTGATCCCTTTCCTCCCCTCGACCCCCAGTCTATTTTCCTATAGCTAATGTGCCTAGATGGGCATTTCCTGCAGATTAATAGGTCTCCAATGTTTCCGAGATACTAACACCTCCCAGCCACTCATCAGCCCTTAGGAAATGTCCTGCTCCATTGTAGTTATTGCCTAATAAATGTATTTACAGCTGCCTGCAGCCCAAGTCCATGGAATAATTAAGTCACATTGTTGAGCATCCAGCACAATCCAGGCAGGAAGACTCTTTTTCCCCAGTTGATGACAATCATGCATCAAGGGCAGCAGTTGCCATTCCCCATATGCTATTTAGACTGCTGCCTACCTTTCCTCCTGGACAACTCTGTACAGCTATGTCTAGATAGATTTACGCAACGGGACAATTTACCAGTTTCAGCTATTAGTGTCTCATTAGTACCTCACTATTCTTCCCTTGTCTCTGGAGGAACAGAAAACATTAACACTGTGTTAAAAAAAAAAAATCAGCTGCTGGTCCAGAGTAAAAAAAAAAAAATTACTTGATCAAAGCAATTTGCACCAAATGACTTCTTATTTCTGCCAAATGAAGTAATTATTGCCATATACATAATTTTAAATTGCTTTATTAAATTCAGTTGTGCCATGAGAGAAAATATTAATATCTCTATTCCCTGAGCAATAATCATTGTTTTCTGCTGCTTCTAAAATAGATGCCTCCCACTTTGCTCCAGTTGTTCTTTGTCTGAGGCTCTCCCCCCTGTTAAATTATACCACTCATTTCAGAACCTCTTTGGCTTCCACATCCTTGGAAGGGGATATGGGGAAGAGGAACCACCTTGAGGCTGTTTGGGAAAGGCAGGGTAAAAATGCTTTCAATACCTAAATAAATGCAAAAATCAGAATTGACATCCACTCATCCCAACTACACTAATTGATTTTTTGGAATTGCAGTATTAAACCAGGCTTTCTAAGCAGCTCCCTGATTTGCTATCGAGACAGCAGTGGCATCTTTGGTTGCTGTGTCAGGAAATATGAGTTTAAGATGGATCCTCTCAAACTGCCACGCTAGTACAAAATGGCCAAGTAGGTACGAGACCAGGCAGGGCTGGCCCATCCCTGACATTAACTGAAATGCTTGTGTTGTGCAGCAGTTGGGATAGGGGTGCAGCAACCTGCTGAGGTGTACCCCATATCTTCCTGCCACCCCCCTCTGGTCTGCTGTCACCAAGCCAGTTCAGTCGCTTGCTAATCCGCAATGGGATTGGAGCAGTAGCAGCCCACTTCTTCCTTCAGCAGCACTGGGAGCACAGGACGCTCCACTCTGAGCGCCCAGCATGCTCTACCCAGTTCTGGGAGCCCAGCATGATTCACCCAGCATCCACTCAGGATGGCTGCAGAACATCAAAGGGCAGGAATGGGTGGGGGCAGGCTCTGGTTCAGCACACCTTCCTTGCCGATCCCTCACTAAGCTGCTTTTCTAAGTAGCCCTGTGTGGGTGAAGACAGCAAGGTGATGGCAGCAGCAGCAGAATTTACAACATTCTCCCCTCAAGTGGTGCTTGGACATGGGCTGGGCGTGAGACCAAGAGCACCATTTAGGAGTTGTCCCTTTCATGCCTCCCCCCCCAAAAAAAAATATTTCCAAGTGCTGTAATTATACCTCAATAATATGACTTGGTTCACATGTAGAACCAAACCATGATTTGGCACTACATGAGTGAACCTTGAGTTTGTGCACTCACTATTTGCTCTGCACATTTAAATCCTCTCTTTTCAGACATACTTTGCCAGTCTATCCAAACTGACAAACTATCATTTGTGCTTACCCTCCAAACCAGAAGGGCAAACCATTGTTTGAATTAGTTTGCCCTTCTGCTTTGTAGAGTTAGCACAAACCATCACAAACAAAGCAGTTCAGCCGTCACAGCAAACTCTGGTTTGTTTCAAAAGTGGATGTGTGTAAGGATATGACAGGAGGAGGGATCACATGACCCCAAGTCAGGCACATATAAGGCCCAATCAAGGTTTGGAGTTATGTTTGAGGCAATACACTAAACAACTGTTGTTTAAACTATTAAACTACCCTGTACTTGTTAGGCATGTCAAAAGTTCAACTCCCTTAAAATAAAAAAGGGTGCTGGTCCCAAACTGTGAACACTGCTTAGTTATTATAAGGCAAAATTTACAATTTAAAATTTACAAAATGTACAGTTTACCTCTTAAAATATATTGCTTGTTGCTAATTAAAGCTTCAGTAGATCCAAGAGTGCCATTTGGACCAAGCAAAATCACTTCGTCCCTGATTCCCCTATCTGAAATTGCACAAAAACATTTGTAGGTAGAAATGCCATACTGCAAGTTTCAAAGACTGAGGTTTGTTGTATGCTAAATGGCTGCCTCTCTTTTTTCTACATAGCAACTCTGAGGTCTATGCAATCTGGCTCAGGACTGCAGCATTCGGAGAGGATGTTTAGCCTTTTCCCCTATGTTGCACACTAACACACACAAAGGTGGTGGTCATTCCAGGAAGAGAGCTGCTATTGGCTCCAATAGCAGCTTCCATGCAAGAGCAACTAACTTGGGGGAGGGGGTATTGTTGTTGGATGTGGCACAGGGAATGGATTAAAGACCCTTCCCCAACACAACAGTCCTGATCCAGATTCATCCCTGTCCCCAGTTGGCAGTTGAAAGAACAGAAGAAACTTTTTTTTTAAAGCACCTGGTTGAACATAAAATGTAGTTCAATTCCTTCAGTACAATCCTAATTACAAGTTAGGCTGGTGCAAGTCCCTTGCACCAGCCTAGGAGGGTTGCAAACATGCTGTAGAGAACGTTTGTGCCTCCTGTAGAGCAAGCCGTGCCAGCACATGGAGGCTGCATCCAGCCTCCATGGCAGCTTGCAGTGTGAATCTTGCATCAGCTGAGCTCTGGGGTGGGCAGGAGGCATTCCGGGGCAGGGGGAAGGCGGGCAGAGGGCGGTCTCAGGGGCGGGCGGGTGGGCAGGGAGCGGAAGGCGGTGCTTCGATCCAGCTATTATGCCAAATCCCAACCCCATTCCTGAACAGTAGGAGCGGTTTCAAGCCGCTCCGTTCTCCAAGGAGACCCATAGGGGCAGCAGTGGCTTACCCTGGGGTGAGGGGAAGAATTTCCCCTTACCTTCAGCTGAGTCACTGTGGAACCCTATCTCACGCTGGATACAGTGCAAGATAGGATTGCACCCTTAGTTACCTTTTGTGAGGAAAAATGTAGAACTGTGGGGGAGTGCCCAGTGAAAAAAGAGAAGACAGTTTTAAACAGTATAGGAACAGCAGAGTAAACAGAAGCAATAGCAGAATCCAAATGATCATTGTCCAGAGACACTGCTATGCTATAAGGATAAGGCATCCCAAAAATGTGCTAAACCCAGACTGTTTAGAACTTTCTGATCTTATGGTTCTACATTCTTTGATGTGAGTGCTTTGTTATTATTCCTATAAAATTTTGGTGCATCCTTTTCACTTCTGATACTGAAAACATAGTTCACATTATTTGTCTTGGCTATAACAACTTCCCGATGGCTATAACAACTTCCAACATCTAGATATTTATTTGCAGAAAGTGCAGAAATGTTGGCTCAGATAAATCCTAGTCAAATTATATATTTTCTTTCATCCTTTAGTTATGACCATGAAGGATGCCTGACCAATGTAACTCGTCCCACTGGTGTAGTAACCAGCCTTCATCGTGAAATGGAAAAGTCTATTACCATAGATATTGAAAACTCCAACCGGGATGATGATGTCACCGTAATTACAAATCTGTCCTCTGTGGAGGCTTCCTATACAGTAGTTCAAGGTACAGAAACGTACTTCTCAGCATGCCTATGTAACCTGTCAAAACTATTATAAAACTTTCTGCTGTTTGCAGAAAAGCAATGTCAGAATGCAAATGTAGGTGACATACAGCCTCTGTGCAGCTCAAGGCTTTATGTTAGACTCCTGAGAATCCCAGTTTTTATTTATTTAAAAAATCATCCAACTGTCACCATGCCTTAATTCAGGAAAGGTGTCACCCACCTACTCCACGTCCTGGAGTACTGGATATTATATGTTCTGTGTTACAATTGTATCTGAGGCCAATTCCACAGCTCTCTTTTTTCACAGAAAAAGAAACATACATCCCATGAATTATTCCAATTCAGATATCTATGGGCTTTATTCATAATTCAAAAGAGATGTTTCTCTCATTAGATATCATGCCAACCATCTTCTGAAGTTGAAGACTACGTTCATGTTTTGCTTTGTGTTTTGAACAGCATGTTCTGCATGGCTCATAAAATTAGCCAAAGCATGAGGATGGCTTCCAAAAATAAGTTCTTCCCTGTCACCTTCTGCTTTTAATGGTCTAAGAGGTCCAACCCAGCACTGCATCCTGTCAAGCCATGCAATACAGTGTGACCTGTCCTTAAATTGATTCCAGATTGCATGAGGGCAGTTTACAGCCTCTTTATTCTTTTTTGTGGCCCCTGGCCAGACCAACATATGGGTTCTATGCCTCTGGTGTGAATGTTCCTCAAGAACTTTCTAGGGCAGAAAGCTGAGAACTAGCACTCCTGCCCCCTCCTCTTAAATTTTCCCAGTCTGTGTGAGCATATTCTCATTCAATTTCCTTTGAATTTCTGCAATAGTAGTATTGTAGATTGTCTGTGGAGATTCCTTCTCAGTGAGCTTGTGTTCGTTTAAGCAGGTTGGTTTTTTTCCCTTTTCCCTGCATGCCTATGGCACAGCTGGTCTCCTTTAAGAAGTACTGGGGGTGGTGGAATTAAGATATGGTATGTACTTCTGATAGCCATAACTGCAGCCTCATCTGTTTAGGAGAGGATCACAAAATTTAACCCTGTGCTCATTGTCAGGAATTTAATAAGCAAGTAGACAAAAACCATTCATCACATTTGCGACTTTCCTATGAAAGGTGAGCTTGCAGGCTCTTATGAATCCACTTGCATGAATCCAGCTCTCCAGTGCTCAATCTCCATACTGTCAATGACTGAATTAACCTTTAACCCATGTATCAAACAAGCTTCTGATGGTTTGATTCTAAGCTGTCTCAGACAGCCTAAACTCTCTAACCATAAATACAAGAGTTGAATACGAAGGTTCACTTCAGAAATTGAAGTGAAAGAAGAAAAATCATTCTGATGGTCCAGAAACACACTTATACAATCCGTTCTGACTCCAGCTGCGGCTTCCACACAGATGCAAACCTCAACAGTGACCTCACTTGTGCTGATCTCAAAGCACCTTGTTTTATACTCTAATTGGGATTGATAAAACCAGTATTCCCAAGCCAATTCTCGTTGGCTGGTATCAACTGCATCTGCCTAGAAGCAGCTCTGGAACACAACCCTGCTTCCTTCCATGCCTGGTTCAAGAAAATACTCTGTGCTTCTCTTTTTTTTCTTAGAATGTTCTGCCACAGAATCAGGGAATGATTCTCCATCACAATGTACAAGTCTGATGCCCTCAAAAATCCAGTGTTTACAAATGTTTCTGTGGAACTTTAGAGCATTCTTCTTAATACCAGGAGATTTTCTACAAGAAAATCCTACATGAGTCAATTGAATCACATCTCTACTTTTTCTGAATTCATCATTTTGACCCTTTCATAACCTCAGCACACTATCCTGAACTACTTTCTACACTCTGGAAGGACTTGCTATCCTTCTTTTGGTGCCCTAAGGGAGGGCACCAGGATGCAGGTCTCTTGTTATCTGTTGTGCTCCCTGGGGCATTTGGTGGGCTGCTGTGAGATATAGGAAGCTGGACTAGATGGGCCTATGATCTGATCCAGTGGGGCTGTTCTTATGTTAGCATGTCCTAGCAGCAATCTGTGCCTTCAGTCTTCCAGTGAAAGTGCATTTAGTGTATTCTCAACAGTTGGTGAAGCATTTCTTCATTATTCTATTTACATAGCACCAGTAGTGTACATTACATAATGTGAAAGTGTGAGTCCCTGCCCCAAAGGTCTTCCAATCTAGCTACCGACACAAGATTTATCTTCATGAAGTTTCAGTAATCTGCAACGTCCTTGACTGGTGTCACATTGTCCTGTGGTTTTGTCTCTAGTTGCTTACTCAAGTAATGCCAGTACTATTTGAACCCATGGCTACTTGTCATCTCATGGTCCAATCCTATCCAGTTTTCCAGTGCTGATGCAGCCTGCGATGCAGTCCCAAGGAAAAGGAACTGCAATAGATGGGAATGGGGCATAACCACTTCCGGCTTCCTTCCTTTTTCTGAGCAGCACTTTATGTGTATTAAAACTATCTCAGACCTTTCAGGGCTAGATTCATTACTTTATTCATTTATGTTCCAACTACTTTATATTTTACCAACTGCAGGCAGTTGGGGCCCCTCCAATATCCCCACCTAGACCTTTCGCTACTCATCTGCTTGATGAAGAGTGCAGTTATACAGAACTCAAAAGCTTGCTCTTTGGTACTTTTAGAGCCCAATCCTAAAGGTTTGAGCACTGGTGGTACAAGTGTACCACCAACGTTGGGCATCACAAATGTGCCATAGATCATGTTTGCAGCAGCTGCGGAGAAGGGAGTGCCAGCACTGGGTCTCAGTGCTGGGAGGATGCCAGCAAAGAACATCTGGGAATAAGTAGCCCAGTTGGTGGGGGGGTAGGACCACCAGATTCTCTGCCCTGCGTCAGGTTGCAACGCCTGATGTGGGCTTCTCAAGACTCAAGTAGCCTCATTGGGGGCCTGGAGCTTTCCAGTGGGGAAGGAAACAAATGTCCCCTTCCCCTGAAGAGATCTCTGGCAACCTCCCTGGCTCCACTGGACAGAGCAGAAGCCATTTTGGCACCACTATATTCAGCAGCATCAGGTAGAATAAGATTGGGCTGTTTGTTTTAAATAAATTATCACTGCCCTTTGAACTGTAAATATTTCTTGTATTTAGAAGAAATACTGTACAAGCTGTACAATTTTTGTACAAGAATTGTACAAATTGTTCAAGAATTGTACAAGCTATTGTACAGTACAGCCTATTCCAGGTGCTGTCAAAGGCCACTCCACAAGAGGCATGTTTTACCCACTCTGCTTTCTTCAGAGGTCTTTCATTTTGACAGCTCTGCAAGGCAGCTACTTCATTCAACCCATCAACATCTGTAAAGTCTTATGCTCTGGATGTATGGTAAGGTCTGGTGGTCAAGTTATTTGAACTGGCTTTCTCACACCGCATCCTGGGAACTCCAGCTCCCAACTCCATGAATGTTACTGTAACTGAAGTCCTTTTTAAGTGATTCGTTTTGCAGGCATGACCCTGCTGAAGGTATGTCTCATTCTCAAGTGAGACTTTTTTGTTGTTGTTCTCAATTAATTCTTTTTTAATTGAAGTTTTATTATTTGGATGCAACATTTCATTTTTTTTCTATTATTTTTTATATTCCTACTTCCTTTGTAAGCGCTTTATTATTTTGCTAAGAAAGCTGGGTGCAAGTAATGAATAAACTTAGCTCATGGCAGTTATGAAGGAACTGAGGGGGACAGGTATTCTTCTTACCCCTCAAGGCTTATGAAACAATTAAACTGCTCTCCCTTTAAGGAAGAGATCAGGCCAGAGTCTGGGTTTCAGTTCTAGGAAGTTTCTAAGAGGGATACTCTGCACAGATACAGAATTCATATGATACATATAACCACAAAAGGAACTTCAGCAACAAGATAGGGAACTGCCCCCCCTCCCCTCCCGTGTCTCTTCTTCAGGTATGTTTAAAACATTTGCATGGGTTGTACTCCACCGTTTTTCTTTTGACCAGTTTGCCATTAGTCTGAGACTAAAGTGAGAACTTGCCACAGAACTATCTCACTTTTTCTGCTTAGAGGGGCTTGGGCTATCCTGTTCTCTCGACTTAAAGAGAATAAATTATTAACAGCCACTGCTGAAGAATTCTGTAAAGTGTTAAATGTAAAGGGTTAAATGTGAAGCTTTCCGAAAGCTATTCCATTCTGCATATACACGGACATTGTTACCGAGGCTGCAGTGAAAGGAATTTCGCAGATGACGTTTTTTTAATTAAGAAATAATGTCACAGAAAACAAACATTGTCACAGGACAATAGCCTCTTGACATATAAATGTCAACATTTATGGACTATTTTCCTTGCTTCCAAAGGCTTTATTTCTGTGCTACCAGATGATTAATTATGTAGATATTTTCCTTTGACAAAAGGAGAGCGGATCTTCAGTGGCAGCTGCTCGCTGTACTGCCTCAGTGGAGAAACTCCTTTCTTATTATTTTAGAGAACAGATCTGATCCCATCCACCAGGCAACAGAATTACCAAGTCATAAACATAAAGTTTTATTTTTGTAATTTCTGTCAGTCAGTAAAAGGCCAGATGTCTTGTTGGCCAGTACAGTTTCTTCAAGACAATAAAGAGTGATGCCCACACAAAAGATTGTGTCTGGCAGCTCAGTTTGTGTGAGCATTGTAAGAAAGCATAAGAACCTAAGAAGAAGAACCCTGCTGGATCAGGCCACAGGCTCATTTAATCTAGCATCCTATTTCTCACAGTGGCTCATAAGAACATAAGAACAGCCCCACTGGATCAGGCCATAGGCCCATCTAGTCCAGCTTCCTGTATCTCACAGCGGCCCACCAAATGCCCCAGGGAGCACACCAGATAACAAGAGACCTCATCCTGGTGCTCTCCCCTACATCTGGCATTCTGACTTAACCCATTCCTAAAATCAGGAGGTTGCGCATACACATCATGGCTTGTACCCCATAATGGATTTTTCCTCCAGAAACTCGTCCAATCCCCTTTTAAAGGCGTCTAGGCTAGACGCCAGCACCACATCCTGTGGCAAGGAGTTCCACAGACCGACCACGCGCTGAGTAAAGAAATATTTTCTTTTGTCTGTCCTAACCCGCCCAACACTCAATTTTAGTGGATGTCCCCTGGTTCTGGTATTATGTGAGAGTGTAAAGAGCATCTCCCTATCCACTCTGTCCATCCCCTGCATAATTTTGTATGTCTCAATCATGTCCCCCCTCAAGCGTCTCTTTTCTAGGCTGAAGAGGCCCAAACGCCGTAGCCTTTCCTCATAAGGAAGGTGCCCCAGCCCCGTAATCATCTTAGTCGCTCTCTTTTGCACCTTTTCCATTTCCACTATGTCTTTTTTGAGATGCGGCGACCAGAACTGGACACAATACTCCAGGTGTGGCCTTACCATAGATTTGTACAACGGCATTATAATACTAACCGTTTTGTTCTCAATACCCTTCCTAATGATCCCAAGCATTGCCCATTGACACCCACTCTCTGCTTCCTGGCCTCCAACCAGTTCTCAATCCACGAGAGGACCTGTCCTCTAATTCCCTGACTGTGGAGTTTTTTCAGTAGCCTTTGGTGAGGGGCCGTGTCAAACGCCTTCTGAAAGTCCAGATATATAATGTCCACGGGTTCTCCCGCATCCACATGCCTGTTGACCTTTTCAAAGAATTCTATAAGGTTTGTGAGGCAAGACTTACCCTTACAGAAGCCATGCTGACTCTCCCTCAGCAAGGCCTGTTCGTCTATGTGTTTTGACTCATCAACTCAGGGGCATACGTGGCAAGAGGTCCTGGAGGCCACATGGTCCAGGGCAGCAGATACCTAGGCCAAAGACCGTCGCTTCTGGTTTTCGGCCTCCAGAAGGTCTTACAAGGCCGTCTGAGGGCCATGGAGGTGACATGCAGCTTCCCCAGCCCTCACAACACCTCTAAGAGGGAGGCAGCAGATGTGGGGGGGGGGCCTGCCAAATGCTGCCCTTAGACATCTGCTTCTGGGGGGGAGGCAGCAGATGTGGGGGCAGTACTACCACGTGGGGGCCAGCATCCCTGGAGGTATGCCCCTGGGCAGCATAGTGGAGAGGAACACCACTGCATCAACTGCCTCTGCGAAGCCCACAAGCAGGAGAAAAGGCAGGGCTGGCCAAAGACTTCCTGGCATCTGAGGGAATATGCAAATGCTGCTCTCCTCCATTTGCTGGCGATGTGCCAGCCTCTGCTCCTCCCACACACCAGCCCATCACTCTCCTCCACACTTCTGTTTTGCCCTCTCTTCCTCTCCAGTGCAGGAAGTGAGAGGACGACATCAGCGGAGGTGAGCAGGTAAACTGAAGTGGATGCCCCCTACCAGTGTTTACAGAGGCGACCGCTTCAGTTGGCATCATGAAGGGGCTGGATTGACATTTAACTGAACAATTCACCAGCACCCCAAGATCTCTTTCCTGGTTCTTCACTGGTTCCTCAGGCTCCATCAGTATATACATGATTGGGATTTTTTGCCCCAGTGCGCATCACTTTATAATACTCTACACTGAACCACATTTACCATTTGGTTACCCATTCACCCAGTTTAGAGAGATTCTTTTGGAGCTCTTCATAATTTGCTTTGGTTATAACTACCCTGAATAGTTTGAGTTCATCTGACAACTTGCCACCTCACTGCTTACCCCTAACTTCAACAAGTTAAAAAGCACTGGCCACAACTGATCCACTTCTTACTTCTATCCATTGAAAAACTGCCCCTTTCTTCCTACTTTTCCCTTTCTGTTCTTTCACCAGTTACCAAGCCATAAAAGGCCCAGTCTTCTTATTTCATGACTGCTAAGTTTATTCAGCAGTTTGTCAAAAAACTTTCTGAAAATCCAAGTAAAGGGTGTCAACTGGACTGCCTCTATCCACATGCTTGTCAACACTCTCAAAGAAGTCTGGAGGCAGAAATTATGCCAATTTTCCTTTAGTAAGGGTTTTTCTCCTACATACTTAATATTTTATCTTTAATTACACTTTTCATCAGTTCACCTGTAACAGATGTTAAGCTGACTAGTCTTTAGTTTTCACAATGGCCCCCTGAATCCCTTTTTATGTATCTGGGTTACAGTGGTTACCTCTGAGGCCCCTGGCACAGAGCCTGATTTAAAGAACTTGGATGAATGCCCTCTGAACCCAGTGGTTGTTAAATCTGTCACTCCTTTCTAGAACCTCATCCTTTGTCACTTCTATTTGTCACTTTTATTTGAAGATTCAGTTCTTCAGACTTCCTTCCTGAAAGGTCTGTTTAGGCACAGGTCCCTGCCTAATTCTTCTATAAAGAAGACAGACGCAAAAAATTCATTCAGCTTTCCTGCAATCTCCATGTCATCTTTATCCTTCTCTTTTATTCCCTCATTATGTAGTGGCCCAACGGGCTCACTGGCAGGTTTCCTGCTCTTCATGTATTTGAAGAAGTTTTCATTGTTTGCCTTCCTTTTTATTAGCCATGTGTTCCTTGTATTCTTTCCCCCCCCCCATCCCTTGTTGTCCCTCATTGTCAGCTTGCACTTCTTTTTCCAGACTTTCTGATCCTTTTTGTTCTCTTTTTTTTTTTTGGGGGGGGGGGGAATTCTTGTTTTGAAGGAAACCTTCTTACAACTTACTTGACTTCGCTTATGAGCCATACTGGCATTCTCCTGGATCTGGTGGTGCCCTTCCTACTTAGTGGTATACATTCATGCCCTAAGGTCCAAAACCTAAGCTTTAATAGTATACCATATAAAAGGGAGCTTTCAAACCAAATACAGAAAGAACAGGCCCCAGCCACCTCCTTTTATATCTCCAAATTGAATACATTTCTTGTTGACCAAACTCTTCAATTAAAATCATTTTTCCTCTTAAGAGGAACCAGGTTCCTCTTAAATTAGACATGTAGCCACATGAGTTATGAGGGTAAAAAATGCCAATATACATTTTTTATTTACAATTAAGGAGCATGTAAAAAACAGAACTCAAACTAAAATATCTCTGCAGGCTTCCAATTTTTAATTGTATTGTTCTTTACATAAATCAATAATATCACATCTACCTTACCACCACGCAAATGGTAATTGCAGACAAATTTCATTTGATTTCTGCAAACCACCATAAATATCTAGCAAACTAGGCAATATATTTTCTTTATGATTAAGCATCAAAATATTATTTTTTCCCCCAATTATTGCTCCAGATCAAGTGAGGAACAGCTATCAGCTCTGTAATAATGGCACCCTGAGGGTGATGTATGCCAATGGAATGAGTATCAGCTTCCACAGTGAACCACATGTCCTTGCTGGTACAGTGACACCAACAATAGGCCGATGTAATATTTCCTTGCCAATGGAAAATGGCTTAAATTCAATAGAGTGGCGTCTCAGAAAGGAACAGATTAAAGGAAAAGTGACTGTGTTTGGAAGAAAGCTCAGGGTAAGTAAAACCCAGACTTACAATCGTATTCTGTTGTTCCAGAAGTGGATTATTTTCAATTCCAATATGGTATGACATATTATTTCATTTTAAATATGGCAGTATGAACTATACCTGTATTATCTGTACTTGAGAAGTACACTGACCATGTATGACAGCAAGCATGTTGCAAATATCGGTTTGTCCCAATCACAACTGAAGGGAAAGGCTATCATTTGAAGTATCTCAATGGGATGCAGAGAACAAAATGCCAACTCTCTTCCTGCCTGCTGTCCTGACCCAGCTGCCCAATTACCTTTTGGTCCTCAAACCAACCCCCCCCCCCCACTGTCACCCCACAAGTTTCATACGGAATTGAGCCTGGTTCAGAGAGAGGTCAATTTGCAATATGAAAAATGGGCAAAAGGAGGTCTCCCTACCTCCCTGCCCATTCCACTCTTCTGACACTTTGAATTGTACCCTCCCTCCATTTTATAAGTGATTAGGAATGACCTGCATTTAACACCATCATTTCATTTGGGCCTCAGTGTGGAAAAACGTATTAAAAGCATTCTAAACATAATGGCCAATATAATGATATAGGGGTGTTGGAGCTGCTGCCCTTCTAGCAAGATGCAAAACTGTCTACTACTGTTAAAATATGCTTTCCCACTGAACATGAGTCTATTGTTGGTATAAGAGTATCATTTCTGTATGAATCCCACTTGGGACCTCTGCTGTTTTCACTGGTTGGTATTTTTTTCCTTGCGTGTTAACAGGGCACTGTCAAACAGCAGCTGGAATTGCATATCAGAAATGACAGGCAAAGGCTGACTATAGATGTCAGCTTGCCACATAGCTGCTACCTTTAATTTCATCATGGGGTCCGTATGGGAATCTGCAGAAAGTCAGTCATATCTAATTGTCAGGTGGTGTAGCAATTTTCACCACAAACCCCAGTTGATCCATAGTAGCAGGGATGTGACGAAAATAACAATGGACTTCTCACATAGCTGTGTGCACCTTCAGTGAAATGACAGTTAGTGACCATGTGGGAAACAATGGCCTTGCCTCTAGCCACCTTAAATTTCTGATGTTTCTTTAATTAAAAGGGTTGTGTATACTTGCTAAAACCCACAAAGATCAAGTTAAAAAAATCAGAAGACTATTACCTCAAACGTTATGACCTATTTCATCACTCTGTGATTTATGGTTCATTTGCAAAGCTCCAAGTCTCTGAGGTCGAGGCTTCGAACACAGCAAACACAAAACCAGCAGTCAATTTTTGAAGCAATGCAGTTGGTTGCACATTCAGCCACATTGGATTCTTTAACAGTGGAGTGTGAGGAATGTGTGCACCATATCCACACACACCCCAACTCAACATCAGATAGTTGTAGAGCATGTGTTGCACTTATTTCTCCTGATCCATATCAAAACTTTCCCATTTACCACTAACTAATGTGAAGTTGGGGCATTCGATTACCATCTGCAGCTGTTCAAATAGCAATCAAATTCGAGGTACCTAGTCTCTTCCAATCTTATCCTGGTGCAGAATGTAGCTGAAAACTTTCCACATTTCACAGCAGCATTGTGGACCGCATTTAAGCTGTTGCTGTTGGGTTTTTTAAAACTCTGTATTAAACCGTTGCCTTATTTGTTAGCTGGAGCACCTGAAACTAGGTGGCATGCACAGCCCAATACTATGAGCTCTTACAGCAGTCACAAAAGGCACTCAAACTGTGCACAATGGCATGTGCTGCTGGAGTGCCAGCAGGAAGGCCAGAGTTTTCCTATACACACCAGAGCTTTTCCATGCGCACTATTATTGTCATACATTGTACATTTTATGGAGCATGGTAAGCCACCTTGGGCATTTGCTTTGGCATGGGAATGGTGGGATATAAATTTTTCAAATAAATAAGAACCTGCTGATACAGGTAAGGAGGAAGGCAGGATAGTATGAAGGAGACTGGAACAGGGCAGAGGAATGTAGAACAAGGTGGCAGTGGGGGAAGGGTTCAAATGTTAATGATTACGGCTGAATCCTAGCCCACTTCTTGGGCCCAATCCCGTGGTGTGGGTCCATATGAACCTGCACCAGAAAATTCGCTAGCACAGGTCCGAGTAGAACCCTCCATGCTGCAGAGGCTTACCCCTAGGTAAAGGAAATATTACCTTACCTAGAGGAGACATCCACAAGTGCCTGCCCTGCAGGATGCAGCAATAACCATTCTGGTGTTGATCCATTGCATGGGGAGAAAGAATAGAATTGGGCTGTAAATTTTCCATCCTCATTAGTGAACAGGTAGCTCATTCTCTCTATGCTGTGTTGCCAATAGTGTTGTATCAGCTGCAATGACAAAATAACACACTCCTGTATTTTGTATGAGAGAAAGGGAGGAGAACCACAATGACATTAGGAATTAAATCACTAGCATCTAGATTTCAGGCCCTGTAACTAATATGTGTAAAATACTATACTGCAAATTTGATTATCAATAGCAATCACTAGGGTTTTTTTGTCTTGTGTGAAATCAGCTCTGCCATTTGACTAGACTCTCAAATAAGAAGTAAGGCCCAAAAATAAATGGTTGTAATCCTGGTTCTGAGTAGTAAAACCTTAATGGAGGCACTTGTGGTAATTAGCAGAAGTTAAATGTACAAGTCTTAAGAGCTGAATTCTTGCCAGAGTTAGATTCTTTGCACCATGTATATGCAAATCAAAACACAGCTTTATCTATCAACACCTCAGCATTTAATTGTCTTGTGTTAGTTCCTGTAACAGTAATCACATATCCATTTAGCTCCTTTAAATGAAAATCACTATGAGATTATAACAGGTTGAGTGGTTTTTGTATTGAGGTTTTTGTATTGAGACATACAAAATTATGCAGGGGATGGACAGAGTGGATAGGGAGATGCTCTTTACACTCTCACATAATACCAGAACCAGGGGACATCCACTAAAATTGAGTGTTGGGCGGGTTAGGACAGACAAAAGAAAATATTTCTTTACTCAGCGTGTGGTCGGTCTGTGGAACTCCTTGCCACAGGATGTGGTGCTGGCGTCTAGCCTAGACGCCTTTAAAAGTGGATTGGATGAGTTTCTGGAGGAAAAATCCATTATGGGGTACAAGCCATGATGTGTATGCGCAACCTCCTGATTTTAGGAATGGGTTAAGTCAGAATGCCAGATGTAGGGGAGAGCACCAGGATGAGGTCTCTTGTTATCTGGTGTGCTCCCTGGGGCATTTGGTGGGCCGCTGTGAGATACAGGAAGCTGGACTAGATGGGCCTATGGCCTGATCCAGTGGGGCTGTTCTTATGTTCTTATGTTCTTATGTTCTTATGTGGACTGAAAATGCAATTTGAAAACAAGAGGGAAAGCATTGAATGTATTTGCATCTCATTTATTTTAATTCAGCTTTTTTCAAACTGCTTAGTGAATGAAGGAAAAGCAGCTGCACTGGAAAATAGTGAAGGAGTAGATGAGGTACATAAGACATGCAGCTCAGGTCAATCACGAATGCCTGGCTGCAGAGGCAAAGTGACTCACAATACCACCTGATGCTGTCTCAGGTCCACACTCTCTTCAATGCAGAAAAAGCACACAAGGAACACAGTAAGGGGGTGAACAATCTGCCTCTCACTTGCATTGACGGCAGGTTAGAGGGAGACACGGCAGTGGCTTGGTAGTGGCAGTGGCTTCGGCCACCTCTGCCAGGATGAAGTATCCCCACCACCAGGGGAGCAGTCAAAGAGAAGCACAGCTCCAGAAATTCTTCCACAACAGAAGCAGTGATGTCATCAGCAGGCATGCTCAGTGCTGCCTTTGAAACATTTTCTAAAGAACCTTAACTGAGAAGAAGCATCAAACTTAGCAGAAAGCAAACTGAAAATTTTGCCAAAGGGCATGTTAATGTCCAGACGATTAACATGCCAATTTTCCAAGGGCTGCATGAGAACAATATGAGAACTACATGAGGGCTGCATGAGAACATTGAGCTCATGTTACATTAAGGCTACAATCCTATGCACTTTTACCTGAGAGTAAGTCTTACTGAACATGGTGGCACTTCAGAGTAGTTGGCAACCTTCAGTCTCTAAAGACTATGGCATCGCGCTCTGAATGGTGGTTCTGGAACATCGTCTAGTGTGGTTGAAAAGGTCACTTCAGTGTAAACATGCATAAGCTAACATTTTAATACCTTTTATATGCATCTGGGATTTTTCTTTAATTCTATTTTTCAATTTTTATAGATTGGTTTTCAAATTGTTAAGAACATTATATACTGCTTTTAACAAAAAATAGTTTCCAAAGCAGTTTACATGCCGAAATAAATCAGTAAATGGGCTCACAATCTAAAAAATGATGGAGAAGAGACACTAGCAACAGCCGCTAGAAAGTACACCGTGTAGGAGTGAAGAGAAACAGTTGGTCTCCCCCTGCTAAATGTAAGAGAACACAACATTAAAAGCAACTCTTTGCCCAGTTAGCAGGGCAAATTGCATTCCAAGTGTTTGGAGTGAAATGAGATAGATAATATATTAAGTATAAGAAGTTTCAAAGCAAAAATAGGTAGCAAGGAAAAAAATTAATACAGAAATTTAAAGGTTGGGGGTTTTTTTTGGTTATAATCTTAATAGGATGTTGCTATATGGTTATGGCGGGTGTTATGATAAGTTCCTGAGCTTCAGATTTTGCACCACACCACTGCCCCCTACTCCCCAGTGGGGGCCAATGATGATGACATGTGGTTAATCGAGATATCGCCATGCGTCTATGATTTGCGCTACTCAATTATGGCAGATTAACTTACTTGGATTCCTGCCAGCTGTTTCATTGACCAGTACTTGTGAAAGAACCACATGATGGGTTGGGTTAATTTGTAGAGGTGAACAGCATGTCTATCTCAACGTTGCCTGAAAATAACACCTTCTGAGTTACAAGCGCCTTTCTCTGAATTTAGATATGCAGAGGCTGTCTGGGTTCCCCAGTACTACAGGAACAGGTCTCTGCACATGGTCAAAACTGCTCTTTTCTGATTACTTCATATGCTTTACTGATCCTGGATACCAAAAAGCAGGTTTGAGGAATTCGTTTTGGGTTGTTCTAGCTGATCTACAATTCAGTGTTGTGGAATGCGATTGTTACACTGAAGGAAATAAGCACATTCAAATATGTTCTACTTTTTAAGGAGGGCTTTTTCTCTCCTTTGCAGATAACCCTTTTTAGAACTGTCAGGAAAATTAAGGATTGGTTCAACATGCAGAAAGGCAGGGCAATGGTAGCACTAGGACAGAGCCACAGATGAGCATGCTCTCTGAAATACTTATATAGAATTGTTTTTGCCTATGCACTGTAAAGTTCTGCTTCTCATTGATCAGGCAGTAAAAACCATAATTACAGTAAGCTTCAGAGTGAGCTCTAGCATTATCTTTTGTTATAATTATGGTATACATTTAATGTCTACAAAAAATCAGTCAGAGATTGCACGCTGTGTAGTCTATTTATGCAGGGCCCTGTGAAGTCTCTCTTTCGTTGTACAGTACTCCTTAATATTATGCAAATAATATTTCTGAGAAAGCAGCCTTAGGAAGAGCCTATTGTGGCTTATGTAACCATCGAAGATCTGGATATAGAGGTAGGCAAATAAAAGCAAAATAGCTTGTTAGATAATCTTCAGTCATGACATTGGTAATAATGTGATTCTTACTCATAGAGAGAGTGGGAGTTAGTCATTTTGTTTGGGTTTCCATATAATTAATGCAACATTGCAATTATACTATATGGTACTTCTTACTCTACTGGTAGAAAACAAAGCTTTGGAGCAGTACCTTTGTATTTCCCATATAATGTTTTTTGAATGCATGTGTGCACACATAGATACAATGCATACGTATCTCAGTTATCTTCACAACAGCCTTGTCAAGATAAGACTTTGTCCAGTCAATCTTTTATAACCTTGTTTCAGGAAGCTAGTGAACGGACTCCCTGAGTTACGAATGCTCGAGTTCTGGATATCCGAGTTACAGATTGTAGTTACAAGTTACAAGATACAGATTCCAAGTTACAAGTCCAAGTTACAGATACAAACGCTGGCACTTTTATGTAGGTGCAATATGTCTTTTTTTTTGTGCTTTTGCACATGCGTTATAGCGCTGGGCCAACAAAAGTTGGCTGTTTCAAGCTACATATGTTCTGACTTCCATACAGACCTCTGGAACAGAACCGGTACATATGGTGAAGACTTAGCGTACTCTAACAAAACCCTCAGCGAGAAGCTTTTCTGATCACAAGGAAAGAGCATAAATTTGGTTCTTCTCCCATTCCCAGATTGTGCTGTAGATAAGATTATAAAGCAGGTAGGCAATAACAGTACAAAATGTTTTCTTTCTAAGGGCAACCTTTCTGAACTGTTGGTGCCCTCTCCTCCTAACCTAGCCAGGAGATTATGCCTATCTTACAGCCAAATCCTAACCAATTTTCCAGCACCAATGCAGCTGTGCCAACACTGCATCCTGCAGTGGGAGGCAGCCATGGAGGCCTCCTAAAAGTTAGGAAACATTTGTTCCCTGACCTTTGGGCTGCAATGATGCTGGAAAATTGGTATTGCATTGATGCACACCCCATTGGTTAGGAGTGGGATGTGAAAGCATGCCCTAAGAAGCCTGATTTTGTGTCATAGCTATTTCTTACTGTATAGGAAACAACAAGTTAGGTTTCCTATGTAAGAAAACTGTTCCTTTATGTAGACAACTGAAATTTTGGATAAACAATGACCAAAGAAAGAATTCCTTTGATAAAATTAATTTCTTTTAAAGCTACTTCCTTACTTTAAAGACAGTCTACTTGTTGGAGGAATTTGCTGAGACTGGTTTCCTCCTTTAGGGGAAGCAGAGTAGCTTCAGCAGCAGACCCCCCCTCTTGCTGGGAATCAACCCAGGGAGCCTCCCACACCCGGCTGACTGCTAATCAATAAACACAGACAACAATGGCTGGTTGAAGTTTCAAAGGAGACTCATTTACTCACGGTTCCATAGAAGCATATGGTTACAGCATCTGAATACGTTCAGAGGTACACTAAACTCAATAGACAACAAGGCCGTAAAGCTGCCTCGTTCTGCATGTGCCATGCGGTCAAGATGGCGTCGCCAGCAGAGCCCTGCTGCGCGACATCCCAAAGGGTCAGTGGTCAGCGAGGAAGAAGGAAGAAGAAAAAGAAGGTGCCCCGGAGGAAGGGAAGGTTATATAGGGTCTGGGACACACCCCCACATAGGTCATCCAAAAAGGGACAGGTAAAGTGTTGTGTCACTGGGTCATCACTTAACCCTTTCAATGCATAGTATCCTGCCACCTCTTGGAAGCAGACGGAGTTGTGCCAACTCCAACACCCCTTCTCAACTCCGGATGCTCAAGTCCAGTAGGTTCATACTTTCACGTAGACCCTGGAACTTATCTTTTGTTAATGGCTTGGTCAGGATGTCTGCTATCATTTCTTGGGTTGGACAGTAGTCCATCCTGACAAGTCCTTTCTTAATCATGTCATGCACAAAGTGGTTTCTGATATCTATGTGCTTAGTGCGTGCATTGTGGCTTTCTGAGTGTGCCAATCTGATACAACTCTGGTTGTCTTCAAACACCTGGATTGGCTTCTGTTCATCTATGCCCAAATCATTCAACAATTTACAAAGCCACATTACCTCTCTGCATGTTTCTGATGCAGATACATATTCTGCTTCTGTAGAAGAAAGAGCAACAGAGGTTTGTTTTCTGCTTGCCCAACTGATTGCTCCATCTCCATACAGAGCCAAGTGTCCACTGGTTGATTTCCGGTCAATTCTGTCTTCTCCCCAATCTGAGTCAGTGTAGACTACTAACCTGGGTCTTTCACTGGCTGGCAACTTCAGTTTGAAGTCTTGGGTGCCTTTCAGGTACCTTGCAACCCTCTTAACTCCAAGCCAGTCCCATTTTGTGGGAGAATTGTTTTTCCTACTCAGGATTCCAGTAGCAGTTGCAATGTCAGGCCTAGTTGTGTTTGAAAGATAAAGCAACTTGCCTACTGCTTCTCTGTATTGTGTATTGTTTGGGAGAGGTTCACTTTCATCTGTTTGTTTGAGAAAGTTGGTCTCCATTGGTGCAGCTGCTGGGTGTGCATCTTTGAGTCCTAGTGACTCCAATAAGTCCAGAATCTTTGTTTTCTGGCTAAGAAGAAAACTTCCATCTTGTTCTCTTTCTACTTGCATACCCAAATAATAAGTCACCTTTCCCAGTTCTTTAATTTCCACTTCTTTGTTCAAGTGGTTAACTAATTCTTTGTAATCTTGTCCTTTCTCATAGAAACACAGCAAGTCATCCACGTAAACCAAGACATAAGTCCATTTTCCATCTTTTTGCCTTGTGTACAGACACTGGTCTGCTGCACCTTGTGTGAAGTGTAGTTGTGTCAACATGTGGTGCAGTTTTTCATTCCAAGCTTTGGCTGATTGCTTTAAGCCATACAGCCCCTTCTGAAGCTTGCATACTAGGTGAGCCTTCTTGCTGTCTGTGAAGCCTGGTGGCTGTTTCATGTAAAGCTCCTCCTTAATTTTCCCATGGAGGAATGCAGTCTTTACATCCAAATGTTGGGCAGACATTTTTCTGGAAGCAGCTATGCTTAGAAGTAGTCTTATGGTAGTGTGTTTCACTACAGGTGCAAAAACTTCATCAAAGTCTTCTCCATATTTCTGGGAGAAACCTTTGGCCACAAGCCTTGCTTTATAGCGCTCTATTTGGCCTTGTGCATTTGTTTTGGCTTTAAAGACCCATTTGCACCCTATCGCCTTTTTATTTGGCAGTAACTTGGTAAGTGTCCATGTTTTGTTCTTGTGTAATGCACTTATTTCTTCTTGTGCAGCCTTTTTCCACTTACTTGAATCATGCGCGGGCATCGCTTCTACCTCTTCCCAGGACTCTGGTTCGTGTTGTGACAATGACCCTGCGAGGTAGGTCAGCCCAAGTCGTGGAGGTGGAACACCTTTGTTCTCTCGAGATGAACGTCTGGGTTCTGCTGGTACTTGGTCTGCGTCTGCAGCAACTTCTGACTCCAGCAGTTCCTCTCCTTCATCAGCCTCCTCTTCTGCGTCGGTCTCCTCTTCTGCTGCACTCGCCTCAGACTCTGGTGATGAGGGTCCTGGTATGCTGCTGTGACAAACTGGCACATACGTGAGCTCCTCATCTGTCTGAGATAGATCATTAATAAATCTCTTGCTTCTATCAGCTTTCTCATTTTCTGCAAAGTACAGACCATGCCGGGTGGTCACCTTTCCGGTGTGCATGTCCATAACTTTGTAACCCTTCGTTCCAGGAGCATATCCTATGAAGATACCTTCTTCCGCTCTCAGGTCTAGTTTGGACCTCTTCTCCTTTGGAACGAAAGCATATACCTTGCATCCAAACATGCAAAGATGACTCATGTCTGGTGCTCTGCCATGCCACAGCTCAGAAGGGGTTTTGTCGCTTACGACACCCTTTGTAGGTAGTCTGTTCTGCAAATAGTTGGCAGTGATTATCGCCTCACTCCAAAAATTTGTAGGCAGACCTGCATCTGTTAGCATGCATCTGGCCATCTCTAACAGACTCCGATTTTTGCGTTCTGTGACGGCATTTTGCTGTGGTGTGTATGGCACTGATAACCTGTGTTTAATTCCCTGGCTCTCTAGTATTGACTTTGTGTGCTGTGAGGTGTACTCACCACCGTTGTCAGTCTGCAACACGCCAGGATTCCTTTCAAACTTGTTCTTCACCATGGCTAGATATTTTCTGAGCATTTCAGGAACTTCACTTTTCTCTCTCAGTAGATAAATCACTGTATATCTCGAAAAATCATCAACAAACATTAGTATATATTTATAGTTCCCTAGTGAGGGACTAGGCATTGGACCTACCAGGTCACTGTGTACAATTTCCAGTACTTTGGTGGTGCGCTGTTCAGTCCTCTTTGGGAAGGATGGACTGACTGCCTTGCCTTTGATGCAACATACACACCTGTCTGGATGGTTCTCACAGTGTTTTACCTGTATTCCTTTTGCGAGGTCCTTGTTTTGCAAGTCGAGGACTGCAGCTGTGTCTCTGTGTCCCAGCCTGCGATGCCACAAGTTCAGACAATCGTTGGTGCAGGTTTGCTTGGCACTCATCAGCTGCGCTTCTCCTTGGTGCAAATCTAAAACATAAACTCCATCCCGCTCAAAGTCTTGAGCTATTAAAGCATTATCACTTTTGCGCATTATTTCACAGCTACTTTCTGTGAAGTTAACTGTGTACCCACGTTTGGCTAATGTTGACACACTAAGCATGTTTCCACTTCCATCTGGAGAATACATAACTCTATGTAATGTAAAATTAGTTGTTGAACCATTTACCACACCAGTCAGTTCCACCTTTCCTTTTCCTTGGACTTCAACTCTCTTTCCATCAGCAATGGTAATCTGATAGTCTGCATTTGTGTCCATTTCTTGAAAGAGACTGCTGATTGAACATGTGTGAAAAGAACATCCTGAATCAATGATCCATTCCTTGCTTTCTACCTTTTTCTGAGGCAGAGATTATGATTCTTCTCTTGGTTTGAGCTGCTTGTAAATCTGTGAGTGGGTTTATTGACCCCCGTCTTTTGATTTTCTCTCTGACTCTTTCCTTTGTTTTGGGTGGAGCTCTGGTGTTGCTCCTTCAGGCCTGGCTGCTTTGAATTGCAAAAATGCGCCAAATGGCCTTTATTGCAGATGTAACACCGCAGGGGTCCTTTGTGTGACTTAAACTCTGCTTTGTAATCTGATCCACTTGCAAGTTCCCCCTTCCTGAAGGGTGCACAATATGTTCTCAGCTCTTGGAGTATGACTTTATACTCCCTTCTCTCTCTTCCAAATACTGATGACACAAAGCCTCCAAAAACAGATTCATCAAGACATCCCACAAGGTATGCCACCTTTTGGTCTTCTGAAAAAACCATGTTGGTGAGCGCTAAGTCATTGAAGAGCTGAGTCAATTTACTACAATATTTATCACAGTCCTCTCTCCTTTCCAATCTGAGGCGACACAATTCATTAATCAATCTGAACTGATCCTTCATTCCTGTCTTTGCATAGGTTTCAGTCAGAATCGTTATCATTTCTTTTGCTGTATTAGCCTCTTGAACATAAGGCAACTGTAGCTCAGTTAAGGACCTGAGAATAAGGCATTTAGCTTTCCCGTCTGCCTCGTCCCATTTCTCAACTGCAGCCTTTCCATTTGTTGGCCGCTCTTCATTTAGGGCAGGCATGGCTCTATAAATTTGAATTTCTGCCTTTATTCTACAATGCCAGCTGTGGAAGTTTTTGGGGTTCAGCCTGACCATTGGTTGGATGGCTAAGGCTCCTACTTCGGTTCCTTCTGCTATTGTTTGTTTAGCAAGCAAGTTCAGCCTTCTAGATTGGGTGGGGAGAGTTCCCAAAAATCAAAAATATCCTTCCAAGGTATCTGGGCTTCCCAGTGCACAACCCACCTAGGTTTCCTGGTACCTGGTCTCTGGGTTCCTTAGTGCAAGGTCCCTGGGTTTCTCAGTGCATGGTCCCTGGGCACATAACCTGTTGGAGGAATTTGCTGAGACTGGTTTCCTCCTTTAGGGGGGAAGCAGAGTAGCTTCAGCAGCAGACTCCCCCTCTTGCTGGGAATCAACCCAGGGAGCCTCCCACACCCGGCTGACTGCTAATCAATAAACACAGACAACAATGGCTGGTTGAAGTTTCAAAGGAGACTCATTTACTCACGGTTCCATAGAAGCATATGGTTACAGCATCTGAATACGTTCAGAGGTACACTAAACTCAATAGACAACAAGGCCGTAAAGCTGCCTCGTTCTGCATGTGCCATGCGGTCAAGATGGCGTCGCCAGCAGAGCCCTGCTGCGCGACATCCCAAAGGGTCAGTGGTCAGCGAGGAAGAAGGAAGAAGAAAAAGAAGGTGCCCCGGAGGAAGGGAAGGTTATATAGGGTCTGGGACACACCCCCACATAGGTCATCCAAAAAGGGACAGGTAAAGTGTTGTGTCACTGGGTCATCACTTAACCCTTTCAATGCATAGTATCCTGCCACCTCTTGGAAGCAGACAGAGTTGTACCAACTCCAACACTACTTGGTAATATAAACTTCTCTGAGCAATCCTGCATGAATAGTGATTTTTACAACTTATCCACAGTGGAAATGAGAAGCATGGTGAAGAGAGACCTACTTCAGTAAGTGGAAAAAATCAGTTAGGAAAATGAACCTAAATTAAATTAAATCTAAATTAAAGATCAAATTAAAGATCTAAATTAAAGATCAATAAGTCACCGGGCCCTGATGGCATCCACCCAAGAGTTATTAAGGAATTGAAGAATGAAGTTGCAGATCTCTTGACTAAGGTATGCAACTTGTCCCTCAAAATGGCCACGGTGCCAGAAGATTGGAGGATAGCAAATGTCACGCCTAGCTTTAAAAAGGGAAAGAGGGGGGACCCGGGAAACTATAGGCCAGTCAGCCTAACATCCATACCGGGTAAGATGGTGGAATGCCTCATCAAAGATAGGATCTCAAAACACATAGATGAACAGGCCTTGCTGAGGGAGAGTCAGCATGGCTTCTGTAAGGGTAAGTCTTGCCTCACAAACCTTACAGAATTCTTTGAAAAGGTCAATAGGCATGTGGATTTGGGAGAACCCGTGGACATTATATATCTGGACTTTTAGAAGGCGTTTGACACGGTCCCTCACAAAAGGCTACTGAAAAAACTCCACAGTCAGGGAATTAGAGGACAGGTCCTCTCATGGATTGAGAACTGGTTGGAGGCCAGGAAGCAGAGAGTGGGTGTCAATGGGCAATTTTCACAATGGAGAGAGGTGAAAAGCGGTGTGCCCCAAGGATCTGTCCTGGGACCAGTGCTTTTCAACCTCTTCATAAATGACCTGGAGACAGGGTTGAGCAGTGAAGTGGCTAAGTTTGCAGACGACACCAAACTTTTCCGAGTGGTAAAGACCAGAAGTGATTGTGAGGAGCTCCAGAAGGATCTCTCCAGACTGGCAGAATGGGCAGCAAAATGGCAAATGCGCTTCAATGTCAGTAAGTGTAAAGTCAGGCACATTGGGGCAAAAAATCAAAACTTCACATATAGGCTGATGGGTTCTGAGCTGTCTGTGACAGATCAGGAGAGAGATCTTGGGGTGGTGGTGGACAGGTCGATGAAAGTGTCGACCCAATGTGCGGCGGCAGTGAAGAAGGCCAATTCTATGCTTGGGATCATTAGGAAGGGTATTGAGAACAAAACGGCTAGTATTATAATGCTGTTGAACAAATCTATGGTAAGGCCACACCTGGAGTATTGTGTCCAGTTCTGGTCGCCGCATCTCAAAAAATACATAGTGGAAATGGAAAAGGTGCAAAAGAGAGCGACTAAGATGATTACGGGGCTGGGGCACCTTCCTTATGAGGAAAGGCTACGGCGTTTGGGCCTCTTCAGCCTAGAAAAGAGACGCCTGAGGGGGGACATGATTGAGACATACAAAATTATGCAGGGGATGGACAGAGTGGATAGGGAGATGCTCTTTACACTCTCACATAATACCAGAACCAGGGGACATCCACTAAAATTGAGTGTTGGGTGGGTTAGGACAGACAAAAGAAAATATTTCTTTACTCAGCGTGTGGTCGGTCTGTGGAACTCCTTGCCACAGGATGTGGTGCTGGCATCTAGCCTAGACGCCTTTAAAAGGGGATTGGACAAGTTTCTGGAGGAAAAATCCATTACGGGGTACAAGCCATGATGTGTATGCGCAACCTCCTGATTTTAGAAATGGGTTAAGTCAGAATGCCAGATGCAAGGGAGGGCACCAGGATGAGGTCTCTTGTTATCTGGTGTGCTCCCTGGGGCATTTGGTGGGCCGCTGTGAGATACAGGAAGCTGGACTAGATGGGCCTATGGCCTGATCCAGTGGGCTGTTCTTATGTTCTTATGAACGATAATTAAAAATTATTTCCTTATAAACAGAGAGTTGTATTAATTTTAAAATTGCCTTCTCTGTAACTGAATTCCTGCCGAGTGGGTTGGGGTGGGAATTGGACTCACCCTTGCTGTGAAAATAATTCAGAATAACTTTCATGTCCTCAAGAAAGGCTTGGGGTCTATTTCCATATTGTTTGATGTGCTGTTTAAATTTGGATAAGAGAAAATGTTGCTTAATCAAAGCTACTGTAAAATATAAGCTGAAGAACAAATTCCCAGGAACTGATGAATACTTCTTAAGTAGTCACTGCTGTCAAAAGATATCTAATTTAAAGACTTCTCCTTTATTAATGATGCATTCACAATTAAATTGCTTAAGAAGCTTTATCAGCATTGGCCTGGATTCTTTGGTCCATCTCCAGTGAATGCAGTTATTTATCTTTCATATTACAGCATTCACTGTGGCACATGCTAAATTTAAGGTTACGACAACTCCTTGTTCTCACTTATAAAAGACCCTGAAGTCTCAACACTTTACATGCCATGTGTTTATTGTATGGCCTTCAAAAAGATGTATCTGAAGAAACTGCCTATAGTAGTTGGCAACCTTCAGTCTCGAAAGACTATGGTATCGCGCTCTGAATGGTGGTTCTGGAACAACGTCTAGTGTGGCTGAAAAGGCCAATTCGGGAGTGACAATCCCTTCCACACTGGGAGCAAGTGCAGTCTGTCCCTGGTCTGTCTCCCTGGCTATGGGCCTTCCTTCTTTGCATCTTTGCCTCAGTCTGTTGGCCAAGTGTCTCTTCAAACTGGGAAAGGCCATGCTGCACAGCCTGCCTCCAAGCGGGCCGCTCAGAGACCAAGGTTTCCCACCTGTTGAGGTCCACTCCTAGGGCCTTCAGATCCCTCTTGCAGATGTCCTTGTATCGCAGCTGTGGTCTACCTGTAGGGCGCTTTCCTTGCACGAGTTCTCCATAGAGGAGATCCTTTGGGATCCGGCCATCATCCATTCTCACAACATGACCGAGCCAACGCAGGCATCTCTGTTTCAGCAGTGCATACATGCTAGGGATTCCAGCACATTCCAGGACTGTGTTGTTAGGAACTTTGTCCTGCCAGGTGATGCCGAGGATGCGTCGGAGGCAGCGCATGTGGAAAGTGTTCAGTTTCCTCTCCTGTTGTGAGCGAAGAGTCCATGACTTGCTGCAGTACAGAAGTGTACTCGGGACACAGGACTCCGGCAGCTGCCTATAAGAAGAAAAAAAATTGGCATCTATTTGACCAGAGACTAAGATCCAATTTGAAGATTTACAACTGCCACATGAAAGCTGCTGGAAGTGCTACAGCTCTCTTTGGAGGACCATAATGAAAGCTTCTTACAATGTGACTAGCTCTAGTCACATCCCGAGTATCCACAGGCTGTTAAAGCACCTACATGCTGTTGGACATTTTCTGGGAGCTGCTGGCAGGGAAGGGCAGAGACACTTATCCTATGATGCCAACACTCATGTAATATAGTCTCAATGTTAAGGCTGAGTCAAGGATCACTTGTCATGAGGGAAGTTGTTTACAGCAGCTGTTCCATGGAAGTGTCAGTTTGTCCCAAAATTCTTTATTCTTTCCCAAGCCTACTCGCCAATGTTGAACCTGGATTTGGAGACACCCAGTCGGTAGAATATCTTTAAAAGTATTGAGAAGTTTCCTTTTCCTTTGATTTCAAAATTTTAGGCATCTCCAAAAGGTAGGAAGAGGACTGCAAACCAAAATCCTAACAATAAGATAATTATCTCCAGCCATTACAGGAGTGACATACAGAAAGTTGTGTTTCTTTTGCATGCTCACAGCTTATTACAGCAGTTTGATTCCTCTCTCATGGAAGCCTTTTAGATTCCATACTGTCTTTAACCTTAGGCTGCCTCCTTGGTGAATAGGAAGGGTAGAAAATCACCCACAATAGTGTGAAAGAGGCACTGCAAACTAATAAATATCGGCTGTGTTGGTTGCGGATTCTTAGGTCCCTGGTCTATCATTAAACAACAGAACAGCATTTTCATGGCTGTGAATCAATTCATCAGACAACGTGTGGATTCAGCAGGGTACAAATACTCATGGCCTTCTGCTACTTTTGGGCAGATGTGATTGTACTTTCCCTTCCCCATCCCTTACAGCCTTCCTGGGGCCGTAGTCAAATGCAATTTATAGGTTAGCTAAACTGTACAGCACCTTGCTGAGCAAGGCAGTGATAACTCCCTTAGATGCTCTCCATAACAAAGCATGATGGATCCAAAGTAACAGATACCATTGGGAAATGTGATTAGAATTTGAGGAGGTGGGGAGTGAGGTAGAATTCAGCATGACATGGATAACAATAAATTGTGAGAACTACTTAGCCTTTACCATATGTATTTCCCTTTCCAATGCTATTCTCAGACATTGAGCCAGCATGTACTCAGACTTCCTTCTCATCCCACAGGGCATGTTTTCCTGGTCCATATTTTCAAATATCCTAGACTTCCATGTCATTTTTTTCATCAGTATTTCAATGACTAGACTGATCTATACAGACAAATCTTTGAGAGATAAAACTTATTCTAAATACATTTAAGCTTAGGATATTTTCAGTTCTGCTTCTGCATGAACGTGTTAGTTATCCTTCCACTAGCTCTTCCTCAAGTCTGGATAAAATAACTTGCTGACTCTTTATATTAATTTGGACATCTCAGACTGTTGTACTGAGCACACATTAATCAGTGATGATTGCTTACCCTACCTAAAGAAAAGAGATATATTTTATAAATGTAATGCACACAGAAACATCCCTAAGAAGCAAAGCAACTTGTCTGAGGAACAAGACTAATGCAAGGGCATACATAGATGTTGGTTTATGGTTAATGGTTATGGTTTATGGTTAATGGTTTATGGTTTATGATGTTAATGATGTTTATGGTTAATGGTTTATGGTTAATGATGATGATGATTTTTAATTCTGAGTAAATTTGTTTGGAAGTAGTGTGAACTTATCAAACATTCCTCTGACATTGTACATCTGAAGGATAAATGTTGAAGATAGTCTCTTTTATTTAAATAGGTCCATGGGAGGAACTTGCTTTCTATTGATTATGACCGAAACATCCGCACTGAGAAAATATATGATGACCATCGTAAGTTTACCCTGCGTATTATTTATGACCAGCTTGGGCGCCCTTTTCTTTGGCTACCCAGCAGCGGACTCGCTGCTGTGAATGTTTCTTATTTCTCCAATGGTCGGCTGGCTGGACTACAGCGTGGTGCCATGAGTGAAAGAACAGATATTGATAAACAAGGCAGAATTGTCTCCCGCATGTTTGCAGATGGAAAAGTGTGGAGTTACACATACCTGGAAAAAGTAAGTAACTTTTGGTGTAAGTTACAACTGTACATACAGATTGAAGGAAACCCTTTCAATCTGGGGACTTTCTTTACATAAGTGCATGTCTGGCTTCTAGGACACCATTCCATAACCAAGCCTGACCCATGAGCCTTGCTTATTGTATGCTGTTGTGGGAATAAGATGCATGCTTCATGTTTTCACAAGTCACATTCTTTTCCATGATGTAGTTGCTGAAATGCACTTCATGGTTAGAAAACCGTAATCTAAATTTATCCTTTCTTCCAAGTATGTTTAAGTATCACAGTCTGAAACAGGCAGAATAGCAACACCTTGGAGTCTTAGGGCCCAATCCTGAGCCTCACACACCAGCTCACCACTGGCACACACTGTCACAAATGTGCCATAAGGAACATTTGCAAGTCTTACCATGGGCCCAACCACCGCAGAATTGAGTAGCCCCATTGTAGAGCTAGTTCCCTTCCCCCAAAGAACTGGTGGCAGCTGCCCACATGCTTAGAATGCCATGGCAGCCATTTTCAGTGCCACAGCAACCCCACATGCCTGGCAGCTCAGGATTTGGTTGTTATTTATCTCGGAACTCATACAGAAGCCAATTTTAATTTTGCAGGTGGCTTTCCCTTTAAAAGAATGACATACTCTGTTCATCCAAAACCTGTTTTAGAATCATCATTTTTAATTTTTTTTGTGCATTTGTTTCATTTTGCAGTGAGAAGGACACCAGCTAAAGGAGAGGCAACATTATTAACATTATTTTTTTCAAAATGTAGAAGGGAAGATACTTAGAATTTGATAAGATGTACTTTGAATTATCTTATTGGCACCTGAAAATTTACAGTATTTTACTGGTTACTTCACATACAAGCAGACAACAGATTAGGATAAAAGTCCATGTATTTGTTTCTTAGAGTCAGACTAGATGCTACCCAAAACATGCAATGGGACCTTGTGGTTTGGTTTGGGCTGTTGTAAAAGCAAGCAAGGGGGGCCGAAAGGGGGCAAAACCACAGGACAGGATAGGGAGAGTTAGAATTTTGCTGCAGTTCCAAGTCTAATCAGGCCCTCCCTTTCCCCATATTACATTAATGGGCGGGGGGGGGGAGGAATTTCCATTGCTTTTACTAGAAATTTCATCCTCCTCAATTAAAATAGTATGCAGGGGTGGCACAGTCAGGATCAAAACTAAGGGGAGGGAACAAAGTCCTAAAGTCCCCTTATCTCCATTACTGTTTGCCATTCTCAAAAAACAAAATTGGCTTAAGTTATGCCTTCCAAGTCATTTTGGACCCTTATTTATGTATTTTAGCAACTATATTCTAAAACCTAAATTTAGTACATTTTTGACAAAACAAATAAACCCAAAATACACATGTACTTACATAATATCAGAAAACAACCATACAATATATAACTGATCTGCTTTGTTTTCCAACAGTCTATGGTGCTCCTACTTCAAAGTCAGCGGCAGTACATCTTTGAATACGATTCTTCGGACCGGCTAAATGCGGTCACTATGCCCAGTATTGCTCGGCACAGCATGTCCACTCATACGTCTATTGGCTACATTCGAAATATTTATAACCCCCCTGAGAGTAATGCCTCAGTTTTCTTTGATTACAGCGATGATGGAAGGATTTTGAAGACATCTTTTTTAGGAACTGGTCGACAGGTTTTCTACAAGTATGGGAAATTATCCAAGTTGTCTGAGATTGTGTATGATAGCACAGCGGTGACTTTTGGATATGATGAAACCACTGGAGTTCTCAAGATGGTTAACCTACAGAGTGGTGGCTTTTCTTGCACTATCCGCTATCGTAAAATAGGCCCTTTGGTTGACAAACAGATTTACAGGTTCTCTGAAGAAGGTATGGTCAACGCAAGATTTGATTATACCTATCATGATAATAGTTTTCGGATTGCAAGCATCAAGCCTATAATAAGTGAGATACCTCTTCCAGTTGACCTTTATCGCTACGATGAAATCTCAGGCAAAGTGGAGCACTTTGGCAAATTTGGAGTTATCTATTACGATATAAATCAAATAATTACTACAGCTGTCATGACACTAAGCAAGCACTTTGATACACATGGACGCATTAAAGAAGTTCAGTATGAAATGTTCCGATCGCTCATGTATTGGATGACGGTGCAATATGACAGTATGGGACGGGTAACTAAAAGAGAATTAAAGCTTGGGCCTTATGCCAATACAACGAAGTACACCTATGATTATGATGGAGATGGGCAGCTTCAGAGTGTGGCAGTCAATGACAGACCAAACTGGCGTTACAGTTATGATCTAAATGGGAACTTGCATCTCTTGAATCCTGGAAATAGCGTCCGATTGATGCCACTGCGCTACGACCTAAGAGACAGGATTACACGGTTGGGTGACATGCAGTACAAAATTGATGATGATGGCTTTCTATGTCAGAGGGGTGCAGATATATTTGAGTACAATTCCAAAGGCCTGTTAACAAGAGCTTACAACAAAGCAAATGGGTGGAGTATTCAGTACCGTTATGATGGAGTAGGAAGACGGGCTTCTTACAAGACCAACTTGGGTCATCACCTTCAGTATTTTTATGCTGATCTTCACAACCCAACTAGAATAACACATGTGTATAACCATTCGAATTCAGAAATTACCTCTTTGTATTATGATCTACAAGGTCATCTCTTTGCAATGGAAAGCAGCAGCGGAGAAGAATACTACGTTGCCTCAGATAACACAGGAACACCATTGGCAGTGTTCAGTATCAATGGTCTCATGATCAAGCAACTACAATATACCGCATATGGTGAGATATATCATGATTCTAACCCAGACTTCCAAATAGTTATTGGATTTCATGGAGGACTATATGACCCCCTAACAAAATTGGTCCACTTTACTCAAAGAGATTATGACGTTTTGGCTGGACGCTGGACATCTCCTGACTATACAATGTGGAAAAATATTGGTAAGGAACCTGCTCCGTTCAACTTATATATGTTCAAGAGCAACAACCCTCTCAGCAATGAACTGGATTTAAAGAATTATGTGACAGGTGAGAAATAATTTGTGGTCTAGAAATCTAAGGAACCCTGTAGAACATGTTAAGGACAGGATTTTACAATTAGATAAATCACTCTGAGTGATTTAAATATGAGGAGCTCATATATAATCTAGCTGAAACTAGTGCCTAATTTAGCAGTACTGGATGGGGATTTCACATCTTCATCACATGTGGCTCCAAGTCCTCGATTTAGAACTGAGCAATTATTATTTTAAAATGAGAATGTGATCCTGCACCCAGTTCAGTTATGAGCTTAAGCTGCACTGAAGTAAAGACACATGACTGGATGCAAGCTGATTGGTTGCTTATTTACATGAGGGTTAATTATGCACAGAGTACATCAGACAGGATAGGGTAGAATATACATACCTATTTTATGCATTACAATAAAGCATAATGATCCTGAAAGTTACTGGAGCAACAGCCAGAAGACTGAACTTCATATATGCAAAATAAGCTTACAATGCTGAAAGCTAGGCAAGAGTTCCATTGGGTTGGTGTGTTAAAATAGTGATGTTCAGCATCTTGTAAGGTAGTGTCCTTCTAATGATGGTCTAAAAAGCAGATCTCAGTTCTCATTGATTTACAGAGGAAAAGCTACTTTTGTCTCCGTTATACAGATTAGAACTCTGCACAGCCATGGACCTGTTTTAATTAAGTGAGGTTCAACCAGTACCTTGAGAATTGTCACAGGTTACACTGAACTCCATTAAATAAACAGTGCCAAAGCTGAGAAATAAAGACTTTTCAACAGCAAACAGCATTATTCTGGCTCATACTGTCCTAGAAATGAAATTGGTATCCTCACCCTAAAAAGATTACGATCAAGCCTAGTAGGACGTACAGCAAAAGCCCAATATGAAAAAGGAGGAATCTTAATGTTTGAAACAGTTCTTTCTGTATCAGGGATGAGGCTAACTATTGAGACATAGTTAAAGAAAGTTCCAGTAAGTATAGACCACGTGCTTTGGGTGGAAATTCTGACTTCTACTCTATTTGTTCTAATTTGCTTTTTAATAGGATCACAAACTCCCAAAGCAATTTCTTCTTTCATTTTTAAAGAAAAGGCAATTACCATCTATTCAAGAGAAACTTTGTCAGACTAGAATGTACAGGGTGCTGTAATTAAAGTCGCAGGAGAAAAAATTAAGAACCAGAAAAAGAAAAAGCCCCCTCCCTTCACCACCAAAAGCAGCTACCGTAATTTCAGTGAAGGTTAAAATTTCAAAGAACAGTACATCACCTTCCAAGAAATTAAAGCATAAATGACTATTGTCTTGTTGGTTTCATTAAGTACAGATTTAAATTATTCCCTGGCCCTTGGGATTTCACTAGATAGGGGTGTGCTCTTCAAATGAGAGAATTTATTCAGTGGGCAAACAGTTTTCAAAGGCCTTAAGTCAAAGTCTGCGTACAGATGGAACAACAGTGGGAGAGGGGCAGTTTTGAGTGGAAAAATGACTGGAAGCTATCCCTACATCCAGTGTTCCATGCTTTAACCTGCAGCTTCCTAAAACAGCTTTCAGTTTGAGGAAAGAAAAGAAAAAATCATGCACTACCATAATCAAATATATGCCAATAAAGGTATTATTGATTATTGATTGACCATAATCAAAGTTACACATAGGTACATACAGCATCTAGTTTGGCTGTTATGATCTTAGCTCATGTTACTTCGTCTGTAGCTGAGGTATCAGTATTTGCTTGAAGCTGCATTAATTATTATTCACACAGAGAGAGAAGAAAGGATAAGTTAATTAGTTGTACAGTACATTTATGGAATCATTGATAGATTTAGCAGCTCAGCACCAGTTTTCACTGTTAACAATCACAGCTTACTAAAATCTACTGTTTCTGCAATCCAAAGTTGTTTCAAGAGAAAGAGAGAGATCACTTCCTTTTTAGCTATAGTCATCTAGACCATTGTTTCTCAAACTGTGGGTCAGGACCCACTAGGTGGGTTGTGAGCTAATTTCAGGTGGGTCCCCATTCATTTCAATATTTTATTTTTAATATATTAGACTTGATGCTACCATAGCATGTGACTGCATTTGGGGAAATGTTACAGACCTCTGCAGACTACTACGTATATGCTTTTAACAATGATAGGCTGTGCAGCATGGCCTTTCCCAGTTTGAAGAGACACTTGGCCAACAGTCTGAGGCAAAGAGAAAAAGAAGGAAGGCCCATAGCTAGGGAGACAGACCAGGGACAGACTGCACTTGCTCCCAGTGTGGAAGGGATTGTCACTCCCGAATTGGCCTTTTCAGCCACACTAGACGCTGTTCCAGAACCACCTTTCAGAGCACGATACCATAGTCTTTCGAGACTGAAGGTTGCCAACATAGAGTAAATAGGACTTAATCCTGGGTAAGTGTAGGTAGGATTGCAGCCTAGGATTGTTAAAAATTTCCCTGCTTGATGATGTCACTGCCGGTCATGACATCACTTCCAGTGGGTCCCAACAAGATTCTTTTTCTTAAAAGTGGGTCCCAATGCTAAATGTGTGAGAACCACTGGTCTAGACACATGTAACACCCAGTGGTGCGCGCTGACAACTTTGCTGAGAGGCAGAATTTATTCAGCTGTAAAATGATTCACTGTGAAGGAAAACATGATCTTTGAGAAAGACAGTGACACATTTCAACCACACTTTTTCATTCTTCATATTGACAACAGCTGGAGTAAAAGATCTGTGAAGTACTATTATGCTATAAAATTAACAGGTATCCTTATCACAGTACAGTGTGAATGTTTCATGCTATAATCGGGGCAATGCATGGTCATCAAATGCACTCTGTATGCTAAAAAGCACTGTAGACCTCTTAGTGGGAGTAGTACAATAGCAGCCGCAGTACAAGTGGGCCTGTATCCTTGGAGGATCTGTTCCAGGGACTTCCCTGTGATTACAGAAACTGCGAATATGAGAATTTGGGCAGGCTGCTATCAGCCTGAATGCTCAAAGATAATAGATTGAAGGGGAAGCAGTTAACTTCCGCTTCCTGTTAACCTTCCATCTATTCTCTTCAAGTCAGCAGCCTGCCCAAGTTGCACTATAACCTTTAATGTTTATCAACATTTAAAAGCAAGAAACACTACACCGGTAAGCCTCTAAAGAATGCTAATGAGTGCATGGGGGCCACAGGCGCCCCCCCCAGATCTGCGGATACAAGGGCCTGCCTGTACTTAAGGCAAACGCTTCCCTCCTCCAGCCCATTCAGGAAAAGGTGATTTCTCTGAATTGAATAGCCTAACTGAGAAGAGACATTCCCTGCCCATACTGTCTCGCTTAGTAGAAATGTCACAACACTGGTTCTTTGTCCCATCAAGAAAAACACAGGCTTGAAATTCTGTAGCTCCGTCCTGCTTTATAATTAGGAGTTAAGATTCAAAACATGGTTGAATTTCACAGACGTCTTTACTTTTAATTCCCAGATGTGAAGAGCTGGTTAGTGATGTTTGGCTTTCAGCTCAGCAACATTATACCTGGTTTTCCAAGAGCAAAAATGTACTTTGTGCCACCTCCTTATGAGCTGTCAGAGTCTCAGGCATGTGAAAATGGACAGGTAAGCAGCAGTGCTCTCTCGCGGCACAGTGAATTTGCTTGAGTTCAGCTTGCATTGGGCATTATTTTCTAAATTTAACAAGTTAACAAGGAGGTAGATTAAAGCAGGTGAAACTGAATCAGTTGGAGCTCATGCTGTGTACCTCTATTTGTGTCAACACACATTATTACTGTCATTGCAGCGTTGTTAAGCTCTTTCTCTATTTACCCTTGAAATGGTGCTTGATTAACAATGATAAAGGAACTGCCAAGTTAATTTATCATATGTTCATCTAGTAACATTGCAACCTCTATGCCCTAATGTAAGGCATTAAAAATAGTGACAAGTAGTTATTCTAGTATTACTGAAAACTTCATGCATGAAATCGGGCTGCATGCTTGAATGGAAATACTTTCAACTTAGCATGTTTGTCAGAGCTTTTGATCTCTGGGCGCTGAGTTGCCACATGGGTTGGTAATTTACTTAAATTGGGGCAAGGGAAATAATCTTTCAAAAAAATACCTGAAATTATTCAAAAAAATGCAGCTGCAATTTGTGTTCTTGATCATGAGCTATTCCTCTATTTTTATTTGCACACCTCCAAGAACAATTTCAGATAACTTTATATCAGAATTAAAAGCACCTTTTCTTTTGGATTAAAATTACATCCATTTGAGTAATTTTGGACTAATTTGTTTCAATTAATATAATCCAAAATGTTTTGTCTTTAAATGGTATCTACTTACTGAGGTAAGGAGCATTATTATAGCACAGAATATGGTAGTCATTCTTATCTACAATACACATTAATGATAGCACACTATAAAACATGATCACAAATGCAAAAGATTTAGCGCAATTGTGCTACAAATGAGCTACAAACCCCATTTGAACCCATACTATTATTGAATTTTAGTTACTATTATTTGGTTATTCCTAGATTATTTGGAAACTGGCTGAGATACAATAGAGGTCAGGATTGATCCAATGAGCCATAACACCAAAATGAGATACAGACAAGTCCTTTTGTGGACACCGTCTATGATTTGGTGATGTCAGCAGTTTCAGCAACTTAAACTGCTGAAAACTACAAGAGAATTAAATGAAGGACTGTAATCTGGAGAGCCCATTTAGAAGTATTCAAGAGGTGACATTTATACAGCAGAAGTGACATTTTTTCCTAACAGTAAATCTCTGTGCTGCTTTGGAAATGGTGTTTGTAGCTCCGGTAACACAAACAAAAGGGGTTTGTCAAGCAGGTAAGAGGCACAAGGAGAGTTGGAAGCTCAGCTATACGTGTAGAATCCACAGTGTAGCCCTCTGGATTGTGACTGGAGGAACCAGATGCAATCATCATTGCAGGTGCAACTTTGTGCCCAATCTACAGGTGGGCCCCAGAATTCATGAGGGTTCTATTCTGGACCCCACTGTGGATACCGCGAATGCCTCCCATCCCCTGCGGGCCCTCCCACACTCCCATTAACCTTTTTAAACACTCGACTTGATTTTTGCCCCAGTTTATTGACCTCACTGGTGTTCCCTTTAACCATTCCGACTGTTTAAAAAGAACAACAGCTTAATGAGCGCATGGGGTTTAATGAGCACACCCTTCATGCACCCATTACATCATTTTAAAAACTTACTGGGGCAAAAATTGACTTGTTTAAGCAAGCCTATTTTTGCCCCAATAACTTTTTAAAATGATTTAACAGACACACAGGGAGGAGGTGGTCTCCACATCTGCAGATACCTGAAACCATGAATACAGGATACACGAATATGGGGAGCCCCTGTACTTGAAAAATTAAAAATTTCTGATACATAAGCTACATCTCAGCCTTCTGCCCATACATATACAGTGTAGTTACAGCTGAGAGCCACAGTACAGCCACAACTCTGAGGGCCCAATCCTACCCAACTTTCCAGCATCTGTGCAGCCACATTGCAGCTGCAAGGTAAGGGAATAAACATTTCCTTATCTTGCTGAGGCCTCTGTGACCGCCTCCCCACCACAGGATGCAGCGCATGCCCTATTGGCACTGCTGCACCAGCACTGGAAAATTGGATAGGATTGGGTCCTGATTCCTCCATTCATTTGTACATGAAAAGCCAGGGTTGTTTTTTTGTTTGTTTTTTTAAGGAGGGGATCTCTGTTGCAATACCTTTTTAATGAATACTAGCACAGGATCTCAATATACATGTGCCCATAGTTAGAGTGCAGCAAAAACTACTCACGTGAATTGGGCTTTTAATGAGCATTAATGCATTCCTTATAGGCTGTGCTTACAGATAATTATCTGTAACTAATTTCTTTTCCATTGTTGTTATAGCTTATTACTGGAGTCCAGCAAACAACGGAAAGGCACAACCAAGCTTTCATGGCACTTGAAGGACAAGTCATCTCGAAAAGGTTACATGCCAATATTAGAGAGAAAGCAGGCCACTGGTTTGCAACCACCACTCCAATTATTGGGAAGGGAATCATGTTTGCGGTGAAGGAAGGCAGAGTAACGACAGGCGTTTCAAGCGTCACAACGGAAGACAGCCGAAAGATTGCCTCGGTGCTTAACAACGCGTACTACCTAGAAAAGATGCACTATAGCATTGACGGAAAGGACACCCATTATTTTGTCAAGATTGGCTCATCCGATGGTGATCTTGTCACTCTGGCAATGACCAGTGGGCGGAAGGTGCTGGACAGCGGAGTAAATGTTACAGTGTCCCAGCCAACGCTCCTAGTCAATGGAAGGACTCGAAGGTTTACAAATATTGAGTTCCAGTACGCCACCTTGCTGATTAACCTCCGTTATGGCCTGACCCCTGACACGTTGGATGAAGAGAAGGCAAGAGTGCTGGACCAAGCTCGGCAGCGGGCCTTGGGGTCAGCCTGGGCCAAAGAGCAACAGAAAGCCCGGGATGGCAAAGAGGGCAGCCGCCTGTGGACTGAAGGAGAGAAGCAGCAGCTTTTGAGCACAGGGAGGGTGCAAGGTTATGAAGGATACTATGTGCTCCCAGTGGAGCAGTACCCAGAGCTGGCAGACAGTAGCAGCAACATCCAGTTCTTAAGACAGAATGAAATGGGAAAGAGGTAACAAATTAACCTGCTGTCATCCGTGCCTGGATGAATCAGTAGTTACAACTGTTGTCTCCTCTCCTAAGGAGATGAAGACCAACGGGGGCACTCGGCTGAGCTACTTTGGGATCATAAGTGGCAAGAAAGCTCACATTTTTTGAGTTAAATGCTGCTGACCAAGTGATTAAAAACCACATCCTGAAGTGGACTTTCAGCCAGACTTAAAACTTTAATAATGTGCAAATTTAAAAGTACCCCATAAATATTACCCACTTGTTCTGGGTCTAAAGAAAAAAAAGTTCAAAAACAAAATGATTGGGAAAAAAGAAGGCCTCATCTTATATTACCTCACTCCATTCACATGTGAGCAAACTTTCAAGAAATCCAAGAGGGCCACCCACCTCCACTAGACCAGCTGACAGAAGAGAGATTCTTCAGGCTGCTTGTTTGATAAACATTCTAGAGGTTTTTCATTTAAAAGCAAAATACAGGTGCATTTAATACATGACTTCTGGGGTGATTTGTGTGTAGCAACTGGAAGAAATGAGAACAGGAGCAACAGAGCACTGGAAATAGTAACAGAAATATATTAAGGAATATAATCCTGCACTTGCACTCTGACCCTGCTTTAGTCTGGCCTAAAAGTTAATTTATTCAAAGAGGGCAGAGTGTAAAGTTCAATTCAAAATGGTGGCTATAAATCACTACTGATAAATTTCATACTCTGTTTGTCTTTGAAGATTCCATTGTGGACAGTATAACACAGTTACAGGGTGTAGTCTGTTTAGATTCAGTAGTTTGTTGGTATCAGTTCTAGTAGAGCTGTGGGCATTGTGTTAACACTGTTGCAAATGGGCACCAATTCAGATCACCCTGTACATACATCAGCCAGAAGGCACAATCACTGTTTCAGATTAAAAAAAAAAAAAATTATTAGTGTGTTTGTTTGGTCGAGAAACTGAGACAATCACATTATGGTCACCAAGAGAAAAAAAATTTAAAAAATAAATAAAAACAAGTCTAATAAGAACTTTGGTACAGAACTTTTTTGTAATATACATGTATGAATTGTTCATTGAGTTTTTATATTAATTTTAATTTGCTGCTAAGCAAAGAATAGAGACAGGCAAAGATAATTTATGGCAAAGTGTTTAAATTGTTTATACATAAATAAAGTCTCTAAAACCCCTGTGAATTTAATGTCTTCTGTTTTAGAAATGTTTGAGTGAAATGAATGGAACAGTACCGAACTGTGGGGAGTAAAAACATTAATTGCAGTGAGTTTCTTAAGAATGTGGTGCGTTTTGTATTAGAAAATGAAGATAGTATGTTAACAAGGTATATTAAGGGCTGTTCAATGGACCATCAGCAATACCCTGCTTCTCAAGAATGTCTACCTGGTTCATTGTCAGCCCTGAAACTGTGATGGAGTACAGTAGAGGGCACCTTCCTTGCCTTCAGTTGTTATAGAGATGAGTCAGTGGACTCCTGAATACTAATGTCTTGACTGATAAGTCTCCTTTGGCTGCTCCACATTTTTAAGTTCTACCTTAAAGAATGTAGCAGAAGAAAGGGGCAAGCATATAAGCAAATGTATGTAACATACAATTGCTTGGATGCTGGAATGAGCTACAGCTCCTCAAAGAGTTAGCATGTGATGATTACAGTACGGGTTTTCCACAGCATCATGCATGAACCAATCTGTGGCAAGATGTGCAAGTCTAGCTCATCAGTGCCTTCCTGTTACCTAGCAACTTTCCTTTTCTCTGAGGTTCTACTATGATTGTACTGCAGTGCAGAAGGAGTGTTTATTCAAAAGCTTTTCAAATGGTCACCCACATGACAGCTATAAACTAAAAAAAAAAAATGTGATGGTCCACCAAGCACTAGACTAGTGGTCTGCAATACAGCTCTGTTTATGTGTTATTGCCTTATTACCCAATTTACCACTTGGTCATAGTTCATGCAACACTCATACATACGGGTTGCTCTCCTGGCCTAATGTGAGATCTGACCGTAAACTGTTCATACCCACCCGAAACCACTATGTCATTTTATTTGTCAGTATGTTGTGTTGAGGGTTAGTATTGTGTGATTTCAGAATGGGCTTGTTCAAGTGCTAATTTCTCTAGAATTCTCTCACACCAGGGTCATAACAGTGGCAAACAGTATGGCTGTATATGGCTGTATATAGTTTTCAGCTAGCAGCACCATTAGTGCTGGAGAGCTGTATGCAAATTTTCTCCCAGCATGCTAAGGTTGCATATATTTTTCAGCTTCTAGCACACTTGACACACTTGCAACCTTTCCTTTGAGCTTGAAGGTATTAAACATGGCAGCCTCCATGCATATCATTTGCCTTCCAAACAGAATTCAGGGTGATTTTTGAGGGCAGATGCTAAATGTTTGCGCCATGATAGGTGAGGGTGGATGGGGAGGGGGACAAAAAACACAGTGATATGGGGGATAACTTTTTTTCTACAGTAGGTCTGCACAGCCAAAAAGTTCTTTGAAGTCTTTTAAATAAATATTTAACATCATGAAAGCATCTTGAAGTATGACACCACTTTCTGTGCTTGTGGTTGTTAATGAATCAAGCTAGAAGCATTCTGCTGGCAGCTAGCTGCAAAACATGCAGCCTATGACTTCAAAACAGCAAAGTAGTTGACCAAACTGCTCATGGCTGACCCAACATGGCAAAAAATGTGAACTGATCTATAAAATGAAATCTATGGAAGGAAGAGTGACTTCAGGTCATTTCTTAAAGCAGCCAAACAATCTCTAAACTAGGAGAAGACTGCCTTTAGGGCTGGGGTAGACACCAACCTCTAACATAGTGTTTCTCAAGCTGTGGGTTGGGACCCACTATGTGGGTCACTAGTAATTTTCAGGTGAATTTTCCTCATTCATTTCAATATCTTATTTTTTAATATGTTAGACTTGATGCTCCCATGGTATGTGACTTCATTTGGGGAAATGTTACAGACCTGTACTTTTAACAAGCTACTATGTATATGCTTTTAACAATGATAGTAAATGGGACTTACTCCTGGGTAAGTGTAGGTAGGATTGCAGCGCAGGATTGTTAAACATTTTCCTGCTTGATGATGTCACTTCCGGTCATATCACTTCTGGTGGGTCTTGACAGATTCTCATTCTATAAAGTGGGTCCTGGTGCTAAATGTGGGAGAACCACTGCTCTAACAATATGCTCTTTGTACAGAATACAAGTCCCAAATCCCTAGAGTAAAATGCTGCAGAAAATATGATGGGAAAAAAGACTCTCCCTCCATCAAAAAGAACAACTAAAATGCTTTTGTGTTGTACTTAGCAGTGTTTTCCTACAGGGCTCCTGTTGAACTTTACCTCAGGTTTTGCTGACAGGCAGTGAACTGCACAGGTGAGCTAAATGGGTAGCTGCAGCTGCTTGGAATCTTGGCATTAATCCTTTTGTTGGTCTAGGACAGTTGCAAACCCTCAAAAAGAAACCTCTGCCGGAACAGCAGGACTGTTTTTTTTGGTAAGTAATTCAAAGCATTATGGCATGTCTGAGGAAAGGCAGACAGAGCTCTTCTTTTACTGTCTTTCCTATTTACAATCATACTTGAAAAAATGCACATATTGCTTCATTCTGTCCCCTCAGCCCATTTTACAGTCTGCCCATCATGCAGCACCTCTTGCAAACTGCATTAGGTAGAGTGACTAGCAAGTTCTGACTGAAGGGCATTTGAGGCTGAAGGCTGATGTTACCTTGGTCTGTCAGGGAATGGGAATAAGTTATGTGGGTATAATAAATCTTGTACACCACGCCTAAGGTTTCTCATCTCTGCTATTTGACAACCTGGGCGGTTTTATATAGATATTTAACTATCAGTTTCATGATTTAACCTCAGACAATGCTGCCTAAGCTAGATTTAGGCTGTTGCCCTATGTACATTTTTTTGGTGAGGAAGCCCTACTTAACACAGTGGCATTGGCATATGATTGCAGCACTCAAAAGCTAAATTCTTAATTCTATATTTCTGGTTCATATAGTTGAATTAGTCAGGATGCTGGGTGGTTAACTGTAAGTTAACAGGAGCAGTCCTGAAGCTAATGATGGAAGGCATTCTGCAGGCACATCCACATATCCACACCACTTGAACTCATAAGGAGAGAGAGTGTGAATGGGTTTTTACTGATCGTTGGCCAATGCTGCAGTCCTACAGGAAGTAAGCCCCATTAAACAGGATTTACATCTGAGTGAATGTGCAAAGGATTGCATCAATACTCAATTTATTGGAGGAGAAAGGTGAGAGATTTTTATGGCCTAATCTCATCAGGACCAGCCAACAGTGGAACATGGTGGTGGTGACTGCTTTAGGGCAGTAATAAAACACATTCCGGCAGCACACAGCACACAGAGTAGTGTGCTGCAGGAGCACTAATAGGAAGGCTGGAGCCTTCCTTTGCTCTTTGGAGGAGTGCTCCAGACGTGCAGAGGCAGGTAGGATATTGGGCGATGTGGGACAGGATGGGGGAGAGTGGAATGAGACAGCAACAGCAGGTTGGAACAAGGCAGTGATATGTGGAGGGCAGAACTGATCTGAGAAGGAGGTGGGTTTGGCGGTGGCGGCAGCTGCCAAATCCTAGCCCCCACCCAATCCCATGACACAGCCCATGTGGCAAATTCACTAATATAGGTCCAACTAGGCCCCTTCATGCTGCAGAGGCTTACTATATAAGGGAATGGATGTTCCTGTACCCAGAGGAGATATTTGCATCTCCCCTCCCCCCCACAGGATGCAACAGTAGCCATTTTGGCATTGTTACATTTGTGGAGGGGGGAAAAGAATAGGATTGGGCTGTTAATGAAATCCACAAATCTCACCCCATTTCCCTATTTGAATTAATGCAAATTATGATTGTTTGTTTCCCCCCCCCCCCCCCCGCACAATTATTCCGGCTCTGCTGAACTGTTGATCTTTTAAGAGTATTCAGACCGAACAAGCCTCAAGATTAAATTGTGTATCTGTTATGTGGAAAACTGAAACAATCAGTAACTACTTTGGATGATATGCCCCTGGGTGGTGAGACACTTCATAAGAACCAAGGCATTCTGTCCTTGGCCCTGCATGGAGGAGCTAGAATGTCTCAACTGGGCCCTAATCACACAGTTGATTTACCCAGGTTGGGTGTTCCAATCTCATGTGATTGTGCCAGGAGTGGAGAGAGTGTGGCAAGTGGGCAAGGAGTGGTAGTGTTCCTTCACTCTTCTTCATGCAATGGGGGGCTGTGCGGGATAGTGTCATCCAAAGCTGCCAAATGAGCAAATTATCTCTATAACCAATAGAGTGGGCTGTATGAATATGTGGGCTGCTACTGAAGTTATAAATGTGCTTCTGAATGCAAATACAGACGACACTCGTGTACAGACTTGAACATCACGTGAGAGAGAGGTCCTCAGAATAAAATCAGTCTCATGAAGCAGACTGTTCCCTCAAACAGGCAACAGACAGTCTTTTAGGTTTTGCGGCATCACAGACTCTTTGCTGTTTTTATTACTAAAGTTTAAATGACACATGACATTAAACAGTGGGGGGAAATGAGGGGAGGCTGGCACCAATGGGAGCTTTTTTTCTTGGACAAATAGCAGTCGTAGTGGGAGGGCAGTTCAGATCTCACATACTCACATGTGATCTTTAACAAAGCAAAAACAAGTACGCCACTGCTTCGAAAATGCTTACATCATCATCATCTACTTTGCCTCCAAAATATTGTCATTTCTGCTATTAATAGGGGTGTTCTTACATGTTTTTATTTTTTTCCACAGATTTTGGTATATGACAAAAATGAAAAGTGCAGAAAGTGGCGTTATGTGTTTTTATTCCAAGGGTGCCTTTTTATACATTATTATTATTATAAGTTAAAATTGCTTTAAAAGTGTACTAGGTAAATGATCAGCAGATACAGCCACAGTAATTACCCATGCACTTCTGCAGTCCAGTCCATTATTTTTTTTACAGATTTCCCAAGTTATTTTTCACAGATTTTATATAAACAAAATTAGAAGTGCAGAAAGAAGTGTGTGTTTTTGTTTTTTAACAAAAACTCACATCTCTAACTATTAAGCATGTTCTGTCAACATAAATTGGCTATAATATGATAAATGAACAGGAACAAAGGTGAGCTTCTGCATACGTGTATTGGCTTTTATATGATTCCTCCAGAGCATGAGCATCCAAACATTTTGGCAGGAGGGTCACATCATCTCTCTTACACTGTGTCGTGGACAGAGAAAAAAGAGAATTAATTTACATTTTAAATTTGAATAAATTAACAAAAATTTACATAAATGAATATATTAGAGATGGAACTTAATGAATGAATGAAGGTCTTGCAATAGATCAAGGCCTATAAAAGGCCTCGCACAAAGCAAGGCTGGCCTTTCCTTCACTGCCCCTGCTGCATCACAGACATCAAACAACAAGCAGTGGAGAGAGCCCTCATTTCACAGCTCACGCGAGAGGTTGAACTGTTGCCCTCATGCTGAGTGCAGTTGCGTCGGGCCAGCACGGGTTCCAGCAAATCTCCAGAGGGCCAGAGGCTCATTGGAGACTGGGGGTTCCTCACGGGCAGGATTGGGAGTCCCTGAGGGCCGCAAGTGGCCTCCAGGCCGGGGTTTGGGCACCTCTGCTCTAGAGCATGGAGGAATACAGAGTCCCCATGACAATAGCACGTGTCCCTCTGCGCATCTTTGAATAAGTCAGGAAATCAAAATCTCCCTCTTCCCCCATCAACTTCAATTTTTTTCAAGTTAAAATGTTGAAATAATAAGGTAATTATTAAATATGAAGTTAACATTTATTTAACCTGTGTGATTCTTTGTGTTGGGCTAACTACATATTTGTTCTGATTTTGAGTAATAGTTTTGGTGGTCAGCCCCAACCCTATTTTCCCTCATAAGCCCTTTTTTTATTGCACAACTTTCTATAGTTCAAAGTCAGACAAGAATACAACTATTGCATTAGAGAAGAAATCTGTATCTTAGAATTTACAATAAAGGAATCCTTGCCTTGTGCGCTGAACTAGAGATAGAAATTCTGGAGCTGTTGTAGTTTCACAGCCTTCATCAGTACTTGAATGAGGACAATGTCAGTAATGGGCTTGGAGTTTTCTCTTAGAGTCATGAAAGTCATATGTCCTTTATGGTCCGAAAATGCTGGAAATTTACCTGAGGCATCCCCTCTCCATTCAAGGATTACTATTGGAAAATGGAATGTAGCAATAGAAAACATATCGAGGGCAAGATGTTTTATGTTAATATTTTATGTAAAAACATTTCATAGATGCTTGAAGACAGAATCCAGTTGACAAAACACCAACTCAGCTGCATAAAGCTTCACCCATATTAGGTCATTCACATATTATTAGCAAGTTGCATTCCAAGTAAAAGCACCAAGTCACTGGGTGGGGAATGCCCTTACCAGAACCACATCTGTTTAAAACTTGTGTTGGCTAAACTAACCAATCCTAGGTTCTTAGGTGGCCTCTAAGCCCTGTCATGTGCAACCAGTCAAAATCATTCTGAACTGCAACACAGATTATCTGATTTTTCCAGTCATTATGGTGTAACTACAACATTTTGTTGACATTAATAGGATTGGAGAAACTGGAACAGGCACTAAAATACAGACAGAATAACCATGAGACGTGTGCATGGCTTCATATAGGAGAAGAGTCGTGTCACACATTTAAAAGTGACAAGGTGATATTTTATCATCCAACCAGCCCCACATATTAAATTGCCATGTGCACAGAGTGCACACAGTTCTTGCCTCTCCATTCATAGCCAGGGGAATTTGGGACTTTTCCTATTATCCCTATTATGGTGGGGGGAGGCATCCATTTCCTTTAAGGAAAGCCTCAGCTCAAGTTTCAATAGAAAGGAAACTCCCCAGAGATACCTTGAACTCGGCACCATTGCAGAAAAACACATTGCCTAGCAGACAAGTTGTTTTGAGAGTTTGCTATCTTCTTCTGAGTCAATCGAGGACACAAGTCTCAGCCAGCCTATTTATGGGATCTGCACACACCCACAGACCAGGCATCCTGACCAAGTCAGAGGGCAGGCAGAAATAACCAGGTGGGCAAACACTATCCAATTGGACAGATCAGTAACATTACCCATCCATGGTTTCTTGAAATCAGGTGCAAGGATGTTTGGTATTCCAGCTTAGCCTCCTCAAAGGAAGTGTGTGTATGGCCAAGCTCTCACCTACCTCCCTGAGATCACAGAAGTGTGATACTCCTCAAAACTGACCTTGGAGTAAGTACTAGATATGGAACAGTGAGATTTAGGGCGCAATCCTAACCCTTATGTCAGTACTTTCCACCACTGGCATTCCATATGCCAATGGGACATATGCGGCATCCTGCAGTTGGGTGTCACTCACAGAGGCCTCCTCAAAGTAAGGGAATGTTTGTTCCCTTACCTCAGAGCTGCATTGCCCTTATGTCAGTGTTGGAAAGCACTGAAATAAGGGGTTACAATTGCACCCTTAGATGCATTAGAGCCCAATCATATGCATGTCTGCTCAGAAGTAAGTCCCATTGGGGCTCACTTCTGGGTAAGTGTGGATGGGACTGCAGCCTTAGAGACTTAGGCTGCAATCCTAACCACAATTTCCTGAGAGTAAGCCCCATTGAACAAAATAGGACTTACTTCTGAGTAGACCTGGTTAGGATTGTGCCCTTATTTTGCTTTTGCCTGTAATCACCTGCTTGTAATTTTGCTAAGACCCATATTTGGGCAGTGCCTGCACCCAAGCCATTTTCCACTAGATTTTCCTTTATTCTTTTTGAAACCTTTTTGTACTTTTAATAAAATCCTTTTAATGTTTTTGTTTGGTTTGGTTGGTTGAACGCTGATTCCCAAGAGCAGGGTAGTTAGTATCTCCCCATTAGCTATTTCCCTGCATTTAAGTCCTCCACTTTTTGACCTGGCTATTAAAATTGCTGCACATATGCTCTCTGCCTTTGTCCTCCAAGCTTTCGAAGGACAATCCCAGCACTTGATATTTACACTTTGCCCCTGCTGTGCCTGTGTGCTCTTCTTTCTTCTTCCCCCACCCCAAGAGCACTTAAAATGACTATTATTGTTATAGGTGTTGTTATTTACATTATTGCATAACCTTACTGTCACTTTTGGCATTTTTATGTTTTGGCATCATGCGTCTTTATTACTTGGAGTAACAGGGAGAGTTTTCAATGCAATCCTATGCATGCCTACTCAAAAGTACAGAACACCCCATAGATTTTAATAGAGTTTGCTCCCAGTTGAGTGTATGATTGCAACCGCAATTTTCATCCCCAATGAACACAGATCTCAGTAATTCCTAGTTAGAGCTAGAAGTGAGATATACTATACTTTCTGGGTGTTGCACCATCACAGGAAACCACATGGTGGCAGCCTTGTCTAAGGCTCTGAAAGAAATGTGCCATAGCATCTTCTGAATTTTGACCTTCTTTTAGATTTTTTTTCATTCAGTGCAGAAAAAATGTTTTTTCTCCATTGTCACACTGAATGAAACAAAAAAGACCCTGCAATATGTTACATGTTACCATGTATAACATATTGCAAAGACTTTTGAATTCATCTAAAACTTTGTGCAAGTATATGTGTATCCGTTTATGAGGCTTTATGAACAAATGAACACATTATTTAGTGCACACCTACTGGAAGTAAGTCTAATGGGACTACTCCGAGTATGGTATTTAAACTTTAAAAAAAATACATGTAACATCCATTTTTATCTGTTTTAAATCTTATAGATCATTTTTCAACAAAAGTTCAATATGATGGCAATGATCATTTTAGACTGTGAGTCCTTTTGGAATAGGGAGCCATTTAGTTATCTGATTTTCTCCGTAAACCTCTTTGTGAACTTTTTTGTTGAAAAGCGGTATATAAATTTTATTCTGAGTGCCTGGGCATACAGATAACATACCACACAGTAGTATAGCAATCACAAGCAATCTGGTTTCCCAAGTATAGTAATTTTATAAAGAGTCTATAACAGATCTCTTCACCTTACCTACCCTCCTTAATTTAGAGGTCAAATTACAAATATTATTGCACACATATTACTATATAGTTACCAGTAATTGTTAGCATTTATATAGCAGTTTTTGAGTGTACTTATTTACAAATGCTTCTGTTTTCTATTCTGCCTTAACAACAATCACACAGGTACACAAATACACAAACCGAAATACAGTTTAAAACTCGTGTGTAAATTCTATCAGTGGGCTGGAATTTAAAAAGCATGTACAGAAGGAAGTTCCTGCAAAAGAACTTTCCCTCTGTGTCCCTGAAAAATCTCTCCCAACAATCAAACTGTCACGGGATATGTTGTAAGAGCTACAGGAGAAGGTGAAATTCTCATCAGGTGGAAGAAATTTGTGCTAGCAGGAGCCATTCATTCAAGCACCTGTACTCAAATTCTTCAAATGTCGTCCTTCCCCTGCAATCCCCCACAGCCCATCCCACAGTTTCCCTCAACCCTTAAGGCCAGGCTTTTCAGGGGCTACAATGGAAAGAAGAGAGAATGGGAACTCACCTGCGAGAATTTCTCCCCTCATTTTTTTTATGTTCACACCACATGCTTATATTTTCCCTGACACATTCAGGCCTTTCTTAGGAAACCATAATCTTCAGGATAGTACTTATTTTCTAGAACAGCGGTTCTCAAACTTTTCAGTCTCTAGAGCCCTTTAAATTTCTAGAGTCCTGGGAAGTCTTGCCAGAGCATGCAAAAAGTCTTGGGGAGCCCCAGAGCAATAGCCTATGCATGGAGTGGCACAGCCAAGCAGATGGCAACCACTTATGGTGTGCTCATGGAGCCCCTGAAGGAACCCTCGGGCTTCCAAGAGCACATTTTGGGCAACTGTGCTCTAGAAGCATGTCGGGCTGCAATAAATACCTGTTAGTTTGAAAAATCTGTGATTTGTCCACAAAACTAACTTGCTTTTCTCTCTCTAAGCTGGATTCAAAATATCGTTGAGCCAGGATGACACAAGCATGATTAAGAAACTTCAGGAGTTTAAACTAGGGTAAACCCAGTTTAAGGGGGCTGCTTTCACACATTATATTGTTACCCATATCACTGTTAACTCGTGCATGTGGCAAATTTTATGTCTCACAAAAAGCTAACAGCCCAATCCTCCACGGCCGCAGTGCCAGTCTCTGGCCGCTGTCCTGTCAACGGCCATCATTAAAGTGCCATAAAGCACTTTGTGGTGGCCAGGAAGAGGCAGGTCATCACCTGCACAGAGGCCTGCATGACCAGATGCTGGGCCTTTGAGCCAGTTGGAGAGGTCCTGGGAGCTGACAGTGATAAGTTTGTGGCCGAACAGCACAGAGGCATTCCATGGCAGGGGGAAGGCAGGAAGGAGACAAACAGTGCGGGGGGGCACAGGGGTAGGTGGACCAAGCCCAGGAGGAGGGTGGGGATTTTGCTGGCATGGAACTGATTGGCCCCATTGGGGCTTCGCCCGTTGGGGCTTTTCCCAAGGCAAAAGGACAGATATCCCATTAGATCAGGGAAACCTCCAGCAGCCTCTTTGCCCATACTAGATACAGCAGCAGCTGTTTTGGCACCGTTACATTGCTGCATGGGCAGTGCAGTTAGGATTAGACTGTAAATGTGTGTGTTTTATAACTTTTACCTTGTCTGAGAGTCTGAAGAGCATCTGATTTGAGACAGTTGACTTCTCAAGATAGTGTGAGACTTGTGAGAATCCATATTGCTGAAAGGAATTTTCTTTGTGTGTCAGAAGGAGACATCCGGCTGAAATGCACTGGGCCAACAGTTACTTATTTTTACATTTAAATATATTGTTTGCACCTTTTTGGAGTTTGTTTTTTGTATTATTATGAGATTTTCTGACAATCAGGTTTGTTTTATACGGGCATTAAGTCCTTCCCAAGGACCTGGGATGCCTGGTTTTTATCCTATTTTGATATTATAAATAGAGGGGGGCTCCTATATCCATGGATTGGGTTGGTGGGGCCCCCCCCATGTGTGCCCCCCATGTGCACCCCTCATCTCCAAGAGGATCTGAGCTCAACAGAGGCTGCAGATATCAGTCCATAACTGACTGAGCTCTAGAGCACAAAACAAATGACTTCCTGTTTCACAGAGAAACCAGAAGTCACATTTCTATGCTTTATAAGGCATTTAAAACATCACTTCTGGTTTCTCCATGAAACTGGAAGTCATGTATTTTGAGATCTAGACTCAATCTGAGCCTGGCAGAGGCTGTGGATGGAGGTCTGTGGCCCAGAAGCCCCTCCAGAAGGGAGGGGAGTGGGTCCAGACTGTAGGGATGGGCATTTGCCCATATCTATGGTTTCTGCTATCTGCAAAAGGTTCCAGAACGGATCCCCCACGGAAAAGGAAGCACACTGTACCGTCGCAAAATGTAAGCTGTTCTCAGTAAAGCTGCCTTTTGCAGTTGATTGATGGTAATTTCTGTGGCCCTATGCTGTTAGGTGCTCTTCAAGGTGTTTTGGAATAGTACCGAGGGCACCAATCACCACTGGGATCACTTTGGAATTCTTCTGCCACAGCCTTTCAATTTCGTTTTGTAAATCTTTGCATTCTGTTGTTTTTTTCCAGTTCTTTTTCTTCTACTCTGCTATCACCTGGTATTGCTATATCACTGATTTTGACTTATTTTTCTTTCTTGACTACAATTATGTCCAGTGTATTGTGCAATAGATGTTTGTCTGTCTGTAGTCAGAAATCTCATAAAATCTTCATTTTCAACAACTTTTTCAATTTTGTGGTCCCACCAGTTTTTATTATCATTATTGGCACAGATTAGTATTGGAAAAAGCTGGATCACCTTTCCTCCCTTTGTAGAAGGGGAATTTTTGTCAGGACCAGCTTCTCCTGGTGTTATTTCAGCACCACCAGGAGGGAAGTTGTGCCATCACCAGTAAAGGCACAGGGAACACTGATAGAAGTCCCACTACGTGCTGGCCAGAAGATTGAGATTTTCTCATTCTGTATAACATTCTGTGTTGATGTAGGAAAACAGGCTTGTCGTATTCAATAACGCAACTGAGAGTTTGTGTTGTTGAAAACGGAAAAGTCTTCGGATTTAAGCACTATGTTTAGTCATGGGAAACAAACTGAACTGTATGTCAAAGTGCCTGAAGAGGGTCACTAAAGGAAACAACTAATATGTTCCAGATGCCTTGCCATAAGAAGCACGTATTTACAAATACTAACCAAATTTACTTTGCATGCTAGTCAATGATGAGAAGCAATGTATATTGGTATTCATTGATGAATAGTGTATATGACTTGAAAGAGAGCTAGTTGAGAAGATTGTGAAATGCTAGTGTTTTTAACCTAGTTCTTTTTGTTGAAACACTTAAAATATTATACGACTCCTAAAGAAGTTATTCAAAAATATTGGAAACCCCCCCCCCCCACATCCCATTATTTAGAAAGTGGCCTAGGATGCAAGAAAGATACTTCCTACTGGCAAAGTTTTCTCATTAATTTCTGAACAAACACAATGAACTAGCAGGCATTTCAAATGAAGCCAAATCCAAAGAACATTAAAGAGGTATCTGTGCACATAGTGCTGACCCACTAAGATTGTGTTCATGTTTTAGAACTAATTTGAGTATTGTCCCCTTTAACTGAGTCCTGGTAAAACAGAGCAAGGTACAAAATGCACACTGACCAGGGAATCCAGCATCTAGCACTGCAAGAGAAATAAATGGATGTCAGTTTGCTTTGCATTTCTTCATTCCTCAGTGATGTAAAACAGAAGGGTGCCTTTCCAAGACTATTTCCAGAGCAAGAACATTGCTAGTTGTATTACAGGCAGCAAACAACAATACAGCACTTAGCATTTGTGTAGCACTTTCTGAATGTGCAAAGTGCTTTACATGTACTATCTTGACATTGTCTTTACTATAACCCTGTAAGCATTACTGTCCCTATACTGCAGCTGAGAAGAAGTGGCTTTCCTAAGGACACCTAGTGTGAATTAATAAGAGAGGTGAGACCTGAAGAGATCCTGATTCACAGCTTAGCCTCTTGACCACTCTATTAGATTAGCTCAAATGATTGTACAGATAGCACAATAGCTCACCACAGTGAGTCAGCTAGGTTTTATGGTGCCTCAAGAAATTTTTACATGGCAAGTAAGTTTTCCTGGCAGAGGATAACACTACAAAAAGTCTAATGGAAACTGGCCTGTACCAAGATAGATAGTTAGTCCACCCAGCTCAGTTGTCAGTACTGACTGCAATCAGCTCTCCAGCAGCTCAGGCAGGAGATTTCTTCCTCAGCACTTCCTGGACATTGCAGAGGCTGAAACTGGGACATTCTGCAGACAAGGTCTGTGCCTTGCCACTGAGCTTTGGCCGGTCTCCTGAAGATTGAACACTGAAGATGCATGCTTGCAAACAGAGACTATGCAATAAGCAATGAAGCACAGAAGCAAGTATACTGGCAGGTTCCATAGCAACTAGAGTCAAGCCCGCCTCTCAGTTGTCCATGCTCTGAACTTATGTCCATTCTCTGAAATGCTTCATTTGCTGATTTCTGCAGATCAAGCTACCATTAAAGATACAAGAGAAGAGTAGGCCAGTTGGAAACCTGACCCTACCCACACTGACCACTCTACTCCACACATATGACCTCATGCTGCTTCTGCCACTATCACACATTGGAAACTTGCAGTCTATAAAAGTATTTCACCTTTGGACAAACATGTGACATGGACAAACCTAGTACAAACTCTGTTTTAGGGAGGAGGAAAATCAACTATGTACTGGGGCAACAAGTTGCTATGATGATGATGAATGGAAAGTCTTATACACTCTATTGGCTCTTTTTTTCAAGGTACATTAAGAAAACCTGTAACTAAAACTGCAAAAAGAGCCATTAGCCATTCAGATATGCAAGCCTCCTTTTCTGTTTCCGGCTGCTGTAGCGACAGGAGGTTTCTGCAAGGTGTCTGCCCACCTGCAATGGATGATCATACGCAACTGCTCAAGTTTCCTTATCAAAAGAAACAAGCAAACATATAGCACGGAACCCAACAACCTTAAAGCCCGCAACTCTTTCCGCTACAATGGGCTGATCCACTGCAAGACTGTTGGGGTGGAACCAGCTGCTGATGGGAAGGGTGTTGCTGTGGTCCTCAAGAAACGTGCAGGCCAGCGGAAGCCAGCCACCTCCTATGAGAAGATCACTACCAACAAAAATGCACGCACCACGCTCAGGAGCCCCCGCGACATCATTCGCAAGAACAATTACCGCAAGGACCTGCGTATGGCTGCCCTGCGTCATGCCAGCGCAATTCTGCGTAGCCAGAAGCCGGTGGTGGTGAAGAAGAAGCGGACCTGGGCTACCAAGGCTGCATAAGAGTTCCTAAAATATCCAATAAAGGAATAATATAGATATGCAAGCCCTAAGCTGTGTCTGAACCAACATCAGTACCAAGAAAACATACCTCAAGTCCTCACTTTGCAAGTACCCCCTCCCCAATGTTTGTGTAATGCAAGGATTAGATGAGAGAATTTGGTTCAGCACTCTTAACTGCATGCAATATATGGATGTGGTACATTTTTTTCTTATTGCTGACCCGTGTTATCCAAAGTATGGAAACAGCTGGTTTATGTCTAACATCTGGAGGTTGTGGTGGTGAAGAATTCATTCTCTCCCTTGCTATAGGCCCGACTGCAAAGAGATAGGCATCTCTACTGCAGGTGTACAAAGTGCTAAAGATTACAAAGGTAATGTAGAACAAACAGGTTGCTGAGTTGCTTATAATCACCAGCCCAGCCCGGTCAATTAAATTCCACATGACTCATGCCTTGAGAGCAGGTGACTGCCTGACACACATTCCACAGGGAAAGAGAGCTTACTCAATTGTGTTTGCTCTGTACTTTGCAGGCTGGGAGCTCCCAACTCCCTTCTAGCAAGGCCTTTAAAAGGGAGGGGGAAGATACTACCAACAATAGCAAATCACCTCTTCTCCACCTCTCTTGCCCAATAATGCAGTAAAATGGGTGGGTAAACTTTCAACTTTAGGGATCCTGGACCTTTAACAGTTATACAGAGGCAAGAATTCCAGCAGGTGCAGCTTGTCATCACACAGATGACAAGCTGTACCTGCTGAAATTCTCTCTCCTACATAATTGTTAAAGGTCCAGGATCCCTAAAGTTGAAAGTCTGCCCACCCCTGCAGTTTCCTGTACTTTCTCTGCTGCCATCAGACTCTATATTTCTCCACCTTTGCTTGATTTCAGTCAACTAACTGGAAGAGGGGAGAAGAAAAAGTCTTAACCTCAGCTTATTTATAAATAGAGATTCTCTGGGAACCTCATAAATAGGTTTGGGCCCGTCAGAAAGTTTTTGAAAAACTTGAATTTTCAAGGTTTGGTGGTCTTGAGACATTTTCAGGTCCTGCCTTTCAGGACTATGCTCTGCTTCAGAAATCTCAATTTTTTAGATGCATCTGTCTAGACAATGCTAAACTCCGAACAGAGTGGTCTCTCACCTCCTTCCATCACTCATCAGAGTATAATAATGCACACCCTTTTGAACAGAGAACCACATATTGTATCAGACCAAGGAAGGGAAAACAGGGAGTCCCTCCATGATGAACCACAAACCACTAGAATCTTCCCATGCAATACAGAATTGCATGCATGCATGCGCGTGCACGCGCACGCGCACACGCACGCGCACACGCACACGTGCGCACACACACACACATTGAACTGCAAACAGATACAGGTTTTAATCCTCTGAAGGACTGAAGCTATCTTATCAGGATTAGTAGAAAAGTATTTTAGCCAGCACGGGAAAGGACTGACTTAGAGAGGTTGATTTATCATGGTCTTTTGCTCTTCACCTTAAAAAAATGGGAGTGAGGGGAATTTGGACTAAAAGTTTCAAGGTGTGGTGCAGTTAAAAAAGGAAGGAAAGATACAGGAATCTCTATAGAGAAGTCCAGCAGGAAAGAGGAAATGCCTCCAAAGCATTCACAAGTCACTCAAAAACCAAGTTACCAACAGCAGGATGAGGAGAGGGGGTAGGGTGGAAATTGAGGCTTCAGCTGTTGGATGACAAGCACTGATCCAGGGAGGAAATGAAATATACTCACAAACATTGAGCAGGCCTTTTGCAATGGGTTTTTTAGGTCTTAGAAATATGAGGCTTGTCTGATAAAGTTAGCCACACCTTAAAGATCTGGGTAAAGTAGGCCATTTCCATCACACAGTTATAATCTTTGCAATCAATGACAGATCCACAACAGAGAGCTGGATGTGGTCTTATGCAATGGCACATATAAAGGATTCCAGTTATTCAGCTTGCCCAGAGAGGAGTGCCTTTTCAGACTGAACATTGCACTAAATTCATCTCAGAGGATAAGAAGATATTTTGTTTTAGTCAACTTATGTTTTGTTACTCTCGAAAGAAGCCACCTTAGTTGAATAATTATTCTATTTTTAATGTATTTTATTTATCACTTTTTGGAATCCCATAGTCTTCAAACTTTTGCCATCTTTTTAGTAGAGGCCCTATGCCTTTAATAGTTGCTCAGCAGACAGAAATGCAATAGGTACTGTACAGTTCTCCCCACTGCTGAACAGCCAAGCTGAAGAAGTTGCACCTTCTGGATTTCTAACTGACTGCTGCATTAACCCATTTCTGCTCAGCCCACAGGTGAACACAATTGATCCCTGCTGCGTATATGCAACTTTGGGCAGAAATGGCTTGAATACACTGTAGCGTTGATCTCAAAAAAGTGGTAACGTTACTTTGTCCTTATATTTATTCCTTCTAAACAAAATTTGGGTAGTCTTGTGCCTATTAATTTGGAAGTGAAATTAAGGTAGTGCTTTCCATATTCTCAGGGGACTCCATAGGTACATAGAGGTGTACTTGTTTGAAAATTAAGATAAAAAAATTGGCATTTAAAAAGCCAATAATGAACTGACAAGGACCCATGAGCTTTCATATGTGAAATTAACACAATTCCTTAACATTTGTGAAATGTTAAGGATGGTTGAACCATGGGATATTAAGGGAGTCAGTTGGAAGAAAAAGGTAAAAGAATTAAATAGGGAGAGAGAGAATTGGCCCAAGCAGGTGAGAGCTAATAGTAAGTATTCAGGAGGGGGGATTAGAGTTAGGAACATGCAACTCAAGAGGTTTCATGAAGGAGGAAACGAAAAAGGACAGGTTTTCAGTCTCACCACCTTCAGAAACTTCACCCTGCTTGTGCTAATTAGCATTAAAAGACTCCAGTTCAGGAGTTCCTAACATTTGGGGTTGGTCAAGGGATAATTCCAATGATATTTTTTTATCCCCTAAGGAGCTCCACATGATTATAGACTGCCTTCACACAAATGAATTTTAAAAATGGAGGGACATCCCTTTTCTAGTCTATACCCAACAACAAGCCAATGTCATCCACAATAGCCCAATCAAACTAGATGCATACTGCTAGAGGAGACCTTTAAAGGCATGGAATTTAAAAAGCAATAAAGCATACTGGCCTAGAAAGGATCCACAATAACCTCTACATTTACTGTTGGAAAATGCAGAATTCTGGAAGCTACAACTCAGTAATTCAAAGTAGTGTATTTGGGAGACTTTCCACTCATGCTATGGAAACTCACACTGTGACAAGCTGCTAGGAATTCATGGTGAGTTCCCTGTTCTGTACACTCCCTTTCACACAGGTAAAAAATGTACCTATGAATCATCCTACCTCCTCCTCATTTGTTCAAGAACCTAGAGTCACCTGTCTATTACTTCATAGTTCAAACATATTTTGAAAACATCAAATTCCTTTCTTATGAGTATAAATGATAAGAGGATCAATTAAGAGACAACTAATCCCCATTTTCATAATCAAGTACACTTTAATGGGAACATATTATTTGGTTTTTTAAAACAAGACAAAAATGATTTTCAGTTTCAGGAAGTACATTCTTGTAATGATATTCTTAGCTATTAAAATAAAGTCATACTAATGCATTGTGTTACAATTGTACAGAGCTAGAAAGAACCTTACAGTTCATTCTATAGGTCACAGCTATAGCATGGTAGAGCACATGTTCTGAAAGGCAGGAAGTTGCACGTTCAATCCCAGCATCTCCAGTGAAAGAAAATTAGGTAGCAGGACAGGGAAGGATCTCTCTCTATCAAAGACTTTGGAGAGTTATCTCAGGATAGACAACACCGGCCTAGATCGACTAATGGTCTGGATCAGTATCAGGGGTCTCCAAACTTTTTGGCCAGAGGGCTGCATCAAATATCTGGTGAAGTGTTGAGGGCCGGGGGAAAAAAATTTAAATTTAAAATTTATATAAATAAATTAGAAATGGAACTTAGATGAGTGAATAAATGAACGAATGGGCTCATTCATTCAACCTCTCTGGCTCTCAGAACACCCTCCAGACACAACCAGAGCACAGCTCCAGTTGTGTTCAGTTGAGTGGGCCAGAGGCTCTCAGGGTACAAGAGGCTGGCTGCAGGCCAGATAGAGACTTGCCATGGGCCACATCTGGCCCCCGGGCCGGGGTTTGGAGACCCCTGGTATAAATGATAAGGCAGGCATAGCGGTCAAACTGAGAAAAAGAAAGGCTGATGATACCCCACTGCTGAAATGGACTGCATATAAACATACCTTTATATTATTAACAGATAGCATGAGTACATTGCCACAAAATAACTTGATCTATTATACATGCAATTACTTTCTGACATAATAATTCAGGAAAATTCTGCAGTTATCCAGTAATTCCTTGTCTCAATAATTAATTTCTTCAGAATTCCTTCTTAATGTTCTGTACTATAAACAACGAAATACAATTTTATCATCATCCAAAGGGTTGCATGTCATGAAAGCAAAGCTCCTTTATGAACATTTGTAGTGTTTTCTAGGAAGGAAGGTGTCATGAATCATAACTTTCAGTGATGTTAAAATTGTGTTTCATGAATCATAACTTTCAGTGATGTTAAAATTGTGTTCTAATAATAGAAGCGTGAAGAGGATGAATTACTGAAAAACCCATTGAGTTTTCCTGATCATGTCAGAAAATAATTGTTTGTATATTGTGTACTGCTTCAGTATAAGGCATCTTCATAGATTCAGTGCTTGCCACAAACATTGACAGAAAGAGGGATTCTGATGGTTGTTATACAAAAAGCTTAATTTTATATGCATTCAGGACTGTAGTCTTAGAAGGCTAAAATACTTGAAAGGGCCTTAGCTACCTCATAGATTCTGTTTTAATGTGTATTAGTTGCATTTTCTGCATAAATACTTGAACCATCATAAACACTGAAAAGCCACATTAATGCAAACATTCTCAATTATATGAAACCTATCTTAAATACATATCTATTAAGCAGTCAGAGTAAGAAAAGAATAGGGAAATCCCTATGGTAAAGAATTCTAGGGTGGGGGCCACCAGTAAAAACGTCTTGCTCTTTGCCAGAACCCTTCATTGTGCCAATACGAGAGTTTTCAGGACAGTGCAGTAGAACAACCTTAGCATAGCCAGCGAGGGAAGAGCAAACAATGTTAGGACCCAGTCCTAAAGTGGCCCAGTGCCAGTGCTGAGCCCCAGCATTGTAAACAGTACTATAAACATGCCATAAAGTACGTTTTCAGCACCCTTGGAGTAGGGGCTGCTGGGACTACTCAGACACCGGGTCCAGCACCAGTAGAAGGAGGACGTGCTGCTGCCAGGGGTAAGTGTGTCCACTGGACAGCAGTGAAACTTTGGGGGGGGGGGTGGGGGAACCAGGGCGAGAGAGTGCGGGACTGATGGAGCTCTGCTCCACTGTATTCTGAACTCAGTGCTGGGCCAGAAGGCCCAACACAGTGTCTCTCAAGTCTGCTCTACTGGCAAAATAGCCAGTGCAGACTTGAAAAGCTCCATTGTGGGTCTTGGGGCTATGAGACCTATGACTGCTTCCTGGTGCCCGCTGGATACAGCTATAGCTGGGAAGCTCAGGATTGGGTTGTTAATACTAGTACAAGGAAAGTTTATGGTCTTAGGAATTCCTTGTACTAGTAATAATAATAAACTTTATTTTTATCCTGCCCTTCTCCCCAAAGGGACCCAGGGCGGCTTACAACATATTAAAAAATGCATAGTACAGTGCAACACAAAGGATATAGGGATGCTAACAAAATACATAGCCACAGAGGAGAAGCAACATACACAGCAGGGGCAGCATGATCTTGAAAACTGCCCACTGCCACCTCAGGTCCGCGGCTGCCATCTCAGTGCTACGAAACAAAAAAAAACAACACAAAACCTTATCATGCTCCTCACGTTGTTTCTTAAAATACGGCGGTGAGGGACTTCTATTTTTCTTTAGAAGTGTGCAAATGAAGAAGTGCCTTTGTTTGTGTAGTCCCAGTAATTCAAACCAGAAGTCCTGCACTTCCATGATTGAAAAAACCACAAAAGGAGGTGGATGACCTGCTTTCCGCTCACCGTTAGTGGATGCTAAGTGGATTGCATCTATGGCAGGCTGGAGGGATGCGCAGTAGACTTAAGGCACAATCCTAACCCACTTTCCAGCACTGACATAAGGTGAATGCAGCTCTGAGTAAACATTCCCTTACTTTGAGGAGGTCCCATGGCTCATTGGCACAGCTATGCCAGTGCTGGAAATTTGTTAGGATTCATTCTATCACATGTGGTGGACTTGTACAAAAGCGAAAAAATATTGGACTTTGATACACCAGCAAATGCAGTTGATACTGAAGGTAAATTTACAAATGAAACCAGATTTTTGTTGGGAAATCTAGATGATTCAATTCAGAAAGACTATGAAACTATGTTTTTATATATGACAACCGCTGCAAGAATATTGTATCCCAAATACTGGAAAGTTCCAGAGATACCTATATTGGAAGAGTGGTGGTTAAAGCTATTGGCAGAAATGGACAAACTTACAAATTTTCTTAAAGACAAGTCAGTAAAATCCTTTATGGACAATTGGAAACCATTCATGAACTTCCTGCGCATTGAGGGGAAAGTGGGCCAAGTGATCTATGGATTTGAAGAGTAGATAGGAGTTAACTTTTATGCTTTTTATTTTTCTATTTGTGTGGAAATTGTATTTTATTATAGGTGTAGACTGTTAAAGTTTGGTAATTTTTGTATGATTTTGTAGTAGAATAAGAAATGTCCTTTGAGATCTCCACATTTGCCATACAACGTAATGTTTTTTTAAATTGTTTTTGTGTATGTGCCTCTGTGTGTGTTTGTTTTTAATAAAATTAAAAAGTATTTAAAAAAATTGGTTAGGATGTGGGCCTCAGGCTGCAATCCTATCCATACTTACCTGAGAGTAAGACCCATTGACTATACATTATTATTGACTATACATTATACATTGACTATACATTATTATTATTAACAGTATTTATATACCACTTTTCAACTAAAAGTTCACAAAGCGGTTTATAGAGAAAAATCAAATAAATAATGGGTGGTCCCTGCTGTATTTCCACACAAAGAAGTGAGCCAGGGCATCTATTTTTCAAATATATGCTCACCAAATGCAAATTAAGAAAACAGAAGAACTCCAACACCCAGAATAGAACTGCACTAAGGAAAATACTAGGACAGCTGCAGGCTAATAGGAAAATACTTCGAAAGATAGAATCACAAGGCAGACATCTCTGCACAGATGGTAGAATCATAACTAGGGTTAAAGATCCAAATTCCCCTCAGATAGGAGGAGCTTCTCATACAATGAAAGGATTGGTACACATCTCACAGCACTGACTCCTCCCCCTGCACTTTCAACATTGCTACCTCCAGCTGCAAACCAAAAGATCAGTTTATCTCTTGTGGGAGCCCTGCCTGGGTCCTCATTCCCAGGACCTGGGACTGGATTGGTGTCCGGTATCTGCTGGCTTGGACGATAATCCACAAAAGTCTATGCTACAATAAATGTGTTAATCTTTAAGGGACCAAACAAGCATTTTTGTTGTGATAACCCTAGGTGTAAGTTTTAACAATGGATGGAACTAATCAACCCTGAAGAGAAGACAAGAAGAGGAAATGACTGATAACACATACAAGGAGTATACCATAGCAACGAGATGTATTTTATTACCTCAATAAATTGTCATTTGATTTTCTGAGAATAGTTTTCAGCATAATGTATTGTGCAAAGCTTAGTATATAAATACATTGACTGTGAATATAAATGGCCATTTTCTCGCCATGGAAAGTGTTGACAGGAGTGCCCAGGAGTGGCACAGAGGCATCCTTAGGGGAGCTTTCCTTCAGTAGTTAGAGGAGATTGAGAGCCCAATTCTTTCTATGCCTAAAAAGAAGCAAGACCATTATAGCCAATGGGGTTTATCTTAGATATGTGGGGCTAGGACTGCCTGAGGATGCAGGTATATGCATGCTTTCCTGGGAATAGTAAGCCCCACGGGACATACTTCTAAGTAACCCCGGTGAACTGTTACTTTGAAGCACCATTTAGTTTCCTGTTGCCCCAGTCTATGGTGGGCAAGGTTGCAGTTCCTGTGTTTACAGGTCTCATTTCCTGCATTGATGGGATGCTGGTGCCTGACCCTGGCTGACTCCCTGCACGTCCTCAGTTGTACAACTGATCGTATGATCGTATATATGTTTGATCAACGCAAAGGATTGCGGAATGGAATGTGTTGTAAATGCAACAGTGATTTCTCTGGGTGGGTGGACGGGATCTGCCTTTGCTTCCTTGTTACTTGCCTAGGACAACACGGATGGCAGTTGCCTGCTTCTTGTGCTGTACTGCTGGAAGGCTGGGTGGCGCTCCTGGGAAGTGGGAGAGACAGCGTGTCTTCTTGGAGACCAGTTTCCTGCGAGCAAAGCACAAGCAGGGCTGCAGTGCTTTCTGACCTGTCGGGGTTCTATGGTGATAATCCTTAGCACAATTTCCTGGGAGCAAGCCACACTGAACATAATGGGACTTACTTTTGAGTAGACCTGCTTAGGACTGGGCTGCAAACGTAGTTCAAATCCTCCTGGCGAGAGTTTTGGCTGTTCGCCTAGGCTCAGGCTGCAATCCTATCCACACTACCTGGGAGTAAGCCCCCTTGGCTATACTGGGACTTACTTCTGAGTAGACAGGCAAAGGCTTGGGGTGCAGTCCTATCCACACTTTCCTGGGAGCAAGCCCCACTGACTCTAATGGGACTTACTTCTGAGTAGACAGGCATGGGTTGGGCACCAGAGTGCCATCCCAGAAACCTGTGGCAGGCTGCCTCTCTGGCTAAGGCTGCAGTTCTACCCACACTTTCCTGGGAGTAAGCTCCATTGACTCCAATGGGACTTACTTCTGAGTAGAAATGCACGATGAGACTGGTAAGCGGGGCAAGGAGGACGCTCCGGCAGCCTGCCGGCCGGCCAGGCACGCACAGCCTAAGATGTGCCCACCGCCACCCGGGGGTGGTGCATCCTCCTGCTGCTTCCACCCAACTTCTCTCGCAAGTCCTCGGGTCTTCCTCCAGCAGCGACTGGAGGGACGTCGAGAGGGGTCTTCACGCTGCCTGCCAGGTCCCCCCAGCCCGCCCCCGGCAAGGGGAGGCGCCTGTCTGCAGCGCGGCCGGCCGTGTTTGCGGGAATAGCAGGCGCCGTCAAAAGCCCAGGTGGCGGGCGGGCGGGCGAGGCTGCTCTACTACCTGCATTACAGTAGCGCCGAGGGGGGAGGGGAGGAGGCTCCGCGTCCTAAAAGTCTCCCGGGGAGCGTTCGAAGCCGGGCGCGCGCGCGCGCGCTCGCTCGCTCGCTCGTAGCCACGCAGGACTCGGCCCCCGCAGCCCGTGCTCGGGGATGTGCTGAGCCGATGGCGCGCTGAAGCTGCCACTGCCAGGCTGTGGGCGCACCTGGGGCGCCTGTGAGCCTCGCTCGCTCTGCGTGGTCTCCTGCAGCACCCGGGCGCCTCCGAGGATGTGAGTGGCCCCCGCCCCGCCGGCTGCCCCGCTCCCGCCGCGGCCCCCCGCCCCCAGTGGCTGGGCTGGGCGGGGGGCGGCTGGGCTCCTTGCATGGGGCCGCCGCGGCCGCCGGGCTCCGTCCGCCCTTCAGCAGCGGCCAGAGAAGATGCCCAGGCAGGAGCTGCCTCTGCCCGAGGGCTGGGAGGCGGCTCGCGACCACGACGGCAAAGTCTACTATATCGACCACGCCACCAAGACCACCAGCTGGGTCGACCCGCGGGACAGGTGAGGAAGGGCGGCGGGAGGCTGGCCTGGCCTGGCCTGGCGAGGGCAGCAGGTGCCTGCCTGGAGCGGGTCGAAGAAGAACTTGCCGGCTGTGTGGCTTTGTGGGGGAAGGAAGGGAAGGTCACCCTGCAGGGAGCAGGAGCTCAGCACCGGGACCCAGTTTCAGCACTTGGCAGATATGAGGTGCAATAAGGGGAAACGGGTTTCTGACCATGTGCAAAGTGTGCATACCCTTCAGCAATCATAGAACATTTGAGACTGAAGGCCAAGGGCTCCTAGGCGGGTTGGGACTTCTTCAAGGTGCTTATTGTGGCAGCTTCCCACTGCTTGTAAAGGCACACGAATCGGCCAGGTATCATGTAGCATGAGCGCACTGGTTAGCAGTGGCCCAAGCACATGCCTTCCTGGTATCCTAAAGCAAAATGCACACGGACTGTATTTCTATATCACATTGCCATACTGCTCTCCCACTAAGATGCCTGGAGTGTTGTATGTGGGTTTCTGGGGCCCACCTGATCCTTGCAACAACCCAGCAAGGTAGGCTGAGGCCGCTTAATGATTTTCCCATCAGAACAGGGAGTTGATCTAACATTCTAGCCACTACCCCTCCTCCTCCCCAGTAAATGCCTTTAAATCTGATGAGGCATGCATGGAATGCTTACTTGGGGGAGCATACCCTGAACTTGCATCAGGCCTGTTTCAGCTCTAGAGACCAAGCTGTTCATGAGGTATAATGAAGGACAGGTGAAAGGGATAATGAGTTGGAAGCAACTAATGACTTGTCACGTACTTTGTCTTTGTGCTAACAGAGCCATAACTTGATGCATGACAGTTTTGACCTGGTGTGGGATATTCAGTGCTTAAAAATAATTTTGTGTGTGTGTGTGTGAGAGAGAGAGATGTAGATGTAGAAGCAGAAGCATAAGTAAGCTTGGAAACCCTCTCCTGTAATCCTAGGTCTTTGGGAATGGTCTATGGTTACTTGGTGCAGAAGGAAATTTACTCTTATTTAATGATTGCTTTGCAAGTTCTAGAGCTGAGCCTGTGTGATGCACTGGCATTTACAGCTCCAGCCCCCACAGCAGCTTCCAGATCCTGGCTGTGTGATTCTAGTAACCTTGCTGCACTTTGTACTGGGAATCCTGACATCTGAAAGAGCTCCCAGATACTTATGTAAATTGAATGTTAATTGGAATGGTGCTAGTCAGGACTAGCTCCCTCCTCCATATTTTTTTAGACTTGTCAGAACACGGAATTGCACCTGTTCGACTAAAGGTGTGTCTCGGGAAACCGGTGGAATTAAACTGGTACATGAAACCTGTCGGACACCTCTGTTGCTACACGTTGAGACAATTTAGTTTATCTGGAAATATTTTTACCATATTTCATGTAAAAACATGTGATTTTTATTGATGAAGGGCTGGATTTAACTTTGAACTTGCTGTCTCTACTACAAGGTGCTTTTACTTTATTGGAGACAAAAGGCAATTATAATTCAGGGCAAAGAGGCTATACCTCAGTAGCAGAGCACATGTTTTGCTTGCAGCAGGTCCCAGGTTCAATCTCCAGGTAGATTGCAGCAGGTCCCAGGTTCAATCCCAGGTGACATCTCCAGGTAGGGCAGAGGAAAAATAGCTGCCAGCCTGTGTTGGCAGTACTGACCTAGATGGACCAACTCGGTATCAGGCAGCTTCCCCCCTATTTCTGTGGAAGTATCTGAACTCTGTTACTCATCAGTTTGCAGATTATGTTAGGATGTGGGAGCATTGCTGCATTTCTCCATTGCTCCCTGTTTAATATAAATAATAGAGCCAGGATGGGTGGGGACAGGTTCCTCCCTACCCTGCTTTTGAAGATACTTTCTGTTGAAAACCTATGTTAAGAATTGCTTCCCCCCTCTGCTCTCACAAGCACAACTGCTCTTTCTCTTGTAGATCCATTATCTCTGTTCAGATGGCACCAGCTTCCTTGCTGTATACTTTTTCAAAACAGTTTAAAATGCTCCAGTTAATTGTGTCTCTATGGATACAGTTTAAAGCTTGTAATACTAAGCACACTTGTAAGGAGTAATGCAATGAATAGAACATATTTCCACATTTATGGTAGGTGTCTGGCTGGAATATTGGGTTTTGCCCCAGAGCAAGGTGAGAAATGCAGGGCAAAGAACTTTGTGAAGTTCTTACTTTCCCTGTGGATAGACTGGTAAAGAGTAGTCCTGTAGCAGCTTCACATAACCATTGTTGATGTAAAAAAGCTGCCATGTGTGGTGTGTGTTTTTCCCCCCAAAGCACAGTAAAGGGGTCAAAATGATTTTGTTCCATCACTTTTTGGATTATTATTTGTCTAAGTGAGGGAAATGCTAGAATCCATGCAGTGGTTTTATGGTGACCTTTGAGTTAAAAATGATGGTGTAAAATTGTCTCTGTATGATTCTTGAATGAAAATAGCGCCTATTCTGACGTTTTTGGACAGAAGTACTGTACTTTATATGGGATATTCTATGCTGTCTTTTTTCTTTTTCCTTCTTATTAGTATGCCAGAATGACATTGAAAGAGATTAGTTGAAAACACACTGAAGAATTAATATAGCTTTTAAAAAAATCAGTCTTTACTCCACTGTGGAAACTTGCTTTCTGTAAATCACAAATTTTGCATGCTCTAACATCTCCAACCAACATTCACTGAGATGACCCCCAGTCTATTGAAGGAAGCAGAAATTATAATCATGATGTGTTTCAGTTAGTGCTGTAAGGTGACTTGGGGCCCAGTACTATCCAACTTTCTAGTGCAGATGCAATGACAAAGCAGCCCCGAAGTTCCCTTACCTTTAAGAAGCCTCTGTGACTGCCCCCTTCCCACAACAAGATGTAGTGCACACCCTGTTGGCATGGCTGCATCAGTGCTGGTAAATTGAATAGGTTTGGGACCTAATTTAATGTTGGATCTCATTTTAGAATCTTTATTTCTTGAAATGACTCATCCTCCAGAAAGATTGCACTTGAAATTAAGTTTTGCAGTATGGTATCTTCATCACGCTTGCAGCACTGTCTACCTCACTGTGTTTTCTCATCTCATTCATGGCTGACATATGTTTGTTGTCAACCTTGGCTTCTTGCTTTGGGGAGCTGTTCAGGTGCAAATAACACAAATGTATTCTTAGAAACATACTGCGGCTCTTTGCAATGCACAGGTTTGCCATGTTCAAATATCTCAGGTTGGCACTCCCAGATTATGAGATCAGAAAGTAGGTAATTTAATTGCCACATTATTTTTAGGCTACAGCATTAGACTTTGCTCTGAATGTTGAAAACTTAAATTTTGCCAGAAGCTGAGTGAGGTTCAGTTAAAAAAAAAAAATCAAGACTATTGCAAGTACTGTACAGACTTTAATAACAGTAAAATATTAAAGCTCAGAACGAAAACTCTGTGTTTTTGTGCCAGTATTTACTCCTTCAATACCAATAAAATGAATGAATCCATCTACTGCTTAAAAACTTTCCTTAAAACATGTTGTGAAGTGCCTTAAGTTCAGTCATTGCTCAGTCCGGAAGCCTGAAATCAAAGTATTTAATGCTGTTTCTGTAAGTAGCGTGTAGTGTTTTATAAGTATTGTAAATCAAACCTTCTGTTTATGGCTGTTTTTTTCTTTGCCTTGCATTTCTTACATGCATGGCTGATTAATGCGCCACTTGTAAGCCACCTTTTGTCAGTGTGTGGTTTTGGACATTTATCAGTTATTATTGCAGTGGGAAGCATAAGTATTTCCAGGTGCAGTCCCAGTTGAAGTATTTGGGAGGCATGTTTGTCTGCATTCCATCCATTTACCTTTTAAAGGTGTTGCCATCTCCCCTGAACTATTTTGCTATCTTGGACATCAACTGCGTTTTAATTCTCTGCTTGCATATTGACACTGATTCTGTTGAGGTGTGAATTATATTAAGATCTTTGCCCCTAAAGTTAAACAGGCAAACAGTGGGGCATTGGTAAGTTTATGAAAGTGACGCATTCTGGATCACCTGCAAACCTCGATTTGTCAAGATCAGTGATGGAGAACCTATGACATACACGGCACAGGTGACACACCACAACATTTTGGGTGATACACCAGTGTTCACCAGCACCCAACAACTGAGTCTGTTTTATTCATATTTCATTTTTGTAATTATTTGAACTTTCTTTATATAATACATAGTACCACACATGTTTGGACTATATTTTTTTAAATGAATGAATATGTAAATAATTGTTTTTTCTTTTGTTCGGGGGAGGTGAGTGACAAGCCAACAGAGTCAAGTTAGGCATTTTCTGAATTTTTGACATGCTGAGCCCAAAAGATTTGCCATTACTGGTCTAGGAAACACCTGGGGTGTCATTTATTTCTCAATGCATCCTTTTTATTCTGTTCTCGTCATGGTGGTACTTAGCCCATTCTTACTGAATGGAAAGCAGTAATCTCCCCCCATGTGTAGTTTGTAGTTCAAATAGCATATTTCTTTCAAATTTTTGTTGCTGCTAAGCACTCGTTTCAAAAAGTTTGAAACTTTGTTAACTTGCAGAAAAGGAGAAGTGAATATTTTAATGCAGTGGTCTCCAGAGTCGCACCCTGTCACATCACAGGTTGCCTCTGACCGACTTACTTGCCAGCCATGCATGCCTGGAAATCCGGGTGCAAAGCCTGCTGGGGTGACAGAGCCTGGAAGCAGCTGGCTGGCTTGAAGGTTGGGGGCAATCTGCGGTGCGACAGGGAGACCCCAGGTGGAACGGTAAGCTCTGTTCATCTGGGAGAAGGGTCTCACCGTGGGGCACCTGATCTGGCCCACGGGCCAGGGTTTGGTGCCCACTGTTTTAATGGATCGGTTCCAATGTTTACTCACCATCTACAAAAGGAATGCTGACTCTAACACTGCTTTGTTTTCATTAAATATCACAATCGTACATACTGTAGCCAAGAAGTTTCAGATTGTATGCCTTTTCTCTGACATGTCAAACTGATCTTGAGTTTCTATTCAAATTTGTATAGTGTAATCCTAAACCTGTTTACTTGGGAATGAGTTTCACAAATTTCATGAGAATTTGCTTCTTTGTAAGTGTGCATAGAATGGCAGCGTTCGTTTTGACAGCTTAAGCTTAATGAGCAATTTGTTTCTAAATGGTAATGAAATAACTTAAATGTGAACTTATGCAAACTTTATTTTTGTGGTGTGACTTTAGAGTTGCTGTTGCTGATATTTTGGTCCATTGTAATAAATTATGTGGAATGAGCATTCCTTTATGTTTGGGTTTTCAGGGTGTTGGTATCCTCTTATTCTTTTTAATTTAGCTTAGCTGCTAATATGATCAGCTAACTATTCATATGTTTGTAATCTCAGGGTGAATGATTTGTCCATTAGGGTTTTAAGAACTTTCTGCATTCCAAAAAGAATATATTATATGCCCTTTTTATACAAGTGAGATCCTTGCAAATGAAAAGCTATTTATTTTAAAAAGCTTACTTTTTGGTTAGATGTCTGAATCATGGTGGTTCTCTTTCCAGCTGTAGACAACAAAAGTTGACTGAAGTATGTGGTGTTCCATAATCTTGTGTGCTCCCTGGGGCATTTGGTGGGCCGCTGTGAGATACAGGAAGCTGGACTAGATGGGCCTATGGCCTGATCCAGTGGGGCTGTTCTTATGTTCTTATGTTCCTGGAAACAGATCGGCACCTGGTGTAGCCACTGGAGCAGTTGCCCGACAAAAGCAGGGATGTTGGGAGGAACAACTGAAAGTTTGAATAGGGTGGCATCCACCTAAAGATGCTAGACTTCAGTAATCTGATACCTTGTTTCACAACAGAAAACTCATATGTGAAAACTTTTGTGAGGTTCTTATGCCCTATAAAAAACAGTGTTGTCATTTGATTAATGGGCTGGTTGATTTGTTTTCTTGTCCTTGGTTAGCTGAATATTTTAATGTGTTGACAGAGTTGAAATGTGATGGATATATTTTAATATGGATGAATTATTAATAGCAATAATAAGCTGTGTCACTTGCTTCATAACTTATTATGCTCAGCACTGTACAGTAACTTCTGCTAGAGCAGAAATCGCTGCATGATGTATTGAAGGTGGGCTCAATTAAATGGCACAGAGTCTGAATTTCAATCTGAATGTATTATGGTGAAAGACTTGCTTGTTTGCTGAGATGATGGACAGTAGCCTTTGACTACACAACGAGTGGGGTAACAAATTGTTTTTCTGTCCATGCTTTAGTCCTTTATGAACATATGAGACCGTTTTCCTTTCAGCCAGATCAGTGTCTCCTTAGCTCAGGACTCTAATGTGAAGTTGCCTTAAGATCGTCACTGAATAGTTTGCCCCTGGAGGCATAGTGAGTGATGCAGCCTGTGGATATATGACTTTCCAAAGGAGGTCTTCTTCACTCTGCCTTACATGGTCTTTGGACATGCAGTGGAGATTGTAGTCATGTCAGCAGAATCTTGGTGCTTCTTATTGATGTTGTTTTTCCCCTGCATTGCTTCTGTTGTACTGTATAAGTAACGTGTTCATTTTGTATGTATTTTATGTCCACATTGTTCTTACTACCTTTTGGTAGGAGAGTGGCAAAATATTGAGAAATAATGAAATGCTGTCTGCTTTAACTGTGGTGCTCTGAGTTTGAGAGACTGAACCTGGGACCCTTTTGAAGGATGTACCTTCACCTGAGTCCAGGCAGAGAAACAGAAGTGTTTATTTTTTCTTTTGAGCAATTTAATACATAATAGCAGTATATACGATCTTGCAAGCTGTACATCACTTTTCATAAGACATATGTTACATAGAAGACAAAGATTGTTACAACTGAAAGCATTTGCATTTGTTTCAAGTATTGGCTTGATATAAATATTCTTATACAGGCAAGCTAGGTGACGCACTGTGAAGTACTGTGGAACATAATGGCTTTTTAAATTTGCTGTACGCAGATTCTGAAACATTTCATTGTTCATGTGTTCTGGATTAAGGAAATGTAAATGTTGACAGCAATTCATTATTGTGGGTACCGCAAATGTGTTCATACTTGGTATGCCCCTAAATTTAACTTGCTAGAAGCTAGCAGAAAATATTTGAATAGTTTATGTTCAAGTGTCAGAACTGTCCACTCTCTGAAGCAGGCTATATGTGTAGGCAGGGCTTTTTTTCTAATGCAACGCGGGGGGACGGAGTTTCTGCACCTTTTTGCAGGGGCCCCTCCCCTTCGGAGGCATTCCAGGAGGGGGGGGAGCAAAACAGAGGCATTCCCTGGGTGGGTGCTGGGGGGTACAGGGTGGGTGGGCGCCTGGCCCCTGCCTGACCGCACAACGACCCCCTCCTGCCCCCATCTCCAAGCTCTTGCATGAGCCCAGCCCGCCTCCCCTTCCCCCATGCTCTGCTTCCCCGCACAGCTTCCAAGCCAGTGGAGGGCGCGGGGGACACGCGCCAATGCCAAGGAGGACGGACAGCCAGCCAGCCCGGGAGATGGGCTGCGGCACCCACGGAATGCCCAGGTACTGGCTTGGCGGAGGAGGAGGGGAAGGAAGCTGGCTGGTGCAGCCCCCGTGCCAATCTGCAGCACGAGCCTAGGCTTGTCTACTCAGAAGTAAGTCTCATTGTGCTCAATGGGGCTTGCTCCTGGGAAAGGGTGCATAGCCTTGCAGCCTGAAAGCCCAAGCCTATGCATGTCTACTCAGAAGTAAGTTCCATTGTGTTCAATGGGGCTTACTCCTGGGAAAGTGTCATAGCCTTGCAGCCTGAGGAGACAGGCACAGGAGGGGCTCTGAGGATGCAGTCCTGTCCACACTTTCCTGGGAGGAAGCCCCACTGCCTCTAATGGGACTGACTTCTGAGTAGACAGGCATAGGATTGGGCCCTGAGGCTGCCATCTTATCCACAGTAAGCCGCATTCACTAAAGTGGACTTCTGAGTAGACATGCATAGGATTGGGCTCTTAGGCTGCAATCCTAGGCACTTTCCTGGGAGTAAGCTCCATTGACTAGAACGAGACTTACTTCAGAGTAGACATACCTAGGATTGGGCTCTTAATCCTGGCAGAGATATATATCTGCACCCGTTTTCACCTGCTAAGGGCAGATGAAAAGGGATTTTATGTGTGTACAACATGCTGTCCAGCCTTGCCAGAGATCCTCCTCATCCTTCCCCCATAAGCATGCCCTCCACCAGCCAGCGTTTGCAGCTCCTCTCCAGCAATGCACAGCAGCTGCTCAGGGCAGCAGAGAACATACAATTGCATGCCAAGCGCCTTCCCAAAGACACAGAGTATTCTGATACCTGAATTAAACCCTGTTTAATCGCTTGTTTGCAAACATAGCTGTTTCTATGTGCACCTAAGGACCCCTCTCGTGTAAGAATTCCTTTTTTGTTCTTACTCCCACAGTTGCTTAGAGTAATTTTACTACATGGAACTCATGCAAGCCATTTTTTGGAATCCATTCACTGCTTCCTCTCCTCGAAGTAGTGCCATACTACACGCTACAAGTGCACCTGTACAGTATTTTTTCCCCATGTGTAGCCCAATCCTATGCATGTCTACTCAGAAGTAAGTTCATCTTTAGGGGGGAAGCACATAAAAATATTTTATTTCTCCAATAAAAAAGGTTTATAAATAAATAAATAAAAGATTAACAAGTTGTGAGTTCCTGCACCTTTTTTTTTTACACACAAAAAAGCACTGTGTGTAGGTAATACTGCTCTTAACAATAACCTTGACTCCTCTGAACCTAGTTCATGGAATGAGTCCATGTTGTCTCCATACATCAACATCTACAAAATTAATGTTCTCAGACGATTCTTTTGTCGCTTAAACTGCATTGATTTCCCAACTGCATTGTTTAATATATTCATCTGCATTTTATCTGATCTTGCAAGATTGCTCAATTTATATGGTAATTCTTCTAGGTCTTTTTCTGACCTTACCATCAATGCAGCATCTGTGGCAGAGATTTCAATTAACCATTCGTAATGAAAGTAAGCTTTCATTTAAGCCAGGGGTGCTCACACTTTTTTGGCTCGAGAGCTACTTTGAAACCCAGCAAGGCCCAGAGATCTACCAGAGTTTTTTTTACAATGTTTGCGCCATCGTAACATATAACATTTATGTGTACAATGTATGTTGGTGCACCTTGAGCCCCACTGAGTATAACAGGACTTACTCCTGAGTAGACATGCCTAGGATTAGGCTGTGAGGCTGCAATCCTAGCCACACTTACCTGGGAGTAAGCCCCATTGAGTACAATGGGCCTTACTCCCGGCGTTTCCTCCCAGAGGCACCTGAAGGGGGGGGTTGGCACTCCGCAATCTACTCATTTTGCCTCGCGATCTACCGGTAGATTGCGATCCACCTATTGAGCACCCCTCATTTAAGCCTTCCAGGTCTAGCCAGCTAGTGAATGTGCAGTTCTTATATGGCCAAAGTACCTGTATTGTTCCAAAAAAAGCATGCTACATCTTACTCCCATTTCTGACGCTCATCCATGCACTCACTTTTTCTCACTCTCATAGTCATGGAGTCATGTGTATTGTGGGAACTCTTAAGGATCTGACCTATCACAAATATAGTCCTAGTACCAGAGTATCAGTTTAGCTGATTATCTTAGTCAAATGGCGTGGCTAATCACTGGAATATAGTAAATATGCAACAAACATTGTCCATATTTGTGATCTGGAGAGTGCCATTAAGAGAGGGTGTTTTCCATGTCAGCCCTGTGCAACTGAATAATGGAATTGAAGGAAAACTAGAGTTAGAATTAGAGCTGGATTTTTTTTTCCTAACTTATTTCTATTTTTACAAGTTTCCTTTATTTAGTTAACAGTCCATTTGGGCAACTGCACATGAAAGGAAAGGGCATAGACAAGAAGACATCTACTTTTGCATGTTTCCTAGGGTCTCTTAAAATTTCCCCTCCATGACTACAGAGTGAAATCTAAATATGCAAAGGCAAATGTTTCTGATTCTATTTCTAAATGACAAGCAAGATTCCCACTGTGGTTAATATCAGTTTTGGTAACCTAGAATGAAATCTGAAGCTGTTGAGTGTTTGAAACCTGTTAACAATGGCATTCAGAAGGACCTGTTAATTCTAGTTAGCTCTCTGATTAAGATAACCAAGAATACAGTATACTGCTGAGATAATGTAGGCCTCCTCTGTGTGTGTGTGTGTGTGTGTGTGTGTGTGTGTGTGTGTCAAAATTGTATTTTGTTCCTTCTTGTAAAACCTCATGCCTTTTTAAAATATAAAGTTACTTATTTGAAATCCATCAGATTGGTCTGAAGGTGTACTTGTTTGCTTTGGAAACAGATTTTCTAATACTTTAAAAATCTCAGAGGTGCCTATATGAGTTTGAGGCAATCACTTTTTCTGCCTTCAAGCACAGTGTTCCTGTTCTTCTTGAAAAGTTAAAATACACACCTCTCTTCAAGGCGTTCTGTAGTTCTTTCTTCTTCCATCAAAGGCTTTCCTAGTTAAACCAGGGTGAAGGATTGATTTCAATAGTGTTCCATCCAGGCTCCTTTCATTGGATGATTTGAATGGTGACTGCTGGTACTTGGCAATAAACTTAATCCATCCTCCAGTGAAGACAGTTTAAGTAGCCATCTTTGGTGAGTGTCTGTCTGTCTGAGGAAGAAAAAGATTCACAGGAGTGCAGTGGGGTGTGTTTGCTTCGCTACCAGTGAAGAAAGGGCAACAGCAGGCATTGGATTGGGAAAGTCTGCAGCTGCATAAGCTGCAGTTCTGCCAGAAAGAATAATGAGACCAGTCAAGAAAAGGAACAAAAGCAGGGGAGAGATGCCCCACATCTCTGGGATTTTTTTCTTTACACTCGGGGTTTTCATTTGCAAATCAGCACTGTGCTAGTTGTTGTTTGTGCTTCTTGATGCACTTTTTTTTTTTGCTCAAGCTCTCTCTTTAGGAACTTGTTTTATTTAACTAAATTTAATTGCATTCCACTGAAGCATAGTTAATTACCAATTGCAGTGTTTGGTCAAAGTGAATGACTGAGCTATATTTATAACTGGAGTTTTGCATCTTTAAAAAAAATTGTTTACCTGTGCAACTGCAGGCAAAATCCATTTGACAATGAGGATGTATGCCTGTGGGAAGGATCTTCTTTCTTAACAAATACAGCACCTATCTGTTTTTAAGCAATTAATTGCATGATAGCAGTCTATATGAAGATATTTGAAATGGGTTTCTACATATGCAGCATGTTTGTTTGTTGTCATGATTATCTTTAGTACAAAATACACTTTTTGGGGAGGGGTGAACAGAATAGAAAACTTGTTTGCATGATACTTCTACTCATTAGCAGTAGGACTAACAAGGCCATCATTTATGCCAGGTAAAAACATGTCTTGGAAAAATATACTCTTTCTGCAAGTAATGAAATATGTGGGACTGCTGATTATTCAGCATTCTGTGCATCTCTTCTTGCTTCCTTTTCCATGGCCATACAGGGTCTCTTTTTTAAAAATGGCTTCATTAGGTGTAAGGTGAATTGGAGTGAGGGAGGAGGTGGCCTCCTGGCCAAAAAAGTCCCAGGCCGCCTGGGCACCTGTTAGTTTGCAGGTCTGGACCTGCACCGACAAGACAGTGCAGTTTAAGATAAAAGAAGCTGTGAGGCCAGAAGCACTGGCCTGCTGGGATCCCTTTAACACTAGCTTCTGGTTCAGGAGAAAATAGTGTCAGGAAGGCCAATTGCAGAGGAGCCTAAAGGGCAGGTGGTAGATGGCAGGACTGCCCTTAATTAGCTGCAAGTGCTTACACTTATAAGCACAACACAGGCAGTCATGTGATTGTGTTTTACCTTCTTAAGGTTACTCATATAATAGTTTGAATTTACAAATTCTAGTTTATATCCTGTATTTATACAAACTACTGGTATATTATATTGTTTATGCCAGTATTTCTCAAGCTTTTAGCACCGGGACCCACTTTTTAGAATGAGAATATGTCAGAATATGTCAGGACCCACCAGAAGTGATTTCATGACTGGGAGTGACATCATTAAGCAGGAAAATTTTTTAACAATCCTACCCACACTTACCCAGGAGTAAGTTCACATAAATTCACACAGGAGTAAGCCACATTGACTATCATAATTAGAAGGATATATATAGTAGCCTGTTCAAAGTAGAGATCTGTAACATTTCCCCAAATGCAGGCACATAGCATGGTAGCATCAAGTCTAATATATTAAAAATAAAATATTGAAATGAATGGGGACTTACTTGAAAGTGGCTTGCAACCCACTTAGTGGGTCCAGACCCACAGTTTGAGAAACACTGGTTTATGGAGTAACTGAAGAATGTTTTATCTTGTGAGGACATGAACATTAGAATACTTATGCTGTTGTAGCATGTTGCTTTTCTTTCATTTGGGATAGGTCTTGAGCTTCCTGACAATCTTCTGTGCCAGGATAATAAACATGAGGCCCAAGAGGATGGTTGGATCCTTTGTGGTCTTAGTGCGACTGGTGGCACTTGTGCCACATTCCACACAAATTACTGAGTCATCTTCCAGGATAAGTAGCACATGCCCTTAATAGAGCGAATAGCCTGATGTATCAGTTGTTTACTGCTTCATGCCGAAGCACCAGCCTGCCCTACCATTCCTTCTAAATGAGGAACATCAGTGTTGCGGAGGAGGAGGAGTAACTTTATTGTCATTGTGCTACAGCACAATGAAATTTATGCACCTTTGAGATATAAGCATAAATATATGCTACAATTCCAACAATCACAACTCTACACATTCACCCGCACATTCTATACAACATGCATCATAATATAAAACAGTATAACAGACCATAGTGCCCAGGAGCATGGTAACAACTATATCGCCTTATTCAACGTAATTACGGCTGTGGGATAAAAACTGTTCAGGAATCGTGTGGTCCGTGCTCTAATAGCTCTGTATCGTCTACCCGAAGGCAACAGTTCAAAGAACTTATGAGCCGGTTGGAAGGGGTCTCTCAGAATACTATGTGACTTCTGCAGACAGCGAGATGTGTAGATGTATGAAGAATATATGAGAGCGAAGGGCAGTGCATTGGAGTTGAGCACTGACTGAAACATTCTTGAGAAACCGAATTTAGAGTACTGCATTCCAAAATTGTATAATCGGTATTAGCAGTGTGCATATTTCTTTTCTGCCCAACCCTAACCACGTTTACTAGAAAGATGTGTGGTGTATGTGGTGGTGGTTTAGTCTTAATATTTATCCTTTAAAAGAGGCAGTAGGTTCTTGAAATGGTACTGAGCTTGGGATAATGATCAAGTCATACAAGAAAAGCATATTTGGGAGGTGGTGTGTTTGGATGTTCAGATGGCAGGATGGTTATGAAATTTCCTATTCTACATCTACTATTACTAACTCTTATTTGTGAAATGCTTTTCTATTAAATACGCAAAGAATTATATTTTGAAATCGAACAAAAATAGTACAAAAGTAAAAGCAGTTATCCAAAAGAATTGCGTTATAGCCCAGCAGCAACAGTAATATGAAAGTGGAACCAGCTAGATGACCCCATTGAGGCGAAACAGGCCATTTTTTTAATTAATCAATGGAAAAAAAGTATCAGGGTATTGCATGGCAGGTTTTCCTGGGCAGAGTGTTCCAAAGATTTGATACAACTATGGTTCTACTCTGAGCACTGTCGATTTACTTTGAGAAAGGAGGAACTCAGAGCAGCAGTCCCTCCATTCCCTTTGAAAGATGGGGAGGAATATCTTGAAAAAGGTGCCTCTTCAAGCACCAGGGCAAGGTAACAACCAACTCTTTAAAGTGGGGTTGGAAGAGTTATAATGGAACTGACCACTATGCATCTTGCGCTGATGCTTGATCTAGGACCACACCGAATTTGCAAACCTGATCTTCAAGAAAACATGATCTTATATAGAAGTCAACTGGCTGCCCGCATGTCGCATGAACCTCTGCTGGCTGATTTGACCAACCGAGATGGGAGAGGGCCATGATGTGGAACAAAAGCTTGCAGGAAGCTTATTTGTCCCCACAGGAAAAACTAATTGACACTTTTCCAATCTAATTAGACAAGCGCAACTTTAACTGTCAACAGCTTCCAAATAAGTGGTGTCAAAGGGCTATTGCATATGAATACACACATTCCCCTGTATCTCTCTCCAAGATGCAGTACATTCCTTGGTTCCCCCACAGATACTGAGACAACAGATAAAAGGGGACCTATACTTGTGGCACCAAGTACTTGAGGTGCCAAACACTTGTGTCTTTGTGCTTCCTGTTAGTATTCTCTTGGTCTCCCTGCTCTAGCACTCCTGCTGACGGCTTCTCATGTTCCTTGTCTAGCATTCTGTAACCAGCTGCTAAGGAAGAGACACTAGTGTTTAGCACCACAGTAAAGGAAAATTGATAAGTAATTGATGTGAGGGGAGAATCTTGTATATGTGAATCTGTGGATATGGGGGGACGCCTGTATATGCAGTTTTCTACCACTAATGTTCTAGCCATCTTGTAAGATGGCTGTGTTAACCTCTTTACTCTGAGTTGAGGTGCTGGGCTCTTTAGGCATAGTTAGAGACTTGAGAACATATGCAAGGCCCAATTGTTTAAATGTTTATAAAGATGGACTCCTAAGTTGCATTCTGAACTGGGTTTGTGTCCCAGACAGAATTCATATGCAGGAGCCGAACATTTAGAACACTTGTTTTATGAGAGAGCCTGACCACTAAGTCACCTGTTGCCAGTGGCATCACTAGGATTTGTGTCACCCGGTGTGGGAGGCCTGTGTGTCACCCCATGTAGTGGGCGGGGCAACACCCCAGGTGGGTGTGGTGATATACCATCGCCCTGCCCTCACCGGTTTTTTAGCTGTACCTTTTGTTATAACACAGATATTTCAATGTGGTTTGTTTCATTGCATTCTGCATGAAAGTGTGCATTTTGTTATATAACATGATGGTCTTATTCCTCCAAATTCTGATTTTAGTGATTTTGAAAACTTGTAGAGCCCCCCCCAACACACACACCTCTTAAGTGTCAACTTACTGACACCTTATTGCAGCAGTTCTCAAACTTAGCACTGGGACCCACTTTTTAGAATGACAATCTGTTCAGGACCCATTGGAAGTGATGTCATGGCCAGAAGTGACATCAAGCAATTAAAATAAATAATTATAAATAATTAAATTAAAATAAAATAATTAAATAAGGGAGAGCGAGTCCTGTTCCACCAACTGAATCTATTCTGAAGTAAGCCCTATTGTGGTCAATGGGGCTTACTCTCAGGAAAGTGTGGGTAGGATTGCAGCCTGTGAGCCCAAGTCTATGCATGTCTACTCTGAAGCAAGTCCCATAGTGGTCAATGGGGCTTACTCACAGGAAAATGTGGGTAGGATTGCAACCGGTGAGCCCAATCCTATTGGGTGTTTTTTGGGGGCTGCATTTATTGGATTGGGACCATTCTGGTGTTGTTGGATTCCTCACAGCCTGCCCTTTCCAAAGGACTATGGCAAGTACGCCTACTCACTAGTAAACGCGCGGTAAGGCTCACTTTCCATAGGGCTCCATACATTTTTTCCTTCTGGTTTTTTTGGCAATAACTTTTGATCAAAAGGAGCTATTTCAATTCTGTTTGTTGCACTGCACTATGCTGGCCATTCCGCATCCAATGGTGTATGGCATGACATGGTAGCTCCTAACCCCACGTTGTTAGCGTGTTCTCCCTCAGCGCATGTCACCCTCCCAGTGCGTCACCTGGTGTGGCCCACACCCCCGTAGCGACAACAGTGCCTGTTGCAGCTTGCCTTTGTGGCAGATGGCGATGGGAATGAGGGGGTGGAGAGAATGACAATCTGCTGCTTCCTCCCTCCAGTCTGCCATGGATATAGGCTGCTTTGAACTCTTCCTGTTCATTCAAGTGAGATCCTATCATCCACCTCTTCTGTGCTCCTCAAGCATTTTTTTCTCAAACCCAAAATGTGGAATGTCTGGTTTTATTAACAATGAGTTTGCAAATGGAGTGCCTTCATTTTCATGGTCCCTTTAAATAAAAACTGGTCTAAGTACAGATGTGAACACTTGTTGCCATCCGGAGGATTCTTTGATTCTATAACAAACTACAAAATGGGCATATGCAGCTAAAATCCAATTGTGATGGCCAGCTACTATCAAAACTCCACACTTCTGGGTGTGAGAGGTCTTCACAAGGAGCACATTAAGGGGCTTCAGAGTACCATGGCAGTGGGCAGTGTCTCAGATTATTAACTAACCCTGGAGGTGAGGTTATTCAAATAATATTGGTTCTTAGAATAACACTAGAAGACATATAAGGAACACTTTCATATGCATACAAAGTGATCTGATAACAATGGGTGAAATGGAGTTTTGTACTAGGACCAGATTGTGAAAGACTAGCAGAGAATACTACCATGCTTGAATGACCCTGGACTCTGCTTAAAAGAATAGATGAAGCCATTGGGCATGAGGTCAAAGTGACATTCTACGTGGTTAAATATTAGTTATTTATGACTACTAGTAAATGTAAAGAATGCAAAAAATTTTTGTACTGCTGTTTGGCAACAGGTATGCTATTGTTCTTTGACCCTTAAGCATTGGAGAGGCTGCCTTGTGTTCCATGTGGATGAGCTTATGGCCTTTGGTGTGTGTGTGTGTGTGTGTGTGTGTGTGTGTGTGTGTTTCAGACTGGTAGTTAGGACTTCTGAATATCTGCAGGTGGCATTTTGGGAGGAGGATGCTAGCCTGAGTGAGTGTGGTGTAAAATTAAGTCAGAATATTTTGATAAACCTTTCACTGCAGTAAACCGTAAAGTTTTTGAAATGTGTCATACGTTTAAGGAGACTTCAGGCTTTTATTTCTCCAAGGAGCAGGACCAACCTCTTGGCTGTATGGCTTGCTGTTTTTATAAAGTCCACTGTTTCAAAGCAGTTTGTGATATAGCATGAATGTCAGTAGTTCATAGCCAAAGACATCCTCGGTATTCACTGGCCAGCTCAAACTAAGTCCAGACAGTGCTACAAACCTCGGGACATAAATATTAACTGCTTTTCTAAAAACTAAGGCATCTAAAAATATAGCAGTATCAAAAATGCAAGCTAATGAGAACAATAAACAGTACATTTTAATTTGCTTCCCCTCCCCTAATCCATACCTAAACGTTAGTGTTGCTGACAAATCTGAGCTGAACTGATCCTGTGAGCTGTGTATCCATAATGTTTACAACTTTGTACTTATATAAATACAGGCATCCCCACGTATCTGCGGGGGTTCCATTCCAGACACCCCCATGGATGCTGCAAATCCACAACTACTAGCAGACGTCTTTGAAAACACGTAGAAAGTTTTTAAAAGCCAAAAATAACTTTCCCTACTGTTGTGCAGCGAAACCGCTGTGTTTTGAGGGCTCCAGGCAGTCTTCAGAGCTCCCTGCATCCTCTTCTGAGTTGTGCAGAAGCCCCTCTCTTCACCCAGTTTCATCCCAGAATGCATCATGATAGAAGTCTGGGCAAAGAGAAGGGCCTCCGCACAATCCAGAAGATACTGCAGGCTGCTCTGAGGTCTGCCTGGAGCCCTCAAAACACAGTGGTAATGATGGCCATTTTTGGCTTTTACAAACATTTTAAAAATGTTTTTAAAGCCTCCCCTCCCATATCTGCAGGAACTACTGATTACTGAAACCGCGGATATGGGGAGGATGCCTGTAGAAACATGTCTTAAGGTGCTGTGGGACTCTTATTTACTGAAAGACTCATGCCATCTGGAGGGTCAATGCAATGTTGCAGCTTTGTGGGCACTTGCTTTTGGAATAAAGGGGGGGGAGTGTCTGTCTGCTATAGAAATAGTAGAATTCCTGCTTGACATGCCAGAGGTCCTGCATGCAGTCCTTGACTTCTCCAGGTAGAACTAAACATGACCCTGGAGATCCACTGCCAGTCAGGCAATTCTGAGGCTATAGCAACTTTCTTTAGTGGTTTACAAGGTTCCATACCAGGAGTGGAGAGGGACCATTTTGAAGACGTTGGGGTATTATACCATATGCTTTTTCTGAGCATTTAGTTTGACTCATAGATGCATTTTTCTAAGCGCTTTTCCCCTCAATTTTTTCCCTTTTAAAAATACGCATCACAGCTTTTATACAAGGTATAACTTAAAATCCGATGGAAGTTAAGCTCCTTAAAGATGACATCTCTTAATCTACTTGTGTTCAAGCAGCACCAAAGGCTTAGAAATCAATTACTGTATAAGTGTTTTTCTGGCTGATAGTGTCCTAATTCAGAGAACAGACACAATCCTGCTGGGTTTATTTCATGGATCACAAGGATCACAACCTTGTATAAAGCCACTTACTATGTCAGGAAAAGCAATTCCTGTTTGTGGTGCCTGCAGGTAAGTATACTGCTGTTGTAAATAAAATGTTGTATACTTTGCATTGGAATAAGTAAAGTCTTTATTCTGTTCATAGATGGAAAGCTTTTAATAAATCCTATTTGGCTTTGTGCACAAAATTTCAATAGCCTGATAGTCCTTTAGGACGAACATCTTGCCTTTGAGGTTGCAAGGAAAGTATTCTAAAACAGCTGCCTAATGATGTGGATCTTCAGTCAACCAGTATGTTGATCAAGCAAATAAGATGCTTTAGATCTTTCAAAGTACATTTTAACAACAAATGTCTAAAACTGTTTAGAAATACACTGTGGATGATGGGGAAGAAAACAGTTTAAAAGCACTGTTTAGAATAAAATTTTTCCCTAGAGATTTTTTTAAAGCACTATTTGTATTTTTGCTGTGTTGAAAGCAGGGATTGCAGCTCAATTTGAGAACATAAAGTTAGGTGCAGATGGGCTGGGTTGTATTTCTGCAGTCCCCAGCCTCTGTGATTCCTTTGGCATTTGAATGATAAGTGGGAGGATATGTTAGAATAGCACCCAACACATTGTTCAGCTCCAAAGGACACTAGCGACAGAGTCTAGCACAGCACATCAACCTCATTATGCTGAAAAACAATGACCTGACTTAACAAAGGCCTCCACTGCACTCCTGTTGCCCTTCAAGGGTGCAGGACTGGGAATCTAAAACGAGAACAAATAAAGTATGGAGCCAGAGGGAGTGGGGGTGGAGAATCCAAAACAAAACAGTGTTTCTGAAGGCTGACACAGTAGATGGTCTGACAAATATGTGAGTGAATGCCAGATGGGGATGCTCTTCTTAGCTGCCTGGTCGCTGCTGCTGCTGCTGCCATAGTGACAAGAGGCTTCCCTCTGTGCTAGAGCAGAATCTCCAGGGACTTTAGATTGGATTATGTGTCTCCTGATTAATTGCCTGAATGGGAGCAAGACTGGATGGCGTCCCTGTTGCTGTAATCTTGAGCTCATTCAAGATAGTCGCAACTTAGTCTGGGATCCAGAAGCAACTATGCAATTGATGGCAGATCATGTGTGTGTGTGTGATTTGTTTTATCCTAAGTTATTTATTGTGTGTTTGCATGTGCATGCACTTGCATTTCGAGCTGTGCCGCTGCTATTGCCATTACAATTGTAGTTGGTCATTAGGAAATACCCTTTGGTTTAAATGGTTTCTTTCTGCTTATGTAAGGCCATTGTGTTTGCAGTGTCTTCCCCCGCCACTCACCAACTAAAACACATGACATTGCTTCATGTGTTTGTGAGAGGGCTCATATTAATCTCATTTTCTGTATACTCAGATTTTTTTTTAAAGAGAGAACAGCATATTGTGGACCCATTCTGCAACATGCAGTATGAAATGGTACACTCCAACATTGGAGGCATTAGATGAGCAACCATAGTATACACTGATCTTTTGTTTTACTGGTTACCTAGTCTTAGCAGCCCTGTGTTTGGCATTCATTCAGCTGTGAGGTGTGAAAAAGCAACAGTAACACAAAGGGTCCGGTTTGGACAATATAATATCCACTAGCTGCTTTTTGTGCATTTGCATGGTGAGCATGCTGTGAGTATGCACACTTCAGCCTCTTCTTGGAACTTTGGGGTTAAATAACTAATTGCATGGTGGGGGGGGGGTTGTCCATACTGCTGCTGTACATGTATGGCTAATGCTATATGAGGGAGAGGTTCGTCCAAACCACCCCTCTACATGCACTGTTAATGCTGCTTTAAATAGTAGTAGTAGTAGTGTGGGGGTGGTTTAGGTACACCCCCCATGATTAAGGTAAAACTCCGCAGCTTGCTGGGAAGGAAACATACACACTCACTGAGTTGTGGTTCTAGGGAAGAAAATATCTGAACTGGCCCTGGGCGGCTCTGCTCTTGGGGCTCTGCTCTTGGGGTGGCTCCCCCCCAAAGCTAACTCTTTGGGGGGGGGAGTTAGCTAGTACCCCCCCCAAATATATATGCAAACTGCCTATGACACATTAATTTGTGCACCAAAAATAGCCAAGTCTTGTAGCATCTAATTGCTTTATTGGGCATAGGCTTTCATGGACTAAAACCCACTTTGTCAGAGGTCTAGTCCACAAAGCTTGTGGCGTGATAACTATGGTTGTACGTGCCCACAGACACACAATAATTGAGTCGTGCTATGCACCAGAAGGACTCTTGGTTTATGTAGTATTGGCTCGGTGGAATGTGACAGGCTGATCCGGTATCCAGGATACACGGAGGGTGGGAATGTAAACAAGAGCCCATGGCTACATTCTTGGGATTTCACTTTAGCTGAGAGAAGAAAGAGTGAAATGAATATGACCTCCAAGTACTTGAGTGCTGATCAAGATAAAAGGTGTTAATGCTGAGCACATTTCTTTATTTGAAGAAAATACACTGGAAATAGAGCACAAACTAGGTATCTCGTCCGTCACACTGCCATATTACACTGGGACCATGTATGAATGGTTATTGCAAAAGGTGTTCTATTGCCACGGGAGAAATAGTTATTTTTGTTGGCTAGGTAAAGAAACAGTTAATTAAATGTGACTCTCTCTTTAAAGCCACAATCTTCTTGATAGTGACACTTAAGTAGGTAACTCAGATAAGAACTTGCTGCTGCTGTGAAATGTCCTTTTTGCAAAGGAGATTTTTTTAGAGGAAGTGATTTTATTAAGTGTCTCTCCAGTTGAAGTATGGTAATCTGATAACATGGTAAAATATGGAAGAGTATGGTATCGAGGAAAGATCAGAATGCTAGAAAAGCAGGTATCTCCACTTGTGCAAGAGTCAAACAATTAGTATATTATTGCACAATGAGCTCAGACAACTCTGAACGCACTCTGCTGATTCCAATATGTAGCTAGTGTTAGCCTAGCTTCAAATTTCGTTTGAGCCAAGTGGTCCAGCAGGTTGGCTTTAGGCAGGTTGGTGTCTTTTCACTGCCTACAGTGCAGGAATAATGGGGACTTCACTTGTGAAATAATGTTATTGGGCCTAAGCCTACTTATAACCTTGTCACTTATCAGTAGTGTGAAGTGGCACCTGTTGGTTGGGGTGGCAGTAGTAGTGCTGGTGCCAGGTTGCAGGTGGCCTTGGAGCAGAGCCTTGAACAGCCCCCTCTTATGGTGGGCAGCCTGCCCCGATTGGACATTGGATCCAGCACTGACACTGAGAGCTCAGGGTTCAGAGTAGCCGGTTGGGGAGTTGAAATGACCTGTGCCTTACCTGACTGAGCCCCAATACTACCCCAGGTGATGGAACAACAAAGTCCTTTGCATGTGCTCTTTTCAGTGCTAAGATAGCAAAGTTAAACAGTTTTCAGGGATAAATCCTAAATCAAATTACCTTCTTCTACCATAGAAGACTTAAAAAAGGCATACATTAAACATGATGTAGAAATTGATAGTATATCAGATGTAGGGTAAATAGAGTCTGTGCCAAGGGAAACCTAGTTTTGACTTGCAAGTGTGTGCATGCAATGTGCTTTTCTAATCAATAAAAATATTTGGGTCAACAATCCTAATACAGTATAATTAGGGATTGTAATTGTTAATGCAGTGTGTTTTTATAACTTCTACTATATAAAATATCCAAACATAATTGAACCAAACTTCATAACTGTCAACATTTTCCTACCATTTTGAAATACTGTACAGAAAAATGCCTTGCTGGTATTTATGTCTTCTGAAGCTCCCCTCCTTGGGTCTGTTTTATGTAGGGTGTGAACATATTAAAACGTGTTCCTAGCACAATGGTAATAATAAGAAATCTAAAGCACAATTTTTATTTGTACCTGTCAGGATATCAGCTAAAGAAAACACAGTTAACACTGCTTTGAGAAGGGGAAGAAAGACACATAACTGCAATGCTATCATTGCACTGAACCTACCTCCCATGTATTCTCATTCATTTAAAGCAGTTGTTCTCACAGATTTAGCACTGGAACCCACTTTTTAAAATGAGAATCTGTCAGGACCCACCAGAAGTGATGTCATGACCAGAAGTGACATCTTCAAACCGGAAAATTTTTAACAATTCTAGGCTGCAATCCTATCCACACTTACCCAGGAGTAAGTCCCATTGACTATCATTGTTAAAAGCATATACACAGTAGCCTGTTAAAAGTACAGAGCTGTAACATTATTCCAAATGCAGTCACATAAATGGTAGCATCAAGTCTAATATATTAAAAAATAAAATACTGAAATGAATGGGGACCCACCTGAAATTGGCATGTGAAATTGGCATGTGAATACTAGGGTCCACCTAGTAGGACCCAATCTACAGTTTGAGAAGCTCTGATTTAAAGGATTTCAATCCCACCTGTCCTCCTAAAGTATAGGATGCTGAAGGTGGTTTACACTAAAAGCAATTGAAAACAATAAAGCAGAAAACAGCATCAAAATCCAGTAACGCAGCACCATACCTAAAACTTAAAATAGAATATATATAAAAAAAGAAAATATAAAAGACAAAAAAATCCAGGCACCAAACGTATCCAAAAGGGAAAGACAAAATAAAATAGTATGGTTTTAAGGCCTCCCTGGAAGGCTTGCAGGAAGGCCTAATTCTTAGTGGCCCACCAAATGCGCCAGGGAGCACACAAGACAACAAGAGATCTGCTTCCTGGTGCCCTCCCTTGCATCTGGCATTCTGACATAGCCCATTTCTAAAATCAGGAGGTTGCACATACACATCATGGCTTGTAACGCGTGATGGATTTTTCCTCTGGAAATTGGTCCAATTCCCTTTGAAAGGCATCTAGGCCAGATGCCATCACCATATCAAGTGGCAAGGAGTTCCACAGACTTAACTACACGCTAAGTAAAGTAAAGAAATATTTTCTTTTCTCTGCCCTAACTCTCCCAACACTCAATTTTAGTGGGTGTCCTAAAATGTTAACTGGTGGCTTCAGTTGACTCCTTGTTACCATTAACCTGGCTTTGGCTAGGGTTGACACATGCAGCTGGGACCTTTCAGCTAACTTTGGGGACAGACAGTTTAATGTGGGATGAGATGATTCCTCAGATACCCAAGTCTCAAGCTATTTAGGGCCTTAAATGTTAAAACCATCACCTTGAATTGTACTTTGAAATAAACTTGCAGCCAGTGTAATTGCAGGAGCAGTTCTCGGACTGAGTGAAACAACCAAGTTCCGAAGACCACATGGGCTGCTGCAGTTCTGCACTAATAGAAATTCTGGATTGTATTCAAGGGCAGCCCCATGTAGTATGTATTACAGTAGTTATCCTGTTGTCCCCAAAGCACAGACCACTGAGTTGATCAATTCCAGTATGCTGTAGCTGGGCAACAGCAGGCTAGGAAGAATATACAATTATTATGATTATTTATACTTAAGCTGGCACAATGCCAAAGGCTTTGCAGATAAGGCGAGTTTTAAGAAGGAATTTGAAGGAAATAGAGAGGAAACATGCTACAGATATTCTGCGTAGGACTCCATGGAGTTTTGATTAGAATGAGCCAGAAGCTGGATGTGCTAAGAACTGGGAATGGGCAGGGTCTGGTGAACAAATCTAAGGCTTTTAGTCTAGCATGCTCTTCCCAGCTAAAATGTTTGCTGGTGGCTTCAGTTGACCATGGCCTTAAACCAGTAGTACTCAAACGTTTCCGGCCAGTGGCTCCTTTGACCCCCGTGGCTGTTGGCCATGACTCCCCATCATGGTCCTGAGGGCTGGAAGTGACATCATTAAACAGGAAGTGGCCAGAAATATTAACTATATTAATATTAATTATATTAATCATATCATTAATTAAATGCAGATCTTAAAAATATATTAATACACAGCAATATACATGTTTTATAAATGATCAGCTGCTGATCACTGTTGGAGACAGGGTGCTGGAGTAGGTAGATTTTGTCTGGTCCAGGAGGACTCATTTTTTAAAACATTGTAAGCATACCAATAGAATTGTTTTATCTAATGAACTTTGTGAACAACCAGTCTGACCAACATTACACACACACAACCCTGTGGACCCCAATCCAACTAGTCATTTCTCCCATTCTCCTTGGATAGGATTGAACCCTTTATTAATTTAATGAAATTAAATTTTTCCAGCAGCTGGTGGGGAAAACAAAAATAGACCATGAAAATATATCAGAGCTGATAAGGGTTTGGTTAGGAAGTTGATTTGTCTCCTATACTAGGAGATGCACAGCTCAATCCTATGCATGTCTACTCAGAAGTAAGTCCCATTAGAGTCAATGGGGCTTACTCCCAGGAAAGTGTGGACAGGATTGGGCTGGCAATCAGTTCATCAATGGCTGATAAGTATTCTCTTCAAATAGCAAGATTCATCGCTTTAAAAATACAGCCTCTCCTCTTCAGTCAAACAACAAGATTAATAAATCACTTTAAAAACAGTACCCTTTTTCTGCTCCTGGCCAAGTAAAGTGTGCGCTCGTCTCTCCCCTTCCCCTTTGCCAACCGCATGGAAGCAACTTTAAGCATCCTGGAGACTGGTAAAATAGGAAGCATTTTATTTGGGGAGGGGAAGGAAAGCGGGAAGGTTTGGAGATGGAAAGGGGGGAGTGGAAGAGGGAGGGGGTTGAAAAGAGAGATTTCACTTTGATGAGAAGTGGTCCCAGGCTGGCAACTAGGAACCAACCAGACAAGGATCAAGGAGGGTTTCTTTCGGACTGTCAGCAAGGGCAAGGACTGCAAAATGAGCATGCTTGGTACTTGCCAGATGGGGGTTGAAGAGCTTTGGAAACAACATGCAGGGAACACAGAAGGCGGCAGCCTCGGAGTGGAGGGAGAAGAAGGCGGGGCGGCAGCAGCCACTCTCGCAGTCACTCAGAGGGAGCATCTGAGCAACTCCCATTTCTTCTGCTTTAAAAAAAAAAAGTGCAGAAGATGGGCAGAAGATGGGCTTGTATTCTGCCCAGGGGTGTGACTGTATCATGGTCATCCCTCGCCTCCCCTTTGAGTTCCTGGAGCCTCCCTGTGCCTCACAGTTTGTAGAACACTGCCTTAAGCAGTTCAAGGGCTGTAGCAGGGAAGGGAGAAGCAAGCAGGAGACTTTGAGAGCAGAATTTAAATTGTTTTTGAGACTTGTAGGTTAATGACTTTCTCTCAGATTTTTGCCAATTTATTCCAACACCTGCCTATTGCAACTGAACAATCAGTGCACCAAAATAGTATGATGTAGCAGAAAAGACAAGCGGGCATTTGAACCACTGTCGTTTTCTAGCACATAAGGAAATGCAGTCAGTTCTCTTTATACACGAATTTGCTATCCACAAATTTCCTTATCCATGTGAAGCAGAATTGCCACCAACATATCATTATATGTGTTAAAATGTACAAACTCAAAAGAGCTACTTCAAAACCTTCTGAAAGCATTGGGTCTTTTGTTGCTGTTCATAGTCAACTTTCAACTTTTGGTATGGAGACAAATCCATAGTGATGGAGCTTAGGGGGACCTTAGGCCAGTTGTTACCTATGTCTGATTTGCTTCCCAGGATTGTTATGAGGATAAAATGGAGATGGTGGAAAGACATGCATGCTACCTTAAGCTACTTGGTGGAGGGCAGGGTAAAATACTAGTAAAATTACTCTTATCACTGGATTAGCTGGAATCTTTAAATCTGAGTGGTGTGTATGCAAATATCTCCCCAGGCAAAGCGATTTATTGATGTGAGCAGTCTAGTGTCGGAGAAGCTTACTCACAGAAGAGTCAGTGCCAGCTTGTGGGGGTTTCAGTGTCCTAGCACACCCCCATAAGAACAGCCCCACTGGATCAGGCCATAGGCCCATCTAGTCCAGCTTCCTGTATCTCACAGCGGCCCACCAAATGCCCCAGGGAGCACACCAGATAACAAGAGACCTCATCCTGGTGCCCTCCCTTGAATCTGGCATTCTGACACAACCCATTTCTAAAATCAGGAGGTTGCGCATACACATCATGGCTTGTACCCCATAATGGATTTTTTCTCCAGAAACTTGTCCAATCCCCTTTTAAAGGCATCTAGGCTAGATGCCAGCACCACATCCTGTGGCAAGGAGTTCCACAGACTGACCACACGCTGAGTAAATAAATATTTTCTTTTGTCTGTCCTAACCCACCCAACACTCAATTTTAGTGGATGTCCCCTGGTTCTGGTATTATGTGAGAGTGTAAAGAGCATCTCCCTATCCACTCTGTCCATCCCCTGCATAATTTTGTATGTCTCAAGCATAATTTTGTATGTCTCAAATGGGTATGTCTTCACCCATTCAGTGAAGGTACCAGAGAAGCTTTCTGTGGGTAAACTTCTCAGATATTCAACTCATAGGTCTATGCCTCTTGTGTGAGCATGTATTTGTGAATATCTGAGCCATTTTATAACACATAAATTGGCTTATACAATGCAATCCTATGCATTTTTACTTGGTAGTCAATGTCATGAGTTCCCAGTTAAACATGCACAGAATTGTAGTTCTTGCCTGGCTCCATCAGTGGAGTGGAGGAATGGGAAGGACTGCCTCTGTCTGTATTCATTTTAGGATGAGACTAGATATCCAGCTAAACGCATTGGTAAAGCAGCTACCATGTTTTCCAAACTCACAAACGAAGTATGATCCAATAAGAAGCTGACGGAATATACCAAGATCCAGGTCTACAGAGCTTGCGTCTTGAGTACACTTCTGTACTGCGAGTCATGGACTCTTCGCTCACAACAGGAGAGGAAACTGAACGCTTTCCACATGCGCTGCTTCCAATACATCCTTGGTATCACCTGGCAGGACAAAGTTCCGAACAACACAGTCCTGGAAGGAGCTGGAATCCCTAGCATGTATGCACTGCTGAAACAGACACCTGCATTGGCTTGGTCATGTTGTGAGAATGGGCGATAGCCGGATTCCAAAGGACCTCCTCTATGGAGAACTCATGCAGGGAAAGCGCCCTGCAGGTAGACCACAGCTGTGATACAAGGACCTCTGCAAGAGGGATCTGAAGGCCTTAGGAATGGACCTCAACAGGTGGGAAACCTTGACCTCTGAGCATCCCGCCTGGAGGCAGGCTGTGCAGCATGGCCTCTCCCAGTTTGAAGAGACACCTGCCCAACAGACTGAGGCAAAGAGGCAAAGAAGGAAGGCCCATAGCCAGGGAGACACACCAGGGACAGACTACATTTGCTCCCAGTGTGGAAGGGATTGTCACTCCCGAATTGGCCTTTTCAGCCACGCTAGACACTGTGCCAGAACCACTTTTCAGAGCGCGATACCATAGTCTTTCGAGACTGAAGGATGCCAATGAATGATTAGATATCCACATAATGTATGTGCATAAAAGTGGAAGCAGTCTTCTTCATGTTTAAAATGGACACAAAATATCAGGTTCCCTGTTTGCTGGTGTGAACTGCTAAAAAGAAATTCACTCCTTTCCTTGCATGATTCCCCACTGAAAATCTTCCCCCTGAAACAGCTGTTGCTGTAAGTAACCATATGTGGGGGACTTTTGTGGGGAAACAGCATGACGAGAAATAACTAACTTTTCTCTCCCCATTGTCCATCATGATCCAACCCCTCAACTCCATGACTGTTTTTATGAAAGACAGAATACTTTCTCAATAGTGTGGCTAGATGAGGGACAAAACAGCAAGTACTACAGATACTGTGACATACTATGTATGCGGTCCCTCTCACTCACAGTCAGAGCCATTCTGAGCACCAACAGCAACACACAGGAGATGCCATTTGGTTGCTCTCCCCCAGCTATGCTGTTGGCTTGTCTCTAGGTGACTCTAGTGTGATCCTTAGGTTGTTTGCCTTTGTTAAGACATGGTCTACTTTGATGCAGGGGGTTGCAGAGGTCATATTGGTAAATAAACTGTCTATGTTCAGCCACTATTAAAATTTCTTGCCATGTCTGTTCTATAGAAATGGGAGTAACAATTTTCATTTGGAAACAGGTACTCAAAAGTAAAAACTCCATTGCAGAAACAATTTTCTTCAATTTGCTAATGAAATCTCTACCAGATGGACATTTGAAGAGTTGCAGTTCTTATTTAGGTCCTAGCATTATGTGATATTATTTTATGGTACTAGAGTTGAGCTATGCAGTCTTCATGTCAAATTTAAACAGTTCCATAAACTTTTCGCTGTAAGGAATTGCCAGAGGGTTACACGTCGCCATAAAGATTGTATTTTAAATTTGAAGATGTCTCACAATCAGCTTGTATTAAGAACATGTCTGTGCAAGACTTCTTCAGAATGTCCCACCCATGCAGCTCTAATGATGGGATTCTATGCTGTATATACCCTGTGGGTTAAGAAGCTGTGAACACGTTGGGTGTCAAGCAGTATTACAGACTAATTGAGAAATATTTCACATGCATTTGCGCTTCCCTGAAGGACTTCTCAAATTGGGTACAAAGCAGACAGCAAAATGTTCTGCCATGGAAGAGTCCACAATTGTTCCTTGTAGCTGACATGGAGGTGGAATCTGGAGCTGATGCTGAAGCAGATGGCTTGCCCATGGCTTTAACTGAGATTCAGATCAGGGGCATCTAGTTCATAGCTTATTTTTTCAGCCAAACTCCTTGCAAATCTGGTTACGCAAGTTACATCTTGGAGGTGGGCTAATGAGACGAGGCTTGTTGATTGTCACAGTGCAAGTGCAAGAACTTGAGCAAGTTGCCTGAGTTCAAGATGCAAGCTTCATTGGTTGGACCTCACTAGCTCAGTATAGTAGAACTGAAACTGATTTTCTGTAAAATCTTCTAGACCAGTGGTTCTCACACATTTAGCACTGGGACCCACTTTTTAGAATGAGAACCTGTCGGGGCCCCACTGGAAGTGATGTCTTGACTGGAAGTGACATCATCAAGCAGGACCATTTTTCACAATCCTAGGCTGCAATCCTACTCACATTTACCCAGGAGTAAGTCCCATTGACTACCATTATTAAAAGAATATACATAGTGGCTTGTTAAAAGTTTAGGTCTGTAACATTTCCCCTAATGCAGTCACATACAATGATAGCATCAAGTCTAATATATTAGAAATGAATGGAAACCCACCTGAAATTGGCTTGTGACCCACCTAGTGGGTCCCGACCCACAGTTTGAGAAACACTGTTCTAGACTATTGTTCAGTTGCCGAACAGTTGCAGAATGTTGTCTGGTTAGTCTTGCAAGGCATGCAAGGAACATGCATATCCACACATGTACAGAGGGCTGGGTGCCTGCAAGGAAAGCACTGCCCACACCAGTAAGGTGATTATTAACAGGATTTATGGCAAAAGGCCAGTGGCGTACTTAGAGGGTCAGCAGGTATAAGAGCTTCCAGGCAGCACAGCTAGGAGGGGTGACATACCTCTGCTGTGCCCCCCCCCCGGTTCCATGCTGCCCTCATGTATGCACCCAGCCTCTCTGGCCCTCAGAAGGCTTTCTAATGCCTCCTGAAAGCCTTAGAAGGGTACTTCTGGTTTGTTTGTTTTTTTTGAAAATTGGAAGCCTCTTTCTAAGGTCTTTCAGAAGACTTCTGAGGGCTAGAGAGAGGCTACACACAGCCTCTTGAGTCTAGCGGGGGTGGGGGGTGGTCAACATTTCAAGGCTCATCCTGGGGCAGCCCAGGGACCAGGACCACCACTGCTGATCCACAGGCTAAGGGGAAGCCCAATCAACCCTCTCCCCCTCCCCCAAATCATGCTGTGTAAGATGGAGTTTTGTATGCCTCAAAATTCTAATGAAGTAATCATACTTCACTGGCACAACCAGTGTGATCTTGTGACGAAGCCATCTTGGAGGAGTTTCTTTACCTGGGATACCAGAATCTTAGCCCCACAAAAGAAGTATCTTCAACTTTAGCTGTCTTCACCGCTATGGCTAAATTCAATCCGTGTAGCTGTTTAATGGTGTACCTCCTGACCCATCTACTGCACCCTTGGCAAGGTACAAAGACAAAAGCATCTAATATAGAAAGGTCCCTTTATGAGTTCACCTCACAAAGGATCTCATTCTGTGGTGGTAAAAACTTGGTTCGTATCCATAACCTTTCTCCTCCCTTATGCATGATGGTTTGTCATGCATTTGACGCATTGGTGCTACTTGAAGTCATCCCCATTCCAGCCACAGTCTAAGTACCACCATGCCAAGCTAGCAAGTGTCTTTTCCAGTCGCAGTTGCTGGTGTCTCTTCTGTATTTTTTTGGGAGGGGGTGAGTCTTGGGGACAGGGAACCGTTTGATTTATTTTATTACGTAAACCACTTTGTAAACTGCAGTTGTTGAAAAGCGGTATATAAATACTCTTATTAATAATAACCATGGTGATACAATCGAAAAAGCAGACACTCAGTTGACTGGCTCCCAAACTAGATTAGTTTAGATTAGATTAGATTAGTTTTGTTGTTGTTAACTAGATAAGTAAAGTAATATTGGATTTGGGGAGGTAAAATTTCTTTCCCAAGAGTTGAGTTTGTCAGGTCAACAGAGTTCCTGTGGGAATAGATGGCTCAAAGACTTTCTAAAAAAAAGGAGTTAGAGTTGAAACATGAACACTTAATGTGTGTCATTGAACTAAGCAGAACTTGCTTCCAAATTTACATAGGATTGGGCTTTTATGTATATTATTCTTCAGAATCAAAATTGCACTGTGATGTTTAAACTGCTTTCTGTTAAAATGAACTAATTTTATATTGGCCAAGATATGAGAGGCTGGAATAAAAGTGTATTTTGAAAATGCGATTGTTTCCCACTGTCTGTTTTAATCAGTTTTAAGTTTCCCACTGTCCAGGTTTTTGTCATAAGAAAAACATTTTCTTTACCAGAAGTTAGATCTCCTGGGCCTTTAAAAATCTGTACTGACCCACATTTTTGTTCCTCCAGAGGGAGTTATGCACCAGTTGGAAGCTCTCCAGTGGCTTTTCTAAAATCAGAAAATATAGTCCTTGTTCAGAAACTCTCTGGAGCTTAGAAGTATGTAAACAAAACAAGCATTCTGTAGCACTGGAAAGGAGTACCAGAACCTTTCCTCCCCATTAGTGAATAAGCTGAACAGGATGTTGAAGGATCACTGATATTTGACTGGGAGTTGATCTACACATTGAATGCCCATCATTCAATGATGTGTGACTGAGAACCCAATCCTATAGGCTGGCAGCATTTTGTGGTGCAGTGATGCCAAAATGGCTACTGCTGTATCCTGTGGGGCTAGGGAAGCCGCCAGAGGTCTCCTCTGGGTAAGAGAACATTGTTTTCCTTACCCTTTGTAGAGCCCTGGCAGCCCCAGTGGGTCTCCTCGGAGCTGTATCAGCTATTTATCTGGTGCAGAACAGAGGATACCCGTGTTGGGCTCCACAACTCCAGAAGGGGAATAAGATTCAGTGGCAGGTTTGGCTACTGTCCCCACCCCCCTCCCAGTCCCAGTCTGCCCACTGGCCCTCCCTCCACCCCAAAAAACCTCCCTACTGCTTGGTGGGGATACTTACCGCCGGGCACTCTGCCAGCGTGGAGTTCTAGCACCAACGCACTGGCCTCATCGTTGGCGCCACCCGCTCACTGCTGCTGGTGAAGTGCCTTATGAGTCCTGAAAATGAGACACCCCCCCTTTTTATAAGAAACGTACCACTGCTTGCTTCTGTTTCTTAACCCTTTTGGTTCAGTGTCACTCATTTTGATACCTGTCATTGTCAACTATCATTCTTCTACAATGTGTTCCTTTTACATATTCATTCTGTATGAATGTGATCCTCTACTTCAAGAAATCTATGGATAAACCTCTTGTGCACACTGTAGCAAGGTAATGTTTGGTAAATGGTTTGTATTATGTCTGTAAAGGTGTAAAACATGAGGGTGTCATTTAAGATATGCATTTTTTTCTTTACACTAGCCCAGTGGTATTCAAACTTTTCCGGCCAGTAGCTCCCTTGACCCCCATGGCTGTTGACCATGACTCCCCATCATGTTCCTGAGGGCTGGAAGTGACATCATTAAACAGGAAGTGGCCAGAAATATTAACTATATTAAACATAATATTATATTTATTATAATATAATATAAAATATTAAATATATATTAACATATTAATTAATTATATTAATCATATCATTAATTAAATGCAGATCTTAAAAATATTATTAATACACAGCAATATACATGCTTTATAAATGATCAGCTGCTGATCACTGTTGGAGACAGGATGCTGGAGTAGATAGATTTTGTCTGGTCCAGGAGGACTCATTTTTTAAAACATTGTAAGCATACCAATAGAATTGTTTTATCAAATGAACTTTGTGAACAACCAGTCTGACCAACATTACACACACACACACACTCACACCCCTGTGGACCCCAATCCAACTAGTCATTTCTCCCATTCTCCTTGGATAGGATTAAACCCTTTATTAATTTAATGAAATTAAATTTTTCCAGCAGCTGGTGGGGAAAACAAAAATAGACCATGAAAATATATCAGTGCTGAAAAGGGTTTGGTTAGGAAGTTGATTTGTCTCCTATACTAGGAGATGCACAGCTCAAGCCTATGCATGTCTACTCAGAAGTAGAGTCTACTCCATTAGAGTCAATGTCTACTCTACTACAATGTCATTAGAGTCTAATGTCTACTCCATTAGAGTCAATGGGGTTTACTCCCAGGAAAGTGTGGATAGTATTGGGCTGGCAATCACTTCATCAGTGGCTGATAAGTATTCCCTTCAAATAGCAAGATTCATCACTTTAAAAATACAGCCTTTCCTCTTCAGTCAAACAAGAAGATTAATAAATCACTTTAAAAACAGTACCCTTTTTCTGCTCCTGGCCAAGTAAAGTGTGTGCTTGTCTCTCCCCTCCCCCTTTGCCATCTGCATGGAAGCAACATTAAGGGGAGGGGGAGGAAAGCGGGAAGGTTTGGAGATGGAAAGGGGGGAGTGGAAGAGGGAGGGGGTTGAAAAGAGAGATTTCACTTTGATGAGAAGTGGTCCCAGGCTGGCAACTAGGAACCAACCAGACAAGGATCAAGGAGAGTTTCTTTCTGAAGGTCAGCAAGGACAAGGACTGCAAAATGAGCATGCTCGGTACTTGCCAGATGGGGGTTGAAGAGCTTTGGAAACAACATGCAGCAAACACAGAAGGCGGCAGCCTCGGAGTGGAGGGAGAAGAGGGTGGGGTGGCAGCAGCCACTCTCAAAGCTGACGGAGAGGGAGACGGAAGAAGACGGGCTTGTATTCTGCCCAGGGGTGTGACTGTATCACTGTGAGAGGACATCCTGCGCCTCCTCTTTGAGTTCCTGGCGCAGCCTTAAAGAGCTGCCCCTCACAGTTTGAATAACACTGCACTAGCCTCTTGGAGCACCATTTAAGCTTAATCACATACTCCCTGAATTAAGGATCTGAATGTGGCCTTTGAGGGAATCCTCTAGGAATTGTGAAGTGCTAACAATATCAAACTGCTAGAAAACAAAGCTCTTTATCATTGTGACCCCCCTATCAAAACCTGTCAACAGAACTGAGAAAAGAGAAGGGTGGGCAGCTCATTTATTAGTGGCTGCATACTATGATGCATTTCAGAGGATTGGAGTATAGAACTGGATAGTGATGTTTAGGTATTCTTACTTGTTGATGGCTTTTGTAAGAATGATACTTGGAACTTGTTTAAATCTGTGACAGTTGGGTCTATATTGCTGTGTTGCTACTTCAGCAAATTGTTTGGTAATCTAATTGCAAGTTTCTTTTGCTTTTGAACAAGGCTTGGATGTATAATTGTAAGAAATGATTTTATTTACAGCTGTCTTTACTTTGTACTGCTTTCTCTGCTAAGATTTGCAGTCATGGGCTTGTTATTAAATCCCGTATTTAATTATCCCGTTGATAAACTTGACCCATAGGATGAAACTCGGGTTGCAAGGTTTAATCACCTGAACTGGTAAACTAATCAGCAGCCCATACTGTGCCTGGGGCAGACGCACCTTCTGCCCTTCTTCCTTGGGCAGGTTTTTTCAGTCAGTGTCTGGAGCATAACTTGTATCTGTATAGTAAACTTTACCTTTTAAATTTAACTGGCTACAATTAGAGCTGGACTGGTTTGTTGCATTCCAGTGGTCTTTCCCAAATTCTCTCTCTTCATCCAAACTCTGCTGTGTTCAAATGTGTTCTCAGCTTTTCAAGGAAAAACAAAGTAGTATGATGAACGCTTATCGGCTCTGTTTTTCCCTTGAACTGCTGTCAGAAGCACACAGAAAATATTTTCTCCATCTCCTCTGCAAATACTGTTTCAGATCTTTTTGGGGAAATCTGACTTCAGGAACAATGATTTCCTTCTGTGAATCGCTAATCTGAAGGTACTGAAATGAAGTTGTTGTTTTTAGTAGCTTGATTTTTCATGTTTTAGTTTATATTGTAAGCTGTTGCTAATCCTAAAATGCAGTATATAGTAAATGAATGCATCCTCTCAACCAAGATCTCTGTGAAACTTCTCTTTCTAGTGCTGGATGTTCGAAATTGTTGTTTGCTTTTCAACACATTCTCTAAAGCCCAGACCATGTGTGCAGCTATTCTGTGGAAAAACACATCCATGACACTACCATGGCTGGTAGTTGTCTAACACAGTGGAATCACAGTTGTCTAACACAGTGGAATCCAGGGAGGGCTTCTTCAGGAGGGGGCGAACCACCGCCCGTTTCAGAGCACATGGCAACATCCCCTCCATCAAGGAAGAGTTGACCACCCTCCCTGTCCACTCAGCCAGTCCACCCCGGGCAGCTCTTATCAGCCAAGCTGGGCAAGGGTCAAGCAGGCAGATGGCCTCACACTCCAAAGGAGTCTGTCCACATCCTCAGGCTGTACAAGCTGAAAAGAATCCCACAACACTGGACAAGCAGTTGCCAAGGGGACATTGTCAGACATTGTCAATGTGGCATCCAAGTCTATCTAAATATGATCAATTTCATCTGCAAAATGTTGTGCAAACACGTCACAGCAGCTGACCGTGTGTTCCTCCTGGCCAACTGGAGGGGCCCGATGGAGGAGGCCCCGCACCACACGGAACAGCTCTGCCGGACGGTTGTCAGCAGACGCAATGGTAGCAGAGAAGAACGATCTCTTCGCTGCTACCACCGCCACGGAATATGCTCTGTAATGAGCTCTACTCCGTGTCCGATCGGATTCATCACAAGTTTTCTGCCACCATCGCTCTAGACATCTGCCCTGCCGCTTCATCATTCGCAGCTCCTCAGTGAACCAAGGGGCCGCTCCGAGTCTGCGACGTGGCAGAGGTTACTCTGGAGCAATCTCATCCACTGCCCTGGTCATTTCCCCATTCCAGAGGTCAACCAGGGCCTCAGATGAGACCCCAGTCTTGGCAGTGGGGAAATCCCCCAGAGCCCTCAGGAAACCTTCAGGATCCATTAGCTTCCGGGGCGGACCATAGAAAACGGTCCCCCGCCTCTGCGGAGGTAGGAAGTCGCAACAAGCCTAAATCTTACCAGGAAGTGATCTGTCCATGACAACAGAGTGATCTTGATCTCCTCTACATCCAGATCACTACCCCCTTGCCCAGCTGTAAACACCAGGTCCAGCACGTGTCCTGCAGAATGTGTTGGGGCCAAGATCTTCTGGGACAGGCCCATGGTTGTCATGGCGGCCATGAAATCCTGAGCTGCACCTGTTGCAGGGGCCTCAGCATGAACATTGAAGTCCCCCAGCACTAGTAGGCGGGGGGCCTCCAATGCTACCCCCGAGATCACCCTGGTCAGCTCAGGCAGGGAGACTGTTGGGCAGCAGGGCGGGCGGTACACCAACAGAATCCCAATCCTGTCTGGTCCTCTCAACACAACATGCAGGCACTTGAACCCAGCAAACTGCTGAACAGGGCACCTGGTAAGGGAGATGGACTCACGATAGGCCATTGCAACTCCCCCTCCCTGTCCCTGCAATCTTGGCTGCTGCAACACCTGGAAACCTGGTGGACAAAGTTCAGAGAGACTAACTCCTCCAACCAGGTCTCCATAATACATACCAGGTTGGCTTTCTCATCCAGGATGCAGGTTTTGTTATTCACCGACCTGGCATTCAAAAGCAGCAGCTTCAGATCCAGGGACTCACTGCCAAGATCACCAGGCATCCGAAAATTGGGGGAAGGACCAGAAGGAGAGATGATCTGCCTATAATGAACTCTCCTTCTCCTGTAATGGCCTGTCCAACCCCCACTGCCATATCTCCCCTGGCCCGTCACTCTCTTGATAGTGGCACCCCTCCCTTCGCCTGAGCTCCCTCCTAAGAAGAAACACGTGTGGCGAGGCCCACCTTCTGAAACTGGCCTATACAAAGAGAAACACCCAGCAGGACTGCTTATGAAAAAGATAAAAACAAAGGCAAGCCTAGCACTGGGTGTCTCACAGGCCACTCCTTTGCTGGAAAAAGACTGTGCTGCCCTAAGAATTTATGTTGCTCCTCTCTCCCCTGCCTTTAAACAGAAGGGGAGGAATAATAATAATAATAATAAACTTTATTTATATCCCACCCTTCTCCCTAAAGGGACCCAGGAATAATCTGACCGCTCTTTTCAGTCCACCAACCAGGAAAGGAACTTTGATCTTCTGGGCACGATCCCCGTGCTAAGAGCCACGGGCCAAGAGCCCTTTGGCAAGCCAGAGGCTTAAGCAGGTTACCTGCAGAGAGAAAGGAGCCAATCGTTAGTCCCAGAGTCCAACAACAGGTGTAAGTAATGAGCTCCTTCTTCCACCCTCCTGGCAGCTGATCACGTGCTCAATGCAGTGTGCACTTGCTCACTGCACCCCCCCCCCAACAATGCCAGTGAGAGGCAGTTGCCTTTTAAAGGCAGTTCCTTTCCCCCAAAAAGGAAAGAGTGAGCTGTAGAAAAGGAAGGGTCTGCTGGAAGCAACTTGGGTGCTATCTCTCCTCGTTTCGTCCATCAAAACACATAGATATCAAAAACCACATGAGTTTTGCAACATATGTTCAAAAAACTGTGTGAAAGGCTCAGATCTCATGGATTAAGTGAGAAAGATACATTGCTATTCCACTGCAAAAAATTCATGGATGTCTCACAGATTAGGTAACCCATGAGGATTTTGCATCCAAATGTGCAGTTATTCTTTGAGAAATGCTCATTTCCATGTGCATTTTACACATTTGGTCTGGTGCCCTCTGTCTGCTGGTTTACAGGTACATCTTGTGGCTATCTTGTGCAAACATTGAGTGTTCTGGGGTGTCTGGCAGTGTTAAGGGATGTACATATTTCTGCACACTACCTGACTTCAACAAAAATGGATAAATTTGATTACATAGACAGGGTGTATCCTATAGATTGTATAGATTGTAGATAGATGTTGCATCTAAAAAACTCATTTGTAAATTCTAAAAAAACTCATTTGTACTCTACTATGGAGCTTTTAAGCCTCCTTGGGCATTTGCTTTGGCATTGGAAAAGTTGGATATAAACTTATCTAAATAAATAAAGAAAATCTAAATGTATTTAAGCATGTATGGAAATGTAAAAAATGAATTGGCAAAACAGTCACAGAAGATATTAGTAGTTCAACTGCATAAAGCTTATAAGCATAAAATGTTTTTGACATGTAGAGAAGGGAACAAATTATATTTAGAAGAGGTATTGTGTGGGCAGGCCTGAGAATCCAGGGGATTTCTAAAGGTATGAATAACTGCCTGTGAAGCTCATTGTATGCAAATAAAACTTCCCTAGAGGGGAATTATACAGCTTTGTCTCAATGCTGTCTGCTTCTGTTTACAAATGAATACATAACAGTAAATGAATTATGACCAGTGAGCAAAGAACCACACCTTGAACAATACCTTGTCAAAATGAAATTATATAATGAATGTGCTTAAGAAGGCACAACCACCCCCACCCCCTTCCATAAAATATCAGGGTGAGTGTGGGCTTTGTGAAGGGAGACAATTCCTCAGTAACCCTTTTCATTCTGAGAGGTGTGGGTTGTGTGAGTGAGTGAGAGTCTATGAGAGTAAGAGGTGATCCAGTTGATTTGTGCTTCAAAAAAATCATAGCAGGCAGGGGTTCACCGAGATTCATAGTCAGCCTGAAGGTCTAATAAAGTGTATGTTTTTACTTCTTATTGGCCTTCTAGTTGCCTCCCCCACCAGTTGTGCTCCCTCATGTTCTCTTCTGGCACGGCTGCATGTTATAGTGTGGCAGGGAATGGGATTGGACTCTTAAGTGGATTTAACCTGACATACTTGTTAATGTTAAAAAGATGTGAATACTTTCTGTAGCTTCCCATCTGAGCACTAATTCAAGACACCAATGGCACGTGGAAAGGTAGTGGGCTGCCTAATTGCTGAAGAGTTCTCTTTCCCAGAATAAAAAGAGTATCACCAGTGCTTGAGCTTCAGCATTCTTCTGGTGTCCTGTTAGACTAGCAGTGGGTAGGTAAGGTATAGTTTTTGTGTCTGTGGCTGTTTAAAGTTGTGGCGGGTGGCGGGTGGGGAAGACAATGGCTACCAAAGATGTAATAAATAGATAGAGGCCTGTTGGAACTACTGAAACTTGCCATGGTGGTGCTGACTTGCTAGAAGTAGAGTTCTTAGTCAGAACTCTGCCTCTGTGAACAAAAGAGCCATTAAAAGAGATTGTGAAGCCAGGGAAAGAAGCTGACCTGAGACTTGAGGTTTGCATAACCGAAGAAGAAAAAGAAACATGGTTTATGGGGAGGTTAAATGGGTTCATTTGAAGCATGAGGATATCTGCCTGCTCTGAGAGCAAGGCCTTGTTGCTGCTTTTAAAATTGTGTTCCTTAGTACCTCAGATGTAAAGTTTCCTCTTGTTTTCTGAAGTATCTGTGCGAAGCTGAACACAGCAAAACAAGTTCAATGCAAAGTGTCACGGACAGCATCAGGACCATGAAGTGATTCCAGGTGTATTACTGAATGTCTTCCCTCCCCCCGCAATGCCAGCCAAATAATCCATCTACAGATTGAATTTGTAGTCTCCCCAGTTCTACAAAGTCTTTTTCCTGTTATAGCCTAGCAGTAAAGTGTGCAATATAAGTAAAAATGGTCAGTATTTACCTGATCCTCCAACAATGAGTGATTGCTGTGGGAGAAAGTAAAGAATCCAAAACAGGGTCTTGGGTTGGCCCCATCCCAGGCATTAAAACCTACAGTTTCAGTAGACAGAAGCAAGTTCTACACTTACTTCAACAATTATTCCTGATGCAGTCCTTTAAAGTAGTCTCTTCGAAATCTGTTTATAATCTGGAGATAATTCGAGTTAAGTCCTGGATGGAGAGGACTGGAAGGCACAGTGTGCAGTTTCAGTGTGCATGAACTCTAAACAGTTGTCCCACTGAGGGACTATTTGATCAAAAGTTTGTAGTTGTGATATTTTAGGACCTATTTTTGTGAACATGTTGTTTAAAGTTTATTGCTTGTGATGAAGGCTAAAACAAAAAACATAATATATATGGTTTGTGTGTGTATATTAGGATGTTCAACCATACTATGTATTCAGAAGCCAGCCCTGTTTTAGGCACAGCTCTAGCTGATTAGTTTGATTTTAAAGTACTGTGTTTGTGTCTCCCATCCATTGTCTCATACCACTGTCACTTCTGTTCAGACATTTAATCTCTTTTATAGGGTTTAGAACTTTCTATGTGATAGTCTTTAAAATTCTTGTTCCTTGAAACTAAATTCTAATCGACAACCACAGTAAGGATGGAGAACTGATACAATTTGAAACTAGTCTTCTGAAGAAGTAGCTATTTCTTTAGTTTTTCTGGTGTGTTTTTGTTTTTGTTCAGGTACTTTACTGCTAGTGTCTTGTAGTAGTAAAAGGTACCTTGCTTATATTGCCTTTTAGATGTTTTGATGTATCATGTGAAAAATAGGACCTTTTTGTTATGGTTTGCATTGTTTTATTTATTGGCATAGGATATTGGGTCTAACAGTGCAATTCTAGACATGTTTACTCAGAAGGCAGTCATATATTTCCTATTGAATACAGTTATCACCACAGTATTCAATGGGACCTGCTCTCTGGTAAGCATGTGGATTGCAGCCTAAGTTCTTGATGGACTGGAAACTCTCTAGAACAGGGGTGCTCACACTTTTTTGGCTCGAGAGCTACTTTGAAACCCAACAAGGCCCGGAGATCTACCAGGGGGGAAGAAAGTGCCTGACAGACACCCCCTTTAATGTATGGAGCCCCTGCTGGAGACTAATCAGTTTCGTCAGTTTTGTTGCTGCATGCCTGAAGAGCAGCTAAAGTGTCAGTTTCAGTGTCAGTTTAGTGTCAGCTAAATATGTCAGTTTCATCTAGTCACTAGACGAAACTGACATATTAACAGTTTGGAGAGACAGGGCTCCGCGATCTACTCATTTTGACTCGCGATCTACCGGTAGATCGCGATCCACTATTGAGCACCCCTGCTCTAGAAGATTTGAAAAGTATGCAGTCTTTGGTCCCCATTATGAATAAGTAAGATTTGTGATAAAGCTGTGGTTGGTGGATTCATTCCAGTTAAATTTCACACTCAATCTCTCACTGAAATCAGTGGGATTTAAAAGTGTTCAAACTTGGCTAGGCTGTTTCAGTGAGTGCGTTGGATGCATGACTTGTATGATTTTTCTTTCCCCATTTAATTGCAGAACTAAGCTAAAAGAGATTCAAAAAATTATGCAAAGGAGTTTTCAGAATGGTTTAAATGTATATAGAACAGTCTGGACTCTAATGTACAGCAATTCCAAGCTTAAAGTAATTTTAAAGTCATTTTGTTATAAAGTTGTTGAGGAAAACAAAAATTGATTCCTGCATCTGTTTGAGTTTGTATGTTCTCCTTATGTCTGCATGGGTTTCCTCTGACCCAGAAAGTTCACATTTACAGGTGGCCCGTGCTATTTGCAGGTTCAGTACCCATGGATTTCTTCATCCATGAGAAACAGAACTTGCAGTGTGGGCCAACCCATGGCCTCTGCGAACTTCAGAATGAAGCCAGGAGTTGTTTAAATGTGGCTTGTGTTTTTTGGTGAAAACCAGAAGTCTGGTTTAAATGGCTCTGGGTGAGTTTCAGAGGTCATGGTGGATGCAAGCAGTGTCTGTGGGCATCAGAAGAGCCTCAGGACCCTACCAGATCTGGGCTCTGGTCGGGTTCAGAGAGGGTTTCCAAAACTGCAGGTTTTGAATACTCAGTTTTCCTTATGAGGAAAACTAATGAGGGCTGCCTATATTTCAGTGTTTAATATTAATTTTTGGGTCTTTATTTAGAAGTTTGCTGTTGGTTTTTGTGACCAGAAAATGCTGTAAGAACTCTTTTTTATGTATATCAATTAGTAAAGTTGGTTTCATTATAGTTGTTTCACTTAAACTATTTCTGCGCAATGTTGCATATATGCAACAGGGACTAAAAGTGTACACTTGTGGGCCGGGCAAAAATGGGTTAAAGCTGCAGTTTCCAAAAACCTATGAACAACTTTCAGTGGGCTTACTGTGAAATAAAATCAGTGAATTAATCTGTGTATATTTATATAGCTATTTTTGGACTTTGTCTATGCTTGAAGGATTGAAGAAAGGTGGTTTAAAGAGTGGTTTTGGCTAGAATGCTTTGAGTGGCTTGTAGGGCCCATTCTGAAATTGTGAGAACATAATATAGATATTATAATATTTGTAATCCAGAGTGTAGTACAGTGTACAGAATGAGAAAGATAGATGACATAGCTTAATATTCTTCACGCAGCTTTAATTATTCACACGCTGTAAATCAAACATAACTTGCTCCTACATGCCTACATATTTTTAAAATAAGACTCCTCCACAACCAGGCTTGTTTGTTCAGTCGAGAGGGCAGAATTTGTTTATAGGAGTTCTTTTTGTTCTCTTGCTGATTGCGTACTTGTTGAACTAGACTAGTACGAGGAATTTTTGTCTAGGAAGAATATGGAAATAAACTCTCTCTCAAGTAAATGGGGACAAAAATGAGAGAATTTGTGGGTGGTAAGAATTTGCTGCTACATGTTAAGGCTTTCTTCTGTAGAAAATCACTACTCTTCCCTTAATTGTGTTGGAAAGTCTGCTATATTTTACTTAAAAATAGCTTCTCGGCAAACTCAGTGTGACTGTCTACATGTTTTCCATTTCAGGTATACTAAACCACTAACCTTTGCTGACTGCATAAGTGATGAATTACCATTTGGATGGGAAGAGGCATATGACCCTCAGGTTGGAGTCTATTATATCGACCACAACACCAGTAAGTGCAATGTGATTTTGCACTTAATGCTTTTGCATTATCGCCACCCATAAAATCCATTGGGACATCTCATGTCCAGATACATCTGTGCACTAAACTTGTTTAATATGACCAATGACTATACACTCATCTCTTGCTTACAGATGCCTGCCTGGTCAATGCTATATAGTTAGCTAAAATATTAAGATTGCGATTTAGAATCTTAAATAAAACTGGTGCTAAAAGTAAATTGCATGTTTTTCTAGCATTCTTCTTCTTAATAGTCTTTGTTCATACCTGTTGCATACTTTGCAACTGATAAAATTACATGAATCCTCACAGGTATTCAACTTAGGAGTTGGAATGGCATTTATTGGATAACAGAACTATTTTGATAACAAGTTGCTTGGAAAGTTGTGGTACATAAGATATTTGGAGCCTGATCCTATTGGGCCCAGTGCTGGTGCTCTGCCAGTGCCATTGGCCCCACTGTTGCAATTAGTGCCCTAAGGCACTTTTCGTGCTGGAGTTACAGGCGCACCTCCGGCGCTGTAGCCCAGCAGCAGTCAATGTAGGTCACAGTACCGGAGGATGAGTGATTAGGGCTCCTGGCAGTAAATTTTGCCACTGGCTAGGAGCAGGCATTTCGAGGTGGAGGCAGGATGGGGAGAGGACCTAGCAGGGCTTCCCTGCCCCATTGAATGCAACGGTTGCCGTTTTGGCACTGCTGCTGCCCTGGGCACTGGGGAAGCTTAAGTTTGGGCTGTTACTAATTTCTTGCATACCTAGAGTTAGGGCTACACATCCACACCATTGTATACAGATACAGGTGTCAGTACTTGTGCACATGTTTGTGTGAATGATCATTCATTTTAAAAGTGAACCTGTGCTCTATGTCGGTCATAATGTGTGAAGAACCGTACAACTCAGCAATATCAATAGAGTTTCTATATTTTGAACATAGACATAATTTTAAATCCTTTGATAGTAATGTGGTCTCCTTCCCAGAGTTTGCTGCATTGTTAAAATCTATTCTGTTAAGGCTCTCTCAGCTCTACAATTCCTTCCTTTCTTCAGCACTGGTTAGACCTCACCTGGAGCACTGTGTCCAATTCTGGGCAGTTCACTTTAAGATAGATGCAGTCAAACTGGAGCGGGTTCAGAGGAAAGTGACGAGGATGATCAGAGGGCTGGAGGACAAGCCCTATGAAGAAAGGTTGAGGGAATCTAGTATGTTCATTCTGGGGAAGAGAAGGCTGAGAGGGGATATGAGAGTGCTCTTCAAATACCTGAAGGGCTGTCGTATGGAAGAAGGGACAAATGTGTTTTCATCTTCCTCAGTGTGTAGTTAATCTATGGGACTCCTTGCCACAGGATGCAGTGATGGCATCTGGCCTAGATGCCTTTAAAAGGGGATTGGACAAATTTCTGGAAGAAAAATCCATCACGGGTTACAAGCCATGATGTGTATGTGCAACCTCCTGATTTTAGAAATGGGCTATGTCAGAATGCCAGATGCAAGGGAGGGCACCAGAATACAGGTCTCTTGTTGTCTTGTGTGCTCCCTGGTGCATTTGGTGGGCCACTGTGAGACACATGAAGCTGGACTAGATGGGCCTTTGGCCTGATCCAGCAGGGCTATTCTTACGTTCTTATGTTCTCTAAAGGTGAAACTGGAACTAGTGGGTACAGACTGCAAGAGAAGAGATTCTGATTGGACATCAGAAAAAAAATTCCTGACAGTAAGGGCAGTTTGGCAATGGAACAGATTGCAGGAGATCTCTCTCACTGGAGATCTTTAAGTAGAGGCTCAATAAGCACCTGTTGGAGATACTCTAGGAGGTTTCCTGCTACAGGCATGGGGTTGGACTAGATGACCTATTAGGTCCCTTCCAACTCTATGCTTCAAAGAAGAAACTAATAGTCTACTGATTTGCATAGGTTGTTCTTAAGTCTCCCCCTCTGAATAATGAAAAGACTGAGCTCTTAAAGAAAAAAAACTTGATGGAATTCCAAATGGTGAATTTATGCTAAAACATAGTGTAGAATAGGGTTTAAACTAATAATACTGTCAAATAATTTCAATAAATTGTAAATTCATATAAACATGAAGGGGTAAGCAAATGATTGGTGGACATCTGATGTTGCAGGATTCCTGATCACAAGCAAGTGTATGCCTGATCCAGATGGGAGACAATTTGAAAATATTTGTTAAAGCAGGATAGAACCAGACCATTGCACCTTTTTCCATTGCAGTGCTCGGTGGCCAGGAGCTCCTTCTGTCAATTTTAGAAGAACTATGCTCTTGGAAAGAACCTTCCATCTCTTCATAGGACTTATTTTTAAAATGCAACTTTCCTTCATGGAAGGAGTTTGTGGTCATGTAGCACTGCAGTGTGAAAGCTTCTAATAAAACCCACGATACATAAAATATTTCAAATACGTGTTCCAATGTATTGTTACTGGATATGTTACCACAGTGAGAATCCCAAAGTACATATTTGTCCGGTATGTACAGTTATGAACTTTGATAGAATGCCCATGAAGGATTCATTAGGCATGATTCTTAACTAATGGATGAAGCTTCATATGCATTTCTAATCACATCATGAAGGTATTTCTGCCTGGTTCTTCTCAGCTCCCCCACTACTCCTTGAGAGAAATCAGTGTGCAACCTGATTAGTGTTTACAGTAGCAAGGGACTTAACTGTGAACAGTTGTACTCCTTCAATCTTGCTCTTCTTGAATTTTGCACAGAGCATAAAGACTGTGCTTGTTGAAGTTATTGGGCAGGTGTAAAAGACCAACATGTCCCCTTGCAGTTAGATTTTTTGTTACAGTTTTACTCTGCGTTTTAAGTTTTCAGTTATAACTAACTTTAAAATATTTTATTGAATAGCATTGTAAAAATGATAGCAGAGTGTAGTCTGAGCATTCTAAAATGCTAATACTAATAAAAATATTACTGCATCCCTTTGACTTGGACAGCTATTAGAACTGCCATCAGACTTTAAAGGAAAGGACAGTGTTAATTTTTCCCCCCTTACCCATCAAAAGAATGGTATTCTTGATTTGTGTTGCTATTAAGATCTACTTATATGTTGCATTGATCGGACAGTGATATTTAACAGGCATTTATAGGCTGAAGTCTTTTAGCCTAGCTTCATAAAATACATTAAAGGACAGGCTGAAATTCAGTTTCAGGTTAGTAGCCAGTCAAATGAACAGAAATAAGCATGTTATAAATTGGAAACCTGATTCTAAAAATGCTTTAATAACAAAACCCCCATTCAGTGGAGCTGCCACCAGCAGAGCTTTGTGGTTTTGGCTCTTTATCTAAAGTTAAGATAATTTAAATGAACAGAGTACCTAGAATAATAACATCCTGACTACAGTATTAATGAAACATTCTTACTAAGAACTTTTCCCAGAGCTTCATTTGCGGGTATGGGAAGAAGCCAAAAATATTATCTTTTGGCAGTCTCTTTTACACAAATAGCCTTGCTTTTCAGACTCAAAATCATCTCTTAACTTGTTCCAACCAACACAAATTTTGTAATTTGGATTACAAACTTGTGTAGTATACTTATGGCTGCCCTAATGGGCCATCAGCTGGAATGAATCAGAGCCAATGCTTGTGTCAGGGTGATAAGTTGCTAGTTTGAAGTTTAAGGAATCCTGTTACAGATATATTGGATTTAATGAATTGATTGCTAAATGTAATTATGGCATTTACAAAGGAAGGAACAGATTGTGGCATTTGCATTTAACTCTTGTAATCCATTGACATTGGTCCTTGTTCATCTGGGTGCCAAGTAGGTCTCTTTGGGATGGTGTAACATTTGCCATACTCTCTCACACACTCTTGTTAGTTGAAATTCTGCACAGAGTTGGCAATGCAGAGTGCTTGGCTCCTCATTCTGAGGCTCAGATCAGACAGCCAAGGCATTGTCTTGCTTCTGTGTTTCTCTCCAGTGTTCTTTCTGCTCCCAAACTTATCTATAGCAATCCTTTAAATAAAGAAGTGTGAGAGGCTACAGATGGCCAGAACTGTTTATGCTTCATTCTTTGCTGACTAGGGTGAAGAAGCTCTTAAGGGTTAAAGTAAATGGTCCTTGGAAAAAGGCTAGATCAGTGGTTCTCAGACTTTTAGCACTGGGACCCATTTTTTAGAATGAGAATCTGTCAGGATCTCAGGGCCCCCCCAAGGCTTGGAATCTTTAAACGGAGAGATCGCAAAGCACCTCCTGCAAACAGGAAGTGCTTTGGGATCGCTCCATTTGAAACCTTTAAGCCTCAGGGAGACCTGCAGAGGCTGCACAGGGCTCCCCACACCTCCTTCAGCCTCCAGCAGCCCTACCTACTTAAAAGTAAGTGGTCAGCATGCCCCCGCCCCCCCCTTAACGACATGATCCTTGGGGATTAGCCGCTGCCTTCTCCTTCCCCTGCCTCTTAAAGGAATGGGGGAACCTTTACACAAACTGGTGGGTCATGAACTGCAATAGAACTGCAATAGCCTGTTAAAAGTATAGATCTGTAACATTCCTCAAATGCAGTCACATACCATGGCAGCATCAAGTCTACTGTATTAAAAATAAAATATTGAATGGGAACCCATCTGAAATTGGCTTGTGGTGGGTCCCAACCCAGAGTTTAAGAAACATTGGGTTAGATCAAAGGAGAAAAGCTTGAGCACATTGTGGCACATTGTGGCATTCATATAAATTGGAGAATTTAGTATGACAGCTGTTGCATTGTGTCCATAGTGAGTTGAAATAAATTGCCCTCCTTGCAATTGTCAAACCAGCAGCTTTCAGGCACTGGTAGAATTGTTTTGGTTTGGGCCTGTGACAGATGCCTTTTTGGATTGTAGATCATTCACTCATGAAGAAAATTTTGTGCCTTGCTTTAGATTTCCTTTTACAGGCTTCCTTGCCAGAACAGTTTTTACTAAATATTTAAAGGACCTCCTAACTTATGTAGATTAGATTCCTTCAGTTTCCTGCAGCCCCTTTGGATCAATTATTCATTGTGTGGTAACTAGGCATCCTTGCTCAAGCATGATTAGTTCAGACAGCCTGGAGCATTAAAGCCAGCTGAAGAATGAAAACTCCTTCTTCGTTTTGAACAAAAAGCTGCAGCAGAACTGAGAGAAACAAGACTCCTTTCCCTTCCAACGCTTGGCTCACCAGCCAGGATGGAATGCAAATTCAAATACTTGACACTTGCCCATTTCTATCAGTGACATCATGTACTTTTCCTAGGTGGGACTTAGGCGCTTCTGTACATCTCATACAAGAAAATCTAAGATTATGAGGCAATTTAATTGCAGAGCATATTCTCTGTTGATTTTTGTAAAGACTGTTCTTTTTCCTTGCCCCTTCTTATTTATTATATACCAAATGAAAGCATGAGGAAGCATACTAGGTACAGGACTTGCCTATGCTGGTTCCCTGAGTTTTAGACAACCTTATCACAGATGGCTGCATTGGTGCTTTTGCGCAGGTGTGATGGTGCTGAGCCAGAAAGAACTGGATGTTTTAATGTTTTGACTTGAGTACAGACCCCTGGATCTGAGAGAAAGAATTGGAAGGAATGAGAAAACATATACTTTCTTTGTGTGTCATTTTCATAAATCCTAGAATGCTGAATCATTATTGGGAGCATATTATATTTATGATCAGTTCCAATAAAGCTAAAGTCGGGTTTCTGTGCTGATACCTCTGTAAGCTAATTTAGGGGGCCCCTGTATCTGTGGATCCCAAATCCATGGTTTCATTTATCCGCAGATATGGAACCTCTCCCTGCCCCCCCGTGCTTTCCCATTAGATCGATTTTAAGACTTCCCCCTACTGAAATTCTTCCTTAAACAAGGAAGGCAGTTAAGTTCCACTTCCTGTTAACCTCCATGTAGTTTTTTTAAGCAACCACTTAAAAAGGTCACTATGAGCTGCTAAGCTTATAGTGACCTCATTTAAGGAAGAATTTCAACAGGGTAAGTCTTAAAATGGTGCTAATGGGCTCATGGGAAGGGGGGGAGGGATGGGGGCATCCCTAGTATCTGCAGATCCCTGGTATCCACATGGGGGTGGGGTCCGTAACAGAACCCCCCCACAGATACCAGAGCATGCCTATACAACATCACATTACCAAAGAGGTTCCTGATGAGATAGTTCTTTGGAGGTATGCAGAGCTGAAAAACTTCAGAAAGCACCTTTACAGGAACAACACATACCCCCAACACACGCATGAAAGAAAATTGTGCTTTCTGTTGCTAGGATCATTCCATTTTCTGCATGGAAAATGTAGGTGTTGATGGGGGGGTGCACGTTTCTAGAGAGGCTAAACATGACTTAGCATTGTTTTGGATGGGCCCAGGAAAGGAAAGATGCATCTATTTTCCCCAACCTATTTGAAGGGGGGAGAATAGAGGGGGAACCTGTAGAGGGGGGAGAAAGGAGGAAGTGGGAGAAAGGAAAGGGTGTAGAGCTAGGGAGGTTAGAAACAGTGAGTGCTGCACCTTTACAGTGTGATTGGGTCATGATCCCTGCTGACTGGGTAAGAGGCACTTTTTAAGTGGGTATTCTTTTATTTAGCGAGGGAGAGTAATTGGCCCTCCTCATCCCAGCACTGTCTTTCCTAGTGGCTCTCTGCTGCTGTTTCTTTGCATCCTTTTATATTGTGAGCCCTTTTGGGACAGGGAACCATTAGTTGTTTTTCTCTGTAATCCGCTTTGTGAACTTTCCATTGAAAAGCGGTATATAAATACTGTTAATAATGATGATGATGATGATGATGATGATGATAATAATAATGATTACACTGAAGAAAATCCTCTAGAGTTCAGTGGGGTTTCGTTTCAGAACAATTTGGAAAGAAGCTGAAAAAAACTGAATGAGGTTGGGGAAGAGATTGAGATTGAAATAGCAAAAGTAACTTGTGAAAGCCTGTGGGGTGGGGGTGGGTATCAAACAAAGAGTTAACAATAGGGGAAACACTGAAAATAGAGAGAGAGAGAGAGAGAGAGAGAGATGCAAAACAGGAAGGAAAAATGGAAAAGAGAGAGGGGATGGCAGAAGGGAATAGAATGACAGAACAAAAGTAAGGCTAGGTTGAAGAGAGAGAAATGGAGGACAAAACAGAAAAGTATAGACAGAAAGGTAGGGTGTACATCAACTTTGTCCAATATGACCAATTAATAAAAGCAAACAAACTACTCATTTTAGAAGCTAATTAGGTGCTGCAACATTTTGTTGTACTGGCCCTTGCTTGTAGAAAACAAAAAAAAGTTATTAAAGGGGTTTACTTAGCAAAGGAATGAAAAAATTGTTTCCTGTCCCAAAAAAAGCTCACAGTCACAATCACACAAGAGATACCAGAAGACAGCCGCTAAGAGGGATGCTTTGCTTAGATGGCTGGGAGCAGTTGTTCCCCCATTCCACGAAGCATAAGGGAGCAAATGTTTAAAAGGCTACCTCTGCTCCGTTAGCAGGTAAGAAAATAACCCAGAAAACAGACTAGTTAGTACAACATTTGTACTACATAATACCTGAGAGAAAATTGCACAAGATATATGTGACAGATGTAAATGGTAAACTACGTAATAACATGCAAGATGCTACTTACAATGCACACTGTCCATCTTGCCCATGTATCTGATTTTCCAAGTCTTATCAGTTTCCATGAGGGTAACAAACTTGTGTTAAAAGAGAGAAATCTGACAAGCAAATCAGATATTTGATTTATACTAGTGGACCCAGATTAACAACTTCAGCTCTGTCCTGATCCTTTTGATTGTATAAGCAAGCTTGGGGGGAGAGAGAGAGTGAAATGGGTCGCTCAGCTCTCAACTTGCTACATAGTGGCACTTACTATATTTTATATATTATGGTTGCATGTTGTCCTTGGCCATGCACGCAACATGTAGTGTTGAAAATGGGGAAATGGCATTCTCTGCATGACTGCATTTGTAGTACTTGCATTATCTCTACCCTTCTGTGTAAAGAAGCATGTCTGTTTTAAAGAAACAACCCAGATAGAAGATCCTCGGGTACAGTGGCGTCGGGAGCAGGAACACATGCTGAAGGACTACCTTGTTTTGGCACAAGAAGCACTGACTGCTCAGAAGGAGATCTACCAAGTGAAGCAACAGAGGCTTGAACTGGCACAGCAGGAATACCAACAACTTCATGATGTCTGGGAACACAAGCGTGGATCTCAGACTAGCTGTGAGTATTTAATAGTGTTTTGGTCATCACTCTTATGTGAGAGGTGAAAAGCAGTGTGCCCAATCTTAGGATCAGTGCTTTTCAACTTGTTCATAAATGGAGTTGGGGATAAGCAGTGAGGTGGCCAAGTTTGCAGACAACACTAAACATTTCTGAGTGGTGAAGTCCAGAAGGGATTGTAAAGAGCTCCAAAAGGATCTCTCCAAATTGGGGGCAGGTGCTCTTTATTGTAAGTGTAAAGTGATGCACATTATGGGTACAACCCCATTATGGGGTACAGGCCATGATGTGTATGCGCAACCTCCTGATTTTAGAAATGGGTTATGTCAGAATGCCAGATGCAAGGTAGGGCACCAGGATGAGGTCTCTTGTTATCTGGTGTGCTCCCTGGGGCATTTGGTGGGCCGCTGTGAGATACAGGAAGCTGGACTAGATGGGCCTATGGCCTGATCCAGTGGGGCTGTTCTTATGTTCACATTGTGGCAAGACATAAAAATTTCACGTATTAGGTTGATGGGTTCTAAACTGTTTGTGATGGATCAGGAGAAAGATCTGGCGGGGGGGGGGTGTTGTTGATGAAAATGTTAGCCCTGTGTGTGGTGGCTGTGAAAGCAGTGGAAATTCTGTGCTTGGGGTCACTTTAAAAAATGGATTGAGAATAAAAATGTCAAAATTATTGTTCCATTGTACAAAACATTGATAAGGCCACATCTAGAACACTGTGTCCAGTTCTGGTCACCACATCTCACCACACATTCACAATATAGTGAAACTGGGAAAGGTGCAGAAGAGAGCAGCCAAAATGATTATTGGGCTGGGGAACCTTCCGAAAGGCCGAAAGGCTACAGCATTTCGGTCTCTTCAATCTAGAAAGTGGCTGGGGGGGGGGAGAACTGGACACCCATGATTGTATGTGTGTCAATTATGTAAGGGATGAACAGAGTGGATAGAGGGAAATTGTTTCTCTCACACAACAAATGAACCAGGGACATCTGCTAAAACTGATTGTTGGGAGACTTAGAATAGACAAAAGGGAATACATAAGAACATAAGAACAGCCCCACTGGATCAGGCCACAGGCCCATCTAGTCCAGCTTCCTGTATCTCACAGCGGCCCACCAAATGCCCCAGGGAGCACACCAGATAACAAGAGACCTCATCCTAGTGCCCTCCCTTGCATCTGGCATTCTGACATAACCCATTTCTAAAATCAGGAGGTTGCGCATACACATCATGGCTTGTACCCTGTAATGGATTTTTCCTCCAGAAACTTGTCCAATCCCCTTAAACTCGTCCAACCCCCTTATACTACTACAAATACTACTTTGCCCAGTGCATAGTTACTGTGGAACTCCTTGCCACATGATGTTGTGATGGCGCTTTACCTGGATGCCTTTCAACGGGGTTTGGACAGATTTGTGGAGGAAAAGTCCATCACAGTTTACTAGCCATAATGACTGTATGTAACCTCCAGATTTTAAAGGTAGCTTATCTCTGCATGTCAGGTGCAATGCAACAAGGTATAGGTGTCATGTTGTTTTGAGTGCTCCCTGTGGAATCTGGTGGGCCACTGTGAATTTTAGGAAGCTGGACTAGATGGGCCTTTGGCATGATCCAGTGGGGGCTCTTATGTAGAAGGTCAGAATTTCCTAGAAAGCCTTTGAGTGCCTTGCAAAAGTTTCTGACTCACAAAAGAGTCTTAAGTACTAAATTTACTACTATGTAGTACACCTATTTGCCTGGTGTATGGGCAGGTTGTAAATCTCTGATCCTCAGTTGTCTTCAACTGGCAAATGAGTCTTTATGTTTTACAGTGCAGCACAAAAGCTGTTCAGTTCTCTCCTTGGTTTATGCTTACATTCTTTTTCCTTCTCTTTTTTTTTTTACTGTAGTAGTCTCCAGTTCTTCATCTAGCTCAAAGTATGACCCAGAAATTCTAAAAGCTGAAATTGCCACTACAAAATCTAGGGTAAGAAAGAAAAATCTGTGTTCCTTCTAATAGTCTGAGTACGGTCCTATGCTTCTATAGTTTCACTGCATTGAATGAATGTAGTACAGTAACTATATTTAGGATCACAACCTTAAAGTTATAATTATTTTAATAAATTAAAGGTCTTGCAAGGCAACTGCCGCCTATGCTTTCCTCAGAAGCTGGCAGACTTTCTAGAAGTACAATATCCTGAAGGAAAGAAGTCTTACAGAGATTGGCAGAGTGTCTTGATGTCAAATTCTAAAAGCAAATACACACTGGAAGCTGTATAACAAATGATGAATAATTGTGAATGAATGAATATAGTCGGTTTGGTACATGGCCACAATAGATGCAGTTTGGAGGAAGGCATATGCTAAGTCAGTATTCTTCAACTTTGGGGTTGGGACCACAAGGGAGTCACAAAGCCTCAGATGTGGGGTTGCGGCAAATTATGGAAACAAAAAAAGGTTGAAGACCACTGGACTGGAGCACCACCAGGTAAAGAGAGAGGCATCTGGTGTACCCCTTCAGGTACCAGGAGAATGTGTCCCAGTCCCTTAGGTTCTTAGCAATTGGGCTAAAATAACTTTCACTAGCCCCAGGCTTCATGGTAACTTTCTGCTGTCTCTAACAAGAATATTTGGTTACAGTGAACAGTCTGGGAGGGCGTAGTGGGGATGGGGAGTGGACAGTGATGGGACTGGGGTGGGCAGTTAGGGTCCTGGGAGAGGGGCAGGATTGGCAGCGGGTCCCCAGTTAGGACCCAAAAGAGTTGAAGACAACAGTATTAATTCATTAGTTGCTTAATGTGATAGTGTAGTACACTGGGCCAGCTGTATCCGCAGGTTCGGGATCTGTAGATTTCACAGTCTGCAGGTACTGAACTCATGAGGTTGGCCCAATGTGGACCCTCCTGAAGCGACTGAAACTGTTCTCCAATTGCCTCCAGAAGGTATTCTGAGGCCTTAGAAGGTCGCTTCCAGTTTTTATGATAAATCGGAAGTGACCTTCTAAGGCTTCCTGAAGGCTGGGGAGGCTATGTGCAGCCATCCCAGCCTTCAAAGCATGCTCTGGAGCAGTGTTTCTCAAACTGTGGGTCGGGACCCACTAGGTGGGTCGCGAGCCAATTTCAGGTAGGTCCCTATTCCTTGCAATATTTTATTTTTAATATATTAGACTGGATGCTACTATGGTATGTGACTGCATTTGGGGAAATGTGACAGATCTGAACTTTTAACAGGCGACTATGTCTACACTTTTATTAATGATAGTAAATGGAACTTACTTCTGGGTAAGTGTGGGTAGGATTGCAGCCTAGGATTTTTAAAAATTTTCCTGCTGGATAATGTCACTTCTGGTCATGACATCACTTCCAGTGAGTCCTGACAGATTCACATTCTAAAAAGTGGGTCCCGGTGCTAAATGTGTGAGAACCACTGCTCTGGAGGCTATGGAGCAAAGCACCCATCACCTCAGGAGGGTTAGAAGGTCCAAGACCCACAGATTTTATCATCTGTGGGTTTCAGTATCCGCTGGGGGTCCTGGATCAGAACCCCAGTGGATAACACGGTCTACGTGTATGTTTAATTCAGATAAATTTAAATGGATATACTTAATTCCATCTGGCCTATGCAATTTAGAAATGTATAAATATTAATAAAAATAATTTGAAGATAGGCTGTTCAATAAAGCTGCTCAGAATGTTCAGGTGAATTCTGTTTAGATTATGAGACAGTCAGCATGTTTGGAAGTTAAGAGTATTGGACTCAGACCAGGAAGACCTTGTTCAAGTCCCTGCTCAGCTTATTGGTTGACTGTGGGCCCACTAGTCTCTGTCAGTCTAACTTACTGAGGATAAAAAGAAGGGAAAGATTCATGTACAACACCCTGAGCATTTTAGAGGAAGTGGTATACTATAAATGTGAAAACTAAACATCATAATTTGTTTTGCAAATGTATCATAGGTGATTTTTTTTGTCTTGTTCTTTAATTTTATGACTCCTCAGTGCAAAACTTGTGATGCACTGGACAAATTGGAATTAAACATCACAGAATTTCCTTTGGTATCTGTTTATATTCTAGTTGTGAAATCCACTACACTTTAATGTTTTGGTTGATGCCAGACTGTGTATATTCCAGTCAGTATGGTTTGAATTACAAATTGACTACAGTTGTGTATTCAAATGTATATGCTGTCAGTTGGCTATCTAAATTTTGTTGTTTTAACATTGAATACTAGTTGAAGGATTTATATGCATTCACACTCTCACATTTTTCCTATTCTCTTTAAAAGTTAATTTTTATTTTTGAAATATCAGAGACCTTGTGCATTTAGCACAACTATTTCATTTTATCAAGAATGGCTTGTTTCAATACTGTTGATGGAATTAAGCTAAACTGATTTTCTGTGAAAAACTTCTAGAGAGGTTTAAGTGCATCTTTTAAAAGATTTATAATCTGAATTTACGGTTGGAAAATGTGAAAAGTAACAAAGCACTTTGCTCTTTCCCATTTCTACAGGTTAATAAACTGAAGAGGGAAGTAGCTCACATGAGACAGGAACTTGAATATAAGGAACTTGGTTTTCAGACACTGAAGAAGTACGTGTAATAATCAATGGATCACTTGCAAGGAATATACTCTTGTTTCTATCTCGTTGAACAATGTGCCAGTTAGATATGTATGGTTTAGAGAATCCTAAACATGTTAAAGGCATAAAATGAGGGCATGTATAGAGTTGCCTGAGGCAGTACAGAGGTAAATAGACTGGAAAAGAAGGCCTGGAACATGAACCTTGGCTCTTAAATCCAACTTTATAAATGATAACTATACCTTCAGCCAAAATACCAAAAAATATGTGGTGAACAGCCAACATATACTTGTCACCTAGTGTTGCTGCTTTTTAGGAAATAAATTTAATGCAAAAAAGCATTTAATTGCAGAAATACATAATCTGCTAAACCAGTGGTTACCAAACTGTGAGCCATGGCTCCCTGGGGAGCCATATAATCTTGGCTAAGAACCCGCTGCCTTACGCAATGCATAGAATTGTAGCCCTAAAGCGGACCTGCAGCCAATGGCCCAAAGGAGCCAGCAGTTGAAAAAGTTTGGGAACCACTGCTTAAGGATTAAGGGTTGTGCTGTTCTTCTCATGTTACTATTTATGAAGCAGAGACTACTCATATTATCAAATGTCAGGCAGTGTCATAGCTCTAAGCTTTCAGTTTTATGTCTTGTTGAATTCAGTGGGACCAAACATGTATAGGATCAGGATGTAAGTAACTGGGTTAAATTTAACCCTGGTTTTGAGAGGTCAGTATTTTAACAACTTCTAATTAATAATTAATAACGAATCAAATAATTAATAACGTAACTAGATTATTTTCTGAATGGAGATATTTCTTTAAAAATCCTTGAATTGCTTTTGTGGGACTACCCAACTGTGGCCCTCTTCTGGACAGAGCTGTTATACGAGAACTAATGTGACCTTCAGACCTCACATGCATGGATGACATCTTCCTCCTACCCATAAAGTTTAGCTTTTTGAAAGCCTTTCTGGCGGCTAATGTTCAAATATTGGAAGGGCAGAGACTCACCTGGGAGCAGTGAGTTGAGGAGATGCTTGAGCAGCAGCATCTGAGCGTGAGGTCCGTACCAGAAGGGGATAGTCAGATGAATTTGATGTTTGGAAGAATATACAAGCTAACAATATACTAGAAGTAGAAAATATTGATCTTTATAATTTTGCTGACAAACTATAAAATTAGGCTAAGGACCTGAACTACATACAATTCAATAGAATATAAAATTAAAATAAATCCCCCCCCCCGTTTCTATACCTTCTTTGTACATGGTTATAGTTTCTATCCTTAACTAAGTTGCCTGGGGTGGCTTTTCTGACTCCGGAATTATTTGAATCTCTACTACTTGAACAATTCTGTATGAACTATTGTTAATGTCACCCACATAAGTGTGTATTAAAGCCAGAGTGGTGTGAGGAAAATGGGATGGGGGGGGAACAGATGATTTTTATACAACTATTTAAAATGGTTTTTAAAATAGAGTTAATTGTTAGCAAAGTGCCTCCATCCCAGTTTGGGATGATTTATTACCTCTTCTGCAGCACCTCATGCACCCCCCATTCCCAAATGTTCTCTCACTCTCAGAAAACATATTTTGGGGGGAAGTGCTAGTGTCTGCTGTGAGCTGGAAAGGGTAGGGAACTTCATTCCATGGGTGCTCCTTAGCATACAACCCATTTCTTCAGTTTAAAGAAGTTTGGGTGGAAAAATCCTATTGAGTTATTTCTCAAGTAAGGCACCGAATTAACAGCTGGAATATCAATAGTGCTATAGTTTCCCCTTTCAACCTTTGTGCTACAAAAACTAAAGTTCCTTGTCTCTGAATCAGTAGTATTTGTATGTTTTTTTATCTAAAGACTTTTCCAGTTATTAACTGTTTTCCTCCTTTAAGAATTGATATGAAAATGTCAGATACTCAAGGTGGATATAAACTTGATGAGGCTCAAGCCATCTTAAGTGAAATGAAAGATATCAAGAAGGCCATCACTTCAGGGGAGAAAGAAAAGCAAGATCTCATTGAGGTATGGAATCACCTTGGCATGTTCTGTAATAGGCTGGTTTTTAATACCAAGATGCTTATATTTTGACATTAGCAATGCACATTCATTGTTTAAAGAAGGATATGTCACTGTGCAGAGATGCTTAAACTTCTTGCATTTTTTCCCCCACAAATATAAATGGTCCATTTTCTTCTCCACTACTGTCTATTCAATAAAAATGCGTGCAAGAGACTTGATTTTAAAATGTCTAAATCTGCTTTAAACAGATGTAAGAGAGTGTTTTTTGTTTTTTTTCCTAAGTGCATGACTTGTGTACACAATTTTTCCTTGGCCTCATATTTTTCCTTGGCCTTCAAAGAAGTAGGAGAGAGTAGGGAGCATCTCCTGAATGAGGAAACAGTACAAGAATGACCGTGAATTCTTCTTGTTCCAGAGCCTTGCCAAACTGAAAGCTAATTTTGTGGCAGACCGAGGATCGCTGTCAGATTTGTGGGCTAGCAGCACATCCTTGGAAGGCTCCAACCTCTCGTTACCTAGGCAGTATCTGGATGCTGGCTCCCAAACAGATGTTTCTGGAAATGTAGGTAGAACATTAAATGTTGTCTGGGCTACTGTTGTTCTTCCATCTTATCAGAGCTGTTAATGGGTGTTCTGCACTAAACTATGCTTGTTTTGTGCAGGAAATTATGGACTGGTTTAACCGATTTCTGCCCAGCCCATAGATGTACACATTTGATCTCTGTTGTGTATGTGCAGTGTTGGGCAGAAATGGCTTAATAGTATATATCTGTGTCTCTCTCAGATTAATATGCAAAAAATAACAAATTTTATGTTAACCTTATAATATTTGTGCTGAACATTTGGCTCTAACAGACTTGATATACAAAGAGAAGAAAGCTCATAAAATCCCTTGCATTTTGTTTCTTCAGTTTATTGTGAGCAGTAATAATCAATTGGCTGAGAAGGTGAGGCTGCGACTCCAGTATGAAGAAGCGAAGCGAAGGTAACTTAAGTTTTTTTTTTCTTCCTTCTTGCAGTCAATTTAATAAGTGCTATATTCACAAATTGTGCCAATTGGTTTGTCTACTTCAGGCATATTTCTAGTTAATGTTGCTGAGAAGTTCTTTGGAGAGATTTCCATTTTTATACTTTTTGTTGGGGACATAAAGTAAGTGTAAACAACATGAATTGTGTCAGAACAATTGTGCAGTCGTACGGATGTGTGAACCTGGCTTATACTGAGTCAAACCATGGGTCTGTTGTTGTTCACTTATTGGGAGCAGCTCTTCAGGGTTTTAGCTTTTGTCGTTTCTGCCCTCCCAGGAGATATAAGGTACTGAACCTGGGACTTTCTGTATGAAAAGCACTTGTTCTACCATTGAGCTCTGACCCCATCCCCCAAAGATACAGTGATGACATTCAAGAAAATGACATGGTGTCTGACTTCTAAAATCCCCAATCACTAGTTTCCTGGCAGTGCAAATCGAGACAGTACAATGTATGAATGCTGTGGCTCGAATTCTCAGTGATGAAGTCATAGCTTTGTTCCAAGTGGTTTGCAATGTGCACATTCATGGTTTCATGGATTTTTCATGGAAAATTTTGAATGAATTTTTCCATGAATTTTTCATGGAAAAATTGAAGATTATTAAGAGCCAATGTGATGCTTTACCATATCCAAGCTGAGATACAAAATAAGTTATCAAATTACAGCTGAAAATTCCTCTTAGAACATACCCTTTACAAATGCATGGAGGAATTCACAGATTACAAATTAATGCCATTGCTAATTCATCACTGGAGCACAATGTTGGTCTTAATCAGGCAGCTGAACATGAGGCTGCAAAGAGGGCTTCAGTTCAGCTTGGATGGATTTCTATTAATTATATAATTTAAATTAATTAAGCAACAGCTTTCCTGCTATGGAAACAAGCTCAATAGTTTACACAGAAACCACATTTTTAAGACCCTTTTTTTTTAAAAAAAACACGACTTCAATTTTTAACACGGCACTTTGTCACTAGATCAAAACACAAGATTGACTATATTTAGCTACAATATCTCAATCTTTTCAATGTACTAACCTTTTACTGTAACTTTACTCTGGTTCAACACCACCCTTTTACAGTAAGAGCTTAACAGTTTTTCTTGATTATATGCATTTGTGACTAAAAGGAACTTATTGAGACTGCTGGAATGTACCTTCCACATACAGAGTGATTTTTTTCTTCTTCTACAGAATAGCAAACATAAAGATACAGTTGGCTAAACTAGATAGTGAGGCCTGGCCTGGCGTACTGGATTCGGAACGAGACCGATTAATGTTAATCAATGAGAAGGAGGAACTTTTAAAAGAGATGCGGTTCATTAGCCCTAGAAAATGGACTCAGGGTGAAGTGGAAAGACTGGAAATGGAAAGAAAACGTCTAGAGGAAGATCTCCAGGCTGCCAGAGATACACAGAGTAAAGCTTTAACAGAAAGGTAAATGGGAACAGCTAACATCTAGACCGGGGTGTCGAAACTAATTTCATACAGAGGGCCGAACAGCATTCATGATGCCTGCTGAGCGCCAAAAGTGATGTCATCAAGCAGGAAGTTATGTCATTAAACAGTTCATGACCAAAAATGAGCACTTTCTCTCACTTGGGAACTCATTAGCTGCAAATGACAGAAGAGAAAATATACATATCTTGAGCATATTCAAGATATGGGAGAGCTCAATTTTCAAGTGGGCTACGCTTTCAGCAGTAACACCTCAGCATGGCTCAGCAGCTGAGAGCCTGAGGACCGAATAAAAAGCTTCTGCGGGCCGCATCTGGCCCCCAGGCCTTATGTTTGACACCCCCTATCTAGACAGTCTACTGGCTCTTTTGGTAGGCAGTGTTATTGGTATTGGTATACATGGCCATGGTTGAAAATGAAGTGCAAGCACTATAAGCTACCTAGATCAGATATGCCAATCATAACTTGACACTGGTTATCAAGTAGTAGGCCTGTCTGTATGAACTGACTTCACCCCAGAAATCTAATTTTGTGTTAGGGCCAGTTCACATAACCAGATGGCAAACTAACGTGAATGATGTCCAATATGACAAAGAGCATTTGACTCCATGGCAAATTTGGTCACAGTTTCATCACTGGCACATGAAATTCACTGGCTCTCTGAGTTATGGACAACTGCATAAATGCGTTCATTCAGATGCAGTACATCCTTTTGTGATGCTTTCATGCAGGAACAATAGTGCCAGGCTGGCAAGATCAGGATGTTTCAACTTTACAGACCCCTGCATCATATCCTGTGTTTAAGTAGAGGTTTTAGTGTAAGACTTTCCTTTTCTAAATCCACTTTTGGATATTGTGCAGTGATGTGTGCTTGTGGAGATGCAAAGGACCACAGGTCACTATGGAGTCAGTGTTCGTTATTGGCAGAATATCCCCCATAAGAAATAGAGAAGTGCTTGCAGAAGTAACTGCTTTGTGAAAATACTCGTAGCTTTCTATTACATTGTCCTTGTAGCAGTGAAACCTTGTCATAAACCATGCATACTTCAGCCTGAAAGGAGGAGGGAAAGGGTTGAGAAGGAGGTAGTGGCATGAAGCAAGCAGGCAATGTGTGTATGCTCAAGATGGAGCCAGGTAGAAGGTGAGATAACATGCATAACAGGCACGATGAAGCAAGGGAGACAGGAATTTCTCTTCTTTGGAATTTACCAGCTAAAACGTTGTCTTCAGGCTCCTGTACATTGAGGGTATCTCTGGTGCCAGGCTTGAGTTTCTTAGACCTGAATCATATTTTTCTGGCATTAATTCAAAGTCCTCAGTGGGAGCATGCTGAGACGAAACCACATTTCCTAGCTGTGAAGCCTGTGGTTCCCTAGAGAACATCTCCACAGTGTTCAGAACACTATTGATATGCACAGAAATGGTGTTGGGGGTTCTCATATGCTGCCTTAACTTTAATATTTAGGCCCAAGTAATGCATGCAGTGAGACTTAGTTGGAACTAGAGCTATAATTTAAATTCAAATACATCTTTAAATGTTATCCCCATAGGAACTGCAGTTTTGGAAGACTGCTGTCTGACAGGCTATCAAGTACTTAAAAACTGTCACTTCCTCTTCTCTCCACCCCTTGTAATTCTTTTGGGAACTAAAGAGAACCATGTCTCAGTCTTACAGCATCCAGGCACCATTGCTGTCTCAGCTGTAAGGCTAGGGCCCTGGGAGTAACAGGGTGGAAAAGCCTCTATGTAACTGACAAGCTTCAGACCTGCTGCATGGGTGGGTATTGCTAGGAGTCTGTAGTGATGTCACTGACAGTCGGGCTTTTCTCTCTACAAACGAATTGAATATGCTGTCCTTTTAATATTTTCCCCCTTTGGTTTTTATAGGCTTCTTCCTGAGCATAATTAACAATCCTCCCACACAACTGAATTAAAAGCATATATGTGAGATTTAAAGCCTTCAAACGTCTGAAAAATTTCAGGTCTTGGGTTGCAGATGACATTTGCATCTTTTGATACAGGCCTGCAGTCCTTGCTGCACTGCTTCTTCCATATACGGCAAATAAAAAAATCTTCCTCTTCTAAAATTATCCATTTTCTACCAACAGAAGTGACAATGGGTAGATGCAACAATTTGCTGACACATTCTTCTACACGGCATTGTCATTTGTGTGATTAAAATCATCATTGACAACAAGTTTCAGAGGATTCTGGTTCCCTTCCCTGGGACCTCTGTGATGTGTGCCTCCCAAGTGTACGAGTGAATAGGGAGCGGGGCTAGTGAGCAGGGCTAGTGGACCTGAATGGTGGAAAAAGTGAGGAGTATAAGCTATCATTGCATCACCCCTCCCATCCACCAAGGAGGATAGTTGAGAGGGTAACCCAAGGCTGTTTCTCCCTGTCAGCAAATGGGCTGTCTTCCCAGAGCCCCTGGGGGACTTCTGATGCAGCTCCATCTGCTGATTGAGAGGACAGGAAGAGGTGGGATGGTACCACTGCCTTCTGGAGATGCCCATCAGAAGTGCTTCTGTTGACAGAGACAAAGCAGTGGTGGACCCTTGGATCAGTGCCCAACCTGGCCATTTTCTGATGGATGCTGGATAAAATTCCCCTCATCCCTTTCTGAGGTAATACAGACAACCCACCTACCATGTGATGAGAGACCTTATCTGGTGTAGTACAGTTATCCGAATGAGCCTGCTTTTCTTCTGGATTTTGAATTTCCAGGAACACACACACACACACACACACACACACACACACACACACACACACACACACACACACACACACAGTTTGCTATCTAGTGTTTGTTTTACTTACTATGTAGCATGATGTTAGACCATCCCTTTGATACCCTTTGAACATCCCTGAAGATATCCTTTGGCATGCTCATAATTTAAGTGTTAAATATCCAGGTTTTTCAGGAGATTATTACTTGAATTAGGTTACCTCTGTTCGCCCAGCCCACTTGCAGGAGACGAAACACACCAGTTCTAAAAACTAGGGGTGGTTATGACAGTTTCCCCTTAAGAACAAGGAAAATTTCCTTGTTAATAAACCTCGAAATGTGTTTTCCTTGCTGCTTATTCAGTATTAAGAAGACTATAAATATATTTTGTTTAGTATGTTGATCAGTTACTTTTTCCGATTTGATAAACTAAATAGAGAAAAGTTAAAAGAGTTTAACAGTTATTTAAAAAAAAAAACATTGATCGGTGGATAATACGAGATTGCAAACTTTAGAACTTGCTTCCCAAACTAGGAAAGGGGTCCCATGCTAAATAAGTTGTTGGATGTAACCCTACTAATGTGACTCAGTAACGTGCAGGGGTTGGAAAGACAACAGACAGGTTGAACTGAACAGAGGAATAAAAAGTTAGGTAGTAGCAATGAACGGCCAAATAAGTTGGTTTCAAATTAATCTAGTGAACTTAAATATCTGCACTTAAGCCACTTCTTTTTGGTATCCCTTTGAGTTCCTAGACTCAGGTGTTGAAAATGTGTTGTGGAAGCAGGCTTGTGCCTTGCACATTAGAAATTATGGAATACTCCATTTCCTTTGTCTCTGAATCCTTCAAATCCTGCCGCTGAAATGCTGTATCTATAATGTAAACAAATACTTTGTTGAACAAATTCATGACTTCTCCATGGCCTAATTCAGGGGTCATAAATGTGTGCATTTGTGTGGCTGGCTCCCCATGTGCATCTCTTGTAATGTTACAGGGCGTTCAAGGAGTGCACTTTGTCCACACTGAATGATGCCAGAGACTGTTTATCTTATAGTAGCAGCCAATGTGGGATGCCAAAAAGAAAAAAAAAGTTGGGAGAAAAAAGGGGATGGCTGGAAAGTAATGTGTATTTTTACTTTTTTAATCATTTTGGGAGACAAAACTTGACTGATCAAGTGTGGCTTTTTTCTTTTTTGTGGGGAGGGTGGAAGGAAAAAGAGAAAGAGGTGATGATTCCTGGCTAAGCTGACACAGAGTGAGACCACAACTCACCACCAAAGTAGATAGTGGGGGGCATACACCCTGACTGAAACACACACAGATGCCACCCCACTTCTCCCAGACAGAGGAATGCAGACTGTGGCATTTGGACCTTCCCCCCCCCCCACACACACACACTGTGACTAAGAACAGACTGTCAGCCCAGTCCTATCCACACTATCCTGGGAGTAAGCCCCATGACTCTAATCTGACTTACTCCTGAGTAGACATGCATAGGATTGGGCTGTGAGAGCCCAATCTAATGCATGTCTACAGAGAAGTAAGTCCCATTACTGTAAGTGGGACTTACTCCCAGGAAAGTGTGAATAGGATGAAGTTCTGGGCTCCCTCCTTCCTGGAGGAAAGCCCCTCTCTGCGTGCACTTACTTGTGGAGCCCCCTCTAGCTTCGAGTTTCCCTCCCAGTCTGGAGCCTGCTAGGACTACGCACATCTTCCTCCTGACTGGGAAGGAGGCCAGAAGCTAGAGGGGGCTCTGTGCTGACCAAATGCAGCACCCCCTGCCCGGCCAACCTCCTCTCCTCCTGCTGCAGAGAGGACCCAGCCAGTAAGCAAGGTCCCACGCTGAACGAGCTTGCCTCTCTGGCCTTGGGCTCCCCTAGGTCTGGAGAAGTCTTGGCTGGCGAGCACGAGTCTTTTCTGTACCAGGTGGGAAGCTTCCCTCCCAGTATGGTGGAGGCTCCTGCTCGCCTTCTCGCCAGCCAAGCCTTCTCCAAATGGCTCCCCACCAACCTCTCTCTCCTGGGGTAAGCCTGATGCCAGGGATACTCCACCACCCCCTCTCCACCATGTTTCACACTCCCCTCACCTCATACTGCCCCACCCACCTCATTCACAGCCACAGCAGCTGCTTTTTCCCATGGAAGCAGCAAGTAGGGAGGCCACTACGTGCAGCTGAGCTGCTATGTTCACTTCTCTCCCCGAGATGCCTCACAATGACCCTGGGGGCTTTCTCCGCCGCCCCAGGCCGTCGTGGTGCACAGATTGAAAACCTCAGCCTTAAACCCTAGTTCTGCCCTCATGTTGTGCAGTAAATAGTGCAGTACAGCAAAGGTAAATAACTAATGGCTTTTATATAGTTTGGACTCGATAAGATTTTCGTTCACATTTTTCCACTTTCAGCACAATCCTAGACATGTCTACTCAGAAGTAAGTCCCATTATGTTCAGTGGGACTTATTCCCAGGTACAGGAGTGCAGCCTTAATTTCTTTACATCTTAGAATGGTATCACCTTTTCCTAAAAAAGTATTATAAAGTATTGTTTTTCCCAATAGCTTTTGTTTCCATTCTGTTAGCATAAGTGAGAGATGATCCTTTTTCAAACGCCTTAAGTATTTATTTGCATCTCTGCCAGGGAATGCTAATCTTTCTTATGTAACAAATCTGTTTGCCCATGGATAGTTTACATACCTTTTGCAAAGGTAAATGACACAGTGAAGGTTGGAAACCTTATTTACACAGAATTGAAGCTGCAACCCTAAATGTACTCAACAGATAGTAAGTTCCATTGGACACAGTGGGACTTTGAATAAATATGCTTAGGATTACTCTATAAGTGTTGGAGACTTTTTTTATTAACTCCCTTAAAGGTGTCTACCACCAACATCTGTATAGTTGAAAGCCTTCTGAAATTTGAGTCAGGAACAGCAAATGGCAGAAGTTGGGATTATCTGAAAAAAAAATTTAAATCATGAAGGAATAATTTTCAAGTTACAGATTTAGAGTTTCTTGTGTATAATCCTCTCCTCCTGTTCTGACCACTTGACACAGCACCGTGTGAATTGTTTCATATTGCCTTAAAAGTTGTATACTAAAAAGTATTCACTAAAAAGTGTCATGAAAAGATCAAAAACAAAAGGCTGCATAACAAGCTATACACAGGACTACTGGGAGTTTGCAAAAGTTTGAAGAGTTGTACATCTTTGTAAGCATTACTTAGCAACAATTGACCATTGTCTCTATTTGGTTCAGCTTTGAGAAGCATTGTAACTTGCCTCTTCTTATCTCCTTCAGATTGAAGTTAAGTGGCAAAAGAAATCAGTTAGTTCGTGAATTAGAGGAAAAAACACGATCCATGGCATTGTTGCACATCCAGTTGAAAAAGTGAGTGGTGTTCTTGCATATGCTTTGAATAAATATTGTGAGTGAAGCTTAATTTGCTTTTACAGTGGACATCATGCTGTATGAAGTAGAGCTTAGAACATAAGATGAACTCTGTCTTGTTCTAGTTCATCTAGTTCAGGTTTATCTAGTTCAATATGCCATTCCCTGCAATGGCCAGCCATTTCCTTCTAGTGCAGGGGTGCCCAAACCCCGGCCCCGGGGCCACATGCGGCCCTCAAGGCCTCTCAGTGTGGCCCTCAGGGAGACCCCAGTTTCCAATGAGCCTCTGGCCCTCCAGAGATTTGTTGGAGCCCCCACTGGCCAGACGCAACTGCTCTCAGCGTGAGGGCGACTGTTTGACCTCTTGCGTGAGCTGTGGGATGAGGACTTCCTCCACTGCTTGCTGTTTCACATCTATGATGCAGCAGCAGCAGCAAAGGAAAGGCCAGCCTTGCTTTGTGCAAGGCCTTTTATAGGCCTTGAGCTATTGCAAGACCTTCATTCATTCATATAAGTTCCTCTTTAATATATTCATTTATGTATACGTATGTAAATGTATTCAAATTTTAAATGTAAATTAATTCTTCCTCCCCCCCCCGGCCCCCTGACACAGTGTCAGAGAGATGATGTGGCCCTCCTGCCAAAAACTTTGGACACCCCTGTTCTAGTGGATCTGTGAGTGGATCATAAACATGATTTTGAGTGGATCATAAACACAACAGTTCTCCTCCACTCTTGTCTCGCAGTCAGTGATTGTATTGCTCCTGAACATGGAAATTCAATTTTAGCCATCCTAGCAAATAGTACTGATAGGCCTACTCTCCAAGAACTTCCAGGCAGTTTCATTGGGTGATCATAAACTCTAGTGGGAGTTCTCACTATCCAGTCTTTGCACATCATATATAATTTTATAAACCTCTATCATGTCCTCAGTTTAATCTCTCCCCACCCCCAAAAAAAACTAAAGTCCAAGCAGAAAGGACATCATTGGCATGAATGTTTGCTGCTTTTAAAAAATTAGATGTAGCTTGTAATAAACTTTATCAATCCCTAGTTGTTTCAGTGGTCATATTGCTGTGACTTTGGTCCAACAAAGTGCTGCCTCATGCCTAAATTTAGGAATGTGTTCTCTGTTGGAAACTGGCATTAAAATTTCCAGAAACAAATGGAATAACTTCTTATTTTTTACTGCGAGCATTTCTTGGTCTATACTTAAAAGAACCTGATCTTCTGTTTGGATGGATTGTACAGTATAGCCAATTTAGCTGTTTTCATAGCTTATTAGTTTATAGGGTTTCCTGGTACAGTGGCCAGAGACGTAGACTTAGAAGATAATACAGGGTCAAATCCTTGCAAAGTCATGTTAGCTCACTGAGTGACATTGGGGCATACACTCCAAGCCTAACTTGATTTACATAGTGATTGTGGGGATAAACTGGATAAAACCCACATATGCCACTTTGAGCTCCTCCAAGGAAGGATGGAATAAAAAAATCTAATCAAAATAGAGCAGGGATAAACCTCATAGGTAAAAGCATGGATGCATGACCATGAGGTGTGGCAAGGCAGCATGTTGTCAGTTTTGAAGAATGTAGGTGTCAAAAAAGTCGGTATGGAATGAAAATCTTCTAAAGACCTAGGGGTTACATTGTGAAATATGTCCATTCTACTTCTTCCTCAACCATGTTTATGTGTTATGTTTGATGGGGTAGACACTGGTATTGAAGGTAGTTGAAACTTGTTCGCTTCAGTTGGTATAGGTTGAAATTTGCCTGTTTACAATTCTAAATGTGTTACTTAGAACAATGTTTCACGTATTCTGTTTAAGATATGGATGAATAAAACTGTCATCCTATACATATGTACCTGGGAGGAGGTTTCATTTAACTCAGTGGGACTTGCACCTGAGTAGACATGTATGAGATTGGGCTGTGAGTAATGTTAAGCACATGTTAAGTAATGTTGCATATACGCTACAGGATCAAATGTGTACACCTGTGGGCTGGGCAGAAATGGGTTAAGACTTGCACTTGAGCCTTTCACCTCTAATATATTACTTGTGTTTGCAGCCTGTCCTCCAGCATGCTTTCCCTGTCGTCTGGCAGCAGTCCCGGCTCTCTTGCATCTAGCAGAGGATCTCTGGTCACCTCAAGTCAGGATTCTTCCACTTCAGCCAGTGTAACTGATTTGTACTTCGAACAGCTGGACTCAGACTACCAAAGCAAAATGGAGCTCTTACTCTTGGAGAAGTCTACTGGCTTTCGGCCTTCAGGCTGCATCACTACTATCCATGAGGATGAGGTGGTGAAATCCCAGAAAACCGATGTTGCTAGTCGTTTGCAGGCTCTTAGGTCTTTAACTGGGACACCCAAATCATTGACTTCTTTGTCTCCAAGGTCATCTCTTTCTTCTCCCTCTCCACCTTGTTCTCCACTAGTGATGGACCCATTTTTCCCAGGAGATGTTCAAATGGACTTTGAAGATGTAGACATAAACAATGGTCTCTCTGAACTTGGTCTGAACACAGGAAGTGGCAGAAAGTACAGAATGGAAGAGTCTAAAACTGGAGACAAACTCCTGGACCAAGGTAGAATTGCATCCCAAATTACTTTCAGCCTGTTTTGTCACAAATAAAGTCACAAATTCTGAGGCCTACAATGCCAAGCAATTATTTTAAGTACAGGTATACCCTGGTATCCACAGGGGATACATCCCCGCCCCTGTGGATTCTGGAAACCATGGGTAAGAGGCCCCCCTATCTCTGTAGCTCTTGCAACCCGTTTTATTTGTTTATGTGGATTACATTCCCCAAAATTGATAAACTGTTTTGCCTGAACAAATGCTTTGAGCAAAAAGCTTATAACCAGGCAAGCAGCTAGTAGCTTAGAAGGAAGACTATTTACGCATTAATGTAAATACCTTTTGAATGTAATGTAAATACCTTTTGAATATTATGTGACAAAACTAGCCAAAAAAACTTTGTGGAACTTTACTATATTAATAGACATCCAGAAAAAGGAATACAGAAAAGTGTTACTAGAATGGCGGCATTAATTTGGCCAAATATTGGCTAGGATTGAAAGACTAGTATGTGAAGGAGAAGATTCATTCAGTGAACTTTTGTGCAAATGCTAGTGGAATAAAATCACACAGTGCAGAGCCACAACATTTTGGGGATTGCGCTAAGAACAGCAGTGAACAGGAAGACACAAACTTAGCATATCGCATATAAACTTTAGTAGACCATTGAGTTTTTAAAAAGAGTTTGTGCACAGTCTCTGCAAGACTGCACAAATGGAAAGAACCTCTGGCTTTGGGGGGGTCACTTTTATCATAATTCCATGTCATTGCAAAGATCCCTTCTGTGCGTGTGAGTGACTTTTTGCTAGTAGAAGGGTACCTTTGAATATAAGCCATGTTTTTGGTGCTCAGGAGCAAACTCCTATTCATTTAACATTTAAACAACTCTGTGGTTGAAGAGAGTTCAATGATAGTTAAACATAAAAGAAATCCCGTGAACATTAACAAGATTTCTTTTGGCACAGCTGTTGCAAAGTGCAGTAGAAAGGCTTGGCTTTGTAATCTTTGAGCACAAGCTCTTTAAAACCTTAATTGTCAGCAGCAACACATTAGCAAAGTATGTTGAGATTCAACATTTTAAGCAGAAACCTGCTTTATTGCTGATCAGTGTGTGGGCTGCTCATCAGATGGTTTTTTTGTGCAACTGTCCTTAAAGCTGTGTATTTTGTCTTGTTGCTTACAGTTGCTGGATTTGCACTCTTTGTGCATTAGCGCCTCCTGCAAAATGTAATTTCTAGCTAAAAAAGTTCTGTCAGCCTGAAAAAAAGTTCTTCAGAAGAAGAAAAAAAAGTTATTCTGTTCCATGACTCTTCCATCTGTTGGGCCTTCACGAACAGAGCCTGACATACCACCTATGAGTAGTGGTAGTTATCTATTTACCTGTTATAGTATGTCTATATCCTGCTGTCCATGGTCTTCTGCCTTCATCCCATGAGGGAATTTCCACAATCTGGGGGTGGAAGCAGAACATCTTCTACAACGACACCAGGCTCAAAGGAGGCTTCAAGGTTTTATTAAAATAAACCCAGTGGAGATGGGTCATCACAAAAACAAAGAGAGCTTTGTCACCTTAATTTTCTATGCAGTCCTGTTGGCCCAACAGTTCTTTCTGGGCCTGACTCTTGACTATCTGGAGAACTAAAAGAACACCAAAGCCTCCTAGTCTGCTGGGGTTGGTGGAGGAAGCATAGAACTCAACGTACTACACTGCCTGAACTCCTGAGTCTACTTCCTAAACTACAGTAGGGTCTGTCCAGTCTTGTGGATGGGCCTGCACAAATTCTATGGCCAGTGGCTCCTTCAGCTCTTACTCAAGTGGAGCTGACCAGCTAGGGTTGGTGTAAAGCAGTGTCCTGGATCCTATAGGTTCTGTCCCTGGAGAGCATGTTTGCTTGGTTCCCCTGTGAGGTTGGGGGACTTTCCCCTTTGTTGGTTATCTCACCACCTTCTCCATCTTGTTGTTCCATTCCCTTTCTTTCTCCTGCCCATCTCCTGGAGTTCCTGTTACTTGGTTCTGTGCTCTCCTTCAGGTTTTGTTCCTCCAGTCTTTCTCCATCCTCCAGTCTCCTTCCCTTCCTCCTCTTCAGGCTTTTTTAAACCCTCCCCCCAACTTTCATTCTTTCTCTCTCTCTTTTTTTTTGGTATTTATATACCGCCTTTCTTGGTCGTCAGATTTCTCCTCAGACTTTATTCAAGGCGGTTTACATAGGCAGGCTGTTTAAATCCCCTTAGGGATTTTTACAATTGAAAGAAGGTTCTGTCTTTCAAGAACCACAACATTTCAGATGTTTCTGATCTGATTTCACACTCTGGCCTCCATCCTCCCACGCTCAGAGCAGATGGAATAACTCGGCTCAGCTTGTCAGCTGCTTCAAGGTCGCACGGTGCCGGTGGCCTGGAAATGGTGACCTGCAGATGTTATCTTCAGGCAAACGGAGGCTCTACCCTCTAGACCAGACCTCCTGCCCATCCTCTTCTTTGTTTTCTTTGCTCCTCTAAGTTCTGCTGACCCCTTTTTGAGAGCTGGTACCAGCTCTGAGCTGTCATTGACTACTGCTGATAATCATCTGAGAAGTGGTCACCATTCTCTGGATCAGTGGTGCCTGATGTTACTGCCAGACTCCACAGTGGCAGCTCAAGCACCATTTTGCTGCCATGACACTCTCAGTGTGGCAAGGCAAGCCAAAGTAGCTCACACATACTTTTCAGACAACTTTGATTCCCAAAGTGGCTTACAGCTTTTAAAACTCAACACAAAGGTATGATGTATACTATGTGTGTTTGGGGAGGGGGTGTCTTTTTGGCCCGTAGTTGTTGATTTCCTAATCTGTATTTCCTGTGTGTTGAATGTTTAGAACTTCAGGTGGATTCCAGGGTTTACACACTTAACATTTCATTTTTGCAAGGAGACTTCTAGAATCTTTGAGAAGCTCAGAAGTTCTAATCAATTGGTCTCCTAAATGAGGAAAAGTGGAAAACATGCAGAAATTTTGTGCTGATATTGAGATAGGTGCTTCCAGAAACTTGCACTTATTTTCAAAGCACAGCATACTTTTTAAATACCTTAACCTAAAACAATTGCAAGACTTAACATTTTGTATATGTCTCACCATATGCAAAGATTTCCAGACATCACTTCACCTTCCTTTTTGTATTCATTCCACTTTTTTCAGCATCTGATCAGCTGCAAGTCTGTGGGAGGATTCAAATTATCATCCTTCATTATCAAGGCAGTTACCTTTTTATTTTTTTTAAGTCATCTTACAGTAGATTGCCTTTCTGGATTGTCTGCAAGAATTGGAATCAATTTTCTGGCACTCTTTAGACAGGGGCAAGTTGATGGGGGTCACCTAAAACCTCTTGTGGATTATGCTAAACCAACTACATCTCTTGTTCTTGTAAGGCCCTGTAGAAAACAGGCACAGTTGGTTAGACTCCTTACAGTGCAACCCTATATGTTTACTCAAAAGAAAGTCCTTTTGTGTTCAGTGGGGCTTACTCCCAGGAAAGACTTGTAGGATTTGCCATCTTAATTCTAGGAAAAGATTGGACTGGTTTGTTAGCATAGTGGGCTTCCTTTCTGTCTTGGAGCAATGGCCACATTTGTATTTTGGAATATGAAATGGTTATTATTCCCATTAGATCTTGATAGCAATTAGTCTTAACCTTTTTGCCTCTTCAGAGTAGCTGAGGCTGTTAAAATGAATGCTAAAGCATTAAGCAGATTAAGTGATTTAGAGTTGTTATTCAGTCAGCAGACAAAATCACCACAGGTAGTTTATTTCAGGGCAGTAATGAGGAAAGTGTTCACTCCCTGGGCTCTGCTCACACAGCTCAGAGTAGTGGAAAAGCTGCCTGATTGGGTTGCATTGTGGACTCCTGGGATCATGTGTCCTCACATGTTCTTGTAAGTAGAACTAAATAGCATATCCCCAAATCTTTGTATTTTCTTTTTTACAGAAATCTTTTACAAAGACTTTTGCTGTCCTCAGTTTAAATATCTTTCTGTATTCTGTGTTTAAATAACATGGACAGTGGGATGCAACTTGGCATATGTGCTTATATAGTCAAAAACCAGAATTTAGACTCCCCAAAAAGCAGGGTTTTAAAAAAAGAATTAAAAATGGAATGACTATATCTAAGAAGTACTGTATTAGGTTAAGTTCTGGTCATATTTCTCAGGTTTTTTAAAAAAACGCTGCAAAAGTTATTTTTCTTCTAAACCTTAAATGCTGTCAGTCTGCACTTTCCATATGTGTTTTAAAAAATAGGGGTAGCGGATGCTGCATGTTGGTGCAGTAATAGTGAAAGTCTTGCAGGTATGTTAGAACATAAGAACAGCCCCACTGGATCAGGCCATAGGCCCATCTAGTCCAGCTTCCTGTATTTCACAGTGGCCCACCAAATGCCCCAGGGAGCACATCAGATAACAAGAGACCTCATCCTGGTGCCCTCCCTTGCATCTGGCATTCTGACATAGCCCATGTTGTACAAAATGTACTGCCTTCTTAAGGAAGTCCCAGCTGAAACCATTTGGGTTTATCTTGTATGATCTCATACAATCAGCACTTAATTTTTTTTAATCTTCAGAATGTGTTTATTTGATTTTCAAAAAAAAAAGTGTAAAAACAAACTTTAAAAACTCCAATCAAAAAAGGAAAAGTACAAGTAAATTCTGAAGTAACCATATTCTGACAGTTCAATAACGTTGTCAGTTACTAATATGGATCAAATTACAAGATCTGTTTCAAAACACCTTTCCCATAATGACAAGTGCTGGTTACCTGGACATGCTACCAAAGCATTTTTGTTCATAAAAGAAGACGGGAAACTAAGTGTCAAAGCATGTCTCTGGCTTGGCTTGACCCTCTGTGGACCAAAGTTCAAAAGTAAGACTTTCTGCCAAAGCTACCTGCCAGGCTCTGCTTTTCCAATGTTATGCTCTTACCAGCACTTAATTTGGAAAAAATTCTTGAATCTGCAGTGGGTTAATATACAAAGCTGCCTTCTACTGAATCAGCTCGTTAGTTCATCTGTTTCAGCATTGTCTACCCTGTCAGGCAGTGGCCCACCAATCCTTAGGCGAAAGGTTTCTCCGGCTCAGCGATTTGACACCCAGGGATGGTGGTGATCGAACCTCCAATTTTTGCATGCAATGCATGTGCTCTGCCACTGAGCTTTGGTCCCTCCCCATCTTGAGAAGCATTTCATACAGATTACACCATTTGAGTGCAAAACAAGAATGCTTTCGCTGCTCAAGTCCAGACACATCTGTGTTCTTTATATGTTAGCATTGAATTTCAACACAAGAGACTTGGTTCCAGATGCTGCAAGTTCTGACTGTGGTCCAAGTAGAACTTTCCACTTGAAAACATCCCCAGAAAGGGGGGGGGGGAAGGGAACACAACCAAGTCTTGAATCTGTTAATATTGCCATCTCATGTTAAAAAAACAAAACCTCAACACATTTTTAATCTGCTGGTTTTTGTAGGTGTAAATACAGTTGAAGAAGCTTCACCGAAGGTAGCATGTGTATCAGCTGCTGTATCAGATGAGTCTGTTGCTGGAGATAGTGGAGTGTATGAAGCATCTGTGAAAAGGTAACCTTGGCCAAATTATTGCATCCTAAACTTTTAGATGTACATTTATAGCATGTCTACAAGCTTAGGTGTCATATTTCCTGAACTTTGTGTGTGGAAAAGCATACTACTTCTTACCTTTCTTGGGTTCAGATATATCCCTCCCAAACCAGCATCTAATTGGGAAGAGATAAGGAGCTGGTCCAAAGTTAACTCTTCCTGTTCCCTGCTCCTGTTTTGCTCTTGACATCATAGGGATGAGTGAATGCCCAAGGCAGGTGGTTTATCCATGGGAGTGCCCTGGACCCTGAAAGATTAAATGGTTTTATAAGAGGTGAGTAATGTCCAAACAAAGCCCTTTAGCAGTGTTCCAATTTGTGTGCTGCAGAAAGGAGTGAGTACTGTTTTATGAGTACATGAAACATGTTCATAGGAACATTCAAAATACTTTTTAGAAATAGGAAAAACATAACTTTGCTTCAGCCAAATTTCTGTGTACAGAAATTGCAACATTCATTTGTACCAGTGTGTGCCATCTATGCTGCATATCCACTCTTAGAAGGGTTTTCTTACATAGGAAACTGCCCTCTACTGAGTCTGACCACTGGTCCATCTCACTTAGTATTGTTTACACAGACTGGTAGCAGCTTTCTTGGATTTCAGACTCCCGTCTGGAGATGCCTGGGATTAAACCTGGGGCTTTCCCTACAAAGCAAATATTCTACCACTGAGCCTACAGCTCCATCACCATTTCTTATGTTAGATTTCTCCACAAGAGCCTTCTACATGTTTTGTGGTGATAGAAGGTGCTCTCTCTGCATTAAGTTTCCTTGATGTACTGATACTGTATCTTATGTAAATGTTCTTGATATCTTTTTTCAGATCCCATGTGTCAGGAGCTATTTTGTTTGACAGTGATGATGCCGAAACCGTGACTACTGCTAAAGTTCAAATTGCAATGAAGTAAGTGAGTTGGTTTCTCTTTTTTTAATTGGTATACTAAGTAACACCTTATGTTTCGCCTCCTGTAGAGTATTCTATATTCTGCATGTAACTTTCAATGTTCATGTCATTTTTTTAATTAAGGCAGAAAAAACATACTTGAGTTTCAGTATATGTAGTGCTGAGGGAGATATTGCTCATATTGATGCCAAAGCCAGCACACTTGTCTCTAAATCTTCTTAATTCAGCATGCCTTTACTGCCCTTGGCATAGTGTAAATAGGTAAAGCCTAGACAAAGGAGTAGAACCATTAATTCTGACCTCCCCTAATCCTAACCATGTGTACTTAAATCCCTCTGAGTTTTATGCACTAACTTTCTAGGAAGTCTGTTTAGGATTATAGGGCGCAATCCTAACCAACATTCCAGCACTGACATAGCTGTGCCAATGTGGTGTGCACTGCATCCTGCAGTGGGGAGGTAGTTAAGGGAGCCTCCTCAAGCTAAGGACATGTTTGTTGCCTTACTTTGGGGGCTGCATTGCTGCTAAGTCGGTGCTGAAAAGTTGCTTAGGATTGTGCCCATAGTTATGGAGCCCAATTTTGTATGTCTGTACTTATAAGTACAGCTCATGGTGTTCAGTGGGTCTTAAGTTCTGGTATAAGAATTATGCATAGAATTATGGTCTTAGCCTAGCAGATGCTAAGACTACAAATGTTTTAAAATATGGCAAGCCCCTTCTGTGATTAGGTTCATTTTTTGTTACTACTTATACTTTCTTTTTCAATTTATTTTCCAATTCAGGTATGATGACAGAAATAAACAATTCGCAATATTAGTAGCCCAGCTGAATAATGTCCCTGTTCTTCTACCACAGCAAGGCCTGAAAGTGTAAGTAAGTGGCGTGATCTACCAGAAATGCCTGCAGAAGATTCCCATGGTGCCCGTGAACAGTCTCCTTACATTTTTGCTGTCTAACTGCAATAAATAAAAGAAAGCACAGACTAAATTATTTTTTTAATTTCATTTCAGCAGTCCCTTTTGCAAACTTGGACAGCCACCTGTAGAAACAGATGCAACTTTCCTTCCATGTTATTTGCATTCACCGTTGTTACTTATTGATTAAAACAAAAAAAAATAAGATCAGTATTGAATAATGTAGTTATCTACTAGGAAAGATCTCCTGCAGCTTAGCAGCAGAGGGCATGAGAATTGGTGTTACATTCCGAAAAGCTGATACAGGCCTGTGTGCTTTTGCAGATTCATGTGGGTGCTTTGTTCAGAATGTGATTAATTGCTGGGGTCATGCTTTATCAGTGTTACAGCTTTCATGTGTTGCTTCACAAATGTGTCAACCCCAAAATTTGCTGCTGCACTGAGATAAAACATCCCTATGCCTTCTGTAGTTGGCTTTAAGAAAGTGCTTCTTACAGACCAAGGGTTACTGGCTGATGGTCAACAGGTCAGATCTGGCCCTCAGTCGGGACCAGATCTAACAGTGTGGAATTTCTCTATTTTTTCCCCCAATTCAAGAAAAACTTCACCATACCTTAAAAGCTCTGGTGTAGCTTTTAACCAAAGAGATAGATGCATCTCTTTGGTTTTTGTGTGCAATACAAATTCGGATTTTTGAATTCTTTTCAGCTTGTTCAGTCTGAGGCTGTGGACAGAATCCTTGGTTGCATAAAGTCATCTACTAGTCCATGCCCATCTGCCAGAAGAGGACTGGCTGAGTGGGCTAGGAGGGTAATAATTCCTCTTTTGCAGAGGGCACTATGCTACCATGCAGTGGTGTGCCCTTTGTTGAGGAAAATATCCTTTGATCCCACTATATTAATTACCACTGGTCTCCAACCTTCCATTTTTGTGCAAGGTGATCAAGAGCTTGGTGATGACTCTACTCAAAGGGCTTCTGGATAAGGCTGACTATTGACCCTTTCAACCTGGATTTGGACCAGAAATAGCTTTGGTTGCTTTAGTGGGCAGTCTGCACTGGGAATTAAAAAGGAGAGTTCAACCCTGTAGATTCTACTATAGCATTTTAGCATGGTAGCAGGGATGGATATTAAGGGTCAGTTATACCATTCATCATGGTATCCTTCTGGGTTGCCTGACCGGGATGGGTATCAGGGGGACACTGATTTGCAGAAGAGGTATTAGAGCACTTCTGTACTATGTCTGTGGCATTCTGCAGGTTTCCAACCAGTCCATTTAATGTTTACATAAACCTGCTGAAGGAGATCATCTGGAGATTTCATAGGTGTTGCCCATCAGTGGGCTGATGATGCCCAATTGTTAATGGTCATTCCATTGGGGTCAAACTTAACTGATTCAAGAAATGCTGTGGTGTTATATCGAACATCAGCACTACCACCTAACATTTAAACCATTGGAATGTTGGGTGTTCAGCACCCTTTCATGCTCTGTCTTTATTCCTACACTATATATCAATAAGCTGACATTTAAAATCAGTCATGATGAGCTTCATTCCAAAGCTCTTGCTGCAAAAAATACTGACGTTTATTACTTTGGTGATTTGCTAGGGTACTAAAAATACATTACTGTATTTCAGTCTGATATTGTGAACATTATGATGGAAGATTGTTACACAATGTGCCTGACATGAAATTGAAACTGCTAATTTCTAATCGTTTGTGTTGAGGCTAATTGCATGTTGGCTGATATACTATTGGTATGTGAAAGGGGATAATTGAGCACTGGCTGCATTCCACACGTTATACACGTTATATTTTTCCTCCTCTTCATCAGCTCTAGAACTGCGTTGTGATAGAATGTTGGCATATAGTAGTAGTAACTTTATTGTCATTTTGATACAGCACAACAAAATTTATGCACCTTTGAGATACAAGCATAAATATATACAACAATTCCAACAATCACACTCTACACACTCACCCACACATTCTATACAACATGCGCCATAATATAAAAACAGTATAACAGACCGTAATGCCCAGGGGCATGCCCAGGAAATATTGATTTCCCTTGCAATTGAGTTCTTAAATTAACAAAATGCTCTTCTTAATGAGAATGCTTGGCCAACAGATCACTGTGCATAGATGATAATATATGTGGTGATTTTAGTCCAAAATAATCACATCATAAAACTGAAAACATATGCGAATATACAGGCAGCTTTCAGTTAACGTGTTCTTAATTTTCACATTTTCAGAATAGCATGATTTGCAAACTAATACTGGAAGTCTAATTTATACTGGCAATTTTTTTAATGATGTTGCCAATTAGTTGCTAGCGAGCAACCCTGTTAGATACTGGCAGCCTGGGGGGATGTCTAAAGCCAGAAGATAAGAGACAAAATGCGTTCCTTTGCAAATGACTGTGACTTACTGATTTCTCAGTTTCCTTACCAGCCTCTTTTCCTCATTGCCTTTTTAACCATCAACATCAGTAGCAACTCCCAGTAACCTCCCTCTTCAATTCTATGCCATCTTGGGCAAGAAGTCAGTACGAGTGTTAAATGCTTCCCCTACCCTGACAGTGAATTATCTCAGTCTTTTCTCCTGAAATGAATTATCTGAGCCACCAGCAGCCTCGCTGTCCTGCTCCCAGTAGCCTCCTTTCATAATTACTAATCATTAGTGTGACTGCTTGATGACTTTCCCTGGCCTAACCCATACCAATCCCATTGTTTCTTAGGGGACTTGCCATTTCAATTTACACATTTTCAATATATGTGCCATTTTCCGACAACCTAACCCCTGTTTAAATCGATAGCTGCCTGTACCACTGGGTAGAAGCCCTTATTGCTAAATTACGCTAGTGTTGTTAACAGAGTGTGACCAGTTGTGAGGTGGTCAGTTCTTATGTCACTTCCCTCCTTCGCCCTGGACAGTAGAAAAATCCAAATTCTGCAAATATTTATTTGAGCAATTTATATCCTGCCTTTCCCATGCTGAAGCAAATACCCAGGGCAGCTTACAAAGTGTCTTAGTGGAGTACAAATGAGTTTTTACAATAATTGTTCCATGGGCAGCTTGTAGAACCCTTCTCGTAGGGTATGATATAAAATACAATATGTCCTACAGATTAGTCCAACCTGCGTACAGTTGTTTTACTTTGCATATTTTCTTTTTCTAGGCATTTTCTGTTCCAGTTTGCCAGAGATAAAGGGGGAATGGTGAATGTCAGAAAACTGATACCAGTGCTTAAAAAAACATATTGCTTAACCCAGTGGTTCTCAAACTGGTGGATTACAACCCACCAGCCTGAGAAGCACTGCCTTTGGTCACTTAAGGGGCAGGGAAGGGGAAGTCAGCGATGCGATCCCCAGGATTGTACCACTGCCGAAGCTAATTGGGTTTTAAACTTACCTACTGTAGCGCCAGCCTCCAGGGGAGGATACAGGGAGGCCCATGGAGTAGTACACAGGGCTCCCCAAGTCTCTCTAAGTGGGGAAAAAAAAATCAAACCACTTCTGGTTTTCAATTGTGAAACACCTGTCAAAGAACACAAGATAAACAAGCCTACAAATCTTGTCTAAAGTACAAGTTGAGGCTGTTAGGATTTTAAAAATCAGGTACCGGACTAAAAAATACCAACTTTGTTAGGTCGGTTAGACCATTCCAATAGAAACCCTTCTGAAATGAATAGAAATTGCAAAATAGCAGTGTCTTGTAGATAGCTATGGCTTTAGGCAAGCTCTGTCATCTAGGTTCCCATCTGATATATTGTGCAAAGGCTCTTGTGTTGAGCTGCAGTGATATCTACATATTGTGTTAAGTTGTAGACTAAGTAATGCTGAGTAAGCTGTTTTTCAACAGGAATGTCCGGGTGGCCATCCTTCCCTGTTCTGAAAGTGTAAGCTGTTTGTTCCGCACAAGGCTCATGGAGGCTTCGGACAATCTCATATACAATGAATTGTTCTGCGTTGCTATCTCTTATTCTGTTTTACGACAGAAAACATTAAGGATTGATGTCTGTGCTGTGGATAAGTACCATCTTGAGGAATGCTTGGTTAGTGCTCATTCTGTTTTCTTACCCATCTGTTTCTACCAAAATGAATTTATACATTGGGCATTCATGTCTGGGACTGATATAAAGTGAGAACCAACCATAAGTATGCAGCCTTGTAAGAGAAGCAGTCAAAGGCTGTTCACTTATACTGGTTCTCACTTTATGGCAGTTCCAGGTGTGAATGGAACTGCCAAACAGGCTTGTAGCCTATTCTTACTCAAGTCAGTGTGTGTTTGTGTTTTCTAAGGGCACTTTATTTATACAAACATACCTACCTACCATGTCTTTCTCCCTGAAGGGCACCTAAGGCAGCTCACAACGGATTAAAATACACAAAACATCAGTGAAAGCCAGCCAGAGGCAAACAGCAGCATAAAATCATCAGTCATAAAAAATATTGAATAAATTAGTGAAAAAATCAGTGTGCACCAGTCTGCAGCCAGTGTATCCTTAAACCCCTACAGAAGTGGTATTCAAACTGGGTCGTAGCGATGCCCCAGCCTGTGGGTCCTGGCCTCTGCCCCCTTAAGGGGCGGGGGAGGCAGCGGCGCGATCCTGTGGATTGCGCTGCTCAGGGGGGCTGCAGGGGCTTGGGTGCACTTGCCCAAGCCTTCTGCAGCCTCCTGGGGATGCGGGGAGCCCTGCACAACCTTCAGCAGGGCTCCCCAGGTCAGGAAAAGTGAAAGCGGAGCGATCACATCCCACTCCACAAAACTGGAAGCGGAGCACGATCACTCCACTTTCCCTTCTGACCGGGCTGCAGGCACTGGGGCGCACCCTCTAGTCCCTGCAGCAGCCGTCCGTGTGTGGGGAGTCCTGCAGGGCGCCCCAGGTCAGGGAAAGGGAGAGTGGGGCGATCGCGTTCCGCTTTTGCGGAGGCAGAGCAGATCGCTGCACTCTTCCTTTCCCTGACCTGGGGGGCCCTGCAAGTGCTTGCGCAGGGCTCCTCGCACACAGGGATGGCTGCTGCAGGGACTGGTGAGTGTATCCCAGTCCCTCAGCCCCCTGAGCGACGCGATCCTGGGGATCGCGTCGCTGCCTCGCCCCTGCTGCCTCCCCACCACCCCCGCAAAGACTTACTGTGGGTTTCAAACTCCTGGAGAGTTTGAAAGCCGCAGCCCTACAGAATTCCAGAGGCTTTTAGAAATAAAAGCACATGAACACTATTAACACGGGAGCTGTTCTCAGCTAAGAGGGTTGGGAACTTCATAAAACTTAAGTTCATCCCAAGATGTCAAAGTGAAATTAAGTGACATCTAAGTGAAATCTAACATCTAAGTGAAATTAAGCATAGTAAAGCAGCAGTAATATAACATAATGCAAACAGAGCAGCATAAGATACATGTGATAAATTAAAAACATAAAACCTGAACACCATAAAGCTAAATAGTAAGGTTTTCCCCAGTACCAAAACAGCGTGGAACTTGGTGTCAGGAAAGCTTCCCTAGGAAGAGTGTTTTCAGACACAACATCCCACAACTGAAAGAGCCTATCTTGGTCTGGTACCCCTTTGCCTCTAAAGGTAGGTCACCTAAAAAAGAACCATCTGGATATAAATATCCTGATGGATTCCATGTGGAAGAAGGTGAGGCACACTGCCCCAAACCTATTTAGGGTTTTCAAAATTAAAATTAGCACTTGTGCAGATCAGTGTGTTGTGTGAAAGCTGTATATACAACCATTTCAGTTTTTATTATTTTGGCAGCTCAAAGAATTGTGGAAAGGTTGTGTGAGGTTCCTCCAGGGTCACTTGAAGGAAAGCTGCTGCATCTTAGAAGCAAGCAGGGTTGCTAGGTTAGAAGCAGGGTGGCATTCATGCAGAGATGCCATTTGTGTGAATTACAGCCTAATCCTATGCATGTCTACCCAGAAGTAAGTTCCATTATAGTCAACGGGGTTTACTCCCAGGTAAGCATGGATAGGACTGTGGCTTAGTCTCTCAGATATCTGTGTGACTTGTAAAATTGTGGGAGCTCAGAAACGTGCTGTTTTCAATCACAGAAATCATGATCTTTGTGATGCATAAATTGCAAGGGTAATTAAATTGCATTGTTTGTTTTCAAAGAAGAAAGCTTTCAACTTAAGAAACCCATGCATTTAACCTGAGATTTGTTTTCATTATCATTTGAAAGTTATAAAGCTACCCGTTGCTTTTTTTTTTTTTAAACTCTACAGGGAGGTGCACAAATTAGCCTTGCTGAGGCTTGCAGATCTGGAGAGAGGTCAACACGCTGGTACAACCTCCTTAGCTATAAATGCCTGCAGAGGCAAAGCAGTAAAAAGAAGCCAGAGGATGCCTGTTCTAAGATACCCTGCACAGAGAAAATGGTAAATACCAATAAATTTAGATCTTTTTTTTTTAGTAAACCTACAATCATGCTTAGCAAAGTGCTGGAAGCAACTGTTACATGATATGGATAAAATGACAACTTGCATATCTAAGACCAGTTACTCCAAGCGGATGCAAAACTGATTTTTTTTTTTTAAAGAATGATGCACCTGACTGGCAAAATACTATTTCCTCATTGTGAATAATGGGAGCCTTTGACAAAACTCAACGGACATTAAGAAGGAGTAATGTCATTATTTGTTCCCTGCAGGACTCTGTATCTGCACTGCTGGAACAGACAGCTGTTGAACTAGAAGCTGTAGAGAAAAACCTAGAAGAAAGCAGAAGCACTTTACTAATTGGTGAAAACTGGTAAGTGGCATGAAGCAGTCAGATTGCAGTTCTAAGATGCTGTGGCTTTTCCCCCCTTTATTTTCACGTTTAAGAGGACATGATTAGACTATCGGTAGCAACACTCTGTCCAATAATCATCTCCTGAGTTTTTTGTAGAATATTTCTCCTCTTTCTAAAAACATTTTTTTAAGTTATGCAATCATAAAAAAGCATGTCTCTGGGGAAAATACCTTTGTAGATTAAGATTAAACCTGATTCGACATTCAAACTGCCTTTTTTGCAATCATTTAAACTTTTATGATATTGATACACTCTTAATTCAAAATAATGGATTTTTTTTAAAAAATTAATACTGAATATATGGTAACTAGCTACATTAAAAGTAAATCAAAATACATGTCCCCACTGGATGTGGTGGTTGTGTGGGAAAACTCATCCATGAATGTCAACACACGTGGTATGTGCATGTATTGCATTATACAATACTTACAGACACATGTTCACACCAGTCCAGGTGTTCATGGCAAAATCCATGCTAGTCCCTCCTCTGGCATTATAGATCATCCAGCTTCCTGTGTCTGCATGTATTCCAGCAGCACTTGCTTTCCTCTGAAATGTAGTGGGACTGCTCCACATCTCAGTAATTTTTTTGCAAGAGCTACCGGGACAGCCTCTTCCCACCAAATGTTGATTAAAACTCTTAATTCTTCCTTGCTCTGAAAAGGAATCCTTGGTGAGGAATTCCCTCACTGCTGATAGGAGTAGCTGGAACACATGTATCCCACATCATGGGTTAATTCTATTTAATCAAAGCTGAAGTTAGTTCTGCTTTCATGTCTTTCCTACTTGCCACAAGAAAGACGGTGGAGATGTATTTAAAGCTGAAAACAAAGAGAAGCTGAGCTTTGGTGATGGTAGCATTTGCTGGAGGTTGTCTAGAGCAGCATTTCTCAAAGTGTGCTACTAGGAGCCCTGGGGCTCCTATAGACCCCTTCAAGGGCTCCATAAGTGGCTGCCATCTGCTCAGCGCAGTGGCACTCTGTGCATGCATTGATGCTCTGGGGCTCCCCAACACTTTGTGCATGCACTGACACTGTTTAGGCATGTAAAGGGCTCTTGGACACTGAAATGTTTTTGCAAACTGCTGGTCTAGCATAGCCTCACTTCCCCCAAGGAATTCAAACTCATGGATATCAACCAGCATGTGTGTTTTACAGCTATGCTTTTAAAAACCTATGTGGAGCCCTTTAAAACCTATGTGGAAAATTCACAGTATTTGACCTATGCGAAGGGAAAACATTCATGGATAACACTCTATATATTGGGGTCTTTTTAAAAAAAATTCTAGCTTGAGGTAGGATCTGCCAAGTTATAACATAAGTCTTGTTCCTTGAAATTTTGAAACTGCACTTCTGTTCAGATTTAGCTAACAAACACGGAGTCTGATCTCAAAATGTATTCCTTTCTGCTGTGCCATTTAACAACTTCTTATCAGATAGTATGCCAATCCTATGCATGTATACTCTGAATTAAGTCTCATTGAGAACAATGGGAGTTACTCCAGAGAAAGTCTTTCACTTTAAAAAAAAATATACAGGCAAACAGAAAATTCCTTTTAAATGCTCTATTGGTTGTCTCCTGCAGTCAACTCAACTTGCATTGACTAATCAACTCAACCCAACTAATGTTTGCATCATAAAGGCCTCCGTAGTTTTTCTGCATCACAGTTATCAGTTAGGTTCTGTGCACTGTTTGTGTAAGTCGGCAGATCAAAGTGGAATACTTCCATGTTAGTGGCACAACTTCCTGATGACAGCTGGTATTGATGTGAAGACTCTTCATAAACATTATGGCTTACCATATGAGTGCTATCACATAGAAGTAGGTTTGTAAGGAGGGCTTTTGGGTGTGTGTTCTTCAACTTCCATGAATTGTAATGCGGTGGGATGCATTTACAAATCCAACTCTGTTCACTCCAAATAGTAGCCCCCTTATTTGAGTGCATCATGTAGCCTCATTATGTATGCTACATAATTTGATTAAAAACCATTCCCATTGCGTGTGGGAATACCTGTAACCTTGCTGAAGCCTTTGAGACTGACTGGTTTGTCGATTGTGCCCTGCTTATTGATTGAACAGTCTTGTTATGTGACAGGCAAGATGAGGAAGATGCTGAGGAAGATGGAAGCAGTGAAAATGAAGTAGAAGAAGAGGATGAATATTATGGTGGGAAGACAGTATGGGAAACAGAGGAGACCCCGTCATCCTTACCGCAGGCTGAATCAGCAGCTGTCAAGGTAAAGAAAGCACAAGAAAAGCAGAATTCCTTGTTAGCAGCTGGAAAGACAAGCTGACTTAAGCAGTCTGCTTTTGCTGCAGTGCCCTTGCTTCACCTCTAACATGATGGAACTGAACTCGTTTTTTGTCTTCCACCTGTTTGTGGAGTCATACTCCTTGCTAGACTTCATAAAGCACATGGTTAGCCATACATCTGTCAGGGAAAGTATTGGCCTGCTGCTGGCCTCTTTTGACAGACTATGACAGGAAGAAAAGATATAAGGAGGCTGGAACAGCTCAGTTTTTTTGGGTGGCTGTTTGGAGCAGTGGTGTTTTTCTTTTACAGTGGCCTGCAAACATGGTCAAGGACTTGTATTGCAGGACTTATACTTGAATCACCTGTTTGCTTCTTACCACAGGGTGAGCTATCCAGTTTTGAACTTGATATATTTTGTTATGAAGAATACTTCTATACTACTTTTCAGCAGAGTAGTTCAGAGTGGTTTGCATAGAAATAAATCAATAAATGGTTCCCTGTCCCCAAAGGGCTCACATTCTTTAAAAAAAAATACAGAAGAGACACCAGCAACAGCCACTGGAAAAGACGTCATGCTTTGGGTGAAGAGGGACAAGGGTGAACAAGTTCTTGATTTGTTTGTATAATACAGCCATCTAACTTCCTGAGAATGGAAGTGAAAAATTATTCCAGCTGAGTCTGCCTCTTGTGATCGAGTATATTGCCATCAAATAATGCAGTGTACTCATATGGCAGCTGTCAGCACAAGCAAATATATTTGCAATAAGCAATATATTTGCATAACTGTAACATACACAGTTATCTATAGTAAATTCAGGAAGCTGGTGCAGCAGACATACATTTTCACACTAACAGCCTTACAAAGATCTTCCTGCTCTTGTATCTCCGCATAAGTGTGTGATGTTGATTGGGTTTCTTTCCCCATACAGTAAGCTTTGTACTTATAACCACATATAGCAGAGGTTGCTTAAGCATACCAGAAGGCATGTTCAGAAGTTGGCAGACCACAAGATCCTTGTGTGTGATGTAATAGAGTGTAACCTATAAAATTAACTAAAAAAATTAAGCATGCTTAACAGTACCGGATCTATTTATTTAAAAAGTTTATATCCAACCTTTTCCCTTCCTCATCGGGGTAGGCAGCTTGCAAGAGAAGTTAAAAAAGTTTTATTAATTTAACAATTACTTGTGTTACTTAAATTAAGCATTACGACCCTAGTCTTTGGACTCATTTTGTCTTTTCTGTGTGAGTGCATGTTTGTTATTCTTAGGAGTGACTCCTTTAAAACAAAGCTCAGTAGCAGTGATAAAAGTCCAAAGTGTACTGTGGTATTACTCTAGATTTTTGATATGTAGCATAATCAGTGCAGAAAGAAATGAGAAATGCACCTGGTCTAGTTTAAGCCTCTTAAGAATTGGATGGATCTGAAATACCATGCCATCAGAATCTGAGTGAAATGGACTTTAAAGCTGCAAGACAGTCAAGGTGACAGCACTTTGGTGGGGGAAGATACACAGAAATGTTTCTGTCTTGCAGGTTGATAAAGAGACTAACACAGAGAGCCTGACGCAATCTTCCACTGTAGTTCGTCCAAAAGATAAAAGAACACCAAATCCTCTGCGGACTCCTTTTGTTAGAGGCAGCACTATAATCCGTTCAAAAACCTTTTCTCCAGGACCACAGAGCCAGTATGTGTGTCGGGTAAGGAAATGTAACTTCTGTGTGTTTTGCCTCTTTTCATTCCACTTCCATGAATAGAGTGCCAGCAGTTAGCTTACTTAATCCTGTGTCCTGAAATCAAGAATCCTTTGCTTTTATTTCCTTGAGTCTAGGTGTCTTGAATGCTGTCTGATGTGAGGTGAAAAATGTATTTTTCTTTATTTCCAGTTATTGAAAATGTCACTGATGCATTGGGACTTAAGAACCTCATAGAGATGGAAATCTGAAAAGTAATATCAAATGCCATGTGCCCAGGAGAAGGTGAAAACCAGAGTTGCAGATTTAAGGCTGTGATTCAGAAGAGTGGGGGGGGGGGGGGAGGAAAAGTACCATCCATAAATGTTTTCCATAAATGGTTTCAAGGTGCTTACCTGCAACTCTCATTTGCCATCCAACTTCTCTTAAACTCTTCCAAAGTTAAAAAGCTATTTAAGGATTTGGCCTAGAGCTATTTAAAGATGAAATTGGGATAAAAATACAGGCATTTCTCAAAGTCCATGTTTTCAAAACATGAATTAGATATAACCTGGTAGATTAATTAGGGAATAGGATTTGCATGTATGTGCACTGGCACTGGTTATAATACAACCGCGAAGAGAACTAGCTCCGCACGCACTGGAAAAAGCTTTTGTGTGTGCAGCAAAGAGCACATGGTTGTTTTGTTTGATTGCCTTGCTGCTCCTGTGCAGGAAGAAAGCTCTTGTTTGGTTGTTGTCAGAGTTGATCTTTACTATTTTTAGCATGTCGTAACAAAATAAACTTCTAGCTATAAAAAAATATTTATTATTGAAATTCCTGCAAGAAAAATAAGTTTCCTGTGATTCCAAAATTTCCTAGCCCCCTTATTCCTTTTTTCTCATTGAAGCTATTTTTGATAATATGAGGTTTCTTTGGAATGCAACAAATGTGTTATAGCAGAACAAGCCGTACCTGTACTTGTTCTGTTTGTTTTTTTTTTTTAGTTTTTGCTTGCAATCCCCAAAGTGCCCCCGCTTCTTTAACATGAGTAAAGAACCATTGTTGGTACTGTGGACAGTTTGTGAAAAATGTGTGTGTCCGTGCACAAGTGCATGGACACATCTATCTGAATTCCTGGGTGGATCAGTGTGTTTTTTGAATGTATGATTCTATTAAAGTTTAACCATTGTAGGCAGCAAGGAATCTGGTACACAGGCAAAGCAGGTAGTCTGTTCAGTCAGGCATTGCACCACAGAACACCACTCCTGGTTAATGTACTATATACAACTATTTCTGCTAAATTCTTTGTTACTAGATCGTCTGCCTGAAGTGACCACATGACTGCATGTAACAAGTAAACAGGTTTTGTGTGTACCTAAGAACTGGTTTCTCTTCCAGACAAAAGAAAACTTGCATTCCCTCTTTTTTTTTTTTTTTAAACAGGAGATAGATCTAGTGTGCAGTCTACTTACTTGGCATGTTGTTTTCGAACAGCTTTGTATCTAACAATTATACAAATTTAAACTTGAGACTCATTAGTGTGTATTTTCTGTGATTTGGTGCCTGTGGAGGAGTGCATGCCAAGATCTAGACATGCAGGTGTTACTCTCTTCCCCCCCCCCCCCCATTGATTTGGAAAATGGTTGCATCTGTGAAAAGATTCATATTTGAGAATTTCCTGATTCCGTTTCAGATGGAGGGTCATGTGCAGTGTCTGTTGAAGCCCTTCCCCACCAATCATTAGATATCTCTGTTGTCTTTTGGCTTTAAACCAGTGGTTCCCAAACTTTTTAACACTGGGTCCCACTTTTTAAAATAACACTCTATTGGGACCCACCTAGCTTTATGAGACTAACAGCACATTCCTATGCATGAATACTCAGAAGTAAGGTCTATTGTGTTAAATTAAGTTTACTCCCTGGAAAGGGTGTATAGGATTTCAGCCTTTAAAAAAAGAAAAAAAGTTTCACTATACCAGCCACTCATCCCTCTGTCTTTATCCTTTTTACTATGGTGGAGGAGATCATTGTCTGGAGTGTTTGTTTGAGCTCCATGTTCATCAGATTTGGACCATTTGCAGTGGTATTGCATGCCTCAGTCCACTTTGAAGGCCAGATAAAGGGGAATGCAATGGAATGAGGCATGGTCTCCTACTCATGAGTAAATAAATGTACATGTGCTACTCTTTTTTGGTTTACATATGGCTTAATACATTTTCCTTGTCAGCTATGAGCTTGCCAGTTTCAGGACCCACAACCCGCTGGTGGGTCCTGACCCACAATTTAGGAACCACTGTTTTAAACATTTTTCTTTGTAGGTGTGAAAACAAATGCAGATCAGGCTACGCTTGTTGCTTATGGTTGCAGTTCCTTGAAAACATAGTGATCACCATGTGTGTGTTGCATGAAGCATAGGAAAGCTATTAGTCGACTCAGTTCTACAAATAGAATTCCTCAAAAATGGTACCTATATCATGACACACAGACCATGAATTGAAATCTCAGTCTGATAACTTGCTTCCTATGTTCTTGCATTTCTCTAGTACTGGGGAAAGAACTAAGGGCTAATTGTGACAAATATTCTAAAGCTCCCATCTCCCTATCATCACAATGAGGACTAGTCACCAGATTTAGATGTTCCATCACACTGCAGCTGCATTGTTTGCCTGTGACATTTAACAATTGGACTGGCCAATACAGTTAACAACAAATTACTTGGGTGATGGTAAAGCTTAGTGACTGATAAAGTGTTTTCACAGGAGGTGAATCCTGTTTACCTGTGTCTTGACTATCTTTAGAGGAGTCAAGTTGTAGAAACCAGACTGGAAAACTGGAAAGATAAAATGCTGGTGATGTCAACTGCAATTTATGATGCTGCTGAGCATGAATGTGTCCAGTGCTTGGCCTTTATGTATGTTTGGGGTCATCTGTTTGATTAAATGTTTACTTTATAATAGTTCCAGGAGACAGGATCAGGAGAGGCTATAAATAACTTCTCCCTTAACTTCCATCTATGTAGCAAACAAGGGAAACACTGTCAGGAAGGTCCATTCACAAAACATGGACCGGCTCTGCTGAGGAACAAGGTGTTCCTTCTGTGCATGAAGGCTGCCTATTGACTCGCAAGAGGCTCTGATACAGTTATTGCTCCCAGATTCGGAAGCTGTCAGGCTTACTAGCTATCCATTTTCCTTTTGATTTGGCTACAAGTTGAACTCTTCACAAAAGGCTAGACCTCTAAATTGCATCATCTTGTTTTTTAAGACAGGCCTTTGGGTGTTGGGCCAGGGAACAAATAGCACATGACAGGGCCATTCAGGCATGACAAGATAGATGGATGGCTCAGTGCCGGGAAGCGGAGATGCACTGAAGGATTTTCTAGACCTCACTGCATTTAACTGTCCTGAACAGAGTCTTAAACACCCAGCACTTCAAAATTAAGAAATTAGATTTGTGTGAAATGCTGAACCTTACAGAAAAGGAATGTGAAGCTGCTTCCTCTTTTGTGGCTAGAATGCTGCAGAACTGCTTTGACTATTAAAAAGACACTCTGACTGATTCTTCCAGGAACAAAACAGCTTTGTCCAGGTTCAGGGCAAAAAGTCACAGGTTCAGGTTTTCCTTGCACCCTGTGTCCAGGACTTTAACTGCATGAATAGAAACCTCTCATTGTTCTGCTGCAGCTCAGAAATAACTGTACGAATTTAATAATTATTTTCTGATGAGAAGCAGATTTCACTTGTTAAGTATTACGTATAGGTTTGTCACTCACTTGAGGCATCCTGATCCTAAATATTTTTGGCAACATGTCTAGTTGTAATTTTTTTATTGCAGTCAACGAATGCAGCAGTTAGTACAAATCTTCCTGAGCAATTACTTGTCAGTTGTCAACGCCATTTATTTGGGGATGGGCTGTTTGAATCTGTCTCATTTAGCATCAGTATAAAGCAGAACCACTCAAACTGTGGCCTCAGGGCCAGATCTGATGAGCAGACCTTTTGGTTCTGCTCAGGCACCATGCGAAGTCCCCCTCAATCAGGGGACAGGGCAGTTGCATCTCCCTGGATGTTCTGTCTTGTGGCCTTCTGGGATGCTGGGCAGACAGTGCGACAGTCCAGAGTGTCCCTGTTCCCTGATTGAGGGGGACTTCACCCATGCAGAACGCTCGGAGGCAGTCTGGATGCACAGCAGTCACAACTTTGAGCACCACTGGTATAGCGGTATCTTTGATCTATCTCACCAAGTGGGCCAGGTTAAAGTCAATCCTATTGTAAACACTTTGTGTTACTCTTCTTTTTGCCTTCTCACATGGCATTTGATGTTCCCTCAGTATCTGTTATGCAACTGCTTAATGCCATTGCCCATTTCTCTTTTTCAGTTGAATCGTAGTGATAGTGATAGTTCAACGCTGTCTAAGAAACCACCCTTTGTTCGAAATGCTGTGGAGAGGCAAAGTGTCAGGATGAAAAGGGTAAAAAAAACTTTTCTAATGTCTTGTCTCAGGAGGTATTGGCAAAAAATGTGGTGTGTCTCTGCATTTTGCAAAGCCAGCCAAGTATGATAAAAAATAATGATTAAGCAAAAATTATTCATAAGAAATAATGCTATGCCCTGTTAGACTGCATATGCACAGTTAGAACTGCTGAGATTGCTTGTTGTCAACATAGGAAGCTGCTTTCTACCAAACTGGAGTATTACTTGATCTGGGTCAGTATTGTCAACAAAGACGGGCAGCAGCTTTAAGGTTTCAAGCGGAAACTTTTCCTCTGCTCTACCTGGAGCAACCAGGGATTGAATATGGAATCTTCTGCATGTGAAGCAGATACTCCGCTGCTGAGCCATGGCCCTTTCCCCTAAAGGGAAATTGTGTGCCTTGCAGTTTCCACTAACATGTCCATGAGAAATTATGTTACCAAATACCTGGTATGTGTATCTGAATAATTTTGGAAGCTGTCGCAGCTTGAGAAAGCCTGGAAGGTTTATCATCAGGATATCGCCTGATGTCAGCAACTGTGTATGTTCATATTTAAAGTGCTATGGCAAGGAAACACCAAGAACGTATTGCATTTTAAGGAATTGGCCAACTAAATACATTTGTAATATCTATATTTTCTTTTAGTCTTCTGTTAAAACAGTTGGAGCTGAGCGTTTAATCCGTACCTCTTTGGACCTGGAGTTGGATTTGCAGGCTTCAAAGACCTGGCACAGTCAGCTGGTACAAGAGATCTGTGCCCTGAAACAGCTGAAGGAACAGTTAGAGAAAGCTCAAAAACAGGGGGAAAAGGAATTGCCAAGGTGTGTAAAGGAGGATGAACATTTTCGGATGCTGATGAGGGTGGTAGAGAAACAGGTAAGTGTTTTGAGGGGGGAGGCTTCAGAGTAGTTTCCATTATCCAATCAATTCTCTAAGAGTTAATAAAATCCAATGTTTCCTTTTCTATCCTGCTTGTGGTTAAACCCATTTGGCTCTTCCAGATTGTTTTCCATCACTGTCATTTTTAGCGTGTAGTTCCAACTCCATGTGGTGCAGGTCAGAATTGTGGGTTTCCCATGCCCTGTGTTCATTATCCCCACTCCCTGGGTAGAATGTAAGGTTTCACTTAAAGCAGAGTTTCCCAAATTGGGTCATTGCGATGCCACAGCCAGGGAAGCCCTGCCTCTCCGCCCTTAAGGGGTGAGGTGATAGAGAAGACACTGACGTGATCGCCATGATCGTGCCACTGCCAGGGACAAAAGGGTTTTTTTTTAAAAAAACTTATCCCTAGCAGCACCAGCCCTCTGGAGGGTGCTTGAAGACCACGGACCCCTCCCCAAGTCTGAACAGCTAAAAATAGTGATCACAACCTGCTTCCATTTTGGGAACTGCAGTCTTAGTGAAATGTCATGTTTGTCTTAAAGTTAATCTTAATGCCATTTTCTGTCCCGTGCTTGTATACAAGATACATATGCTTATTATAAAAAAGGAATGTTTGAATAGGCCTTCTGCCTTTGTTATTCTTAAGGAAACATTAATGTACATCAAGAACTACTGCTTAATACAGTTCACTGTAAGAATACTGACAGCGCAATCATAGGCAGGTTTACTCAGAAGTAAGCCCTATTGAGTTCATGAGACCAGGTAAGTGTGTAGGATTGCCATCTGAAACATGTTCTATAAACTCAGAATCTTCTGTGATTATTTCATCAGCTGCTGTTTCTTCTTGACTAAGTACGCATGAAACAATAGACTTATTATGTTGACGTGTGGCTGAACACACCAAGTACAAAAATAAACAGGATCACATCATAACACCTTTTTTTATTGTTTAGTCAAACATTATTGCATGCTTGTGTGAGAGAGAGACCCCAAGATAATAACAACAACTAGGTATTTATGTACTGCCTTTCTGGTCATTGGATTACTCTTCTGACTTTATTCAAGGCGGTTTACACAGGCAGGCGTTTCTAAATCCCTCAAGGGGATTTTTACAATCATAGAAGTTCTGTCTTTCAAGAATCAACAACATTTCAGAATGGATCTTCCTGGTTTAGTCTCACTTCTGGCCTCCAGTTCTCCCACGCAGGCTGACAAGCAGCTCCATCTCTCACATGGAGGAAGCCAAGACGCTTCTTGCTCACACCAAGAGCAGGTGGAATCACTCAGCTTGGCTTGTCAGCTGCTTCAAGGTCTCGCCATTCTCAGCCGTTCAGGGAGCTGCCGGTGGCCTCTGAACTGGCGACCTTCTGATGTTATCTTCAGGCTAACGGAGGCTCTACCCTCTAGACCTGACCTCCTGCCCAAGATTCCAATATCTTGCAATCTCACCACTTGATAGGATGACTTCGGAGGTTCACCACTCAGTAGGATGTATTTAGCAAGCCGGGTTTCGAAATAGGTAGTTAATGTCAAATATAGGTGATCCCCTGTATCTGCAGATCTGGTGTCAGTGGATCCAGCCCCCTTCATGCCCATTAATGCACAGTACTTTATTTTATGCAGAAGCACTTGCAGTGCAAGTGTTTCTTGCTTAACTATCTTTTTTAACTGAAAAGCCGAATATGCACGTCATTGGCCTGCATGCTGGAGGGTACTAACAGGAAGCAGGAGTTCCTGTTGAGGCGTGGCCTACATATTGTTGAAATGGGATGGGTTGTGGGATGGGGGCAAGGTGATGAGTTGCAAAGTGTTGCAGATTGAGAGCCCAATCCTGCTACTAGACAGGATCAGTCTCTCATACGCTGCTCTGGCAATGGTTGTTACAAATGTGCCAAAAGACATGTCACGGCAGCCGAAGGAAAGGCTGCAGCTGCCATGCCAGTCAGACGCTCACTGGGACTCGGCAGTGGTACATACCCCGTCAAGCTGTTGGGAGGCACTCCAGGGCTTGGGGCCAGGCATGTCTGGGTGGAAAGCAGGCAGTCAAGGGGGCAGTTCAGACCTATAAGGGAAGCGGGAATGGCAGTAGAGGCTGCGGCCATATCCTGTCTTTCTCTTCCCCCCCCCCCCCCGGCTTTGGAGCCCTACCCAAGTCTCGTTAGTTCTGCACCAGCAGTTGAACTGGCATAGATCTAAGTATAACCCTAGGGATTGTGGGGCCCAACATGGGTTAAGAGAACCCAAGTTACCTTAGCCCAAGGAGACCTCTGGCTGCCTCCCTGGCCCCACAGGATACAGCAGCAGTCGTTTCTGCACCACTGTACAACTGTGTGGCAGCCTGGATAGGAATGGCCTGTGAATCATGTTTGCAAAGTCCTACGAAATTTAATGGTGGCTATTAAAAAGCTGACCCCAATTTGTATAGCCTGGGTGTTCTCTATACGTAGCTGCTCTGAGTTATGTTTCTTGGAATGCTGCTAGTGTTTAAGCCATTTCTGCCCACCCTACAGGTGTACACATTTGATCCCTGTTGCATATATGCAACATTGGGCAGAAATGGCTTAAAGAGTATTTGGCTTTTAGGAGGATATGTGTGAGTGTTAGTATTTAATATATAGGTATATCTGCACATGCACACAGTTATTTATCTTGGTTTTCTAATATTAAATATTTTCATTTTATTAGTCTCTGCATATTTTCAGAAAATATTGGAAGCTAGAGAGGTCAAACTTACATACCCACAGGACCTGAATTGCTAGAACAGTAATCATCACATATGTTTTGAAATGGATTAATTTGAGAGCATTAATCATTCTGTGCTATGCCAAACTAAAAGGTTATGGAAAGAATTGCAGATACTTTTGCAGTTGTTACGTAACAGAACATTTCTGTAGTGCAGAAACAGTTCTCACACTTGTATTTGCTATCTTTTGATAGCACCACTGTATAATCAAAAACTGGGCTGCTATTAATATCGAAGGGCATACTTTCCTCCTTGGTATATTTGAACAGTATTTTATCACAACCAGGTAGGTTGTCAAGTCACGGTAATTGACATGTCTGTTGACCAACATCCCAAACTTAATAGTTACATGCCTCCCTTCCCCACAAGTCTAGGTAATGGTTGTGTGTTGCTTAGGCTGCAAGCCTGTGCACACTTACCTGGGAGTAAGTCCCACTGATTTCAGTAGGGCTAAGTAGATACGCATAGGATTGTGCTGTTAGATGAGCATCCACATTGCATTTGTGGGGACAATTTATCCTACACATGAAAATTGTTTGCAAATAGAGGGACCTCCATGTCCGTGGATTCTGTATCAGCGAATCTGGCTCAACATGGGTCCATTGGACCCACATTGAACTATACTTGACCCAAGCTGTGGCCCAACCCACAGCTTCGGTCACCTCCGGAGGGCTTTCTAAAGCCTGCAAAGGTCACACACGACCACCTGTGGCCTCTGCAGGCTTCAGAATGGCCACTTCAGCCAAAAAAAATGCAACTTCTGGTTTCCAAAGGGAAATGAGAAGTGACATTTTTTGCCCTTATAAGGCATTCTGAGGCCCGGGCAAGCCTTCCAGGGGCAGATGCACGTAGCCTCTGCGGGCTTCAGAAAGCCCTCTGGAGGTGACTGGAGCACAGCTCCAGTTGCCTGAAGAATGCTTAAAGGGGCTGAAATCGCATTATCTGCAGTTTTTTATATTCAGCGGGGGGGGGGGGTTTGAGAACGGATCTCCCACAGATACCAAGGCCTCACCTGTATCAGCTGTGCAATCCAGAGTTGCAAAATGAGTATAGTGAATACTTGAATTTATTCTGGTATATGGGAGGGAGTGAGTTTGAACTCTTTCTGACACTTCAAACTCTACAATGACTCATATGAGTAGAATTGTGGGGCTTAGCCTGCATTTGCTGGTATTAAACTAACAGGATGATATGCACCAGTTATGTGGGTAACCTGATGCAACTGTCAGGGTTGTTTTTTTGTTTTTTGTTTTACCTCCAGTCACATTGGTTGGAACAATAGGGGCTATGAATTCATTTGCCAATAATCCTTTTTATTGTTTCTGTGGTTCATGGCTCCAAATAAATCATTCCCAACAGAATGCCCAGTGTTGGACATGGAAATGAAGTGCTTTCTTTAAAGAGAGAATGTCTGATTGGAGAAGAATCTATTGTGTCCCATGTAAATTAATGGCTTCGTTCCTCATTCACTTAGGTAGAAAAAGAAGAATGTAAGTGTGAGGTGAAAGCGGATAAAATGATGAGGGCAGCTGCCAAGGATGTGCATCGGCTACGAGGGCAAAGTCGAAAGGAGCCCCTAGAGGTGCAGTCATTCAGGTAGGAAAACTAGTTTCAGTTTTTACTTCAGTATCTGTTTCTGTTTTTTGACAACATAAAAGCTGTTGAAATGAACTAGCCATGCTTGTATCATGGTTGTCCTCGGATAACGGGTGACAGCGTTATAAGGCATTTTCTAAGAACAGACTCTTTGGTGTTGTCCTTATCTGGCAATGGCACAATTCAGTCTTGTTTGTCAAATCCCTTTGTTTAATGAATGAACAACCTGTAACACTCTTTTGTATTCTTATCAAACAGGAAACAGGGAGGGATTTGCTAAAATGTCTTTTATAGTTGTTACAGTTCATCAAGATTTATTGCACTGAAAGTTTTTGGCTTCTGCAATAGTCAGACAGATAAGCGCAAAGCATAGCACTGGTACCCACTCACAACTTGTAACTGGGTTAAACTGGAATGATAGTTCTTGCTGTAAATGTAAATGTAAATGTTACTGAGCCATTGGGGAACAGTGACCATGCTGCCAGGCAAATCTATCACAAAAACTCTTGACTTCCAAGGAGCAAACTTCCCTCAAATAAGGAGGCTGGTTAGAAGGAGGTTGAAAGGGAAGGTAAAAAGAGTCCAATCTCTCCAGAGTGCATGGAGACTGCTTAAAACAACAGTAATAGAGACCCAGCAGAAGTGTATACTGCAAAGGAAGAAGGGCTCAACTAAGTCTAGGAGGGTGCCCGCATGGCTAACGAGCCAAGTTAGAGAGGCTGTAAAGGGCAAGGAAATTTCCTTCCATAAATGGAAATCTTGCCCTAATGAGGAGAATAAAAAGGAACATAAACCGTGGCAAAAGAAATGTAAGAAGGTGATACGGGAGGCCAAAATATTTCTTTATTCAGCGTGTGGTTGGTCTGTGAAACTCCCTATCATAGGATGTGGTGATGGCATCTGGCCTGGACGCCTTTAAAAGGGAATTGGACAAATTTCTGGAGTAAAAATCCATTACGGGTTACAAGCTATGATGTGTATGTACAACCACCTGATTTTAGAAATGGGCTATGTCAGAATGCCAGATGCAAGGGAGGGCACCAGGATGCAGGTTTCTTGTTGTCTTGTGTGCTCCCTGGAGCGTTTGGTGGGCCGCTGTGAGATACAGGAAACTGGACTAGATAGGCTTATCGCCTGTTCCTATCTTCGTATGCTGTTCCTACCACCTGAAATCAGACAGAAGGAGGCTGACCTGGGAAAGCATCATTCTCAGAAAAATGGAGAGCCCCTGAATCCCTGGGGAGTTCCTTTAAAAATAGGACAATAGTGAAGCCTGGCAGTCAGGGAAGACAGGCTAATCAATTTCCTCCCATGTGAAAGGAGACCAGGCAGGTTAAACTTGTTTAATAAAATAAAACTTCTTATTTTAAGGATGAGCACCAAAGCATCAGGGGGTAAAGTTTAAAAAAAGCAAAAATCAGACACCTGAGGAATCTTAGAAAGGCAAAGGTTTTGGTGGGATGGGTTGGGCAAAGGTTGGCACAGAGATTGAAAGGTGAGAATAAACTGGAATACTATTGCAGCTTGTGGGAGAACTTTCCCCAGCCTACATACTCACACTGATTCAGAATTCTAGTCCTTACACCCACACTTGAGTTTCAGATTTTTCAGTTGATGAGCCAGTGTAAATGTGCCAAAGGGAGTTTGTGATCCTCCTTTTTATAAGTTGTGTGTTAATCAGACTTTACCTTTGGTGTTTGATCCTGGGAAAGGGAGGGTCACCCAAGCTCTTGACTTTCCTACTTTTGGAAATCAGGTGGGCTTCACGGTCCAATTAGCTGCTTCAGACCCAAGTCCTTTGTGAATCACCTTCATAAGACTGGTCAACAGCAACAAGAAAACAATGGCAATCTTTCTCGGCAGGCCCTGGAAGATGCTAATGCACTAGAGGTGCCTCCTCAGATAATGGGAAGGTCCATATCAGGTGACAATATGCCTCGAAATATGGGGAAACCTGGGACTTTTCACCTGGATATGCTCTTTCCACAGTAGTTTAAAAGTTATCCTGTAAAGCATTTCTGAAGTTGTTGACAACTAATCATAGTTATATTTTGCTTTGTTTCTCTCATTGAATATTGCAGCCTCTGAATATTTAATTTCATTAACAAATTACGTTGGTCTTGTTTTCTAGAGAGAAAATGGCATTTTTCACACGACCAAGGATGAATATTACAACTCTTTCTGCAGATGATGTTTAATCTCTATTTAAGTATTTCTGTCCCCATCCAGTTCTGAAAGTATAATGTGGTTTCACAAAGGTTTATTTATGTGGTATTATAAAAGTACCAAGTTGTTTGTATATTGATGGCTTTATTAGCTCCATGTCCAGATTTTTAGCTTTCTCCTTTACATTGCAATGCCAGCATTAAAAAAAAAAATGACATGATTTTATAGTTTGTATATTTAGCAATGTATTTTTTGGGAAAGAATTTTTAAAATGTGAACAAATTCAGCTCCAAATGCTGTTTAAATAAGATTCCATTTAGACATTTTGTACAGCTCTACTTTTTTAAAAGAGGTTTTACTGCAATAAAATTTGAATCTGGAGGAGCATCAATCCTGTGATTCTAAAAATATAACCCAATCTTATATAACTAGCTTTTGCTAATTTAAATATTTTTGTAGAAGATAAAGGATGAAAGAAGCCATTAATTTTCCTTCTTGAAAAGAGCTCTGAATGAGTGCTTTGCAAGCAATGAAACACTTCCACCTTCTTCCTGGTTATCAAGAGGTGTGGGGTTCAAGATGTCTGCTGCACTTGAATTTGGAGATGGTTCCTTCAGCTTGTTACATGGGTGTAAAAATTCCCAAAGCCCAGTGAACCCTCTGCTGTAGGAGGAGAGCTGCAGGGAACATGCATTTGTGTGATGGCTCAGTGTTTTGCTAAACAAATATTTTGACCAGTCAGCATTGGAAACTAATTCTTACCTTTTTTTAACAAAAAAAAAAAAATCAACCATTATGGTAAACTGATTTTCAAGTTGTGTTAGAAAACAAAGAAATCCTCAAATAATGTGATCAGTTTGCAGAAACCAGTTACCATTAAGGAGCTTTTAAAAACAAACCTTTTGCCTGTCATTTTACCAGAGTCATCTGGTATACTACTTTAAAAATTCTGGTTGTGGCTGTGTGTATTCCCCTCATAGAATGGAATAGCTAATCTGGAGTGGGTTTCCTCTTACTACTTTTGAGCAGACACCTAGCAGACAGTGTTCCACAAAAACTTTTCTAGAAATACTGTAACTATGCCCTTAAACCATAGGTTACCAGATTGTTGTTAGTATTTGTATTTTTTTGCTTCAAGTTTGTCCACTTTGATTGGTCACGTGTGTCTTATTTGCATGCACACAAGAACATACTCTTGTTTTTTGTGCACACATGCATGTACATACATACACACACATGTGTACATACATGTGTAAGCACACTCACACAGAGAATCTGGTACAGAATTAATTGGGCTGTACTGCATTTGAATTTAACAAGCTGGTTCAGATGTCATGCAAAACCAGGGTTTACTCGTTTCCCTAATTGTTGCCAACATAAGGACTTGGCTGATGGTGGATGGAGAATAATGGCAACAGAAACACAACGGCCTTAAAAGGTCCACAAACCAAGATGCGCCTTCATAAGTAAAGCTGACAAGTCGTTTAAAACTGGAAGCCTCTTGAGATGTAAATATTCTTTTTTCATGTATAAAACACTTTAATAGGCAAGCACTAAATTGATTTGATTTTATATATATTTTAAATTTTGTCAGGATAAACAGATTAAAATTGCTATAGAAACATGCACACCTATTCCTCTGTGTCCATCTTTGTGTTTTCTTTCTGTGTATAGGGACAATGTTTCAGAACTACAGCAACCTTTACACAATCAAAAGATGTAGGTCTTTGTGAACATTTAAATACATATTTTCAGTTGGAAAGAAGGCCACTGCTTTCAAAATCAAACTTGTGGATTGTTTCATTATTATCAGTTTGATTTTCACAGCAGCTCATTTTAGCCATGTGTAAGCTTATTTACTCTAAGCATGTCTTTTAGATCATGGTTGTCAAAGTCATTTCATACAGAGGGCCAAATAGCATTCATGAAAATCTCTGAGGGCCTGAAGTTATGTCCATACCATACCATACCATACACCTTTATTGGCATTAAAACAGTAAATAGCAACAACAATGGCCAGCATGATGGCCGTGCCACGGAGAAAGAAAGTTGCAACAAAGGACTGGTAAGGAAAGAAAGGGGGAGAACAAGGGGGGTATAGGATCAGGGTGGGGGTTTTAGCTTGGAAACTGCGGAAAGAAATTCTGCTACTGCATTGGTAATAACCACAGAGTTGTCACCCAGGAGGACAAATATGAGATTGGTAGAAGTAGAAGTTATGTCTTTAAGCAGGAAGTGATGTGAATGTGATGACCAGAAATAAGCACTTTGTTCTCAAGTTGCAAATTAGCTGCAAATGACAGAATAGAAATTACAAATTTTGATCATACTTTTAAGATCTGTGAGATTCCAATTCACTGTTGAATAAATTTTAACTTTTTTTTTTTTTTTTTTTACAAAAACGAGGTTAGCTGTTCTTTATAGATTTTTGGTCGCTGAACATGAAAATAAGTGAAAATACTCTCCTAGCTCAAATTTCCGAGTAAATTGACCATTTCTGTTTCACATATATTTCAATGGGTTGTTTTAATAGCAACAGCGATACAAAGGAAAGTGGAATGCTGCAATATTAGCAGATTTTTGCTGCATGCTCCAGAGAAATGAACTGGACGTTCCTCCAACAACAAACTAGAGCAGTGGTTCTCCAACTTCTAGGGTGATTTACTCCTTAAGTAACTCTTTAAGGAGGAGAGGCGAGGGCAGTGATGCAATCCCCAGGATCATGTCACTAAGGTGAGCAAGGAGGGTACACTCACTTACTGTGGACTTGGGCAAGCAGCAGGAGGTGCGGGGAGCCCCAAGCAGCCTTCTGCAGGGCTCCCCGAAGCTCGGAATGCTGAGAAACAGCACATGCAAACCACCTCCTGGTTGCAACACGAAACCAGAAGTGGTTTGCGTGCATTGTTTCTACATTCCAAGCTTTGGGGAGGGCTGTGCAGGGCTCCCCACACCTCCTGCAGTTTGCCCAAGTTACATGAAGGTGATAGGGGAGGCCAAGCGAGACTATGAGGAACGCATGGCCAGCAACATTAAGGGGAATAATAAAAGCTTCTTCAAATATGTTAGAAGCAGGAAACCCGCCAGAGAAGCAGTTGGCCCTCTGGATGGTGAGGGAGGGAAAGGGGAGATAAAAGGAGACTTAGAGATGGCAGAGAAATTAAATGAGTTCTTTGCATCTGTCTTCACGGCAGAAGACCTCGGGCAGATACCGCTGCCTGAACAGCCCCTCCTAACCGAGGAGTTAAGTCAGATAGAGGTTAAAAGAGAAGATGTTTCAGACCTCATTGATAAATTAAAGATCAATAAGTCACCGGGCCCTGATGGCATACACCCAAGGGTTATTAAGGAATTGAAGAATGAAGTTGCAGATCTCTTGACTAAGGTATGCAACTTGTCCCTCAAAACGGCCACAGTGCCAGAAGATTGGAGGATAGCAAATGTCACGCCTATTTTTAAAAAGGGAAAGAGGGGGGACCCGGGAAACTATAGGCCGGTCAGCCTAACATCCATACCGGGTAAGATGGTGGAATGCCTCATCAAAGATAGGATCTCAAAACACATAGACGAACAGGCCTTGCTGAGGGAGAGTCAGCATGGCTTCTGTAAGGGTAAGTCTTGCCTCACGAACCTTATAGAATTCTTTGAAAAGGTCAACAGGCATGTGGATGCGGGAGAACCCGTGGACATTATCTATCTGGACTTTCAGAAGGCGTTTGACACGGTCCCTCACCAAAGGCTACTGAAAAAACTCCACAGTCAGGGAATTAGAGGACAGGTCCTCTCGTGGATTGAGAACTGGTTGGAGGCCAGGAAGCAGAGAGTGGGTGTCAATGGGCAATTTTCACAATGGAGAGAGGTGAAAAGCGGTGTGCCCCAAGGATCTGTCCTGGGACCGGTGCTTTTCAACCTCTTCATAAATGACCTGGAGACAGGGTTGAGCAGTGAAGTGGCTAAGTTTGCAGATGACACCAAACTTTTCCGAGTGGTAAAGACCAAAAATGATTGTGAGGAGCTCCAGAAGGATCTCTCCAGACTGGCAGAATGGGCAGCAAAATGGCAGATGCGCTTCAATGTCAGTAAGTGTAAAGTCATGCACATTGGGGCAAAAAATCAAAACTTTAGATATAGGCTGATGGGTTCTGAGCTGTCTGTGACAGATCAGGAGAGAGATCTTGGGGTGGTGGTGGACAGGTCGATGAAAGTGTCGACCCAATGTGCGGCGGCAGTGAAGAAGGCCAATTCTATGCTTGGGATCATTAGGAAGGGTATTGAGAACAAAACGGTTAGTATTATAATGCCGTTGTACAAATCGATGGTAAGGCCACACCTGGAGTATTGTGTCCAGTTCTGGTCGCCACATCTCAAAAAAGACATAGTGGAAATGGAAAAGGTGCAAAAGAGAGCGACTAAGATGATTACGGGGCTGGGGCACCTTCCTTATGAGGAAAGGCTACGGCGTTTGGGCCTCTTCAGCCTAGAAAAGAGACGCTTGAGGGGGGACATGATTGAGACATACAAAATTATGCAGGGGATGGACAGAGTGGATAGGGAGATGCTCTTTACACTCTCACATAATACCAGAACCAGGGGACATCCACTAAAATTGAGTGTTGGGCGGGTTAGGACAGACAAAAGAAAATATTTCTTTACTCAGCGCGTGGTTGGTCTGTGGAACTCCTTGCCACAGGATGCGGTGCTGGCGTCTAGCCTAGACGCCTTTAAAAGGGGATTGGACGAGTTTCTGGAGGAAAAATCCATTATGGGGTACAAGCCATGATGTGTATGCTCAACCTCCTGATTTTAGGAATGGGTTAAGTCAGAATGCCAGATGTAGGGGAGAGCACCAGGATGAGGTCTCTTGTTATCTGGTGTGCTCCCTGGGGCATTTGGTGGGCCGCTGTGAGATACAGGAAGCTGGACTAGATGGGCCTATGGCCTGATCCAGTGGGGCTGTTCTTATGTTCTTATGTTCTTAGTCCTGGAGATCACGTCTTTGCCTCCCCCTTCCCCCACCCCTTAAAGGGATGGGGAAGCTTTACAGGAACTGGTGGGTCGCGACCCGTTTTGACTAAAGAATTGATTGGCATTAGGCACTTAGGGAGTCCAGGAGGCTTGCGCTGCATCAAACAAAGGTTTGTTGGGTACAGCAGCTCAGCCAGGGGCAAGGGGAAGCTCCTTAGCCCTGGGTAAGGGCTGCGTGCTCCAATGGGTCTTCTCAGGCCTGAGTCACCTCTGGAGGTGGTGCAAGTCCAAGGAGAGTGGAGCGGCTCGAAGCCACTCTGTTCTCCCACGGGGACGGGGTTTGGGATCCGCCATAACGGCCGGGTCCCAGCCCCACGCCTGGCTCGCCATGCACCTGCCCCCGGGGCTGCCCATTGCCCACCCTCCCCCAGCCCAGAAACGCCTCCTCTCCGCCCCCCCCACATCTACCTTTGCCGCTTGTGTCAGTGCAGGTGCACTGGCACAAGTGGCGGGGAGGAAGCCGCTGCGGAAGCCTCCGCCGGCCTCTGTGCGTCGGCGCATCTGGATGCACTGACACAACTTCCTCCCACGGAGGCGCAAATGTGCTTTACGGCATGTTTGTGACCCTCCAGGGGCTCCTATGCCACCATAACTGCCGGTTAGGATTGCGCCCTTAATTTTCCTAATACTGTGAAGTGTCAACTAAAATTACAGTCATTCTTGAATTAGAAGTAAAATTACAGAGGGCGAGAAGATATAATTGTAAAACATTTTTCAAGGCAGCAGTACATGATAGTTAAATATTTTTGCATTATTGCTCATCTGACCATCCTTGCTACTAAATACTACATCTAGTACATTATTTAGTAGTACATAATGTATTTAGATGTATTTAGTAGTACATCTCGTACTAAATGATACGAGATGGGATGAGGCTCTCAATCTATGGCTACAGCAGTGGTTCCCAACCTGTGGTCCAGGGACCCTGAGAAGTGGTCCCTGAGGTCTCAGGAAAAAAAATTATCACTTCCAGTGTCTCGCCAAGTGAGTGCTTCCTCATGGATCACTGAAGTGTCAGCTGTGGCTGGATGTAGTCCATTCTCTTCTCTCTCTGGTGGTCCAACATTTGCTAAAGTGCCTGCTGCAAGAAGGTCCATTCTCCATCCTTTGTGGAGGAGAACTCACTCTGTGAGATCCTTATCCATGGACCACCAGCGAGCAGAGAATGAACCCCCTGCAGCTGGCATTCCAGTGTCTTGCTGAGTGTTGCTCCATGGGCTACCAAGCTGAACTGTATTTTTTTGAGTGGTGGGGATGGAAGGGGTTGCATGTGGTCAACGACAATTCCAATGTTTGCCTCAGTGGTCCATGGGCTCCTAAAGGTTGGAAACCACTGGGCTAGAGGGAGTGGTGGTGGGTGGTACTAGATATTGCTATGTTTCAAACAAGAAGTACAGCTCTCTACAATTAGGCTCATGCAGTTGACAGAGATAATGATCATGAATTGCTTGCAATGCTTGAGGTTATCTCACTGCTTCCTTTGCATCAGACTGGGAAATAACTTGTTACATGATCGATAAATAAGCAGCATTGTAACATGAACTGGTGGCTAAGATCAACCTTTGGACTTGTGAAACGTGGAAAAACAGGCATAATCATACTTTATCCTTGGCTGTAATTAAAGCACTTGGATGAAGACACTTTCCAAGGCTTTAGTTAGCGCTGTTGGAGGTTTTCCCCCTGCAGCAAAGCTATGCTTCTGCTGAATTTCTCTGGCTTGCTGGGACCTGCCAACAGTTTCCAATAGGGGGTACAAATTTGGAGTCTCTCCTTCTTTTAGAACTTTTCTACTCTTCCCCCCCCCCCATAAGAAGTTTCTGTGATGTTCCAGCATTGTACAAGTGGCTGAGAAATTCCCCTCTTCTACAACTGGTCCTTTTCTGAATCCGTCCCCCTTTAGAAGGATTACATGGCATCTCTTCATGTAGAGCAGTGATTTTCAACCTTTTTCATCTCATGGCACACTGACAAGGCATTAAACTTGTCAAGGCGCACTATCGGTTTTTGACAGTTGACAAGGCACACCATGCTGTTGGTGGGGGGCTTATATCCTCAATGGTCCTATTAATAATAAAAAAAAAAATGGTTGGTTGGCAACCTTCAGTCTCGAAAGACTATGGTATAAGCCTACAGCACCCGGTATTCCCAAGCGGTCTCCCATCCAAGTACTAACCAGGCCTGACCCTGCTTAGCTTCCAAGATCAGACAAGATCAGGAATATGCAGTACCTGGCTGGCTATAGATGGGATGGCTATAGATGGCTATAGATGGGATGGCTACCCATCCCACCGGGTAGATGGGACTCGTCAGCCTGGGAAGGCAGCTCATCTGAGAAAAGGAAAACTCTGATCCCAAACCTCCACTGCCTTGTGGCTACATCCAGTTATGGAAAAGGCTTCAGGAGTCAACCTTGAGGCAAAATCTGGAGCCGGAGTCCCTGAGGCAGTTCATGGCTGAACACGGTCACGTTCTGGCAACTCCTGCGACGCCGCTGGAACCAACCGTATTGGCCTCTGCCTTTCCATTGGACCATTTCAGTGACGTGGAGAGGGGGGATTTGCTGCATGGGTAACAGCCTATCCTCCATACCTACTTTACCCAGGCTTCGCGCACTGGAGAGGACACTATTCCAGAACTACCATTCAGAGCGAGACACCATAGTCTTCCGAGACTGAAGGATGCCAACTTTTGCCTATTAATAAATGACCCTCCACCCAACTCCTGCAGCACACCTGGGGACCATTCACGGCACACCAGTGTGCCACAGCACAGTGGTTGAAAATGGCTGCTGTAGAGGTTTCCTCGGAGACAAAGGATGCCCGGCTGCCCACCTGGCTAGGGCAAGGTGCAAAATGACCAGTTCCAGGTGGGTCCTGAAAGAGAGTCATTTTAAAAAGTGGGTCCTGGTGCTCAACAGTTTGGAAGCTGCTGATCTGCCAGTGCCAGCTAGCAGCCAGCACAAAGCTGGTCCTGGGCTTGGACTGTGGAGGTGCAACAGCGCAGGAATTAGAATGAGAAGAAAGATCTGCCCAGTAGACGGCGCGCGAGTGACTGCGTGGTGCAGCGACGCTCTGTCCTCCGTCTTCCATAGAGTTCCCCCTTATCCCCGCGGAGTTCAGAAGAGTGCATGAACGCCGTCTGGAACTTTACCATAGAGACGTGCTGCTTCCGCTTCCGGTGGAACCGCGAGAATGGAGGTGCAGGCGGCTCAGTGCGCGGAGCGGCTCAGTCGGCAGGTCAGAGGCTGGCTGTGCGGGGAGGAGCCGTGTGGGTTGTGCGGGGCCGGCGGGGGTCCGAGGGGCGTGGGGGCTCCGGGGGGTCCCTCTCCGAGCGGGCGGCAGGGACAGGTCTCAGGCACCTCAGTGAGCACAGGGCAAGGCTCCCGCCTTGTACAGTCCAGGGGTTCCCACGCTGTGGGTCGGAACCCACTGGTGGGTCGCGACCTGGCTTTGGGTGGGTCTCCAAAGGGTGATGAAAAGACCAGATAACTAATGGCCTCAAGCCCTGAAGCTGTTCAGAAATCAAACCCTGCAGCTGCCCAGTACCCTGCAAACAGCTCAGCTCCTCCAGTTTGCAGGCGTGTCTAAATACAGCGAGATAAACGTTAGAGGGTATTTTTCTGGTTATAGATACACACACGTGTACACACACACAAACACACACACACATGTTATTTCTTTCTAGATATCCTTTTTGCTGCCAAACCTAGGTGGGTCCCAATAGAGTGCTATTTTTTAAAAAGTGGGTCCCAGTGCTTAAAACGTTTGGGAACCGCTGCTATACAACACTTAAGTGGGAGTAATTTCTAGTTGATTCAGTGGGGCTTACTTCTGAGTAGGCATGCCTAGGATTGTGCTCTAAATCATCCAGGAGAAAAGAGATTGTGCAGGTTGAGTGGAGAATCTACTTTGTTGCAACTGTGTGGCTTCTGGGACAGGAGGTACAGGGCACTCTAAAGGTCCCATTGTCCCCCATATGGATTGTTCAAATGCATGCAAGCTATTACTGTATCAGTCTTGTATGAGCAGGGAGGACAAAATCTAATGAAAAATGACTGTAGGCAAGATTTATTCCTGTCATTACACCTCTAATCAGAAAACACAATACAGGTAATTAGCAATGGTTAGTAAAGATGTCTGTAATCCATGGGGGGGAGGGGTGTAATGGGATTTTTGAACCACCCTCTCCCTGTACAACTATCCAAGAATGGCCCCAAAAAATTTTGATTAAATGACTCTCTTTTAAAACAATGATTAAAAAAAAATAGAGCATTCACCCTTATAACTGAAATTGTCATGATCCCTCAAGACTGAATGCGCCTGTCACTTCTTAAACAGAAAGTGAAGGGACTGTAGGAGTTTCTAGCCTACCTTTCCATTAAAAATCAGATAGCTAACAGAAGTCTTTAAAAAGTATAGATCTCTAATAAAGAGAAGCTAAATACAAAATGAACAACAGACCCTCCTTGATAACTGCTCATTTTTTAAAATTGCTACAGCACCACAAGATGATTCTGTAACTTTTACACACAGTAGTATGACATTCTCAAGGAGTCTAAGTTTTGTTGGTAACGCAACATATTTTTATACTCTTATTAGTGATTAGAGGAATGAATTGGAAAAGGTAACAGACTTTCTCTGTTGTATATAGAATCACCTGTGGAAGGTATAATAGTCTGTTGTCAGTCTGGTGTGGTCTACATTATTGGTCCAGACTAACTTGGTCTGCTATTCTAGATAAATTTATTTAAAACATTTCCATCCCAACTTTCCCCCTGTAATTGGGATGCCCAAAGTGTCTCACAACAAATACATTGAAAATGCACATATGCTAAAAATATAAATACAATATAATAAAATAAAAGACAAGTAAAATAGCAATACAAGCAATGAAAACAATGGAGCAGCAGCATACTAAGCAATCAAGCTGTTAATAGAAACCAATAACAGAAAACTCAGAAAAGCTAAGCAGGAACTAAAGCTTACACAAAACTCAAAGTGAGAAAGCTAACCAGAAAAAAAAGCTCTAAGCCCCCACTGGAAGGCTAACAGGAAGGGCATAGATCTTAACCTATGTGGAAGGGAGTTTCAAAGTTGTGGCTTCCAAGCTGACCTCAGCCAGCAACTGCACACATGAAACAATCCCCTCTGATGACTAGGAGGTAGGCCAGCCTATATGGAAGAAAGTGATCCTACAGATAATTGCAAAGGGCCTTAAAGGTCTAAACCAGCACCTTAAATTGTGACCAGAAATGAAGGTTCAGCCAGTGCAGCTGCTTGAGCAGCAGCCCAATGGAGTCGAACCATCTGTTCCCTGAGGTATTTGGTGGGCCACTGTGAAATACAGGAAGCTGAACTAGATGGGCCTATGGCCTGATCCAGCAGGGCTGTTCTTATGACCACACCCTGATATCGCATGTGGATCTGTGATATAATTAAACCCAAGTCTAGATAATCTTACACAGTATTGCGTTGCTTCTCTTTGGCTATAGTACAGTGTTTCTTAACCAGTTGTATGGTTACCACCTGTGGTACTTAAGGTGGTGTCTGGTGGTACTTGCTGGACCCTGGGTACCTGCTGCCCAGCAGTGAGACCAGAAATGCGACACAACAAACAGTAGTAGAAGGCTCTGTGGACAGAACTTCAAAGCATGCTTCTCCATGCTCAAGAAAGCCCTCTGATCCACCCTGAGTCTCTTACTGGTGTTTGTCATGTCTCATCTGGCCTTCCAGCCCAGAAGTAACTGGTAATTATGTCATCACCAGTTACTTCCAGTGGTACTTCAAATGGGTGGACCATGTGAAATAGTATGGCAGGGAACAAACGCTGAGAAACATTGCTATAGAATGTACTGTAATGCTATTGGACTGCAGCTTTTAAACAATTCTGTGGCATATTCTCAAAATTATGTGTCCATAATTCCTATTAAAAGTAAGCAGTGTTCATAGCTATAAAGCAAATGTGGACTTTCTTTTTATCATTCTAATTACATCATTCTGATTACTAATTTCCTTGGGTGGTTTGAATTGGTTGCTTAGTAAGAGTTATCCTTAAATATAGAGTAATGAATGCATAAATATGGCTATTATGTTTATGAGTTTCTGCTGAACTTGCTCTAGCAGGTTTTGAATGTCTCCTAAAAGGGTGGGGTCCAAATTCAGATTTCTGAGCATGCTTCTTTGCATTTTCTTTTGTCGAAAGGAATTCATGTTTTTTCTTTCCATTCCTTTTTGAACACTCCTCATCTACTTCTTTTTATAGTTTTCCTGCTGTGCTGTGAGATAATGCTTTTGGTCAGCTGCTCCCAGAATAGTTTTAAATCTCTCAAAAAATTGCCACTTGCTGTTTTCATAAGACATTTTTCCAGTTCAGTGGTTGGAACAGCAGTGTGAGGACTTTCACTGCCTTTGACTCTTGGTCATTGCACGGTGTTAGAGGGGCATCCAAATAGCTGTTGTGAGGATTCACAACTTGGAATTGATGTAGTATTTCCATCATCAGAAGCCTTTGATAAAAGGTTAGATGAACATTTGGATGAATTAATTAATATTCCATGGCAGGGGTGTCCAAACATTTTGGCAGGAGGGCCGCATCATCTCTCTGACACAGTGTCAGGGGCCGGGGGAAAAAAGAATTAATTTACATTTAAAATTTGAATAAATTTACATAAATGAATACATTAGAGATGGAACTTATATGAATGAATGAAGGTCTTGCAGTAGCTCAAGGCCTATAAAAGGCCTTGCACAAAGCAAGGCCAGCCTCTCCTTCACTACCATTGCTGCATCACAGACATGAAACAGCGAGTAGTGGAGGGAGCCCTTGTCCCACAGCTCAGGTGAGAGGCTGAACAGTTGTCCTCACATTGAGAGCAGTTGTGTTGGGCCAGCACGGGCTCCAGCAAGTCTTCGGAGGTCCAGAGGCTCATTGGAGACTGGGGGCTCCCCAGGGGCCAGATTGGGAGCCCCCAAGGGCCACAAGTGGCCCCCGGGCCAGGGTTTGGGCACCCCTGTTCCATGGTGAAGGACTTACTGTTTCACACACTTGACTGTATAGTTGTGTTGGTTTTTGTTTGGATAGAACAGTGTATATTGTCCATCCTTTGGTTACTCTGGTATTGATCAGTACATATGACATTGCTAAGCAGAGATTTTGTTGCATAATTTTCCACACAGGTAACTGTTTTCATGAGAAAATCTAGTACAGCAGACTGACAATTATAATCTCACTCTAAGGTAAAATTCTCGTGATCTGCTAATGACAAATACTTAGTAACTGTACTGGAAAACAAAAACTAAGAATATTTAGTAGAAAACTACTATTTTTATTGGAAAACTAATAAAAACTAAGTATTTGCTATTATCAGATCCTGAAAATTATCTTCAGATTAAAATATTTTAGTTTGCTAAACTTTTTCTAATGTACATAAAATTATAATAGTTATAGAATAAGTCTGTAGACCAGAGCTTTTTAAGACATTTTTTTTTCTTCTTAGTCTGAGGCTGCAATCCTGTCCACACTAAAGTAGTACTAAGCTTCAGTGTCTATAATGGGACTGACTTCTGACTAGATACATCTAGGATTGGGCTCTAGTGCTAAAATCCTGTACACTCTTGTCTAGGCGTAAGGCCCAGTGAATTCAGTGAGACTTGTTTCTAGGTAGGAATGTCAGCACAGTTTAAAATGACAACTCAGTAACTGAAACTGCAAGTAACTTCCTATCTCTATGATAGGGAGCATTTGTTTTACTTTCAATTTCAAGTACACCTTTTGGTAAGACCATATACAGCACTTTCCTATGCATAGCTACTTAGAAGTAAGTAAGCCCCACGGAATCCAAATAGTTTCTAAAGAGCTAGCAAAACCAATAGGGCCCTTTGAGTGTAGGTATATGGGGACATCAAGATAGTCAGGAAACCCATTCAGATTGTTTTGAAGCTATTAAGGCACAGGTGATATTTGCTATCTTTGTTGGGTTCTGCTTGTGTTTCATTAACCAATCCTTTATATAAAGGCTGCTAGTGCGCCTGTTTGGCGCGCTAGCAATTATTGCCAGGGCTTCCCCTCCCCTAACAGCCGGCAGCAGGTGCCGATTGGCTGGCTGGAGTGAAGGGGGGTGGGACCAGAGAGTTGCTCAGGCACATGTGCGCCTGGGCAGCTCAGTCCATTCCTGGCAAGTGACGCCCGCCCGCCCTCCCTATAGCTAGTCTGGGATTAGCTGGTCGTTCTGTGAGGGCCAGGTAGGAATTTTTAATCACTATCTAAATTGGCTTGCTGATGGTGGTTTTTACATCTACCCCAGATTGGCTGTGGAGTGGGTTTGGGTTGTGATACAGGTATTTAACATGCTGGTCACTGGCAGTAGAAGTGCGGGGTGGGTAGGCATAAGATCTTGTCGGTGTCCAATCTAAGTCAACAAGGATGGGGGAGGTGTCAACCAGAACCGCTCCCATGATGCCTGACTGGCTTGAGGAGGCAGGCTGGCAGGCCCCTTTTCTGAACTGGTGGGCCTTGCAGGGGTGACCTGCAAGGCATAGCAGTTCTGCTGATTTACCCTCTTCGGGCAAACGTTGAGAGGCAGGCTTAATAACTTTTGAGCTATGCCTGGACACCCTATGAGACTGGTGGACGAAGACAGCTAGGGCTGTTTCCCCCACGTAGGACCCCACACTTGGGAAGAGTTTTGTTTGGCTCTTTAGTTGCCCTATTGCTATGTCTGTATTTAATAACGTGGCCCATTTTAATTCTATACCTGTTGTCAGCTGTATTTATTTGGGGAATGCATGGTAATGGAAATGTTGGATAATTTTTTTTCCCATTTATAATGGAAATGTTGAAAAAAAATTTATTTTTTTATTTCCATTTATAATGGAAATGTGGGTTAATTTTTTGTAATGTTTATAAATTTAGTTTATAAGTTTATAGAGAATTATTATTAGGTCTTTTAAGCTACCGTGCATGTTGGAAGAGGAAGCCCCATGATGTCACATTGTTATTGCAAATTCAAGGTTATACTCCTATTTTTCCTTAAGAGGTAAGTTAGGAAAGTTGTTGCTTATTTGTATATAGTGTTGTCATTTGTTATTATGGGCAGTAACACTAGAACTGGGCTAAAAATCAGAAATTTGATGTTATCTCCAACATGTGTCATAAGAGCAGGAAGAGAAAGTTATGTTACAGTATGTGTTCCATACAGTAAGGCAATTTGGTGGCTGGATAAGGCAGGCGTACCAGACTACTGCTGTGTGTAAGCAAATGTAAGCATACCTGTCAGACAATGGGGCAAGGGCCAATCAGGACAAAGTGCTGAGTCATTGCACAGAACAAGGAGAGATGGGAAAAGCTGATGCAATCCCCACCCAGGATGATGCAATGGCATTCCTCAGTGATGAGGTCATGGTGTTTCCCATTGGCTGACAGGAGGATAAATGTCCAACAAGCACACTCCACTGTGTGGGTTGTAGGAGTGAGTTGCTGCATGAATCTCTGCTGGACTGACACCTGATTTGCTGACTGCTTGAACTGTTTGCTGGACTGCCTCTGATTGCCAATTTCTGGAACTGCCTTCAACTTGTAAATACTACCTGTAAATAGACTCTGGTGCTGGTACTTCCCTGAGTCTTACCCTTTTTCCCCCCCTTTTTTGTTGTTGTTCTCCCCTGTGCTCTGAGCACCACATGCTGCAGCTGCAGGTTTGCGCTTCTGCTATCTTTCTGTTTGCCCATTATCTCTAACATGCATTACCTTTATTTGACTTCCTAGGAAAAGGAAATCAAGTTTCTGACTGTAGAAATTGATCGACTGAAAAACGTGGGATGTGTGGGAGTTTCCCCTAGCTTGGAGGGCTTGCGGGAAGAGAATGCAAAACTTAAATACCGGTTAAACGTTCTGCGGAAAGTGAGTATCCTTCCCGAAGAATGTACACTGTGTGAAAATATGAACTAATATTAAGAAAATCATTTTTAGTTGTATGGTTTGAAAAATGAGCCTTTGTCCTTGTAAAGAACATTGTTGTTGGCATCCTTCAGTCTCAGAAGACTACGGCGTCACGCTCCGAATGGTGACTCTGGAACAGAGTGTCCTCTCCAGTGCGCGAAGCCTGGGTAAAGTAGGTATGGAGGATAGGTTGTTACCCATGCAGCAAATCCCCCCTCTCCACGTCGCTGAAATGGTCCAATGGAAAGGCAGAGCCAATACGGTTGGTTCCAGCGGCGTCGCAGGAGTTGCCAGAACGTGACTGTGTTCAGCCATGAACTGCCTCAGGGACTCCGGCTCCGGATTTTGCCTTGAGGTTGACTCCTGAAGCCTTTTCCATAACTGGATGTAGCCACAAGGCAGTGGAGGTTTGGGATCAGAGTTTTCCTTCTCTCAGATGAGCTGCCTTCCCAGGCTGATGAGTCCCATCTCCCCGGTGGCTGTTTAGTCGCCTCTTACGACAAGTACAGCCAAACTGAGCGCCTATTCTTATCCCCAGCCCCCAAGGGAAAGTAAAGAACATATAATCTGTCATTGGAAGTGTAATCATTACTTATTATTGAAATTGTTTCCTTTGATAATTGTTTAGTATAGTTCTGTTTTCCTGCTGTGTTCCGTAAATGTTTCACCTAAGAAGTTATACAATTGCTTATCAAGAAAGTGGATATAAAGCACCAAAAAATAGTCCCTTGCAAGATATGTAATTGCAAATAATTCTTGTGCAGCTAATTCATGTACAGGTACTTATCAGAGCAACAGAAGACAAGGTAAAGAAAAGTTGCCTCCTGTTGTTTCTTTCAGAAATTGGTGAAATTGGACATGGCCTTATTAATCTTTGTTCATCTCTAAAACAGTGTTTCCCAAACTGGCGGGTTGTGACCCACCAGCCAGGGAAAGCCCTGTCGCTGGGTCCTTAAGGGGCAAGGAAGAGAAAACACAGTGATGCATTCGATACCAGGAATGAAAGGGTTTTTTTTAACTTACTTATTGCAGCACCGGCCTCCCAGGGGGTGCGGGTTACTCATGGATGTCTCCACAGGGCTCTGAAATAGAAATTGTGACCCACTTTCAGTTTCTCAATCGCAAACTGGAAGTGGTTGTGAGCTTTTTTTTTAGACATTCTGAAGCTTGGGAAACCTCTGTGGAATCCTCCGCTGGTTCCCTACACCCCACAGGAGGACACAGCTACGAAGAATAAGTGTTGAAAACCGCCTTTTATCCCTGTCAGCAGCACAATGCTGGTGATCCACGTCACTGCATTTTCTCTTTGCAGACAAGGTGGTTTCCAACTTCTGAGGAGAAGTTAGGAACCACTGATCTAAAGCATAATGTGTTCCTGAAAGCAGTGCAAAGCTTTGCGCTTTCTTTCTGTTAGGGGAAAAAAATATTGTGGAAAGACAAAAGATTCCAAAAATGCAAATGTGCAGGAATGGCCTTTTTAGCTTCAAAAAAGAGTTTGGAAATCTTATTTTTAGGGTTGAAGATTAATCTGTAGTGGTGCCATGTTGAGGTTGTCACCTTGGGTTTCATTAGGCGACTTTGAATTTTGACATCCTGTTATGGATGACTTTCCTGATCAGATGAGATGGATAATTTTAGTTTTGTCTTTATGTTTAGAGTCTTCAAGAGGAAAGGAATAGAGGAAAGCAGACAAAAGGCATGATTAATATCAACAGCCGCCTTCAAGGCATCTTTGGAGCAGCAATTAAAGCTGCATATCCAGATCTGGAAAACCCTCCACTGGCCGTGACACCAAGTCAGCAGTCCAGATTTGGCGATTACCAGTGTAACAGTGCTATGAGCATATCGCAGGTAATTCAGTGTCAGAATTTTCATGGCTCTTTAATTCTACATCCCAAACAGTACAAAGCTACTTCTGTGAAACTATTTTGGAAATACTGCTCTAACTGGTGAGTTTGTGGGAAACCTATGCAACCTATATTGGGCACTCAGTGCTTTTTTCCTTTCCTGTATGTTTATGTTATACGTTGCTATATCTGTACAAATGAAACATCCTGCAGAAGACTAGTTAAGCTGAGGCAATCTCACAGTGTGGCTGTGTCTGCTTGGTTATCTCTGGCATAATTTTATGGTCTTTTGAGAGGTAGCTGCTATGATTTTGGAGACGAGCTTGAACATTTGGGCAGGGTCTCTCCAGGTAGACTCTAGGGCTACAGTCAGATTCTGTCTCTATTTTTGGAACTAGAATATGTGTAAGGTGTTCAAAATGGCTTATTTTGAGCCAAACACCTAGTCAGATTGAACTTCCTTTTTAAAACTGTCTTAAAAGCGTAAGCCATTTCTGTCCAACGTTGCATGCATGCAAAAGAGACCAAATGTGTACACCTGTGGAGCGGGCAAAAATGGCTTTAATGAATGTCTCTTGTGTTACAAATGCACACCATTTTCCAGTAGAAGGTTAAGATCAATGTATGTTCCCAGTGTAAATCAGACTTCTTGTTGCACTTCTGTAATCAGGGTAGAAATGTTGAGCCAGTTGGCCTAGCAAAGGTCTCTTTCTAAGCAACACTGATACGTGCCAACCGGCATCCTCTCTGTCTGAACTGCTGTTAGGAGAACAGCCCCCAAATGTGTGTTCTCTTCTTCATGGAGCTCATTAGCATATGCGATTGAATATCAGCCAGCCCAACACAAGCTTTCGGTGCCCTTTAAAATATATTCTGACCGCTACTTTACCCCAATTAAGTTGCTGTTAGAAGTATCTGGTGCAGAATTCTCAGTGTCTGTATTGTTTGTGTCTCTTGATATCATACAGCCCCTTCCACACACACGTTTGACAATCCTCCAGAGATAGCATGTCAGCTGGCCTGTGCCCATGCCAATGTTGACATCCCAGGATGTGCTGCTGTTTAAGTTATGTTGTACAGATTTTCGGATACTTGACATTTACTTGGCTTATCGTTAACTTTCATTGTAATGAATGCAAGAATGCAGGTTTTTTTCCCCATCTTTGAGAAACTTTGTGGTTGATTTTAAAGTTTATTTAAAAAATAAAGTATAATAATAATAATAATAATAAAGTTTAGGGTGAAAATAGCATCTCTTCCTAAAAAGGGGTGTCAAATTCCTAATTTACTCATCTTCTCAATGCCACCAGAAAATATGATTGGAATTTCTTTCTTGTCAGGCCACCAAAGCAAACTTTCAGCACAGCATGTAAGAGTGATGAAAAATTGGCAGCCTATGCTGACCACATTCTGGACTTCGACCACTCAGCTGCTAACATTGTTAACTTCCTGTACAATACAGGAGAACAGCAACATTCAGTTTCTTAATGCAACATTTGTCAATACTATTTTGAGTAACATAAACTTTCAGAGTCGGAATTCTGAATATCTCCAGAAATATTTTAAAACAGGAAGTGAAGGTGGAAAACTGTGTGTATAGACCGCGAGGGAAAGTCAAAGGGTAAAATGAGGACAAGAGAGAGAAATATTGCAGGATGTTGCACTTTTGAAGCAAAAATCTTCAGGCCCCTCCATCTGGAAGCATCAATGGAGTATGCTAATGAGCATGTACAAAGACAAAACACATTTGTGATGGTTCTTTCCCCATTGGCAGTTCACATGGAGAGGCTGTTGTCTGGCACGTACACTCCTGTCTTATTCAAGGATTATATTCTCGAGCCAAGCAATATATTACATTCTTGTAAGAAAGGGAAAAACAAAACTGAAGCATTGGCAGCAGACACATCTGGCTGTTGTTCTTCTCCAGTGCCAAACCTTCTGATACAGAAGAATGACCTCTCTTTTTTCTGAATGTGTAGAAGTTCTCTGTAATTCTAAATCACAAGCGTCTGGCAATGCATATTCAAAAGGAAACATTGAACTTCTCGGGTTTAGACATGTTAGAAGTGGAATTAAATATTCGCTGTATTTTTTCCCCAGACTTGGAAGTAGGAACAAATGCCTACATGTGCATTCAGTAACAGGTTGGAGTTCTGGTTATTGCTTCTGCCAAATTCACCTGGAGAGATTTTCAAAGCAAGCAGGCACTTTTTCTGCAGAAAAGGAATACCCTGTGTTAAAGGCTGGTTAAATGATGACCTTATAGAGCAATGGCTCTCAAACTTTGTAGAGGCCCCAAGAACTACTGTCTGATTTTTAAATGCCAAGGGGTGTGGCTATAATGGTGTTTGGGCAGCAGTACTCTCTCCCCAAGTAGCAGTTTGTTTAAGCAATTTCTGCCCAATGTTGCATATATGCAACAGGGATCAAATGTGTACACCTGTGGGCTGGGCAGAAATTGGTTAACCCTTAATGTACATAGCCTAATCTGCGCTGTCAGTTTCACAAACTACCAAAAATTGCGCCATGATCCACTGGTGGGTCCTGGACTCATAGCTTGAGAATCATGGCTGTAGAGTATTGCCAAGGTATGTGTATTTTCAATTTACAATTATACTGGGATCTTTGTTATATTTTTCAGATACTGCTCAAGACCAAAGAACAAAAAGTAAGCCCAAGAGAAATTGCTGATAAGATTGCCAGAAGCATTCCTGATAACGAATGCATTGAGAGGGTTGAAATCGCCGGCCCTGGTATAGTCTTTATTATCTTTCTACATGTATTGACTTTTCTGCCTCCCATCATGATGATTTAGCTTTTGCAGGGCAGCTTCTTTTGGGGAGGGGGGGGGTCAGTTGTGCAGTTTCTTATGCGGGGCTGTCCCATGGGATGTTGTCCATGGCAGATGGAAAGTATCTTCTGTAGCTCTGTTTTTAAGAGTAATTATGGTCAGAAAGTCAAAGTCTTTTCCACAGAGTAAGTGTGACGGACAATGCGGTCCTGTGTATGTCTACTCAGAACTCCCATTGGGTCCAAAGGGATATACTCCCAGGTTCCTTGTGTATAGGATTGCACCTTTAACAGAACATTCTGCTATTGAGAGATTAAGGGTGCAATTCTAACCAACTTTCCAGCACTGTCAAAGCTGTGCCAGCGGGGCATGTGCTGCATCTGGCAATTTGCGGGCAGTCACAGAGGCCTCCTTTAGGTAAGGCAATGTTTGTTCCCTTACCTTAGAGTTGCATTGCCCTTATGTCAGTGCTGGAAAGTTGGTTAGGATTGTGGCCTAAACTGATCCTTGCAAAGAAAGAATGTTATCCTATAGAAATTAAGGAGGACTGTGTTGCAAATGGTCTTTGTGTAATAGGGATCAGTAAGTGAAGGCTGGTGGGCCAACCACAGTTTCCTGAAGGATACCCATTGCATGCATTGGTTTGTGCCTAAACCTACACACACTGTATCTCTCTAACACAAAAAGTCAAAAGAAGCAAGGAGTGGATCCTGTTACATAACACCAGACCTTGTTTGCAGGGCACTTTACAAGCCCAAACCCCTGCCTCGCTCAAGATGGCCCTCTAAGAAAACTAGTTGCTGACCAAAACTATATGTATGATGTCTAGCCTGCATACTCTTAACTTTTGTGGCTTAAAACTAATGACACTCACCCTTGTAGTGAGGTATGTGAACTTTTTGATGATGCATATATTTGCTTGAGGTGGTTCTGCAATACTTTAGTCTAAATTAAATGTTCTGCACAGAAGAACTGAAGTTCATGGTCCCAACAACTATTTTTGCTTTCTCTTCCTTTACATTCACCCTGAAGGTTTCATCAATGTACACTTGAAAAAGGATTTTGTATCCAGACAACTGAGCAATATGTTGGTGAATGGAGTCCAGCCCCCTGCTGTTGGCGAAAAGAAAAAGGTGAGCTAGTAAATAGTTTCTAGTGTCTTCTCAAAGAAGTTGATGATGAATTTACAAGGTAGCATGTGAACTTTTCTGTATATATGAAATTGTTTAATATGCAGTCAGTCCAAAAACGCTCAAGGGTTCAGGCCCAGAGGACCCATCTAAGCTCCCACCTCTGGCACCCCTCAGGCTTTGGGGCCGGGGGCTCCAAAGCAACATCACATAAGGGGTTGCATTTTTACTCAGAATTCAGTTCCAGAATGTTTTTAATGGAACTTACTCTATTAAATGGAACTAAGTGTGAATAGGATTGCAACTTCTGAGTAAACATGCATAAGATTGGAATTGGAGATTTGAAAGCTATTCTATTCATTCCAGTCCAGTTGTATGAAGGGTGATAGCTGTTCTTTGGTGAAAGAAGTCTCTACATCTTCTGAAGCACTTTGAAAATGTCTTATATCTGGAGACTGTTTGCTATGGTGCCTTGACATTCAGGCTTGGATGTGAGACCCCATTTCTGTGAAATAAAGTGAGACTTCATTCTGAGTAAACATGCTTAGGATCAGGTACAGAAAGAAAGAACAGAGAAAGCATATTTTTAATTTAAAACAATCCATTGCCCTGTGGCTCTCTACCTCCATACCCATTTCTCACTTATTAATTCCTGACCCTTTTTTAAAATCCAGAGTCTCTCCCCCACCCCCTGGTCAAGAGGTGGTCAAGGAGCTGCAATTTTGTTTTTAGAGAAGAGAAAATGTGCAGGCCTCAGTATGATCTTCTCATAATGCCTGAATTGAAATACTGCTGATCATATTTTTAGGTGCAACATTCAACTCAGTTCTGAGTGTTGTTCTGATAATGCCTCCTTCAGACTATGCACATTGAGTGTTAGCAAGAATTTTAGCTCTGTATACTCGGCAATAGGCCCAGTGTGACTTCAGCCACCCAAATCTTAGTGACTCCCAATCCACAGACAATTAGGCAGCAGAAACAGTCACAGAGAAGTCAGCAAGAAAGGAAAAAAGAAAGTGGTGAAAGTTCCACATTTCTGCATGCAGATGCAGAGACCTTCTTTCTAAGTGAGTTACTTAGAGCACCTTTGCAAGTATAATATGATAATGCTTAAACAGCAACACTTCTGGTTTTGCTTTGATTAAACATACATAGAATTAAATGCTGAAGTTTGGTTCTGAGATTGTAATGAAAATTAGACTTAGGGTCCAATCCTAGCCAGCTTTCTAGCACTGATGTAACAGTGCCAATGTGGTGTGCGTTGCATCCTGTGGAGGGGGGGAGGGCAGTCACAGAGGCTTCCGCAAGGTAAGGGAATGTTTGTTCCCTCAAGGCTGCATTGTGGCTAGATAGAATCAGGCCCTTAGTTTTGGAATGTTTTGAAGATTGGGCCCGTAAAGATCTGGGTTCAAAATCAGCTGTGAAGTTCATTAGATGATCGTGAGTATATTTTTAAGCACACCAACTTGTCTCCAACTTGCCTCAAAGGGTTATTGTGGAGGTAAATGAGTGAAGTAAAGACTATGTATGCCACTATGAGCTCTCTATTACAGGGGTCCTCAACCTTGGGAAGTTTGAGGCTCTTGTGGAAGATTTCAAGTTGTGGAAGCAACCATCACAAAATGGCTGCCAAGGGGGCCATGGCACCTGATCAGCTACTGGACAGGACTAAACTTGGTCTGATCCAGGAAGTCGGTTTTGATATTCTTAAGTAGGATAAAACCAAGTTTGCTGCAAAAACTGCACCTCCTGTTGGATATCAGCTTGGACACTTACTCTTGTAGTAGGTAGCATTTTGGAGAAGCGCTTTGCCTTGTAGAGGTGCAATCAGGCAGATGCTATTGGGTATATCTGTTGCAAGTAATTGAGAAATTTCAGCTGTTAAATTTCTGCCTGGACACATCCCTCCCTATTGTCAAGCTGAAAGGCAAAGTGTAGGTCTGTGGAACCTAATTTGTAAAGCAGACATAAGAGACTCTGAAAGTCTTCGCTGTTTACATGGTGCAGAAGTTAAGAAGATCACATTGATTTTCAATTTCCATGGTTTCTGGAGCACAAATGAAAATTCCAAACCCATTAACTCTCATTGTGAACCAAAGGGTTTTTGATATTTGACTGTCTACATGTGAGATTAATATGAGTTGAAGAATGAGCATCTTGCACTGAACTTTGTAGAGACTATCTAAGCAAATGGACAGCTTAAATGGGATTTTGCATGTTTCCCTGTCAGTGTGCAGTCTTCAAATGGTGTTGGGTATATGCATAACTTAACAGCATAAATGGGGTATTTCTTACTTTATCTCTTCGGCGTATGCATATTCTTCAGTTGGTCACTCTGCGCACTACACGGTCAGTGAGCGGAAGCCTTCCCATTACAGCTCAGGGGTTAAATGCACCAGACACATGCGTAATTACCCATTTCTGATGCTCATATGTTCTCCATGAGATCTAGTGAATGTGCTTAACAACTAGTGTTTTATGCTCATTCTTCAATCCTCTTAGATTTATATTCATGATACTGTTGGAAATAAAATATATGGCACTGCTTAGAATTCATATATTTTTCATTTCTATTCTTATGTAAAGGTGGTGATTGACTTCTCCTCCCCCAATATTGCAAAAGAGATGCATGTTGGTCACCTGAGGTCAACTATAATTGGGGACAGCATGTGTCGCCTGTTTGAATTTGTGGGGTGTGATGTTCTAAGGTACGTGCAGTCGAGATAGAATTGTACAGCTGCACAGAATTGTTCGTCCTGTGCAGTGGCTTAGACCACACCTTAAGTAGTTACTCTTGGGTCACAGGTGCTGTGTCTTCTGTGTGAAGTCTGATGTTTCCAGTGCTGCATGCTTCTATCACCCTTCACTTACTCTGCCTTTCTTCCTGCTATTCCTTTAGAAACTGTGTTACATTTTGCAAAAGTGCATGTACCTGATTCATAATAAACCATAGAAATATAGTGACCTGCCCCACAATTTTGTCACCCCAGTTTCTTAGCCCAGAATGCAGCATTTTGTGGTGCTTTGTATAGAACATCTCAGCCTGCATCTTATGCCTAAGCTGTGTTTATAAATTTTCATTCTTTTCCGTTTGCTTGCAGTTATAACCTTTTTTGTGCTCTTTACTGTCCAGATTAAACCATTTGGGAGATTGGGGGACCCAGTTTGGGATGCTTATTGCTCACCTGCAGGATAAATTCCCGGATTACCTGACTGTTTCTCCCCCAATTGGAGATCTTCAAGCCTTTTATAAGGTATCTTTAGTTCAAATATTTGCCTCTTCTGCTGCTATAGTTATTTATCATTGCTTCTAGAAGTCTAGATCAGGGGTGTCAAATTCATTTCATCCTGGGGGCCACATTGGATTTATGGCACCTGCTGAGGGCCAAACTCCAAAGTGGCACCCGGAAATGACCTGAACATAGGAAGTGATGTCACTTGTGACATCCTGTTTTTTTAAAAGTGTTTTAAAACACTTCCTGTTTTTTTTAAAAAGCTGAGGCTTCTCCCTCGCTCTGCTACCTCTCCCCACCCCAGACCAGGGCCTAGGAGAGGGGGTAAAGGGGGTAATTTGTACCTGGGCCCAGAAAGGGGGCCCAGGAGCCAAAGGAGGGGGCCCAGAAAGTTCCTGGGATCTGACAGTTTCTTATCGCACCTGAACTCACTGCCTATGCATGATGCTGGGGCACAACCACGTGCATGCAGTGTTAACTGCTGCTGCAAGCCATGCACACCAGGCCCAGGAATGCATCCATGACCTTCCTTAACACAGTGTCAAATCTGGGAGGAAACTGGCCTGCTTCAGTAGCTCTTTGGCTTGTGGATCCCATAACCATGAAGGACCCAGCTCAGGGACCCAGCTGTGGGGCTACAGCTGCTGCAGAAGTTCATTTTGGTCCATTCTAGTGTGAGCCTAAATATGATGATGCTAATTTTCTGCAATGGATTATATATATATTTTAAAGACTTTAGAGAGACTTAGGAGGGTGTTTGGTTTTCCATATTACTTTATCTCGCTGCCAGTGCTGCATGGTTGAGTAGACCTGGGCTCTGCATCAAGAAGCCTAGTAGACCTCGGCTCCAAAGACGATTGTGGCTGCTAGCACTTTCCCCCTGCCCTGTTTTGCCCGCCATTCTGCCTGCCCCCATTGACCACCTCCCCCTTTGGGAAGGGGCCCAAAAGAAACTTTGTACCCCCTGATAAAATTCCTCTAATAGGCCCTGCCCCAGACACCATTCTACCACCAAGCATCCTCTGCTCGCCAGCCAGCCAAGGCTCCTGGTTGCTCCCCATCCCCCACTTACTGTCACTGTGGAGGAAGATCTGAAGGCCGGGGACACCACGCACAGCGCCTCCAGCTCTAAGAGGACCCCTCTGGCCGCGACTGAAGCCCAGGCGAGCCGCAGCTGGAGGGAGTTCCAGGGCGTTCCAGTTCCAGCTGGAGGGAGTTCCAGAGGCGCAGCGCCTCCAGCACTGAGAGGCCCCCTCCGGCCGCGACTGAAACCCGGGCAAGCTGCAGCTGCGGCTGGAGGGAGTTCCGGGGCTGAGGACACCGCACGCAGCGCGTCCGGCCCTCGGAATGAGCTTCTGAGGCCCCATAAGGCCTTGAAAGGTCATTTCCGGGTGTTCTGTAAACCCAGAAGAGACCTTTCAAGGCTTTATGGGGCCTCAGAATGTCATTCTGAAGGTTGGGGATGCTGCGCACGGCGTTCCCAGCCCTCAGAATCTTTCTCCAACCGCGACCAGAGCGAGTGGGGGTGGGGCAGCCCCAGAACTCCCCCAAAGCATGGCGGCCACCCCAAATGGCTCTGTGGGTCGTATCCAGCCCGTGGGCTGTATATTTGACACTCCTGGTCTAGATGCTATACAGAATACTGAATGAAACTACATGGGTTGCAACTAAAGGTTTGGTGTCTAAGACCAGATAAAATAAAGGGAGAAGGAGGTGTCATGGTGGACAGAAAGGGAAGGTTTTCCTGTGCACAGGGAGCACATTGAAGAATTCTTATGTGAAAGGCACTTCCATGAAGGAAAATTTAGGAAACTTCATATTCCATATTGCAATCTAAGAATAAAACTTAGCATTTGTATAAGGCCATTTGTATTAAATCCATGGCAGAGGCGAGATTTCAAATGGGAAAGTCCTGATCTGCAGCTCACTGTGTTCACGCAAACACACATCTGCCCACGACCTTCCTGCAAATGTGTACCTCAGAGTGTCTTTCATGTAGGAATTGTGTAATGCCTTAAGCGAACCAGTACGGAAACTAATAGTGAGGGAGAGCTTTAACTTTAGTGACAATGGAGATAAATCTGTTTAGTAATCAAGAGAAGACATGCAAATATTCCTTGGATACAAAGCCTGACTTGGGGCTATGCAGCCCAGGTACAATTCTGTTCAATATTCCAATCATCTATTCAGAAGCAGGAACTGCATCCAGTGCACCACTGCCTCCCATGCCTTAGAAACAGATAAGCAGTACTGAACACACTCTGATTGAGGCTGTGCATGTGTGGACCCAGGCTCTCAGACAGCTTCCATTTTTAAGCCAGGTTGAACTGGGCTTAATAATTTTGTATGTAAAATTATTTTACAAAAATAATTTTGTAAAATGCTGAATAATTTTGTATTTGCATTTTCTCCAAATTAAACGGTAATGTCTGCGATAAGTTACTAAGCAGATTAGTGCCTGGCTGCATGCTCCCAAGTCAGGCTTTGTATCCAAGGAATATTTGCATGTTTTCTCTTGATTAGCTTTTAACATAAGACACAGAAGATCCATTCAGACATTATATCAAACCCTGGTTTTGCACCACATGAACAAGCCCTGTATATTCACGTTTGCCGTCGTGCCTCTTCCCCCCCTTCACGCTTTCAATTTGGCAACAAACCAAGTCCTTGCATCTGAACAAGACAAACTATAGTTTAAGCTATGTGTAAGTTTAGTTAAGCCATGGCTTGCCCAATTCAGCTGTAATGACAAACCATTGTTTGCTGCTCAGTTGGAAAAGGGAGAAAATCTGCCTTGGGCATTTGCAGAATATACACTTTTAAAATAAAATAAGAATGTGCAGAAGGAACATATAAGCACAACTAGTTCACATATTGCTCAACTCTGCGTTGATGTTACCTGTGGACCAAACCAGAGTCTTGGGAATAATACATCAAATAGTTCCAATAATGCTTTGCTTCCATGTTTGGGACTGTGGTAGTCATAGCTCTAAAAATCTGGATAATTTCATTGACGGGCTAACTTGTCCATTCACTTATTTGATTTAACTAAAGTTCATGTTAGTTTTTATCAAAAAAAAAAAGTCGAGAATCTTCTCTAGATGCTGTGAAGCGTTTTATATCTGCAAATCCGAATTGTCTCATTACGATGGCGATCACAAAGAGAGACATCCAGATGTTTCTCAGTCATCGCATTTGGAAGACCTCAAGCTTGTTCATGTCTGTTTTGAGCAGAGTCCATGTTTCTGATCCATAGGAGAATTGGCAGGAGCAGTGTTCGGAAGTTGTGAATTTTGGTCTTGATGGAGATATTGACCTTCTTCCTGAGGCACCATTTAACCAAGGCAAATGCTATTGTTGCCTGGCCAATCCTGATGTGGACTTCAATGATGGATGCCACTTTTCCTCCTGTACCAGCAATCCAAACAATCATCAACAATTATAATAGCATCTGCAAATGCCCTGAGATGTTTTGCACTCATTGCCATATTGCAATCTTCTGCTTGATTCAGGATCCTCTGTCATATGAATGACAAGCAGAGACTGAAGGAATGCTGCTACTGTCACTCATTCTGCCTTCAGTAATCTCACCTACACTTGATTTGGTTTTTGTGAGAACACCATAAAGGGCATGGTTTCATAGCCTTTCTGCATTGTTTTTAATCCTAGGAATCAAAAAGAAGATTTGACACAGAGGAAGAGTTTAAGAAGAGGGCATACCAGTGTGTGGTTCTGTTACAGAGCAAAAATCCAGACTTCATTAAAGCTTGGAAGCTGATCTGTGATGTGTCCCGGAAAGGTGAATCATGGTGTCTGTGTTGGAGACTTCTCTGCTTTTCAAATGGATCAGTCTGAACTGATTTAGGGCATTTTTAATAACAATTTTGTGGAGCAATTCAGTCACACATTTTTTTTTTTAAGCAGCAGTAGAGCAGTGGCTAACTGCAGTTTGTAGCTGTGCTTGTAGGTGTTTTGTGAACAGTGGGTGGTGTAGGTTTTAATTCTTTGGAGGCTATGTGGCATCACTCTGTTCAGATTTTGCTTAGGACCACATCTAGCCAGAAATGTGTCTGTTCCCAATGGCAATGCATCTGTTCTCTTTGCTCTCTAGAAATAATGAAAAGTCACTTGTGATAATATTTTACAATGGCCAGTTTGTGCTTGTAGCCTGCTTTTGGTGAGCACGTGAAAGGGCTTCTGGAATTTAACTTTTGCTTAACAGTGCCTATTCAAGGGAAATCTCTAACATGATTGTCAAAGGATAAGTCAAAAGTAGGAAGCAATAGAGCTTGCTCTTTTTCTTTTTTTTATATTGGTGTAAGTTTTCCTTTTTAATTCTTTGCCCCTCCCAAATATTACAACTTCTGCCTGCAAAAGCAGTTGAAGTGAGTGCTTCCCAGTTATTAATTTTTTTAAGTATCACAGAAGTAGAAAAGCAAAAGAATCCAAGTTCTGCTGACTGAGACCATGGATAGTTTCCCAAACCAAAAAACTGCTCTGGAAAAGAAAAGGCGGGTTAGCAATCTTTTAAATAAATAAATAAATCTTGAGGGTGTTTAATTAGTGCACTCACCTCAGGGCTGTGTTAAGCAAAACAACTGCGAAGACTTGAGTTCAATATAACTCTTTCCAGTACAAGGGAATAAACAAATTTAGATTCAAAGCTCATTTGAGTGGATTGCCACAAGTATCTCTGTTCTTTGGGCAACCATGTTGAATATTTGTTGGTACTTACCAGTTCAATATTGTTAGCTTACGATGAAAGCTTTGTAGCTTTGAAAGTGATGTAGGATGTTATTAACATGCATTAAACAACTGTGTAATGGAGCCTTAAGTGAACTATCATGTAGTGCACAAAATGTCCTGGGAAAACTAGCTCCTACTTTGCCTGCTGCCATAAACTTCAATTCCTGTCTTGACCGTGTTTTTAATGGTCCTTCTTTTAAAGAAAAGAGAAGCATCCCAAATCCTGTGTGTTCACATGATTTCTTGTTCACATGTCTCTCCCTTGTTCAGAGTTTCAGAAAATATATGAGTACTTGGACATCTCCATAATAGAAAGAGGAGAATCTTACTACCAAGATAGGATGAATGATATCGTGAAAGAGTTTGAAGAAGGAGGTAATGCATCCATTAGCATAACTGGAAGACAACTGAGGCATTATTTTCATCATTGTCAATAGGCCTTAAACCCTCATTTAGCAAAGAAACATCAGGATTATTTAGAATATTTTTAAACTACTTTTTCAACAAGAAGTTCTCAAATCATTGTACATAGCAAAAGCAGGGAGAAGGTGGTGTGTGCTCCAAAGGGACTTGCATTCTTTTATTTTAAAAAAGGAATCACACACTTAAGGGGAGCACCAACAACAGCTGTTGGGTTGGATGCTATGTTTGAAAGAACAGGGACAATTATTTTCCACTTGCTAAATATAAGAGAGGCACACTTTGATGGTGCCTCTTTGCCCAGGTAGCAGAAGGCTTGTGTTCTCTCTCTTTCTTCCCCCTTTCCTATTCCTTTTAAAAGTTTCAAACTAAGAATTAGAATTTTGAAAATGCAATTTTAATTTTTATGTTTATATATAGTTCATATTTTGCTGTTTTATGCTGCTCTTTCTGTTTTTGTTTTAATAATTGTGATACTTTATTTTTATAATTTGGCCTCCTGCGATCTAATGTCAGGCCCTCTGTGCTGCTCCCATACTAGTCTATGCTCTGTTGAAGGTGTTTGCGCACTACCTTCTCTGCTGCCCATTCCTGTGGACACCTTTGCTCTGTGTAATCTGTAATCTTGCTGCTCAAGACCACCTGTGAGAGACTAAGCCAGTGGTTCCCAAACTGTGAGCCATGGCTTCCTGGGGAGCTGCAGAAACTAGCCGGGGAGCTGCAGAATCCTTGAGAAAAAACTGCTGCCCTATACAGTGTGTAAGATTGTAGCCTTAATGAGGAGCTGTGGCCAATGCCCCAATAGGTAAAGGGAACCACCAGTCGAAAACATTTGGGAAACATGCTCCCCATCCACTCTATTAAATTCTTACCTACAGGTGACCCTCTTCCTCCATGTTTGCATTTATCTTGGCAAATGCGAGTTTAGGAACCAGTATTTGTCAAGGTAACTGGTAGGTTCTGTTGTCAGTACAGCTGTCCTTGAGCATTTTGGTACATGGCCACATAACTACCCACAAGTTTGCAAATGTTCTTCGTTGTATGGTTTTTCTGTTGTTTGTACAGTGCTTTTCATTGCACTTTTCAAGGTACTTTCAAAGTCTTAACCTTATTTATTTGTCATTTATTCTCCTATAGTTGATTTTATTCATTCTTTGCCATTAGGTTTTGTCCAAGTGGATGATGGGCGGAAAATTGTGTTTGTCCCTGGGTGTTCCATTCCCTTGACAATTGTGAAATCTGATGGGGGCTTCACATACGACACCTCAGACTTAGCAGCTGTGAAGCAGAGGCTAGTTGAAGAGAAAGCTGATGTTATTATTTATGTGGTAGATAATGGGCAGGTAAGTTTATCTGAGGTGTATTTTGTGTTCCTTTGTGTTTCCTCTTGCTTTGGACTATTGGTATGACATTGAAACTGCACAATTTGGTGCATTCCCACTTCTTGCAATATAACCACTTGCAATACATTATATCCACATCCTGTCTTAAAACACCTACATATTAAGCCATTTTATTCAGATTATGGTAGAAAGCAAAGGTTTTCAAATTGCCTTGTGGCAGATGGCAGAGGTGCCCATCCAGTTCACTGCTGAGTAAAATAGCACAGGTTACTCAAGCAAGTGAACCAAATCCCCAGACATCCTTCCCCCTCTTTGGAGAACGCTTTATGATTCTACTAGGGCTAGAACTTTACTATGAGCAAATCTACAAGTCATACTTGAAAACTGATTATTTTACTGCCACCTTGCTTTGCAGTCTGTGCACTTCCAGACAGTATTTGCAGCAGCCCAGATGATTGGGTGGTACGATCCCAAGGTAACCAGAGTAACTCATGCTGGTTTTGGAGTGGTGTTGGGAGAAGACAAGTAAGTTAGCTGATACTTTTTCAGTCTACAAGCTGAACTGCGTTGCTTATCACAGTTGAATATTCAAGGCCCAGTCCTATCCAACTTTCCAGCGCCAGTTTGTTCCTGGGTAAGGGAACAAACATTCCCTCCCCTTGAGGAGGCCTCCATGACTTCCCCTCAGTGGAAGGATACAATGCTGCATTGACACAGTTGCATCGGTACTGGAAATTTGGATAGGATTGGGTCCTCAGTTCCGTCTTCGGTTTGCTGTTTAATGGTCAGAAAATACTCCCTAGGCATGCCAACTTTGTATTTTAACTGTAACCTAAGAAGTACCTGTATGCATAGGCATCAGGAATCTTCAGATTTTTTCCCTCCAACTGTAGCTTCTTGTGCGGCATCAGAATTTATTCCAGCGTGTTTCCCGCTTCCTAGAATGGCTTTTCAAAACGAGAGTGGGAATATGAGGGATTGTTGTTGCAAGAGGGGGCATTAGAAGCTCCAGAATACAGGCTGAAGATTTTGCATAGTAGACATGAGCTGTGCCAGGATCTTTCTGAATGGATGGATTCTGAAAGGAATCAGTGTCATTGAAATAAATTACACAGGAAGATACTGTTGTAACATATTGTAGCAGTTGTGTAACTGTTCTTGATTCCCAATCAGCATGTGGCTGTAGGTGTACATAAATAAATAAAAATTTATTTTATGATTTTATGGGATGATGTAGTGCGGTGGTTGTCAAACTTTTTGCACCGGAACCCACTTTTTAGAAAGAGAATCTGTCAGGACCCACCGGAAGTGATGTCATGATTGGAAGTGACATCATCCAGCAGGAAAGTTTTTACCAATCCTAGGCTGGACCCACCTGGAATCTGTCAGGACCCACCGGAAGTGATGTCATGATTGGAAGTGACATCATCCAGCAGGAAAGTTTTTAACAATCCTAGGCTGCAATCTTACCCACACTTTCCCAGGAGTAAGTCCCATTGATGATCATTGTTAAAAGCATATACGTACATAGTAACTTTTAAAAGTACAGATCTGTAACATTTCCCCTAATGCAGTCGCATACCATGGCAGCATCACATCTATTAAAAATAAAATATTGAAGTGAAATACCCACCTGAAATTGACTCATGACCCACCTAGTGGGTCCCAACCCACAGGTTGAGAAACACTGATGTAGTGTGTAAATAAACAATACACAGTGACTTATCTGCTGCTTGAGTGCTTCCAGATGTCATTCTGAGAGGCCCTTCAGGCTGAAATCACCTTGCAAATCAGGCTGTTGAACCTGCCTTATTTCATAGCATCCCTTGCATCTAGAAAACACTCTTCACCTCTCCAGTGTGAAGTTAATTTTGCCTTGTTCCCTTCTCATGGTCCTACCTGCCTTAACCTCTGGTGATGCACTGTAAATACAATCTGTTCTTCTTTGTCATCTGTTCTGAAACTTTAATGTTGTGTTTTGTTGCTGATTTGCACATTTTTCCACATGGTAATGCAAGAACAGCCATGGAGTTGAGTTGTCTCCCTCTTCATTGGGAGGCTTCCTATAACTTGTGCTGAAAAGAGAAGCTAATGAACCCATTTGCCCATTATATATTACGTAGTCTTTCTGTGCATGAATATTAATACAGTACCTGTTTTAAAAGAGGTTTCAGGTTAAGTTATTCTTGGTAGTTCGAAGCAGTGTGTGTGTTTTTTGGCAAAATGATGGTTCTCTCCTTGCACCACCTCTCATTCCTTCCTTGTTACTTGGGAGAGTCCTTCCTCTCTCTTTTGTTCTCTAGAGATATTGTGCCCCTACGTAGTTGGATAATAATTCTGCTGAAATATTATGTATGAATGAGCTAGTATAGCTGCAGTTATATTGTTGCTGTTCAGAGTCTGACTGCCTGCACTGCAATAGAATTTCTTCATCAAGCAATTGTTTGTATGGCTACATAGTTTTATTTCAGTTGAGTTTTGGTCAGCACAAACTCTGTCTGGAATCATGTAGTTATGGAAGGCTAACATGGAAAGAACCCGTTATATTTAAAGGATAGTTTTTATATTTGAAAATGGAGTGTCAGTTTAAAAATTCACCATTTTTCCCTCTTGCTTCAAGGAAAAAGTTTAAAACACGTTCTGGGGATACAGTGCGACTGATCGATCTTCTTGAAGAAGGGCTGAAGCGATCAATGGACAAACTGAAGGAGAAGGAACGAGACAAGGTAATTGCAGGCTTTCTTCCACTGCCATAAAAGAAGCAGGCCTTTTCTTCTACTTTGTCCTTGAACAAGGACCACAGTCTTAGCACTCCTTTGGCTAACCTTATATCATGGCAAGTAGAATTCTGTTTTACTACTTGTAACAACTGGGCCTTTGCTGTAGTCCAGCATATTCCAGCAGGTGGCAGCAGAGTATAAAATGATGGGTTGGCAGATCTACTATCTTCATTGATTGAATATATATTGTACTTGTGGCTTCATTTGCTTGGGTACAGTTACTTGCTTCTGCTTTGCACTGTCTCCACTGTTGGTCACATGCCACATGGGAAAGCTTCTGGCCAGGTGTTTCAGCTGTTTTATACAAAAAAGCCAATGCCACCTAGAACAACCCAGGTACATGGTTGGAAGCTTTAATTTTTCCCAAAAGTGGTATTCCTTCAGTTACTACCACTGCTCCAGGTAACATGTAACATGACCTAATGATAATGACCCTGATTATTTATGGGGCTTCTTAACAACTGTAGTACTTGATGTTCATTAAGCCACTTTTAGAGGCCCCAGTATCCATTAAATATTGGGAATATGAATTTTGAGGGATTATTAGTCTAGTTCTCCAGATAGGTAGAACAAGGACCCCTTCCAGATTTTTTTTCTAGAAGCAGAATTAATTGCAGTCACTGGGGACACAGGTCTATTGGAGGTTTACCCTTCCCCTTGGGTTTGCTTCAGAGCTACTCTGCTGCATGCTTTTCTATTGTAGGGGGACAAGCAAATTGCCAGTGTTTTGTTAAGCACAATGTTGAAAGTTCTTATAAACAGAAAACCTCTTATTGCTTCTGTGATTTCTTAAATGCTTTTCCTTTTTTTCTGGTGTCTTCGTTTTATGCTGTAGTGTGTATCTATATAATGTGTTGTGTTTTTCTTGCAGGTTCTCACACCTGAAGAACTAAAGGCTGCCCAGATCTCAGTTGCCTTTGGATGCATTAAATATGCTGATCTTTCCCATAATAGAACAAACGATTATATCTTCTCTTTTGATAAGATGCTGGATGACAGAGGAAATACAGCTGCCTACTTACTTTATGCATTCACTCGAATCAGGTAGGGAAGGCAACTGTGTTGAAACCTAAATGCCTTTTTAAATAGTGGTTTGCTTCTGCTGAAATGAAATTTAATGAGGTTAATAGACTTCTGGGGAAACTAAAACATTTATCTGCTTTGCTTTTCTGCTGTTTAATTTGTTCCTGTGCTGATATTTCATGAATGGATTGTCTTAATCAGTAGTTCTAAACAGTTGTGTTTTCAGATGCTTTTGGTGGGCTAGTCAAAGTTGCTGCGTATCCCCTTGTCTCATGCAGTACTTGTGTGATTTGATAGATCTGTCAGAGGAGCCCAGATCTGCCTTGCTAAGCGTAGGCTTGTTTCTCTGGCAGATCTATAGCACGGCTGGCCAATATTGATGAAGAGACATTGCAGAAGTCAGCTAGAACAACAGAGATAATATTGGATCATGAAAAGGAATGGAAACTAGGCAAATGCATTTTGAGGTTCCCAGAGATTTTGGAAAAGATCTTCGATGAGCTCTTACTGCACACCCTCTGTGACTACCTCTATGAACTGGCTACCACATTTACTGAATTTTATGACAACTGCTATTGTGTGGAAAAAGACAGACAAACTGGTGAGTGACTTCTTCACTTAAAAGAGGAAGGGATAAGTGAAGGCCTTCAAAGAAAATTAACTCTGACAAAAAGTTAAGATGTTCTGACCCTGACAAAAAATAGTGAAGTCTTGCTATATTTCAAGTTATGAGAAATAAAATTATTTGTACAAGGTACATAAAATCCTTGATTAATCTTATAGTTTGTATTGTGATGCAGAAATGGGAAAGGTTACTGGTCATTAATATGGATCTACTGTAAGGCTGAGAAAGAGGCAGAACCCCTTGGCCAGTGAATTTTGCTGTAGCTGCAAAGCAAGTATGTGGGCCAATATTCCTCTCCCCCCCCCCCCCACTAAAATAGAGATTCAGAAAAACAATTTGCTCTAAGCAGCCCAATGCTGTCTTTTATAACAGGGCAGCTTATTTCAACCTAGACACTTTGTCTTAGGAGAGATACAGGTAACCGTGTAGTAGCATCAGTGGGGGCAGCAACAGCCATGAGGCTGGCTGTGAAAGTAATAGCAATGGAGAAATTCTATATCATCTGAATGTAGGCCTAAGGAAGCATGATCTCACTTCATCTATTTTGTCTCTTGTGTAGGTAAGATTGTGAAGGTGAACATGTGGCGATTGCTCTTATGTGAGGCAACAGCTGCTGTTATGGCCAAAGGTTTTGACATCTTGGGAATCAAGCCTGTCCAAAAGATGTAACTACATCAACCTTTTTATATTTTTTACATACCTGCCAATATCTGGTTATTTGACTATCATGACTCTGTTTGAAAAATAAAGATGGTGAAGGCTGAAGTGTCACTGTTTTTTAATCACTATAGGGTAGTGGAAAGAAATTTGTTGCCATATTGTACTACACACAATTTTTCATGGATAGTTTTCAGATAATTCTGAATTCAGATATTCAGACAATGTTTGGGAGTTGCATAAACCTAGTTTGTGATGCTACTTCGAGACATAACCTCTTTTTCTAAAAAAATTGCAACTGTAGGATAATAATTGCAAAAGTTTGGGAAATCAACCTATTAATGTCTTATTGTACCCATGAAAGGGACAGAATTGCACATAGGATGTCCTATATTCATTCTATATCTAGGCACTATGCTGATGAGTTACAGGTAGGTAGTGCAGACAATGCATTGGCTGGACCCTCTGACTTGGCTTATTTAAAGAGCTGTTCTTATGTTCCAACTATGTATCTGCTATGAGACTTGCATACTCCCCCCCCCAACTACAGATCAACAGCTTACCATATCAGTAGTTGCATATTATCAGCGTCACAACATTCTGTGTATAAAGTATACTTGGTATCCTGAACTGCCCATGCAACAAGACAAAAAGATAGTCCGTGAGAGTGCTTTACCTTTTTTATTAAAGGCATGTTGTCTAAAGGCATGTTTAACCAGCTCAACCAATTTACATAAATAAAATCTTTTGGCAAATATAAGTGGCAGATTGGGGGTTAAAGTATCATACATATTAAAAAGCTGATAGTACCAATAAAATATAGTTATTTTATCCTTTTTTACACAATGCTATTTAAACTGCAAGCTAGAGCTTAGATTTAATTACCCTTTTCTATGTCTAAGTATTCAAGTGAGCCAATGTCACTCACCCTCCTAGTTCCTTTTGTATTTGCAGAGTAATGGTGGCAAAATTGCAGCGGCTTGTCAAGAACAAATGTAGACCAAACATGACCAGGTTCAATTAGTCCTAAGTCCAGTTGAAACTTAAGCACCTGACATGCTAAGTGGCTGCCATGTGACTACAACCAAGTACAAAAAATGATTAAGTGGATTGCTCTCAGCCCTCAAGCTGATTAGTAAAGTTATATACAGCAGTCTGTTTACATTAAGGAAAGTGGTTTCATTTGACAATAAGCTATCAGCACTTCCTTCTTTATTCACCCCTTCCATCCCCAAGTTTAAAATACATGCAAAGCAAGAATTCTGTGCCACCCTCACTTATACTCTTGAGTTTACAAAACTTGCTTGTTAAACACTAGGAGCTAGTAGAGGTATGCAATTGCAAGTGTAGAACATGCCATGCAGCGCCTCCGACAACCTACCAGACTACTTTATTTCATAACAGGTGAACACATATCCCATTTAAAGTGCCCATTTTACCATATCAGTTTGCATACTGGTCTGGATTGTGCTTTTAAACACAGCGCAAACATTCCTACATAATATAATTTACAGCTCAGACTAAGTAGAGGTCCTGTTTATGGCTTCAACCATAAAGTACAAATACCTTTGACCAATACGTGCAGCATAGTGTCCTATAAATAGGATAAAGTACTAAAAACAGAAAACCAGCACAAAAGCAACAAAGTTTTCTGAGCTTACGTGAAGCTGTTTTGTTGCGCTAAAGTGTTTAGTTAATAAAATCTGAAAATCTCACTTTACACATTACTTAGTATATTTAGAACATATCAAGGTGTTCATTAAAATAATTTAACTTTGACAGGTAATATTCAACAAATATAAAATGTTTATACCAAGAAACTTATGAATTAAAAATATTCTTAAGAATGGTGCCTAATGTTAGTCAGTAGCAGCACAGGCTTTAACTGAAAAACACCTTTATAAAATGCTATTAAACATTTATACATGGCTCTCTCAAATGATCAGATTAATAAAATCTGATCAGTTAAAATTCAGATTTAAAAACAGTTTTGGGCACCATGCATTGCACAAAGTGTCAAGTGGTCTGTTTCTTTGGGTCAGTCTCAGTATGGTGAACTTTTGAAGGAATCTTTAATCCTCATCAGTTCTGCAGCACACAGATGACCAAAAGCCCGGTTATACCATTCTGGTGTCCGGCCCCTGCCAAGAAATAAAACATCACATCAGAAGCTAAATATACTGTTAGGTATTGGCTACAGCTTTATTCCCCTACACACACATACTACTTTTACCAATGCAATAACTCCATTACAATTGTTTACAAGCATCAAGCGGTAACCTCTGGATACAGGTCTGGTTTTTATCTGGACATGAAGTACACTACAGTAGTTCACATCAACTACAGCTTATGCTATAGGAGGGGAATAGCAGGACATGTTTCTTAACAGTAAGAGCAGTTAAAGGACGGAACTGATTGCCCCAAGGAAAGTGATGGGTTCTTTCTCACTAGAGGTCTTCAAGCAGATGCTAGATACCTTTTTGAGATTCTCTAGAAGACACTTTTCACCTTCAAGCAGGAAGTTAGACTAGATGGCATTGAAGGACATTTCTGATTCTGTGTTTGGAACAACATGTAAAAATTCATGCATGCTCACCTACATTCATTTTTATAGTAGTGTAACCTGAAATGACTTATGGGCTGGAATTAAAAGTCTCTTCAATCACTAGCTCCAAATCATGATAAGTAAAAAGACTATGCTAAAATAAAGAAATGGAATTGAATTAATTTGATAAAAGAGGAAACAATGTGTCCAATTATCCAGTGCTAGGCCACAGAGAACTCAGATTTGCATACTTGAGTCTTATACCTTCTGGGAAATCCTTTCCTCTAAGAAACTATCTGTGTGATCTACAGAAAGTTCTGTGGCATAAGAGGATTGATATATACCTGGTATCTATTCGACAGACGTGTGTCACTTTGGATTTCTCAGTGCCAATTACTTCTATAAGGTACTGACACAATAGGACCTGAGCTAAGATCCCACTCACAGTAGCACCTTCACTGTCTGTTGAGGTAGCTGCTAAGACACAAGTGCCACTTTGCGGATCAGTTCGCCAAGTCCTGAAATAAAAATATTGTAAAGGTCAAGTCAAATCTCACACACTGTTCTTTTGGCATTATCTTGATGAACTAAAATCAAATGTTTGTTACTACTACTGTTGTATTAGCTTACTATTTTATTAACTGTTTTTAACACACAATTATGAGAGATATTACTGCTTAACGTATGTCAGTTTTCATTGCGATGAAGTGTTATCCAACTTTGTAGGTGTGGAATAGCATTAGCAACCCAAAGCTGGATTCCAACCTCTGCAAGAAAAATCTATCTTGTTGAAGCCCATCAGATTCTAATCAGATTCTGAGATGCATCACATTCTCAGTCACACAATTGCCATATTTTCTCTGAGAAGAACAAGGATTTTAATTATTTACAAAATTTAATCTGAGAACTTCTAGGAACCTCTGGGGCTTCCTAGACCATTTGATCCCAATATGTAACAGAACTAAAATGTTTCATCATTGGCTACATTCTAGAGAGAAACGTAATCTTTGAATGTTTTCTGGCTGTGTGCGCATGCACAGAGAGAGAGAGAGAGTTTAATAGAACAAGTGAGGATCATTTACAGTTCAAAATAAGTTATATCTCAGAATAAGCTATAAATATTATAACCTCTTCATGCCTTCACTCCAGCCCACATGGCAACCACAGTAGTTGGCAGAGAAATGGGAGTATCTTAAAAGTGCCTTACCTCAAGACTACATATTCTCGTGGAGGAAGTGGAGACATACTTTCTGTTGTGTAATGATAAATATCTGTTTCATCATCTAAGATTTCCAGGACCTTTGACTGCCGAAGACTTTGGTCCCACAGGTGCTGTTCCATCAACACCCGATGCAGAACTACTTTAGGGACAGCATCAATTTCAACAGAAGCTTTCCATAATCGGATATGGTAGTTGTCATCCACCTTAGAAGACAGATGAATAAGCCTTGAAAGTGATGCAAATCTTATCCAGTTTACGAAGTGAACATTAAGGGTACTGAACAAATGCACAAATCATTAGAGCAGTGTGGGCTTGCATGTACTAGTGGCTGGAGACTATGTTGTTCTAGTGAGGTCTAAGGAGGAACAAGCTGAGATCCAAGCAGAACTACATCCTCCGAAAATGAATTTGTTTCCTAGCTTGGGGAGCAATGCTATGGTGGCATCTGAACACTTTTGCTTTCTTTGCCAGACACATGGACCTTCCTCAGAGTGGGAGGCTGTTTTAAAGTATGATAAGATAATACTGGATAGTAGATGTGTTTTATTCTAATGAGTAAGATAGGATTACAGCTCAAGTCTTACTGAACACAATGGGCTTACTTCTGAGTAAAGTAAAGAACATTGTTTCCAAACACCTCTACTGGACAGCAATCTTGCTGATTTCAAACACACTAAACTGCATCATTGCCACATTCAAAATCCTTCACCTCAAACCTTATTAGCACCCTCATGCCAAAGTTACCTTTTTATGTGCAGAGTCCACTCCTTCCCAGATGGAACAAGCAGTCCAGCTTTTGAATTTCTCTTTGGCATCTCGAAGTAAGTCCTGCATGGAATGTTCCAGGGAAATGACTGTACTAGAGTGCTTTGTTAAGCCGTTTGGCTGTGGTGCTATTTCACTTGAGAGGCTTTGATTGTGTAAATCTTCATAACCCTGATCCAAGCAGTAACTGGGAATCTGCAAAGGATATAGAAAAATACAAGTCAGTTTGCTCAAACTATTTGCTAATAGTAAATATCAAGAATCCTCACACATGCATGGAATGTTTAAAATTAGGTGAGATGTTAACTCCCTGTGAGCCATGCTTTCCACCAATGGTTTTTTTTTTCAAAATCTGTTTCTAGGGCAGCTGGCCAACAATTCCTTATTAGGCAAATTACTGGTAGGATAGTTTACCATTAATAAGTAATAGATAATTACTTAGGATAGTCAGTTGGTGGTTCATAAATGAGTTAAGAGAGCCATAGTAACTTGGGAAAGGGAACACAGTGTCAAGTTGGCTTTAGGTATCTTGAGGGTTCAAGGCTTCTTTTGAGGATCTAATGTGAAGCAGCAGATCTGCTGACTTAGCAATGCCTTCACCTCCACTTATTCTCTTGTATAAATAAAGCAATTACTACAAATTTCAGTACACTCTCATCTAGCAGTGGCACAATCAGGTAAACTGACCAAGTCCGACTGCATCTGTTGCTCCTTCGCATTTTTACAAAAACTGCACAATACAGCAGTTTCCACTCATTTCCACTTTCCACTCATTTTTAAAGCAGACCAATTCAGCTCACATCCATGGTGGGCTGGAGGGAGGAGGCAACGGCAGATGGGGTGAAGCACGCCCCAAATCCGCCACCCCACTGCCCCTCCATATGCCACTGATGCAAGCCACATTAGGTTGCTTCATGGCTGGGCTGGCCGTGCTCTCATCTACAGGAAACCAAACCTAGGTAATTTACCTCAGACACTTGTCACCACCTGAACAACGAAGAAGTATACATCATAAGAGCACATACACTTTCCAAGTTGCTCACAGCAGCTTACACAGGGTCTCCAGACAGTCTCATCCAGAACGCTTAGCTAGCCTGCCAAGCTTCAGCCGTAAAGCGGCATCATTTGCCTTCAGACCATGAACTGGTCTGGAGGTACTTTTGGGTGCCTTGAGAACAGCATTAGCCCCCTAAGCCATCCTAGGCTTGTTTTTTTATGGCAATGGCTACAGATAAGAATCTGAAGAAAATGAGCCCTACAGCTGAAAAACAGCTTGACTCACCATAAGAAAAGTGCTAAGTAGTATTTCTGCATCCCCACAACTGTGGGAAGATGTCAGTATGTAAAAGGGGCTATTGTGGCATCATTAGACTACTTCATGAATCTTTCTCAAACCTCTTTTCAAGCCTCTTTAAAAACTGGCTTCACAAACTAGAGTGGCAAGCAACATACTAATCCAGGTACTCTTCAGGACTTTGCTCAAATACACTTCTGTCACTGAAAAACCTGGATTGTTCACCTCCTGTGCCAGAAAGAAATCATGTTTACAAGTGTTAAATCCCAACTATTCAGCCTATTTTTGGCCTTGTATTGACACAAGCAGTCAAGGGCCTCTCCCTCTCATCCTCTGGTTCTTTGCAGCTTCCTCTCTTCACCGCCTCCCCCCCTTACTGTTCTATTTTTTCTTATCCCTTTCCCACACTCTCCACATGCCTGTGGAACAGAGTGAAAGCCAAGGAAAGAATGACTAAAAACATAGCCACTGATTCAAAGCCAACCTCCTGCTTTGGACATGAAAGCACCCCTCAGTCTCTGAGATACAGGGCTTTTCCAAAAAGCCGCTTCAGCCCCAGAAGGGCACCTTGGCTGCAGTTCATATCAATGCAGATGCTGCCAAGAGGAGTGGTCAGAAGGCCCAAATGCCAAACATTCTTCAGCCTAACTGGCTCTGGCCTCATGCTAGCAGATCAGGCTCCCACGCAGAAGACAACGCAATCAACATATTCGAGGAAAAAGCGATGCCAGCCAGTCTACGTAGTACAACTGAAAAGGGTGTAACTTGGTGTGGTCAAATGGTGAAAATCTCACATTCCTTCTGCAACATTAAGGAAGCTTTCAAGTATTTTGGTATTCCTTCTTATCATGGGTGCTGTGCCCCCAAGAAGGAGGAAATGATGAACCATGGCTGGCACAATAAAAACCATTTCAGAGCCCATGTTTAGAAGGAGCTATGAAGAAACTGAGCACAGCAGTTTTGTACAAAAAGGGACAAACTGAAGGATAATCAGAGAATAAGCACTCGGAGGTCTTAGCCTAAACCAGTGGTATTCAAACTGGGGCCTCATGACACCCCAGCCTGTGGGTCCTAGCCTCTACCCCCTTAAGGGCGGGGCAGCCAGGAGACAGGGAGAAGGCATCGGCACGATCCGCAGGGGCTTGGGTGCACTTGCCCGAGCCTCCTGCAGCCTCCCAGGGGTGTGGGGAACCCTGCGCAACCTTTGGGAGGGCTCTGCAGCTCAGGAAAAGTGAAAGCGGAGCGATCGCGCCCCACTCCACAAAACCGGAAGCGGAGCACAATCACTCCGCTTTCCTTTCTGACGGGGCTGCAGGGACAGGTGCACCCTCCAGTTCCTGCAGCAGCCGTTCCTATGTGCGGGAAGCCCTGCGCAACCACCCACAGGGCTCCCCAGGTCAGCAAAAGGGAGAGTGGGGCGATTGCACTCCGCTTCCACGGAGGCAGAGCAGATTGCTCCACTCTCCCTTTCCCTGACTTGGGGCACCCTGCAGGCGCTCGCGCAGGGCTTCCCACACACAGCGACAGCTGCTGCAGGGACTGGAGGGTGCACTCTAGTCCCTGCAGCCCCCTGAGTGACGCGATCCGGGGATCACGTCGCTGCCTTCCCCCTGCTCCTGCTGCCTCCCCCCCCACCTCCACCAAGATTTACTGTAGGTTTCAAACTCCCAGAGAGTTTGAAAACCGCAGGCCTAAACCATACAGTTGGAAAATAATGTTCTCTATCACACAGTGTCAAATCATCTCCACAATTTTGGACTTTGTACTCTATATCATCAATAGTGATAGGATAATCACTGTTCAAAGGTTTTATTTCACTTATTCATCTGGTACATGCCAGTCACTTGAAACCACCATGTGTGTTTGCACCCTTGCTTTTGTGCCACTGCAAGCTACCAGTCAGAATGTCAAATTTCAAGTAAATTTCCAGCATCCATTTTGCACCACTTGGTCATGTAAATCAGACCTTCTATCAGGCAACTAATAGCCTACTATCAGGTGTTACTGAGTGCACAACTAGATAGATAATAAAACATCAACAACAGCAAGCTATAAATATGCTGGATGTAGAACAGAGTAATTTGATTTGGTTCCAGAAATTACACACCTCTCAGCAAAACACAGAATTACCTGCAGCTAATGAACTGCTTATTAAGGTTTAGGATTTGCTCTTCAGTGTGGCCAACAATGAAAATTGGAATGTGGTTTCACTTTCTAGCCAGCAAAGTATCCAGACAGGTGCTTTAACACTAGTCTTTAAGCAGCATGAAAGGCGCAAAAGGCACTAAAGGATTCTTGCTGAAAACAATTACCTACCCTAAAGAGTCTGTTGCACTCCATTATCATGTGGGCTAAGCCTTGTGTGGCAGCAAGGTTCTCACTCAAGTCCCTCTGGTCAGGTTTTCCAGTACTGTATTTCCTCTGACTGGACCTAAGGAAGAAAATTTAAACAACAACCTGTTTAAGTCACATTGCTGAGGCCTCAAATAAGGTGGCAAACCTATGTTTTGGCTATACCGCTTCAGACTGCAAAACTGTTCAAGAGCTTCGGTTCTCCTATGCCAGTTTTCTATGTGCAGTTCTGTATGTCAGAATTTTCAATCATATGACCCCCTTCCTGCACTCTGAAGTCATTTAGTCCACACAAGATGACCACCTCAAAAACAAGTGTTAGAAAAATATAGAATGTAATGGAAATTATGTCCTGAAGCAGAGATATTCTTTCTATAACAAGGTCTGAATTTCCAAACACACAAAGCACCATTTCACATTACACTTATGAATGTTAATTCAACCCTATGAACCACGGTGCCCTTTTTAATGTAGAACACTTGGAGATCAATCACAATATAGCAAGTTTGGCTAACCCCGGTCAGTTAGGTGTCAGGCAAAAGCATGAAACAAAAGTCTCATTGATTTACGTATCAGCAGCAGAAGTGTTTGGCTTTCCTTCCGACATTCTGGACCAGCCTAATCACATTACTCAAGAGCTTCCAATGTCCTGCCAGAGTACGTTGATTCATATTTTAAGCGTGTTTGTGGCATCATGCCAAGATTAAGATTGCAAAGAACCTGGCATCCATCTCTAATAGCTTTATCTTGGAACATTCCTTATGAACATTTAAAAAAAGTTTATTAGATAAAGATGCTTGACTTTAATCCTTAAAAATCAGAACTGTTAGATTAGGTCCTCTTGAAGTTGAAACACTGAAAGTAAAATATTAACAAACTTATAAATCGGAACTTAAGGTTCAAAGCAACCTTGCAGCTAAGACAATAGAAAAACCTCACAAACACTTGCTAGCACCTCCTGCTGCAGTAGAAGCTCAAGAAAAATGTGAAGGTGCAGGTCTTCCTGAGCCAGGTTTCTAACTTTCAAAGACTGCAAATTGTTTCACCTGCAACTAACAACTTTGCCTTTAAAAAGAATCTATCAGTTCTTCTGACACATTCCTGGCCCTGATCACGTGTTCATTCACTCACTACAACTGACAGTGTTATCTCAGCTTTAGATTCCTTTCTCTTTGGGGAACGTGGGGCATCACAGGACTTGTTTTATAGCCCGATACACATCTTGGATTCTTCACATGTTTTACCTCTCCTTACCCTTCTCAAAAGAAAGAACTTTCATCCTCAAATACACAGGTATTTCTTTTTTCAAGTTTCCCCCTCATGTACTAGAGTTGGACTCTGCCTGTGGCAGGTTAATGCCATATAGGGGGCAAATGAACATTTTCCTTCTCCAAATATAACATTTGCCCAAGGCCATATCTTCAGGAAGGGGTTTTTGGCATAGAAACAGTATTTATACCCACATAATCTTGGAGAGTTTGACCCCACATTCATAAGTCCAAATAACTCCAGGGATTATGCCCATGTGGAACTGTCCCTTCTCCCATGAAAAGGTATGCAATCTTCCCAAGGCAGATAAGCTTGCGCATCTCTACTGTAGGAGACACAATGTTTCACTTTCAGCCCAATCCTATCCAACGTTCCAGCACTAGTGCAACTGTGCTGACATAACATGCGCTGCATCCTGTGGTGGGGGGCCAGTCATGGAGGCCTCCTCAAGATAAAGGAAAGTTTGTTCCCTTACCTTGGGGCTGCATTGCAGCAGCATCAGTGCTGGAAAGTTGGATAGGATTGGGCCTTTTATCCGCATTTCTGCACATTTATCCAAAGTCTCCCAGATAGTTATTGCTATATCTGCATCTGCCAAACTTCTTGGGCTTCCTTCCATTGTTCCAGGCTACTCCCTTAAAAGACACATCTACCACCATTTCCTGGCTGCTTCTAGGGAAAAAATTACTTTGGAAGCAACACTGTGAGAATGACCTATGACCTATTCAAGCGTTACCTCAATGGAGTAAAAAACCCTGCAGCATAATTTTTCCCCCCCGCGTTGCTCTGGTAGGATGATGGGGCCATTTCCCCACATGCCATTTATTCCAGGTGGTGAGGCCACAACGGCATAACAAACTAATGATTAGTTATGATTATGATGATTGCAGCTCTTGAATTCTGAGCAGCATGGGGAAAAGTTCAAGCTCAGGGGTTTCCAAACTCAGCTGCCAGGAACACAGCACTCAATCTTGCTCTTATGGGAGGACCAGAGCAGGTCAGTTACAGAACGTAATATATACACTTTGCACATAAACAAAAGAATGTTCAAATAGGAACGCTCTCTCTCTCTCTCTCTCTCCAGAGGTGACCCAATCCAGCACCTGCTTCATCTAGCAGGAGGAAGAAGGTGCATATGGTAGGAAGTGGTAGAAGAAGAGAAAGGGAGCTTCATCCAGGAACTCCATACTAGCTATGTAGTATTCAAAGTATAGGACCTGACCTCCCTAGGTCTCTACAATGTTCACAGCCTAGTTTAGCAGGTTTAATAAAGCTGAGTTTATTGCTGTAACTGCTATTACAATAGTAGTGCCTGAAATTGCCTCAATAAATAAAATCTCCTGCTGGAAGTAGTTAAAGCCACAAACATTAACTATGCTCAGGGAGGCCATTTATAGAAAAGAAAAACCTTTCCCTTTACCTGTTTTTGTTCCCTTGGCACTCTTCCCCACTATGATATAAAATCTATGTTAAGGGGAACCCCAGTTGCTCCCTTGAAGGACTCAAGATGCAGGGAAGGATGTTTTCGCTTCTCTGAATATTTGCTATCCATCTTGACATACATTGATTTATCAAGCAACGTACTCTGGTCAAGAAAGGATAGCTACACTTTCAGAACTGTATTATACACAAAAAGGATTTCAGTTTGGTGCCTAATCCTACCATTTTAAGAAGACCTAAAGATTGGACCCAAACTCAGTCAGGCAAAGAGGGGCCTCTGAATCACAGCTTGAAAGAAATTATCATATAGTGAGCAAGGTAATACCATATTTACTTCCTATAAATGTACAAAATACACGTGTACAAAAAAAGTACAAGACATGCATTTGGGAAGGAGGTATGCCTTTCAGCAAGGCAGTACTGCACAGTCAGAAATACCTAGATGATGAGGAACTCTCTCTCCTCAGAGTACTGAGGTGAAACAAAGACGGTGCAAGACAGACAGCAATGTTAGTCGGAGTCATCTGGTTTTCCTCCACAAAAGCCACAACATCCCTCAGAAAGAACAAAAGAATTTTCAGAGCTTCACGGTTTTCGTCTGGAAGGAGAAGAACAGCAGCCTGAACAGCACAAAACTGCTCATCTTTCGGTAGATCTAAAGAGAAAGGGAACATGAAACACAGGTTCCAGAAATTACAAAGAAACCCTCTTCTTACAAATCACTTCACACTTACTCCTTCAGTAGAACACAGCTAATTGCATTGCTATTTATTATAACAGTTGGGTATAGATCAAGAAATTCTGAAGGAGCCTCACATTTAGGACACCCAACTTCTAAAATAGGTCTGCAAATGACTGGCTGAATAAAGTTGGCCCACACAAACTCCACACAGGTGTTAGCTCAAAGGTCTCTCACATGAAAAAGTTGAACGTATTCAAAAGGAAGATCATTCTGTGCATATTTTGAATGCCACTCTTGACCTACAACTTAACTATGTATTCATTCCTAAACAGTACCAGAAGCACTTAAATGAAGAAAAATAAAAGATGCTCCATTCAGCATCTCATTGTGGCGTTGTAGTTGTTATGATTTTAATGCTGTTCTTATAGTTAGAGGTGTGATTTTTTGGTGATAAACAAACACACATAACCCCACTTTCTCATTTTTGTTAAAAACAAAAAAATCTGCAAACTGAATTCGATAAATAAAGAAAGTAAGTAAGTAAGTGCTGGATGGGGTGATGCATGGGTAATGATTTGTGACTTCATCTGCTGACACTATACCACCTACCTTGTACACTTTTAAAGCAATTATAATGCATAATTATAATTTATAAAAATAAGCCCTTTGAATAAAAACACACAATACCACTTTCTGCACTTTTTGTCTTTGGGGGGGAAAAAACAAAATCCATTAAAAAAATGTTTACCACCACCTTGACTTATAGTTTATTACATTTATAGTCAACGTTAAGCAAAGGGATCTGTTTTATGCGCCATTTGAATTATGTGCCCTGGGACAGAGTTCCATTGCTAGGGTTAATTATCACATTGTATAATTGATAACACAGTAACAGTTGTGTTATCTGCCACTTGGTTAAGTGGAAAACTTGGTTAACTGGAGTCATTGCCTGCTGCGTCAGGGAGGCAACGGAGTCAGTTAAAAGAGTGCACTGCTTACCAAAATGTAAAGCAAAGCCCTCAGCCCTCTCCCCTCACTTACCTGAGTGGGCTCCTTCTGCAGTGCTGCTCCACTCCCCTTCCTTCTTCACATGGGCCCTCAAGGAAGAGACACATTCCACCTCCTTCCAAGAGGCTCTCTTGAGGTAGTAAGTGGAATGTCTTTGTTCCTAGAGGGCCCTCAAGAAAGGAAGGCAGAGCAGCACCAAAGTGGAAGTCCTTTGGGTGGTGGGTAAAGGGACTTGTTGGCAACCCCAGTGCACCAGTAAACAAAACTTGTACTATTTGCAGATTTTAAATTTTTGTTTCACAAGCCATTTCATAAGCCAATGCACAAAATACTGTCCATAAATATTTCAAATGGTCAGACCACAGTTTAAACTGTACATACACTGGTAGATGTGAAGAAAGGTTTCACAGAGCTTGGTAGTGAATATAGGCTCTGGAAGATCTCGGAAATACTGCTTCACCATGTCAGCTACATCAAACGCTGACTGCCCCTTATAAGTTACGTTGTTTTGGTCACTTTCATTCATTTCTCTTAAGGAGAGGATCCTCGATTTCACACCTGATTTTCTGAAAAGGCCAACCTATGAAATAAAACATAGAAGAGTAAGAATCCAGTTGCAGAAGAATTTCTATCTACCATTGTACAGAATATTTATGCACTACATATCCATAAGCCAGGCACACCGGGAAATTCGGCATCTATCAAGATGGTCAAGGACTGGGGAATGGAGACTGTTAAACAAAGATAAATTGCTGGAAAATGAATCATGAATCTGCAACTCAGAACCATGCAAACCTTTTCATCTACATCATCATATGCTTTGTTTCCAAGAGTAATTCAAGGTATTAGTGGCTCATAGTGGCTTACAACCAAGGTGAATTTGAAGGGCCACCTTCCTCCCATGAATCATCACATCTGATCAGATCTTTCGGAGAGGATCCCTTCTGAATGCCATCACTATCTTCACAGAAGCTCATCTGGCAATGACCCATGAGTAAGCTCCTTGTGAAACCCCCCCATCACTCTGTGAGACAAGGTTGGAACGTGCCTTGTCAGGCTTTTGGCATTGCTTCCAGACTTACTTGTTTAAATTCTAGCAGGACTTTGCTCACTTGTTATGACTCCCCTCCCCCATGTTTAACCCATTTTTGCCCATCCTACAGATGTACACATTTGGTTCCTGCTGCATATATGCAACATTGGGAAGAAACGGCATTCAATAAGGTTTTAATTCTATGTTTTAGATGCTACTTTTAATTCTCTTTAGCTTATGCTGCTGCGTTCAAATAATATTTGCCTCAATCAGGTCAGCCCTACCTGAAGATGCCAGAGATTCAGCCTGGAACATTCCACATGCAAAACATTTGCTCTGCCACTGAGCTACAGGCTTCAGATCGGTTTGTGCTGATGCAAGATGAACAGTCCTGTGTGATGTCTGAATGGTGATGGACAGTTTCACACAGGCAAACAATCACACACAGTAACCGAGTAATGGACATGCCTGGGTAACCATTCTCAGGTTACTGCTCCAGCAGTCCTTGCTGCATTTTGCTACTTTTTACTCTTTAATCAATCTGTGTTAATTTCTGACAAATGTACATTTCTGTCTGTTGAGACACTAGCCTGAAATAATGAATTTGCAGAATGTAGATCTGTGGCTGCACAAAATTAAAAATTATTCCAATAAAGAGGAGTAAACTTTGAGAGAGTTATGCAAGGTCATTAATGCTCTCTGTGCCACCATACAAAATAATGTATTAGCAGAAGAAATCAGTGAGATATGAACAGAAACACTTGGGAGTAAGAATCAGTTCTTTAAAAAAACTGAAAGATTTCAATAGTAAAGGGATGAACAACAGTTAAGAACAGAGGTATGGAAAGACATTTAGTCAGACTAATCACAGGCAGTTTGCACTTGCTTAATAAAGCTCTAATTTTCACCAAACTGCCTACCCCATGTTTAGTTAGAGACTGTGCAAAAATGTTGGGGACTTAAGTCTGAATATGATCCAAAAGCATTTTCATACTTGTACCTGATCAAGAAAATTGTCTCTTAAGTAATCCATGGCTTGGACTATGCCTCTTGGAAGTGGATGACTTGTTCTCTGGACATTGAACAATAGTGGTACTCCAAATACATTTTTGTCCTTATAATCAGGGGCTTTTATTTTTCTAATGAACTTAGGAACAGTCCTGTAAATACAAAATAATGCATCAATTTCTGTGACTTCCAGGGTAGTTCTGATTTGGAGGGCATATCACGGATTTTATATTTTTACAGTTGGACCAACCCATTTCAGTGACTGAAAAGAGGTACTAAAAGAATACCACTAATAGCAATTAACTGTTCTAATAAAAAATCATAAACATTTTTAATTTACAGAAAAAGAGACATCGTTTGCAGTATTTACCTGACCAATAAGAAGCGATTGCATATGTCAACAGTGTTGACGCTGTTGTGTTTGCTTAAGAATGGTGTTCGTCTGGTATACCTTTACAAACAATGTTATCCCTATTAATTTTTAAAGCAAGGACAAGAAACTAACAGTGCAATTCTATGCATATCTACTTAAAAGCAAGTCCTAGGGAGTGTGTATAGCAGTGGTTGTCAAACTGGTGGGTCATGACCCACCGTGTAACGCTTCCCACGAGGAGGAGGTGCTTTGCGCTTACTTCAAGAAGGCAGGGCTGCAGGAGGTGCGGGGAGCCCTGCACAGAGCTCCCCAAGGCTTGGAACGTTTGGAAAAAGGGCGCAAAGCACTTCTGTTTTGCAGGAGGTGCTTTGCGCCCACTTTTAGCGAATGTTCCAAGCCTTTGGGAATGCTGTGCAGGGCTGCTCAGGGCTCCCCGCACCTCCTGCAGCCTGCTGCAGCCCTGCCTACATAACATGAGTGCAAAGCACCCCCCTTGCCCCCCTCCATGACGCGATCCTGGGGATTGTGTTGCTGCCTTAGCCCCTCCCCCGCAAGCTCCCTCAAAGTTTGAGAACCTCTGGTGTATAGGATTGAAGCCTACATAGATATCTATTTTTTAATTCGTACCAGTCATCACAGAATATGGGAACTAGTACAGAGTTTTACAATGGTTCGCCAAAAGAACTGGGATTTTTATGTTGATGGAATTACACAGTGGACCAGAGGTAGCCATACAGATACCTTTAGGATCAGACTATATTGAGTTAAAAGCATCACTTAGTTTCCATCAAGTTTCCATGACTAAGCAGTTCCCTACCCAATACAGTTTAAGATTTCACATACAAGTTCTTCATTGCAGAAAACCATTATCTTGACATTAACTCATTTCTTGCATTCTGACTTACCAGTTCCATCCTTGTTTGCTGGTAGGAGAGTATTTGTCCATTAAAGTAGTTAATTTTAATAAAGCAAACTTCTGTATTTGGTTTAGGTGGGCTGCTGACTGGCTATCAATTGGTAAAGAGAGACTTTCCAAATTTCTGCCTTCTTCAGTAGACCAGCAGTTCCCCAAAGGTCTGAAAAAACCAAAATGTACTATGTGAATAAAACAAAAACAAGTTAAACAAAAACAAAACGTGCTAAGTAAACCTCTGCTAACTGAGTAAGAGGCACCTTTTCAAGTGTGTTAGTTAGTTGTTAGTTGGCAACCTTCAGTCTCGAAAGACTATGGTATCGCGCTCTGAAAGGTGGTTCTGGAACAGCGTCTAGTGTGGCTGAAAAGGCCGATTCGGGAGTGACAATCCCTTCCACACTGGGAGCAAGTGCAGTCTGTCCCTGGCCTGTCTCCCTGGCTATGGGCCTTCCTTCTTTGCCTCTTAGCCTCAGACTGTTGGCCAAGTGTCTCTTCAAACTGGGAAAGGCCATGTTGCACAGCCTGCCTCCAAGCGGGCCGCTCAGAGGCCAGGGTTTCCCACTTGTTGAGGTCCACTCCTAGGGCCTTCAGATCCCTCTTGCAGATGTCCTTGTATCGCAGCTGTGGTCTACCTGTAGGGCGCTTTCCTTGCACGAGTTCTCCATAGAGGAGATCCTTTGGGATCCGGCCATCATCCATTCTCACGACATGACCGAGCCAACGCAGGCGTCTCTGTTTCAGTAGTGCATACATGCTAGGGATTCCAGCACGTTCCAGGACTGTGTTGTTTGAAACTTTGTCCTGCCAGGTGATGCCGAGAATACGTCGGAGGCAGCGCATGTGGAAAGCATTCAGTTTCCTCTCCTGCTGTGAGTGAAGAGTCCATGACTCGCTGCAGTACAGAAGTGTACTCAGGACGCAAGCTCTGTAGACCTGGATCTTGGTATGTTCCGTCAGCTTCTTGTTGGACCAGACTCTCTTTGTGAGTCTGGAAAACGTGGTAGCTGCTTTACCGATGCGTTTGTTTAGCTCGGTATCGAGAGAAAGAGTGTCGGAGATAGTTGAGCCAAGGTACACAAAGTCATGGACAACCTCCAGTTCATGCGCAGAGATTGTAATGCAGGGAGGTAAGTCCACATCCTGAACCATGACCTGTGTTTTCTTCAAGTGTGTGCTCTTCTTTTATTTAGCAAGGGGGAGAGTAACTGGCCCTCCTCACCCCAGCAGTGTCTTTTCTAGTGGCTGTCTGCTGGTGCTGCATCTTTTTAGATTGTGAGCCCTTTTGGGACAAGGAGCCATTTGATTTTCTCTGTAAACCGCTTTGTGAACTTTTTGTTGAAAAACGGTATATAAATACTGTTAATAATAATAATAAGTGCTCTGGATATTAACATTTTCCGCCCATTCATTCCCTTTCTAAAGCTGCCCTACCCACATCAAATTGCTATTCATTTTTAGAACCTGGGAAATATGAAATTGTACACTTTGGAAACTCACAGAGATCCAACAAGAAAATGTCAAAGCAGCAACTTCACTCACAGTTATATTATTCCCTTCACTGCCAAATAAATCTATTTAATTTACATGAGAAAACTTCCAAATTAGGCTGATTAGCCATTCTTTACATAGTGCCAACAATGTACACAGAAGTGTATAAAATGACAACTGATGTCAATTTTGAGAGCTAAATAGACCAACGAAAGACCTTGCAGGAAGATTTTTGTTTTAATCTGCCTATCACGTCTGTAAAAAATTGGATGTTTCTGGGCTTTGTGATGTCAGTGACATTTCTGCATCCAAAAAGTCTTTGGAAAGGATAAAATACACCAGGTGTCAACCTCAAACCCGATATTTAAAAGTGCTTGGACTTTCCCTTGTGTATTATTATGATACTAATTGCCCCAAATTCTTTCCATAATTCATTTAAACAGTCCTTTACAACAGTCCTAAGAAGCAACAAAATGCAGGTGCAGACAGAAGGAGACAGGTAAGAGAGTGGGTTACCTAAGGACACACAACGAGCATATTGCTGACTTGAGATTTGACTTGCAGACTTCCTGGTTCATACTTTTATCCCACAGCAACTCTTTCTTCAGACATTCCAGCCTTATGTTGTCATCCCGCCCCCACCCCATTCTTGGCCACTTCAATAAATATGCAACTGACCTGTTAGAATGTGCCATAGTCAATCTCATTCTGGATTCCATCACATACGCTAGGTCTGCAAGACCATGCTCACCAACATGCGGGCAGTCTTCTTCACCATCAGTAACTGGAAGTTCTGCAAACTTCTCTGAATGCTTTTTAATCTCAAAATGGATCTCCTTAGGTGACGATGGGCATGGCGAAGTGGAGTGATTGGAGTAACTGGCAGAGTCGGAGTCCCCATCATCAGAGAATTTCTCTGTCCACTGACTGACCAGTTTCCTGAGCCCATTGACATGTTCCATAACACTGTCTAGTTCTGTAAAGACATCGTCATCACCAATTTCCAGTGCATTCACTTTGTTCAAATGAACAGGAATGCCAGGCACATTATCATAAACACTGAGTCTATTATCCATCAAGGAAAGAGAACCCGGTGGCATTTCAGTCTCATGTGGACCCATCTGAATCCGGTTTCTCCGGCACCCATGAAAACTCCCAGTTCTCCAGTTGACTGAAGTGTTGTCTATGGGAGATAAGAGGCTATAGGTCAGTGCTTTGGGAAATGTACCAGGTTTATGGCCTTGTGGTATTTGAAATACTTTGTTCTCATGCAAATTAATCTCATTTTTGAAGCTATGCTCAGAAAAATCAGTCCACACAGAAAGTTTGCTAGAATCAAAATCTTCAGCATATTCTCCTCCTCTTTTACCGTGTCTCCTTACTTTGATAACAGGGCTTGGGGTGCTCACAGTACTGCTGTTTTCAGACTGGCTGCTGCTACTGCAGGTCCTTGGTGAATAAGAAGAGGACTGCACCCCCTGATTCTCAGCCATATCACAAATATTCACACAATTGAGATGCCTCAGCTTTTCTTCATTCAGTCCCTCTAACAGAATAGGGTCGCTAATGATAAGTTTAGCCTTTGAATGAGTCTCTCTCTTCAAACTGCTGCTTTTTATGCGCAGTTTCTCCATTTTCTTTAAGAAGCCCCTTCCTTTTCTGCGAGATGGTTTATCCAAGAGCTTGTCCTCACAAATTATTTTCAAGGTGTCACTGGGAGAAGGAGAGCAACTGAAGGTAGAGTCGGGAGAAGCCAGTTTGTTTGAGGAACATGTTGATGAGCTCCGACTCATCTCAACATCCTCAAAAGTCTTTGGAAAGCTGATTATGTCACTGTCCCCACTGCTAGTGCTGTGAACTGAAGACTCATCATTTCTCTCTCCGTGATCAGAAAAGGCTATGTCCCCACTACCCAGACACTTAAGTCTCCGACCATGAGAAAAGGGTGCACCAGAACCTCCTGAGCTTTCCAGGTGAGACCATCTCTGAGTACATTTCTCATAAGTCCACTTGTTACTTATTGCATAAGGTTCATCATCTTCAGATTCGTCACTCTTTAGACAAAAAAAAAAAAGAGAAGAGATTTAAGTGTCAGATGTCTGATCAAAAGCTTGGTTTATAAAGCGTTCTGACCTTTTAGCTCCTAGGAGATGTTGTGGTTCAGGTCCCTATTCCTCTGCAAAACCAACCACAAAAGGTCAGGTAACCTTCCAGAGACTAATTCCATGAGGTGTGAAAAGCTGATGAAGGGGTAAAAATGGCAGTAAACCCATCCCACCGAGTGCCAATTTCTTGTTTGGATTCAGTCAATTCATTTTGGGGGAGTTACTTATGGAAGTTGTTAGGACTGGAATCTATGGACAGAAAAAAAGACTTCTTTCCATGTCGTATTCCTATATGCAAAACTTCTGACATTATACAGTTTGACTCTTTAAAAAAAATAAAATCAAAGCAATTCCATTTGGAGACATACTCGCTTTCTTTGGCGACTTATTTCCACCTTCATTGCTGCACACTTATTCAATGTATTTAACCGTCTAGGGAAAAGAAAGCGACAGATTAAAGACATGACCTAACGTTCTATTCCGTTTTCACAACAGTACTCAAATGCACTTAATTTCTTACACAGTTTTTCACATTTCTCTCGAGCAGCCTGTTAAGGATAGTTTGCCTTCATATTACATTTCCCAACTAATGTTTAAATTGCACAGATTTCTGGAATTTCAGTTAGAGGTACAGGTACTGGGTCATTCATAACCAACGAATTGCTTATATATAAATATATAACCCATAATTTATGTAAATATAATTGCAATTTAAGTCTGCAGCTGTTTTCATTTATTTCCCTACATATGTTTTAAGATATAAGTAAATAAAAGTATTGTAGGCAAGATAACATAACTTACAGCCTAATCCTACGCTACGTGGGGCTGCCGTGGTGCCGATAATGGCTGCCATGGCACCCTGAGCATTAACCAGGCAAAGCTAGTGACACCTATGGAGAAGGTACGGCAAATACCCCTTCCTCAGGCAAGGCAAGTACCCCCACAGTGAGGCTACTCAATTATGTGGCAACCCTTGGCCTGCTGTAGAATCGAGAGCCTGACACGGAGGCTCTGAATACAGCTCAGCACCGCCAGTCCCACCTCCCTCCCATCCCACTCCCTCCCCTGGCACACCTCTTGCCCCATCCCGAATACCTCCATGCCACCTCCCCCCCCCCACGTTTCCACTCACCTCTCCACCGCCCAGTGGTCCACAAGACCGCCAAGAGGCAGAGCACCAGTGATCCACTAGTGCTAGCCCAGCAACAGATGATGCTGAGCTAGCACCAGCGCTGGACCAGCCCTGAGGGTTGCAAACGAGCTTTATGGCATGTTTGTGACACTGCCAGCAAAGTGCCAGCAGTGCAAGCTCAGGATTGGAATCTTATTCATTATTAACCATATTTAACCATATTTATATACCGCTTTTCAACTAAAAACTTCAACTTTTCATTCCATGCTAACTTCAAAATAGAACACTATCAGCTGTATTAACACAGGCATACTGCTCCATTTGTAGTTGTGTGCCGATGTCCTATCCTTTTCTACCGTGTGGCAGATAAAGGGCAGTCAAAATATCCAGAAGCCTGGAGCCTACACCTTCCAAAGGAAATGATAGTAGGTGATTTTCTAGAACTGCTAAATTCCAAGCCTTTGCTAAATTCCAGTGTCTTTGCTGGCACTGACTGACCATTTCTTGTTTTGTATAAGGACAGATTGGGATAAACAAAACCCTCAACAACAGATAAACGAATAGATTTTTCCAGTTCAGACCTGACTCTCTGAAGGAACACTTGCTCTTTTCATCTTGAGCAGCTATTTAAAAAGAAATGAAGACCCAAACAGTGTTTGTGTAGGTTACACATGATCATCTGAAGAATTAAGCAGCTTTACATATTGTTGTGTAATTTGTTTGCAATTAAGCTATTACTTTGGCACTCCCTTGGGGTGGGATGAATGTAGGTAGGGGTTGCACAATGTTTGGGAGAGCTGCTCTTGGCCAAAAAATCCCCCAGATTATAAAGTATATCTACATTACTACAGCTGCTCTGGCAAAATGTCAGCATCTCTTTCAGTGCCTTAAGCATCTTACCAAACCACTCTTTAGAAGAATTCCACTGCTCAATTTTATAAATCATGCTTCTGTTTATCATTGTAGCTGGTGTCTGAACATTCCTTAACATCAGTGATACCTGAACAGTTATGTGTTTGGGATGAAGGGGTACATCATAAAAGCAGATGCAAAAGACAGATAACAATGGAACAGAGGAAAAGAAGATCTATTGTTCAAATTTGCATTTGTTGCCTGTCCCATCTTAAAGGCTTCAAGTTGGCAACAGCACATTTAAAAACTCCTACAAGATACCTGCTACAATGTTAAGCAAAGCTAAAATAATGTAACAAAAATGCTAAACTCAGCCTCATCCAGTTTTAATCTGCCTTCTACCACAAATTGAAAAGTCTTACTACAGTATTTTTGAAAAAAGTTCAGGCACGTATCCTGAGTGCTCTTGAAAAGTCTGATCATGTTCTCTTAGCTGTCTCAGATGTGAGCCATTGATGAATCTGTACATCAAACACAACATCCTAAAGTGTGTCTCAGAATCAGCAGGAAGCCAGCACAGCTGCAATGGTGAGTCACCATAAGAGGTAGGCTGGCATTTTCAGGCACCAAGAATAGTGCGCATTAAAGGAGTTTAGCTCCAATGTTACCATATTCAAACGTTAAGTAAAGGGGAAAAATGACCTAAACCTTCTTCACGACGCAGTCAGTAAAAAGTGCTCCTGCTAGTACCTGGGGTTACAGCTGCAGTGATAAAACTGTAAGTATCTCAAGGTTGGGACTCTGAGGAAATACAGAGGAGACTGATGCCCATCAATGATGAATGTCCCAACCCATTATAAGACTAAGGACGCAGTCCTAACCCACTTTCCAGGACTGACATCAGGGCAATGCAGCTCTGAGGTAAGGAACAAACATTCCCTTACTTTGAGGAGGCCTCCATGAGTGACACCCAACTGCAGGATGCAGCACATGTCCCATTGGCACCGCTATGCCAGTGCTGGAAAGTAGGATTTGGACCTAATCCTCTGAACATGAATCAAGTCTGGTCCCTGCATTTGCTTGCACCACTGAAATCCATTCACATCATCATCCTTCCACTCCTGTGTCCCACCACAGAACAGCAATAATTTTTCATGAACCAGAAGCACATGTACCTGGATACATGGGATTGCTAGATTCTCAATATGTCAAAGAACAACAGCTCCAAGAATTATCACCACAGTAACGGTAATTGTTGAAATCAAATGTAGTCATGTACATATCTACAGTGGGCCCACGTTATCTGCGGGGGTTCCGTTCCCAGAATCCCCGAGGATAAGGAAAACCGTGGGTATTCAAACCCATCATTTTTGGGGCCCCCACCCTCCGAAGCTGAGCTCTGGCAGGGTCTGATGGGTCTTCTGAAGCCTGCAGAGGCAGCGCACTACCACCCTCTGCCTCTACAGGCCTCAGAATGGCCGTTTCAGCCCCCAAAAAGCTACTTGCAGTTTTCCTTGGAAAACCAGGGAATGCTTCCTAAGGCTCAGAATGCCTTATAAGGCATTAAAAAAAAATCACTTCTTGTTTCCAGGAAGTAGCTTTTTTGTTGTTGTTGTTTTGCCCAAAACAACCATTCAAACAGGCAATCACAAACTGCCTCAGAAGATCCTCTGGAGGTGAGCTCACTTCCAGAGGGTCCAAGTCCACCTGCCCATCCGTTCAGGGCAACCTGCGGTTAAAGGAATCCTCGGGTTCTGAATCTGCACCTAAATATGGGTGGACCTGTATTTTCATATTGCACAGAAGACTATTTTCATACAGCTGAAAGCAGAAGATGATTGCTCAGAGGAAATGTGCAAACCAGTTCTAGCTTTCAGAAGAAACCACTCCTTGAAGTCATAGTAGTACTGTTATACGACAACACTTGCAAATTTTAATGTCTATATAAAACATACACTTGCAGACAGATAAGCAGGAAAGTAGCAGAGTACAGAGAGGGTCCTCGTATCTGCAGATTCGCTAATCTGAGGATTGGGTCCATGCGCACTCTTCTGGAGGCGAGGAGAGTCTGCTCCCCTTGCCTCTGGAGGGTCATCTGAGCCCAGCAGAGGCCGTGCTCATCCATCTGCGGCCTCTGCCAGGCTCAGAATGAGCCTTAGAGTAAAAAACACATGACTTCCGGTTTTTTGAAAAATCGGGCTTTTTAAATGCCTTATAAGGCATTAGGAGGCTCAGGGAAGCCCTCAGGTGCCAGAGGGTGAGGTTGGTGTTTGCCCATATCTGCAGTTTCACTTAACCACAGGGGGTTCCAGAACTGAAGCCCCGTGAATTCAGGGGCACACCTACACCTGCTTAGTCATAGTCCTATTGACCTCACAAAGCACTTTTTCAGAATTAAAGGTTTGGAACTTCAGTTCTAGAAATCTAGTCCCTGACTGAAAAAAAAATTCAGACCAACATTTACCTGTACAGAGATTCTATTGCATCTTGATCTAAAAACTCATGATCTTTTCTCACCATTTTGGTATCAATAGGAAACTGCATATCTGCAAACAGAAGTTCAGAACATTAAGTGTTAATATTTTGGGGGGAAAAACTTTACAACCCTAGAATTGTATACAAAACATACAGTCTGTTAGTGACTACAGAACATAACTGGAGAGACATATGCCAGCCTCAAGGAGTTGAAATCTTTGCAAAGTAGCATAAAGGTCTTTGGATTTGCTAACTACAGACAAGTGTTTGCAAGGATACATTAAAAAGCTCAAGATATGAAAATACAATTTGATAATTAAAATATGAATCTTATCTCCATTGCCTAACACAGAGACAGGAAGGGCTTTTCTTGATGCAGGACAGGGATCAGAAACATGCAGACATTTGATAAAGTAAGAACATAACGTGAGCCACGAGTCACAAGGCAGTCAGAGACTGCAAAATTTGTGCGATATCTACAAAATTCACCCTTTTCTTCTTCTGATGCAATGAAGTTCTTTTCAACTCACTGACTATTGTCTATTTGCTTTGCTTGCCCTTCCTGCCTCTTCTTTCTCATATCATTTTCCTCTGCCTTGAATTCTTAAACAAACCCAACTTGCACCACATCATTATGATCATGTTCCCCCTGTTTTTAGCCCTCTGCATTGAAATCTCTTTCTTCACATGTTCTGTTTAAACACCTTCCATTAACTTCACTCTATCCATGCTGCTTTAGACTCTCTTCATTCCTCTGGGATCCATGTCCTCTGAAACTCCAAGACCACATTTTTCATTCCACAACTCTACCCATTTTCCCTTCCTAACCTCAAGGGAAACCGGCCCATTCTTCCACTGGTGTAGTTAATTACCTGATAGAAGTTTGCTTCTTCATATTAGCATTTTCTAATGGATTTTGCACAGCTACCACTTCACCTTCCCTTGGGTGCTTTGATTTACTTGACTAAAGTCTAAAAAATTGAAGGTGGGGCTTGTGTCTTGATTTGATTCTATGGAAAGCATCTCGTGTTTGTAGGTATCCAGAACTTCACACACACACACACAACCAGAACAATTCCTGGCACAACCATAAGGATAGAGGGATCTGAAGCAACCAGTACTGGAGAAGGAAACAGTCTCCAGTCCCTGGGTGAATGGCTGAATCAACCTCAGTCTCTGGACTACAATTACAGAGGATGCGGACCTAAGACACAATTAACATAAATTCCTCAAAAACTCAAGTGGAACAAATTCTAATCTCTCTTCCTTCATGATTTACCATGTTGACAAGCTAAGAGACAAGGGAGAACTCTTACTCTCCTCTTTTTTATAGGCCAGCCCCCAAAGTCCAGGTGTCACTGGAGCTGTCCAGTCAAGAGAGAAGGTGGTGAATGGAAACAGAAAGATGACGTGTCTCAAATCTCCCTGTCCAGCTGTTTATCAAAGCAGGCAGGTGCTATTCTGGCAGGACTGGATCATACAGGAGGCCTACTGCTTCAGACAGAAGATTGCGGGGACCTGTAACCTCTTTCCACCTACTTGGATCCACTGCTCTGCCTCCTTCCAATCTCTGGATCAAAAAAGGAAAGAGGACAGAGAGGACGAGGAAATGCACAGGAGAGGCAATTCCTGAGCTAAAACACTGGAGAGTGAGAGGAGCAGATGGGGGGGGCGGGCATCTGGCATGCTGCCACAGAGGTCTTGGGCAGGTTTAGCATTCTGGCACTCACCTGCTTGGCAAAAGACGGTGGGAGGAAAGGTGGGAAAATCTAGTATTTGCTTCAAGACAAATTCATCGAAGCAGACATATTCAAGCAGAGACCTGCAAAGGTTACAACACATCTAACCCTGTGCGGTTTTTCAGCCAGATATCCAAACAGGATGAAGACACAGTAACAAACTCTCAAACTATCAACACAATCAAGTTGGATCCACAATAGCCTCTGTGCTGTCAGACCACAACATTGGTATTGAAAGAGAACTGCACTCTCCTCTCTCAAGGTTACATTTCTACAACAAACTGCAGGAAACCCCAGAGTACACCACTGTCATTTTCTCTGCTGCCCACAGAGAAAGGGTGTTAATTTTTTCCAGTTTTGTACTGGAACAGGAATACTTTGCCAGGGCACCAAAACCGAATAGCAGCATTTAGCACTATCTGTTTCAGCTGGTGACTAACTGTGCCCAAATGGAACTTGAGACCACACATTCCTTTCCATGTTCCAATGGCTATTGTACACAAATAGTCAGCTCTTGAATGAACTTGCATTAATAGTTACACATCATTGGCTCTATTCCGGACCACCGTACTTCTGTGTGATATTTATTACAAATGGAAGGAACTTATTTTTGAATATCTGTCAGCTATTTCTCTTTATTAGAATAGTATGGGCGATGGTACCTTCAAACATCTGAGCATACTGGGGAAAGCCGGCAGCCTTCAGCCAATCGCAGGCTTCTTTTGCCTCAATTTCTGAAAAACACAAACACAGGTCGGTTTTCAGTACAGGGAAAGAAAAACAACACAAGCCATGATAGTAGCTCTAAAAATCAACCTACTTGACTTTCCGCAGAATAATAGTGGTCCTGTTTTTCTCTGCCTTGTAATAAAATATAACTCTTTGGACACATATCTCCCGAGTATCCAAGCATGAAGCAGACGCCCTTGGCATGCAACAGCTTCTGAAGTGGTGTCACTAATAGTATGATAGCCATACCTCTAAGACCCCAAGAATTAATCTCTGGTGCATCTTTGGCAGAGTAAGTCATCTCAAAAGCAGCCAAGAATAGTTTTCAACTAACCACTAAGCATTTGCAAGGCACACTTTCTGAAGCCAAGGAATGACAGCCATGTGCAAAGAAAGCCACTATGAGCCAAGAAGCAATTCTTGCTCTACAGTGCTCAACTAGTCAATTTACTCCTGGAGTGTTTTAGCATTTGTTTCACATCTCACCATCTATAACACCTGGCATTTAGTTCAGTAAAACAGATGTCAGGAACTAACGACTCGTTTCATGCCAATTAATAAAAATTATGTGACTTGACTCTATAACATTCCCACAGGAACAAGGAAAAAAGCATGACGACAGAACATTCACCAGATGCCTTAAAAATGTAAACATGTTTCATATATTTTTGGAAGAACATAGACCAGCAGCCTCCAAAGCAAACAAACATTGAAAAGTTACCGTGTCCCTTGTGAAGAAGAAACCCAGACTGTCCATTTGTCTCATCTTGCTCGTGTTACAGCCCTGATACAAACTGAACTGCCAAAGCTTTGACACAAAGGGCACCAATATAAACCTTTCCAAAGAACATTAAAATCGGGTATTTTAGGTTTCAGGAAACAAAATGATTGTTTCTATAAACAAAACAAATCAAGAAGCTTGACTTCCCAGATACAAATGTTATTATTGCGTAATAATTTATCACATTGCTTTCTGTAAAATAGCCAGCATGAAGTTACCCTACAGCACAATCCTATACATTTCTAACCAGAAGTCCCATTATATTCAATGGGGTTTACTCCCAGGAAAATGCACACAGGATTGTATGTGGGGGGGGGGGGAGCACAGAATTAAATTTTATGCAGAACTGCATGCACCAGTATGCAGGAAATCAACAACGTAAAAGATGCCTTTTAAAGGAATTATTTCATGGTGAGTAAACTCCAAAGCAAGCCTTGGAGCCTTTTGGGTGCCTGAAGCTCATTACCTGCACAGCAAAACCCAAAAGTCAAGAATACTTATATACAACTTTCCAACATGAAGTTCTTAAAGTGGATAGCACAGTAATGAACAAATGGTTCCCTATGTCCAAAGGTCTCTCAGTCTTAAAAGATGAAGAAACACCAGCAAACAGTAACTTGACAAGGTGTTATAACATAAGTGCAGTTCATCTCAGTATAAGATTGTAACCAATAACTGAACAATGAGTTTCCTGAAATGGCAATGTGAGTTGCAATACATCGCAATTGTTTGTCTGATACCAACAGACAACAGTCCGCCCAGAACCTCTGATGCTTGAGGAGGAATGCCAAATGCTACCCCCCTTGACTGATGAGCCAAGTCTCTGCTCATCCCATTCTCCAAAGTTCTAGCTCAGCATATTCCTTCCCTCCACATCTCTTCTTCCTCTTCCAATCCAGGGAGTGGAAAAAAGAGGAACAGCGGTGGCAAGTAAATACGGATGGGCTCCCCCCCCATCAATCTGCTGCCTCAGGCAACAGGCTCAATTGGGCCACCCCTTCCATCAGAGCCAAGCTAATGCTCTTCTCCAGAAAAGGAGGAAAAAACCAACATATGTGGCAGCTAGCTCCCAACACATCCCTACTGCCAATAGGAGCCAAGTTACTTGCTGCTTTTGGTCATTGCTTACAGCAGCTACAATTGCAAAGCCAATATTTTGGAGCAGGATTAAGCCATTTTATGGGACAACCAGGGATCCACAGCCAAGAGGGCTGTTCCAGAGATAAAAATGTATTCAAAGCTGAGCCAAGGTCAGTATCTTCCATGTCCATTCAAAACACAGCAGCAGGAGCACTGCTAGAACAAATTCTTCTGTAACTGCAACAGAAAAGACAAACCAGAGGAAGGTCAAAAAAGGAGTGGTATGGCAGAGATATCATAATGGATGTAGGAGAATGAAGAGCAACAGGAACAAGAGTAGATAAAACAGACTGCCAACAGCACTCCAGCACCAGACAAAAGGAACCTTTTTTTCAGATAAGGAACTGAAGGCTGGTCTGGAATTTATACATCACCCAAGGGGTGAAGCCATGCAATGGTTCACATTAGATGCCCTGTGGGATCAAGACCACCATCAAGATGCAACGTTGCAGCCCAGCCACATGGACCACCACTGCACTACACCTTGTACAGTGAAGTTTACAAGGAACAGAGGATCCTTTACCTTGACACAAGAAGCCCAAGCCAGCCACCCATGGAAATATGTTTATAAAAGCTATCATGCCAGCACAGCACTTGCTGCCATTCAAAGAAAAAGGAATCCCCAGGTAGCATATGAAGCCATCCACACAGGGCCAGCTTTAAGCCAATTGGATCAATTGTACCCAGTTGGACACCACTCCTAATGCTCTGCATTAGAGCAAAAATAATAAAATGTTTTTACTAAATCATTTCACAGTCACTAACACAAGTATTTTTGTAACTCATTTACTTTTCAGAAGCTTACTTGTATGCAAATTCATTAAAATATGCTTAAATCCATTTGGTCCACCAACTCTCATGAACTTTTTTTAAGTGCACATTTTAATTGCTTTCCATTCTGCCATAGAGAAATAAAATCTATAATAAATTTTATTTAAATCTCCAAGATTCTACAGCCCTTGGCTGCAAACCTGAGTCCCCCACAAAAAGTGTTCCCAGTTGGGCCCCGCAGCTCCAAAGACCAGCACTGTATCCATAGTCCTACTCTTGTTAAGGTCTTATTAGAGACCTTATTTTACAGGAGAAAGGTTTTCTTAAACAGAAGCTAGAAATTGGATATTCTTGGGCCACACATTCTCAGACAAGATTTTCAAAGTTTAATTCAAAATCAAGTTTTGTTTTTTTTAATTCCCAAGCTGGACTGAGAAAGGCCTGCTTAAAAATAGCCAGAATAGATGACAGCTTCAAATAAGTTTTATGAGATGATTAACATATGGTGTGAGATTCCAAAGCCAGCTCCAGTATGACCCCTTTCCCTTTGCATGTAACACAGATTTCCTGGCTTTCTAAACATTTGAATAGTTGCAAGTTTCCACTTCCTGCTGACCTTATAATGCTATCAAAGATTAAAGACCTACCAAAGGTTCAAAATGAATTGTTCTCTTTTACAAATCATTCACTTCTACATCCTCTGAAAATTTATACAACTATGCATCATGAAGCTGGCTAATTTTTCATCCTCAGATTTCAGAATATAGTGTAACCAGGGACAATAACTTATAAGGATGCTACCAGGTCAGATCAACCCATGTGATGCTGTCATCACAAAAACAAGAATGTGATGCTGCCATTACCACAACAGAGAGATTAAATATATGCCTTCCTTCCTCAACCCAGTAACAAATAACTGTCAAAGAAGAAAATTAAGTCACCAGGAATAAACTACAAATTGGAATATTTAATATAAATTGCCACATCTAGAACACTTCCATTGCACTGATTTAAACAGAACACGCTCTAGTAACTGTAAGTAGAATTGTGATCACAAGCAGCTGAAAATAATATTCTAGATTTGAGGTACTTTATACCTTAAAGAATCATCTATAAAAGAAAAAGGATCATCTATAAAAGGATACTTGTTTAAAGCTACAGCATATTACAGCATACTAAAAAGTATAGTTGACAAGACCCATGTAAATATTACATGACCAACAAACTGTGCTAGATTTTTAGGACCCGATTTTACTAACACAATTTTAATAAACTGATATCAAATATTACATAATTTGTCCACTTCTTTCATCTATACATCTTATACAATTTCCAAGCCTGGGTGCTAATTTTTTCTGTCTGTTGCACAGTAATAGAGGAGATCAACATATCCAATACTGGCTTGACATTTGTCCAGCTCCCCAGAACTGTAAAAGTTTACAACTGTACACAACATCTGTCAATACATTCTACTGAGATACCAACCCAGGGGTCAGGGAACTTTTTTACCTCTTACCCCCCAAAAAATTTATAAACGCAGACGTTACCCCCTTGATTTGAAAGTAAGGAAATAAAATAAATAAACAATAAAAATAAATAAACAATACTCACCTTACCTCGATCCCACGTCGGTCGGCGCGGCTTTTCTTCTTCCTCCCGCTCTGTCCGCTCGGCAGGAGACACTGACGGCCCGGCGCTGTGTGATGACATCATCACTACAGCGCCGGGCAGCTCCAGTCTCCCGCACAGAGCGGAGAGAGCGGGCGGCTGCGATACAGCCTGAGTGTATCGCCTGCTCCCTTCCGCTCACCACATCTGAAGGTGAGCGGAAGGGAGCAGGGCAGCGGGCGGTGTGCACACAGCGCACCAGCCCGCTGCCGGCCCCCTGGAGCGGGTGGAGAGCGGGTGCGCTGACTCCCTCCGCTACCTCCCCGCCCGGCGCCCGCACACAGTTAGGTAAGGCAACCTTATTACCCCCAGATTTTCACTTTTACCCCATTTGGGGTAATTTACCCCTGTTCCCCGACCACTGAACTAGACCAATTAAACTGTACACAACCAAAGTCCAAGTCCTACATTTTATTACTAGATTGATACATTTTATTATTAGATCAAGATATCAGTCTAATCAGATCTATGGAAACCATCTGACAACTTTGTTTCCACTATATCTATGGTGAATACCAGCCAATGTTATTATGGCAGCAAAAAAAAAAAAAAACCCGTATCACAATGAAGAATTACCCAGTAATGATTGCTGATTGTAGAAAATGGTTGTAGAAAAGCTGTTCAGAAAACACTCACACTTACACTCCTGCCCCCTACTCCTGTTATTGAACTTTTCCTCCTATTGTTCTTCCATGATGCCCTCCATTTGCTCCAGAACCAGAGTCAACATGCATGGAACCTGCTTGACAGCTGCAGAGCCATGTACCAAGTCCAGAATGTACATTTCCTACAGCACCAGAGTCAGTCCCATCAATAACTTTACTGACAGATTCATTATACACCTTCTGCTATATGGTCCATTAACAACTGTGGGATTACCATTAAAGTATGATATCAAAAATCCTTTTATTTGTCCGTCCAAGCAAATTAGTTCTCCAAACCTTATCAACAACAAATATTTTCACACTGCTTCTCAAATCACTTACATATACATTTCTCTATAAACACATGTATCTCATCAAATCACAATGTTAGATTGCCCCAAGTCCTTCGGATACTGTAAACTAGATTGAACTCCCTGCAATGCATGAACAAAGATGTCCTTCATTAAAACTGTGTTCAGTGTCAACAAGCAGCCAATTTACAGACTACAACAGAAGGTTAAGTGAAATACACAGGTTTTTTTACATTAGTCAAAGTGACAGGTTATGAAACTATAAAGACATATTCATAGGCTGGATGTAGGCATGGAGGAGAGAAGATAACTAGCACTCACGATAATGGAGCGTGTCCAGTCTAAGTTTATTAGGGCCGCCTTTAGCGTATCTACTGTCTTGAACACTTTTTTACGTCTGGAATCAGGCCTGATTAGGATAGAGAACCGTGTCTGGATAGCCATTTGCTCTTACTGGTTAAGACTGCACCTATACCCATTAGGGATTGCTCCCCTAATCCTCCAAGATGAGCATAAATCTAGGTAGATTAAAGGGTTGGAAAGAAAACTGTCCTCTCTAGGATTTTCCATACCATCTTTGTTTGACATGGGACTGGCTCAGGCGGGAGTTAGGATCAAGCAGCGGATCTTTGACATGGAGCGCCAGGAAGACCTTAATAATGTCAGAAAGTTTTGTATCAAGGAGGAGCTCAGATATATAGCTGCCCCAGCTCCCTATCTTTTCCAGTAGGAAATCCCAAGCCACAGAAGGGCATTTACATTGGGGCAGTGTGGCAGTTTGCCTTCAGCTGTAGTGGAAGGACGCTTTCGGAAGGTCCCATTTTTAGGGCGACTGTGTCCTTGAGGAGCAAACCAACCAGAAACCACCAGTCATGTTTTGCTGGATTGTGTTTTTTATAAGGATAAACAATTATCCCTTATCTCCCCACTGTTAGAAGAGCTCACCAAATGCCCAAGTCAAGATTATAGTCATTCTCTTCTATCAGATGCAAATCCAGAGGTAATGCGGAGGATGGTTAAATTTTTAGCTGCTGCAGTTAGCCTCAGGAGGAAGAGAGTAGATTGTGGTATTCCTGGTTGCTCATAGAGAAGTATTTATATTCTGAATAAGTTTTTAATTCAATATGGATAGAAGACTTTCAGAAGTACCTTCCTCAGTTACTGTACTCAGTTCAATCCACAATAACTAGACCAAACTTAGTCGACTTATATCTATTAATTTTTAGTATATTATGTTGTCAAGAACCTATGTTAGGCTGCTGTCATGGGTCATATGCATGTTCGGTTGTATACGGTGAATGTATTGTTATTTTTATGCTGGGCGGTGACCATAATAAAAGTAAACTGAACTGAAGTGATAACTAGCACTCAGTATACATCCCTGTAGCAAGTCTTCTCCTCACTCACACACATAGACATATCATATGAACATAGGATGCTGCCTTAGCAGGCATGGATTAGTAGCAGGTCCCCAGATTTTCAGACAGGGATCTTTCCTAGTTCCAAATCTTTCACTTCCTGCATGCAAAACACGTACTGTACCACTGTACCACAGAGCTGGGGGTGGAGGTTCTCCCCACCTACTGTCTAGTACAACTCAGTGCAAGTCAGAACCATCACTGAATTTTCAATGGTGCTTGCTGGCGGGCACAGGGAAAATTCACAATGGGATGGTTCTGACTCACACTGAGCTTTACTCACCAGGCTGATGTCAATCCCCACAGCACCTCAAACAGCTATAAACAAATCTCAGAATGCTGATGTTTTGAGTATGAATGAAGAGTAAGTACAGCTGAGGAGTCCTCAGTTCAGGGCACCAGGATATCGGACACCCTTATCTCTTCCAATCACACATTTACAAAAAGCAGCAGCATTTTCCAATATTACAATTGCCAACTGACCAGGACAAACTTGTGAAGAATCTCTCCTGCCCCTCTGAGAGTAGGAATACCCCTCCAACAATGTTTCCAGCTAAGTATTGCTGGAATGATGCTGGTGCAAAGAGGTGAACACGGAGGAGTTAACAGCGAGAGAATTTACACAGCTTTTAAACCTCCCCGTGGAAACATTTTCAGCAGTCTGGACTTCTAAAGAGAACATTCAAGACTGACTTGCAGGCTGCGCCACTGACCTAAATTCTTGTGAGCTGAGTTACAACTGTTGGGAAGCAGCATAATACTGGCATAGAGAGGAAAGCCTACATTCACCCACAATGTAGAAAGCGCACAGCTCCACTAGCTGCCCCCCTCCAAATAGAAGGCTAACTTTAAGGAAAGGTTAACTCAAGCGCTGACAGTCAAGCATCCCATTCATAAGCAGAGGTGTGATTTTTCAGTGATAACCATATAAAAACACATAACACTACTTTCTGTAGCTTGGTTGGGCTGGACGGGGATGCGAGTTGCATCTGCTGACACTGTACCACCGACATCATCTCCCCAGTATGCTTTTAAAGCAATTGTAATTTAAAACTTCCAAAAAAGAACCCTTGGAATCAGGGCCTCGGAGAGGAATTTTATCAGGGGGTACAGAGTTTCTTTTGGGCCCCTTCCCAAAGAGGGAGGGGTGAAACAGAATGGGGGGGTGGCAATGGGGGCAAAACAGGCAGGGGGAAAGTGGCACCAGCTGGAATAGTCTTTGTAGTCCAGGTCCACAAACCAAAGAGCTACTGTCGCAAGTCAGTTTCCTCCCAGATGTGACACTGTTAAGGAATGTATGCAATCCTGGGCCTGGTGTATATGGCGGTAGTTGTGGCCATGTACCCACAGTTTTGCCCCCTGCATCCTGCATGGGTAGTGAGTTTGGAGAATGTCAGATCCCAGGAAATTTCAGGGGCCCCTCCTTTGGCTCCTGGGCCCCCTTCCTGACCCTGGGCCCGGGTACAAATTACCCCCTTTACCCCCCTCTCCTAGGCCCTGCTTGGAATAAAAACACATAGCATCACTTTCTGCATTCTCATTTTTACCCACAAAACAAAATCTGCAAAACACGCGCACCACCTGCAAAGCAGCCTTCTCGATTCATGAGCATCCCCAAGTGCCAAACTGTGTGGCCTGCCACCCCCTTTCTGGATTCTCCCTGACCAGAGGAGACTCATCACCCACATGGCTCACTGAAGGTGCTGGAGATCACCGCCTGCTCTGGGCGCAAAAGTGCCAGCGAGGACTGTCACATCCGATGCCTGCCTACTCAGAAGTAAGTCCCATTATAGTCAATGGAGCTTCCTCCCAGGAAAGCGTGGACAGGATCGCAGCCTCAGTCCTGCAGCCCTCTCCAGCACGGTCAGCAGAAAAGCGCCCACCGCTGCGCCGCTTGCTCCCTCCGAGCCTCCCCCAGCCTCGCTCCTCCTTCCCTCCCTGGCAAGCCCTTCTTCCAGTCTGGAAAGTTTCCCCGTGAGCGCCCCCCCCCCGCCAGCTGCAGCCTTCCTTGGGGCGCCCCCAGCCAGCCCGCACACTCACGCGTCAGGATCATCCTGCCCGGTGCGGTGGCGACTCTCGGGGCAGCAGCCTCTCCCGCTGCGTCTCCCTGCCCGGCTCGCCACAGCAGCCAGCAAGGACCGCGCTGGGGATCGGCGACGCCTGCCCGGCTCCGCCCTCGCCCGCCGCTGCCTTTCCTGAGTGGCCGGGAAGCGCAGGCGGGGCGGGGCGCGGACGGGGCGCCGCTCGGGCCGGCAGATGCTACTCCAGCCTCGCCGGCACCTGGCCGCTTCCCCTGTCCTGGTGCCGCCCAGGGGACGCGGGGCTGACTGCAGTGACTCCTGGCTGACCACATGTCGTGACTGCAAAAGAGGACCAGGCACCCCAAACTGGAGGACAGCCAAGAAAAATGTAGGACAGGACAACAAGTCATGTGGTTAAACACTATATTACCTACAATATACTACAACCAAACTACTTATTACTCAGAGTGCAGTTAGTCTGTGGAACACCTTGCCACAGGATGCGGTGATGGCATCTGGCCTGGATGCCTTTAGAAAAGGGGATTGGTCAAATTTCTGGAGGAAAAATCCATTACAGGTTACAAGCCATGATGTGTATGTGCAGCCTCCTGATTTTAGAAATGGGCTATGTCAGAATGCCAGATGCAAGGGAGGACACCAGGATGCAGGTCCCTTGTTGTCTTGTGTGCTCCCTGGGGCATTTGGTGGGCTACTGTGAGACACAGGAAGCTGGACTAGATGGGCCTATGGCCTGATCCAGCAGGGCTGTTCTTACAAAATTTAAAACTATATTACAAATAATTTATTAATTAGAAGAAGGCTATGCGTTGTTTGCTCACAGGGAAAAGGAGGACATTTAAGTTCTTTTCCAGGACCTGAGGCTATAAAAGAGGACTTGCCTTGGAAAAAGAGGACATCTGGTCACCATGGGCATGCCAGAACAGGCAGGATGGCTTTGTCTGTTATTGCAAGCAAACATACCTCTTTCTGTTGCAGGTTTAGGAAATACCTTTGCCAGGCAAAAAGCGAACTGCCTTGTACCACTGTTGGGGTCTGCACAAGAGCTGCCAACACCCCTCTCAGTGCCAATCTTAAAAACAAGCAGTTGCTTGGCACTTCCCTATTTAAGAGTGGTCCCAAACACAGTCTGCATGCCCTGCATCCAACCACACTGTCTTCCACCAATGGCCAAACACTCTTTTGCAGGGCCTAATTTTTTTCCTGTTGGGTTTTTATATTTGTTATATTGGTCTGGCATTACTTAGGGAAGTGTTTTGTGCTGATCATCATTATATTACTGGTTTAGTATTGTTATGCTGAGTTTGCTTTTATTATGTTGTTAGCATGAAGCCCTCACTGTCAGGAGGAGGAGAAGCACAGGATATAAATATTTAAAATAAATAAAATGACTTTCAAACCCCGCAAAGCGATTCTTGGAGCACACTGACCAGTGCAATTGTGTGGCACAGTTCAGGCATCATCCCTCATGCCCATTTCATACATGATGTGGCAGGCAGTGAACCCAGATTTGCCCCAGAGTGTGCATTCAATCAGGGATGGCAGGCAGCTCCTGCTCTTCACTGCCCCTACAATACAGCATGCCATATATCATCATCATCATCATCATCATCATCATCATTATTATTATTATTATTAACAGTATTTATATACCGCTTTTCAACTAAAAGTTCACAAAGCGGTTTACAGAGAAAAATCAAATAACTAAATGGCTCTCTGTCCCAAAAGGGCTCACAATCTAAAAAGATGCAAAAGAATACCAGCAGACAGCCACTAGAACAGACAGTGCTGGGGTGAGGTGGGCCAGTTACTCTCCCCCTGCTAAAAAAAGGAACACCCACTAGAAAAAGTGCCTCTTACCCAATTAGCAGGGGTTTACACCTTACTACTGTATTTAGGTACCCCTAAATATCCTACTGTACCTCTAAAAACATGATGTGCGAAGAGGCTTGTCATCATCTAGCCCAATCAGGGCTGTTGCATACATGAGGATGGTTGAAGTAGCCTTTCCTGCAGCAGTCTAAGAGGTGCAGTGACTAGTGGGGGTGAAGCTGCCTCCACTGGCTCACTGCCCACTTGGCTTCTCATTCTACCAGACATGCCACTGCCACAATCATCTTCTCACTTACTTTCCTTCCTACAAGAGAAGCAAGCAAGAGGAGGAGGACTGTGACAGCAGGGTTGGAAGTGGTAAGCTGCCATTGTTATGTTCTTCTTGCTGGTTTCCCTTCAGGGAAGCATAAAAAGGTTCACGATAGTCTGAATCTTTCTCTGATCCTACGTTTCTTCCTTGTAAACAGGCAAGGCAGACCAAGCCTGGGAGTGAACGTAAGAAAGTCTTCTGTTCTTTCTCTAGACTCCACTCACCCAGTCCTGTGAACCAAGAAGATTGCAGTGAAAGCAGGACTGTAAGACACGGGGAGCATACATGCACGCACACACAGGGAGGTGGGAAACCCTTTCATGCTATTTCAGGTGCAGGATTGGCTTCAAGTCCCATTCACCTCTTTGTCTCCAGGTGACAGGCCTGGGAAGACCTCCGTCTCAAACCTTGGAGAACCAATTCTGAGCTAGACAGACACAAATGGTTGAACATTGTACACAAAGAGCTTCCTATCTAAGCATACCCACAGATTCCCGTCACGCAATCTCCAAGGAAGACTTCTCAGCTTCTCTAGCACTAGCTATTGCAATTACACCATTAACTGAAGCTTAAACGATTAGTATGTTAAACTACAATACTCCGTGAACCTGGAACTCTGGAGAGCGTTAGTTCCATTAATAGCACACATGATATAATTTAAAATTGGGAAGCTTTCAAGTGAGAAGTCATCACCATTCTAGAGCTCCTTGTTGTTGCTCAAAAACCTCTTAAGATGTTGTTTTAAAAAAGTCACCTAACCAATCATGTGTTTGAACTGTGCTTAAGAGAAGGCTTGTTGAGCAATCCCTTTGATTTTATTGAAAATAAATGCGCAAAATTTCAACTCAGTCACCCGTTGCTCTCATTATTCAAGGCACAAGTCATCAAATACCACATTCCAAATTTCACTTTTAAAAATACTCAAGATAAGCATCAAACAAGACATAACAGGACAATCTTATTTAAAATGCATTTATTTTTAATATATACATGGCACACTAACACCCAGGCATTTTGTTCAAAAGACATGAAGGATAGAATTATAAATTCATTTCTTTGTTTTAAAAACAAAGCAAACAAGCACTATACCTTTCTATTTAAAAATGTTACAACACTGAAAACATAATCACTTTACCTAGCCTGCAAGCCTATGAAATCGCACCCAATTCTCTACCTTGTAACCTTAAAGATTCCAAACTCCCTGATCACGGTCCTTGAAGCACAGCTTTCATGATGACAGACTACACTGTATGATGTAAAATATTTCTTTACAGACATTGGATTCGGTTTATGGATTATGAGCCCAATCCTATGCAGTGTGTGCCGGCTCACCACTGGCGCACACTGTCACAAACATGCCAGAAGGCATGTTTATGGCCCTCAGTGCTAGTACCGGTGGAGCACCGGAGCTCCGTTGCCCAGCAGTCGTGAAGACTGCTGGCAGCAGAGAGGTACGTGGGGCATGGGAGAGGCAGGGAGGAAGCATTCCACAGTGGCATTCCGGGGAGAGCTGTTCTAGGGTACGGGTGGAGGAGGAAGGGTGGGGAGGAGACATGCTGTGGAAGAGAGTAGGGCAGGAGGGAGGCAGGAAGTGGAGCTGGATCCTGAACTTCCATGTCATGCCGTCCACCTGACATGAAGGCTCTAAATTCTACACCAACATTTGGGTCGCTGAGGAATTGAGTAGCCCCATTGCGGGGCTACTAGCCTTACCCATGGGAAGGGGACAAAAGTTCCCTTTTCATGAGGTATGCTAGATGCCAGGGCCTCTGAGTTGAATTTTATCAGGGGGTACAAAATTTCTTTTGGACCCCTTTGCAAAGGGGGGGGGGGTGAAACAGAGCAGGGGAGGGTGGTGACAGTTGAGCAGAATAGGGGCAGGGATGGGCAACACAAGGTGAGGGGAGGGTAGAGAGCTAGAAAAGTCTTTGGAGCCCAGGTCTACCTATCCATGTGGCATCAGTAGTGTCCCCAGCATCCCATACGTGCAACAAATCTGAGTAGATAGGAAAATGTCAGATCCCAGGAAATTTCTGGTCCCCTTCCTTTGGCTCCTGGGCCCCCCTTTTTGCCCTGGGACCAGGTACAAATTACCCCCTTTACCCCGCTCTCCTAGACTCTGCTGGATGCAGCGGCAGCCATTTTCAGCACTGCTTCAGCCCTGCACACTGGGCAGCTCAGGATTGGGCTGCCCTACTGAAATGAACATTAGAATAAACATTAGAATGCGGATTCAAATAAACTGTTTGGCAGTTCTCCTGGTGATTCTATTTACACCCTTGATAACTAATTGCCACAAAGTACTTTGTGTGATGCCATTAGCTTCCAAATGACCTGAGCTTTGCTGAAAAAAACCTAACAAAAATATCAATTAACTGGTTCAAAAACATATAGCTTTCTGTAAGTGTATCGTTCTGCCATGAAAAGCCAGTTCACATAACAGCAATCCATCTGGTAAATCTGCCACAGTCGCAGAAAAATTAAAAATCTTCGGCATGCTGACAAAGGCAGGATCAAGCACTTATTCCACATTTTGTGGAGAGTTATTTTGCTCCTCAATTCTGCCTTGGAGCCAAACAAGAAAACAAAACTATTCTGGATATATGTGATCATTTACTGCCACCATGTCCTGATGAACTCTGATCACACCCAGTTCAACACCTTTCCTAGTAAAAAATCTTTACAACTATGTAAAATTAAGAAGTTTGCATTATTTCTCACCATCATTCCACGATAACATAAGAATCGTACATTAGAGTGCCACACTTCGCTTGCCAATGAAAAAAGAATTTAGTATTCACATAAGAGTCCCTGCAAGCAGGATAGCATATTAACTGATAAGCATTTTCAGCTGTGAAATAGGATAAGGATCTGAGGGTGGTGATAGGAATAATTAGACCACTAAACAAGGTGAAGGTGTGGGATCTGCTGGTTTCGAAATACATAGAGACTGGGAATGAGAAAGAATGTTTTTTTTCTAGTGCTGCCTTGACATGGTCAAGTATGACCTTAAGGAGATCCAAAAATAAGATCAGTTCAGTTGTAGAACGGTGTAGCTCATAAAACAGTGGGTTTGGCGCTTTCTTTTTTAAGGTTCCCAGATTCAAATCTTTGCTCAGCCATAAAGCATGCTACAGGATCAAGTGACACCAAAAATGCAATTTAGCCTAGTACACATTACTTGTGGGTGTGGATTAGAAAGCAGACAACATCCATTACCAACCCCACAATATACCTTCTAGCCCAGGAGGGTCAAACACATTTCATACAGAAAGCCAAGGTTAGCATCCATTGCCCTGGCTGAGGGCTGGAAGTGACATCATTAAGGCAGAAAGTGATACTGGCTATATATGTGTCAGATTAAGCTGGAAAAAATAAGCACCTTGTTCTCACCTAGGAACTCATTAGCTGCAAATTACATAAGATAAAATATACAAGTCTTGATCATATTTTCAAGATACAGGAGGGCCTAGTTATCATGTGGAACACCCTTTCAGCAGCCCCACTTCTTTACTCACTCCCTAATTTTGAGCAACACATACAACTGTCATCTTAAAATGGGCTATGGCCAGTCTACCTGACTATAATGACTGCACCACCCACATCCTCCAATCCTCCTTCGACCAGCACTCGCTCTCTAACTCTGCCTCCCTCAGTCACCACAAGCTGGCCCTAAGTCATGACTTCCTTAGAAGCATCAATTCCAGCAGCAGTCTGCACACCTTGCCAGGCTCCAGCTGGCATGAGAAAGATTAGACAACAAAGGAAAGAGATAAGTTGGTAACAACTTCTTTCTATCAGCTCCACTCACACTGCATGCTGCCAGGAGTCACTTCACAGCTCAAAAATGGACCGGATAAGGAGTTTCCACAGGCCTGATCAGGCCCACAGGCCTTATGCTGAACACTTCTGTTCCAGCCAATGTTGATTTTACATGTGAATTATCCTCACAGGAAACTGAAATATTACGGGAGCCCAATCCTAACCTCCCCTGGAGCAGGCAGGCCGATGCGCCTGCCCTGCATGCATGGCAGGGTTGAGGCCAAAAGCAATGAAGTAGGCAGCAAGGGGAATAGCTTCCCCTCACCCCTAAAAAGGTGGCAAAGATCCAGGCAGCCTGGGGCTGCCCCAGGCTGCCCAGGAATGGGATTAGGATCTGGTATAAGTGCCAGATCCTGAGCCCACCCCCTGCTTACCTCCACCTGCCCACGGGCCCGCCCTCCCCCCACCGCAGAACACCTTCCTCCCACCCTTCCCAGACCCCCCCCCAGACCCCCATGCAGGCCAAGCTTGGCTGGTATGGCCCTACCTTTCAGGCCAGCCAAGCAGGGCTCACATCAGCCTCCAGAGGCTGGCGCACATCTGTGCGCTAGCCATCCTCCTCCAAAGATGGCACGACAGTGCTTTATGGCACTTTTGAGACCATTATGGGCCAGCATAAGGGCTTGCGTCGGCCCAAGGTGCGCTCTGGATTGCGCACTAAGAGTCATGTAAAAATCCTCATGGATTCAAGACCCATTTTTTAAAATGACACTGTATCGGGCACCATCTAGTTTTAAGAGAAACTTTTATTAATTAGTAATTAATAATTAATAATAATTAATTAATAAAACTTTTAACATCCAATCCTAAATGCAATACATGGAAGAAAGTTTCAAAGTGAATTTGCCCAAGGAACACTTATGAATGAGAACAACAACAATACATTCCACAAATAGTGAACTTATCTGGTTGATGAGAATAAATGTTTTGACCTTGTTTACTGTAAAGCAGGGTAGTTGTATTGCCAAGAAACCTAGTTACAAGATACAACACAGTAGCTAGTCTCAGCAAAATATGCACATGCAAACAGCTGCTCAACATGTTGAACTAACAGCATTTTCAAAATGAATCATGTCTCACTCCTGCAAGGAAAAGGCCTAAATAGCAAGTTATGAGTCAAAAACCAAAAGTGTGTTGTAATCAGGTGTCCTAACTTAAACTGGTTGTCTGGAACAGAGGAGACTTTTGATTTTATTTTGCTCTTATGGATTTAGTATAAGCCAAAAATTTAAGAAGCTTGCAGTTTCAGATATATATTTATGTAAAACAGTGGTCCCAGACTTTTTAGCACCAAGACCCATTTTTAAAAATGACACTGTATCAGGCACCATCTAGTTTTAAGAGAATTTTTTAAAAAAGTTTCACTTTACAAGCTGGTCAAGCCTATGTTTTTATCTTTTTTACTATGGTGGGGTGACCACCTTCTGAAGCGTTTGTTGAACTCCACATTCACTGAATCAGGACCATTCTCCAGACAACCAGTTTAAGTTAGGACACCTGATTCTGGTGCCTTGTGTTCCCTTTTGGGTGGCTGATAGGAGCCAAGGCACGTCTACCAGCTTGCAAGTAAACACAACCATGTAGCTCAGTTTCGCTTTCCATAGGGCTCAAAACATTTTCCTTGTCACCTATTAGCCTGTCAGTTTCATGACCCACCAACAATTCAGTCGCAACCCACAGTTTGGGAAACACCAATTTAAAAGATTGTTATGCCACTTTTCTAGTGTTCACAACGGTTTACAACAACAACAAAAAATACTAAAACAAAGAAAAACATTAAAAGCATTTAGAAGCAATTAATAAAAACATTAAAAACAAAAAATAGCATAAAAACAATGATGTACATGCAGCTATGTGCATGCAATTGACCAGTGCATGCAAACACTACATTTGCTATTGGTTAAAGATTTTCTACTATTCATAAGCAGCATTTGTGGTGTTCATAAAACACTTGCAGATAGAACCTAACATGGTTCTTCAGAAATTTGTATATATAATTAATGAAATACTCTTTTATGCCAATAAAGGTGGAATGAATGAATGAATGAATGAAATACTCAGCAATGATGGAATGATTCTTACTTCCTGATATTTACTCAATTTGCTTTGCAGGCAGGGCTTTGCCGGTCCCACCCCACCCACCCCCGTCCCAATTCCTCTCCCCACAAAAGGGGAAAAAGGCTAAAAAGAAAACTAATTTATCTAAGGAAGCAGAATTTTTTTAAATATAAATACCTCCTGACCTTGCTAAAACATGACAGGTGCATGCAGGAAAAATCCAAGGTATGGAAGAAAATTAGTTAACAGCAGTACAATTTTTAGTTTGTCCATTTCGCAGATCTGGCTACACTAACTTGTCAATATAAGAAAAAAAATATAACAACTTGCTACTTGTGCAGTTTCTAACCACCTTGCTTGATCAGACCAAAGGTCCAACTAGTTCAGGATTCTGTGTCCCACAGTGGTCAGATACCTATGGGAAACACATAAGCAGGACATGTAGGCAAATAGCTCTCCCCTTCATTGCTCCCCAACAATTGGTATTCATAGTTATTCTAACAGAACATATCATTCATAACATAGAAAGCTGCATTCAAAATTATAGCTAAATGTCAGACTTCTGTTCAAAACTTTACTGTTTAGTATCTTTTAGGGCACAATCCTAAGCAGGTCTACTCAGAAGTAAGTCCTATTGTGTTCAATAGGACTTACTCCCAGGAAAGTGAGGTTAGGATTGCAGCATTAGTTTCATGTGTTAAATGTGAAACTAATTTTAACCTAATTCTTAAGATGCCATTTCTAGTTATATACCAAAGAAATACCAGTGCAAATTTTATAAGTCTGATATACGGAAGATAACCTAAAGGACAAAACAAGCCAATCCAGTATGGAATAAGAATTTATTGGTGCTGGACTGGATAGACCAAATTCTTGCTCCAGCTCCTTACAAAACTATTCCATCCTGGTAAAAATATTAAACATATGTTAGAATTAAGGATTCTGCATTTAGCACAGGATACATCATACATCTCCAAACTAGAATAAAGTTTTAGCACTTGTACCCTTATCTGCGCATGAAGAGTCTTGGAAGTAATCTCAAAGTGGCTTACTTTAAACAAATTAAGAAACTATTTATAGCTAGGATAACCTTCTCCATACAAAGTAAGGGCATAAGGGGACAACGCTAGTTGAAAACCCTGCCACTCCTAGCAGAATCAAGCCAGTAGCCCATTCACACACACACACATACCCACACACACAGAGAGAATAAAATGACAGACCTTGCATTCTGCATCTCAGGTCAGGCAATGGCTTGACCATGAGTTAAGCTGAGCTGATGAACTCACTTCAGGTTCATCTCAAAAGATCAGATTACAGCCTGGCTCATATATTTGTGTACATCACTTGATGACTCAATACTTGATAAGCAGCAGAATGTATAACCAGACTACTGAAAAGTATTGTGTTTAAGGCATCATTTTTCAACCACTGTTGTGCGACATTGATGCGCTGTGGAGTTTGGGAGAGGATCATATATAGTAGGTCCATTGGCTGATGCAAGCCCCCTGTTTGGCAATGAGGTGTGCCTTGGCAATTACCAAAAAACCAATGGTGTGCCTTCACCATATTGGTATCTTCTCAGTGTGCCTTGAGATTGAAAATAGCTGGTTTAGGGCAGTACGGAAAGTGTTTCTGTGATGTTTGAATTGTGAGACTTCATTCAACCATGCAAGGCTTGATACAGCAGCCATTAAATAATAAATACATTGGTATAAATGCCCTAGGAATCCTGATGTAACCAGAGCAGCTCAGTTTTTTCAGAAGGCTGTTTCAGCAGGCCTTGAGACAATAATGAGAGGACGTCTTGCTGACTAACAAGGTAAGTTACATTTTTGAAAACAATATTTTGCTGTGCTGCTAATTTGCCGTTTTATATAACTACTTTTAACTGCTAGATTTTATTAAGCAAATCAAATAGTAAAACACAGACAAGTAAGTCCTCTTGCTCAAAAACTACTCACAGCCATGTCTCTGGGCTACCCCTAAACTCTAATCTCTTGTTTTCAGATAGAATCAAACTTGCAGAACGCACAATCCAGAACAGAAGCCACTACAGATAGCTGAGACGGGCACTGTTCCAGTCAATGGCGTCATTAAGAGCTAGCTAGCCCCTTCTCCCACATATTTGAACTCCGATGTCATTGGAATATCTCCTATGTAAACACAAACCACCAGAAATCCTGCTTGCACTCTCCACAGAAATATGCAAGGGAAGTGCTTGGCCTCTAGTTGCAGTCACCAAGCAAACTTTATTTCAGTGATCTAACCTGTGATTAGTTTTCACACATTAATATATTTTAGTAGTACTGCTAAGAGTGATAGTCTCTTCAAAATACCTTATGTAGAATTGATGTGATGGGCCATTAAGGCTAACCCCATTACAAATAGCTAATCTGTGGGTTTGCATTTGATGCATCTATTTCATCCTTCTCAGCCCTCAAAACAGAACCTGGGTCCTAGTGAGGGTTCATCAGAAAAACAACAACCGGTCTCCGCCTTGTTACATATCATAACCAAGGGAAAATTATGCAAGAACTACACAGGATAGTCCCTCTCCACCCAACATTAGTGCCTAAGGGGGCCTTCTCAGTATCCTCTGGAACATGCCATCCTAGGGAGAGCCTGATCTAGCCTGTGATAACTTCTCTGCTTCACAACACTGAATTGCTGTGTGGGCCCACCACACCTTTTAAGATCTGCTCTGTGGTTTAGGACATTTAAGCAGTGGTAAAGTGAGCAAGTTATTCTTGTCAATATAAGGACGGGGAAAAGGAGATATGAAAATTTTTTGTTCTAGTATAGCAATGGGGATGTGGTGGCCCAGGTGTGACCAGCTAAGCAGGTTACACTGGCTAAGAGCTTTGCCAAATTTTAAGTAAAGTGGCTGGTTTGCCAAACTTTGGCCAAAACAACAACTCAAGGGATCTATGCCAAAGCCCCATCTATCCTCGAGTTTCCCAGCCACAACTGTGGAATCCTTCAGGAAACAGACTGGTTTTTCCCATCCATGAAACCAAGCCAAGGATTCCAAATACCATGGAGAGAGCTTTGCCTCCTTCCTTTCTATGAACTGGTTGCCTCCATCCTTAGTTCTGTTCCTAAGGATATGCTTATTTTTGCAACTGTTTCACACTACCTTTTCCCCTTCTCTCCCCCTGACTTCAGGTCAGGGACAGCCCAACCAGGGAAGCAAACCAGACTGCCAAAATTCAAACACTCTCTTAGGGCGCAATCCTAACCAACTTTCCAGCACTGGCATAGCTGTGCCAGTGGGGCATGTGCTGCTTCCTGCAGTTGGGGGGCAGTCACGGAGGCCTCCTCAAGGTAAGGCAATGTTTGTTCCCTTACCTGAGAGTTGCATTGCCCTTATGTTACTGCCAGAAAGTTGGTTAGGATTCCAGCATTAGCTATATAAAATGTCTGATCAAAGAGTTTGGGTACTTGTACTTCGGGAGATGATGTACGTAAGTATTGTGATTTCTGAGCAAGGTCCTCTGCATTCTACATGACACAACTGATACTCTTCCCATGCTCAGAAGCTACTGGCACATACACACACTCAGTTGTAAAGGTGTGGCAACAACCTTTTCATTTGCTCAGGGTACCCAAATTGGACTGTCCTTATTGCAGCTCCAGTCATACTGCCGATTCAGGTGGCAGTCTACACAACAGGTATGTTGAGGAGAGAGGGGGAAATACACTGCCTTTGCTAGGCATGCACAGTGCATACCTTCCAAATGCTCCTGAGATGCGTCCTCTTCCTTTTCCAATTCAGGGAGTGGGATGAGCAAAGGCTGGGAGGAACATCACCAGATAAGGTTGTTTGGCATGCAGTCTCAGGCACCAGAGGGTCTTGGGCTTACCCTGGCTGTCCCTCTATAGCCATGCTTATTTCCTCCCCCACATATGAATAATGTGTGAACTGTCTAACGCACTCTTTGCAGCTTGAGTGGATACCCCACTATGGGGAAAAAATGCAGCTGGGTGGCACACAGCTGAATAAGTCTGGACTAGAATGTACCTAATGACAGCAGTGAAATAAATCTTCCAATACATTCTTTTGAAACTGACTAACCTTATTCCCTACATCTCTAAGTAAGAGCTGTATTTGCTTTGGATGAAATGCTCTGTTTAAGCAGTGCAAAGGAAATGGCCTGTTGCATGTTGTGAAATCTTAGAGTTTTGACAACCTTTACACTTCATATGAAACAACGCTTTGTTTTAGTAGTTAATACAAAAGCTGGCTCCAGTGGCTCTGTGTAAAATACAAATAGCCTGTGTGTCCATCTCCATTCCATAGTTGTTGAGGATGTGCCAGCAGACAGGAATACTACCAAGTCAACAATAGGGAGAGTCAAATACGTGCAAACACTCCAGCCTAAGAAAGTAACAGCTATAGAGATTGTGTGACATAGCTAACAATGTAAGGATGCACTTACTGAAGAAGCATTAAGCAGTGGGAAAGGGCAAAGAAATAAGTTTGTTTTAACTTACTGAAAGTGGCAGCAAACAAAGGAAAACACACTGAATTCATTTTGACTTAGGATTCCAGGACAAACTGTGCTTCCTTTTCCACACATAGCACAGTTATTTTGATCTTCCACATATGAATGTGCTGAAATACATAGTCTTAAGACAACTGTAACAGAGATGTGGCAAGGATAAAACAGTAGAGTAATTATGGGGACCTCATGAACTTCCTGCTCTCTTTTTTATAGTAGTGAATGCTGTGTAGGATGTTCACCAGAACATCTTAAGACAGGGATTGGCAACCTTTTTCTGCATAAGGGCCAGATATTGGCTCTTTCAATAGTAAGAATGCATGCATATTCAAAGTGCATGTGTGAACCTCTCAATTAGACCATAGAGCTAAGGAAAAAAGAGATGAGCATGGCATGGGGAGATGCATGCCCAGACAAAGAATGACACTGAAAGGAAGCTTCTGCCTTTGTCTGCTTACATTGTAAACCTTACAGAGATAGAATTACAAACTTGATTTTTTTTTTTTTAGGACCACCATGGACCAGGTGGATACATCTTTTTGGGACTCCAAGCCAGATTTTGTGTAGTAGGCCAGATCTGGGCCACAGGCCATAGGTTGCCTATCCCTGTCATATGTCTAAACTGAATTGTCATCCTTATCCACTCAGCTTCCCACACAATTCCCACAAATAAGTCAGGATGTTTTCAAAGCTATCCAAAGCAAATTAAAGTTATGGGAAGGGAAAAAAGCCTGGGGAAGCATGGTAAAGATTAGCAAGACTGATTCATTAAATGCTTTGGATGCACATTCTATGTATGCATTTATCACTTATTCAGAATTATGGTTTTTTTAAAAATGTTACCATTCTGCTAAAGGAATTTTAAGGATCTCACTTTCCTCCTAAGTTTCTCCCTTTTCTTCTTGCTGGCCAGATGTGACAGATTCTAGAACAACTGAGGTGGGAAACCCAACACTGCTTAGTTTCCTTTTACCCTCAGCCAAGTATCCAGAGCTATCCCCCTAAAAGAGAAAAACAAAAAATTGCCAAAGTATCTACACTAAATGACATCAAGACACAGCAGACAGAATCCAAACTGCAAAAATCCAATGTCCAAAATAGTTTGAAGAACCAGATTACAAAACAGTCAGGGAAAAATTAGGTGTGTGTATCAACTGAGAAAACATCATTCTATGCCAGAGTTGTTGCCTGATTCAACTTCTAAGTACAGTAAACTGCTGTATTTCTGAGAGATGCCAGCTGATAAGAACAAGAGAACATACTATAGACAAAACACAGAGAGTGCTGCACAAATAAAGGCCCTGTTCAGTGGTGCAGCTAAAGGGGTGCAGGGGGTAGCAGCCATACTGGGCAACAAGCTTTAGGGGGGCAACAAGCTGAGCTTGACACTAGTGGCAAAAATTGTGAATAAATTTGGTATGTACGAATAATACCATCATGTTATATATCATTGGAAAGGTAATTTAATGCAGAATGTAATGAAACAAACCCCATTGGAATATCTGTATTCTATCAAAAGTTATGGCCAATTAACCAGAAAATGAAAACGCAACTGCCTTATGGAACAAAAAGTGAATTTTCTTAACTCAAAACTGACCCATGAAACTGATTGTTCTGAGAGCCAATGAGATGTTGTTATGATACAGCATGAAACCAATAAGGTGTTAATATGAGTTGGCTGTCATTCCCATGTTTTATAACACAGCTACTCCTGCTAACTGGTAAACAGGCACTTTTTCAAGTGGTGCTCCTCTTATATTTAGCAGGGGGAGAATAACTGTCCCTCTTCACCCCAGCACAGTAAGGGGCATGAATTTGATGAAGGATGCGGGGACAAAGGAGCAAATAAGCAGCCCATCCTGGGGCATTCCGTGTATAAATGCTTTTATGCGAATGCCCGAAGTCTACGAGCAAAGGTGGGAGAACTGGAATGTCTGGTGACAAGGGAAAATATTGACATAGTGGGCATAACGGAAACCTGGTGGAATGAGGAGAATCAGTGGGATACCGCAATCCCAGGCTATAAACTCTACAGGAGGGACAGGCAGGGGCGTGTTGGAGGTGGGGTGGCCCTTTATGTTAAGGAAGGGATAGAATCCAGCAAAGTAGAGATTGAAGGTGGGTCCGACTCCACCGTAGAATCTCTGTGGGTTAAATTACCAGGCTTGTGCAGCAATGTAATACTGGGGGCGTGCTATCGTCCTCTAGACCAGAAATCTGATGGGGACCTTGAAATGAGGAAACAGATCAGGGAGGTGACAAGGAGGGACAGGGTTGTAATCATGGGGGACTTCAATTATCCTCATATTGACTGGGTCAATTTGTGTTCTGGTCACGATAAGGAAACCGGATTTCTTGACGTGCTAAATGACTGTGGCTTAGATCAGCTAGTCACGGAGCCCACCAGAGGACAGGTGACTCTGGATTTAATTTTGTGCGGTACGCAGGACCTGGTTAGAGATGTAAACGTTACTGAGCCATTGGGGAACAGTGATCATGCTGCGATCCGTTTTGACGTGCACGTTGGGGGAAGAATACCAGGCAAATCTCTAACAAAAACCCTTGACTTCCGACGGGCGGACTTCCCTCAAATGAGGAGGCTGGTTAGAAGGAGGTTGAAAGGGAGGGTAAAGAGAGTCCAATCTCTCCAGAGTGCATGGAGGCTGCTTAAAACAACAGTAATAGAGGCCCAGCAGAGGTGTATACCGCAAAGAAAGAAGGGTTCCACTAAATCCAGGAGGGTGCCCGCATGGCTAACCAGCCAAGTTAGAGAGGCTGTGAAGGGCAAGGAAGCTTCCTTCCGTAAATGGAAGTCTTGCCCTAATGAGGAGAATAAAAAGGAACATAAACTGTGGCAAAAAAAATGTAAGAAGGTGATATGGGAGGCCAAGAGAGACTATGAGGAACGCATGGCCAGCAACATTCAGGGGAATAATAAAAGCTTCTTCAAATATGTTAGAAGCAGGAAACCCGCCAGAGAAGCGGTTGGCCCTCTGGATGGTGAGGGAGGGAAAGGGGAGATAAAAGGAGACTTAGAGATGGCAGAGAAATTAAATGAGTTCTTTGCATCTGTCTTCACGGCAGAAGACCTCGGGCAGATACCGCTGCCCGAACGGCCCCTCCTAACCGAGGAGTTAAGTCAGATAGAGGTTAAAAGAGAAGATGTTTCAGACCTCATTGATAAATTAAAGATCAATAAGTCACCGGGCCCTGATGGCATCCACCCAAGGGTTATTAAGAAATTGAAGAATGAAGTTGCAGATCTCTTGACTAAGGTATGCAACTTGTCCCTCAAAACGGCCACGGTGCCAGAAGATTGGAGGATAGCAAATGTCACGCCTATTTTTAAAAAGGGAAAGAGGGGGGACCCGGGAAACTATAGGCCGGTCAGCCTAACATCCATACCGGGTAAGATGGTGGAATGCCTCATCAAAGATAGGATCTCAAAACACATAGACGAACAGGCCTTGCTGAGGGAGAGTCAGCATGGCTTCTGTAAGGGTAAGTCTTGCCTCACGAACCTTATAGAATTCTTTGAAAAGGTCAACAGGCATGTGGATGCGGGAGAACCCGTGGACATTATATATCTGGACTTTCAGAAGGCATTTGACACGGTCCCTCACCAAAGGCTACTGAAAAAACTCCACAGTCAGGGAATTAGAGGACAGGTCCTCTCGTGGATTGAGAACTGGTTGGAGGCCAGGAAGCAGAGAGTGGGTGTCAATGGGCAATTTTCACAATGGAGAGAGGTGAAAAGTGGTGTGCCCCAAGGATCTGTCCTGGGACCGGTGTTTTTCAACCTCTTCATAAATGACCTGGAGACAGGGTTGAGCAGTGAAGTGGCTAAGTTTGCAGACGACACCAAACTTTTCCGAGTGGTAAAGACCAGAAGTGATTGTGAGGAGCTCCAGAAGGATCTCTCCAGACTGGCAGAATGGGCAGCAAAATGGCAGATGCGCTTCAATGTCAGTAAGTGTAAAGTCATGCACATTGGGGCAAAAAATCAAAACTTTAGATATAGGCTGATGGGTTCTGAGCTGTCTGTGACAGATCAGGAGAGAGATCTTGGGGTGGTGGTGGACAGGTCGATGAAAGTGTTGACCCAATGTGCGGCGGCAGTGAAGAAGGCCAATTCTATGCTTGGGATCATTAGGAAGGGTATTGAGAACAAAACGGCTAGTATTATAATGCCGTTGTACAAATCGATGGTAAGGCCACACCTGGAGTACTGTGTCCAGTTCTGGTCGCCGCATCTCAAAAAAGACATAGTGGAAATGGAAAAGGTGCAAAAGAGAGCGACTAAGATGATTACGGGGCTGGGGCACCTTCCTTATGAGGAAAGGCTACAGCGTTTTGGGCCTCTTCAGCCTAGAAAAGAGACGCTTGAGGGGGGACATGATTGAGACATACAAAATTATGCAGGGAATGGACAGAGTGGATAGGGAGATGCTCTTTACACTCTCACATAATACCAGAACCAGGGGACATCCACTAAAATTGAGTGTTGGGCGGGTTAGGACAGACAAAAGAAAATATTTCTTTACTCAGCGTGTGGTCGGTCTGTGGAACTCCTTGCCACAGGATGTGGTGCTGGCGTCTAGCCTAGACGCCTTTAAAAGGGGATTGGACGAGTTTCTGGAGGAAAAATCCATTATGGGGTACAAGCCATGATGTGTATGCGCAACCTCCTGATTTTAGAAATGGGTTAAGTCAGAATGCCAGATGTAGGGGAGGGCACCAGGATGAGGTCTCTTGTTATCTGGTGTGCTCCCTGGGGCATTTGGTGGGCCGCTGTGAGATACAGGAAGCTGGACTAGATGGGCCTATGGCCTGATCCAGCGGGGCTGTTCTTATGTTCTTATGTAATTTATTTACTTAATTAAATTTGATTTTGTTGTAGAGGGGGGACTACAAAATCTTCTTTGATCCTAGGTAGCATATAGATGCCTTAGCTATGCCACTGGTTGGGGGAGAGGTCGCAGTTCAAGTGGGTGATGAACAACTGGGGGGAGCAGGCAGGTTTCCCCCCAATTTGCACTTTTTAAAAAGCCCAGGTGTGATGTCACTTCTGGTTGTGACATCACTTCCGGGGCATCATTTTGAGCTCTGCACCTAGCTACACGTTCATTAGCTACGCCACTGGCCATGTTGCTTCACTATTTTTATTTCTCCAACTAAAGTTTTAAAAAGAAAGTCCTCAGAACCTCTTCCTTTGTAGATGGAACTACATTCCAGGTGAGATTTTAAGCCATTTTTGCCCAACATTGCATATATGCAACAGGGATCAAATGTGTATACCCGTGGGCTGGGCAGAAATGTTATTAAGAAAATGAACGGGGAAAAAAGACAGTAACTTTCTTAGAAATTTAACTGTTGCAAATCCCAATAGTCTATGGTACTGTTTCTCAAGCTGTGGGTCACAACCCGATCTCTGGTGGACCGGAATAGGCTGACAATTGCCATCTTGGAAGATTGCAAATTAGTTGGGTGGTGCCATCTTGGAAGGTGGCAAACCTGGGTGCTGCCATTTTGAAAGTTTCCAGTCAGGCCCTAAACTTCAGGACTGAAGAGCTGCTAGGGTGAGTGAGTGCAGGAGTACGTGAAACGGAATGGGGGAAATGGGAAGTGAACTAAGCATGTTGCTGATTTGCAGGAATATGTGAAATGGGGTGGGAGGATTGGGGTGAGAGAATTCAGCATTCCAGTGATCCACAGGGATATATGAAATGGGCTGCAAGAATTGCAGTGATGGCAATGGTGATGGTTGTCCTGGCAGCTGCCCTTTAAAACTAAAACAAAAACAGAATGTCTCTTGAGACATAGAGGATGTTATACTGTTCTCAGAGAGCATTTTGAGAACCATTTCTTCCACTCCTTTCCCTCCTTCCCCCAGTTCTTCTCCTCTCCCTCTCCCTTCCCACTACTGCCAAATCCCCAGTTTTCCAACCCCAAGTCTCCCTGTTTAACCTTCCCATTCCCTAGCCTGCTCCCCTCCTTGCTTACACCATTTTGCACCTCCTTTCCCTTCAAAAGTGAAGGAGGAAAGCCTTACAACTACCTAGAAACTATCTGAGTTGGAGGTGGGAAGGTACATCTATTGATCTTGTGCAAAGAATGTTCTCTGAAATGCAAGGTAGAAATCTGTCCCTGGGCTGTCTTTTGCAGGTGTGTGCGCAAGACCCAGTTGTAAGCCACCTGGGACTGGTGTAGTAGGTGGTCCTTGCTTGCTAGCCTAGCTCTGATAAACTGGTTTCAATTACTTTAATTTTTTTTTGTTTCCGGCTCATGAAATTGTGGCTAACTGTGGCTCTGATAAGCTGGGATGCTGACATTCTTCCAAGCTGACCTTTGCATAATATTTGTTCTGGCAGCCAAGCAGTCCAGGATATTATTTTGTGGTGTCAAGGTTGTAAATAGGCTTTTTTGTTTTTTACATTTTGCTATTGGAAAAAGGCTGAGAAATAATCAAATAAAAGCTAATAAAATGCCATGGGATACTCTCCCTTTAATACTGTTAATACATGTTAATACTGTTAATACATGTATTAACATGTGCTGAGGGCGCTTCCTGTTTGATGTCACTTCCAGCCATGACATCACTTCCAGGTTGATGACATCACCAGTGGCAGACCTCCCCAGCCCCACCCCCTGGTGCAAAGGTTTGTGATAACGTCCCCCTGTGGGCTGTTGCTGCCCCTGTGCCCCCCCAACTCACCTGAGACTCATGGAGCCTTGTGCAACCCAGGACAGCGTTGGGGAAGCCTCTCTGAGGTTCCCTGATGCAATAAACTGTGCTTCCAAGAAACCAGAAACATAGTTTCCAACCCCATCAGAAGCTTCAGAGAGACTTCCGCGGGGTCGTAGAGGCTCGCACCTGGGGCATTTGCCCCATCTAATACAATGGGAGGTCCACAACTGGGCATCACTTCCATTGGGTCCTGAACAGATTGTCATTCTCAAAAGTGGTTCCTGTGCTAAAATGTTTTGAGAACCACTGGCCTATCCTATTCACATCACCTCTGACCTGCTCCAAAGTCTCTGCAACTTACCTTGTGGCACAAGAAGGTGGAGACAGAAATGCAGCTCCATCTCTGGTGACTCCATCAAGGCGGAGATTTGGAAAGCAGCAGGCTTTCCAAATGCCTTGTGGAGCACATTTTTCCTGCTGGGACTGGGAGTCAAAGCCCCAGTAGGAAAATGACACTGCACACCCCCTTCCGTTTATTCTAGCAGTTCAATCTGGTTCAGAAAGAGAGCAGCTGCCAGAGGACTAGGATGTTCTACATGGAAATTAGAGTGATACAGCCTATTTGAGTGATACAGTTAAAAATAATGTGCAGAAATAATGCTTAATAATAAGTAAAAGATGAAGTTAGGCTTGAAAACAGCATCTCATCTCATTTTGCTTTTAACTTTTACTAGTTGTATATTTTTTCTTTGAAGTTCAATTTGTACAGAACCATTTGCACAGACTGAGTAAACGCCTAAAAACTTTAAACTTCAAGTAAAATGTTTTGTTTGACTTTCTTAACAAAAAAATATGTTTTAATTTTTAGCCACTGAAGATAGGAAGCATGAAAGTAGTTGTCGCTTTATCTACCTGTCAAGTAGTAGGTCCATATAAGATATGCAGGAGGTCTGGTCTAGAGGGTAGAGCCTCCATTTGCCTGAAGATTAACATCCACAAGGTCGCCAGTTCGAGGCCACCGGCACCGTGCGACCTTGAAGCAGCTGGCAAGCTGCAGCTGAGCTGTTCCATCTGCTCGGAGCGTGGGAGGATGGAGGCCAGAATGTTAAACCAGATCGGAGTGTAACACCTTGAATGTGGTGGTTCTTGAAAGAGAGAACCTTCTTTCAATTTGTAAAAATCCCTGCGTGGATTTAATAAGCCTGCCTGTGTAAACCGCCTTGAATAAAGTCTTGAATAAAGACCAAGAAAGGCGGTATATAAATACTGTATATTATTATTATATTATATTATATGCAAGCCCCAAACAGAGGATTCCCAAAGTATACAAGGAGTTAACAGCACATACACACTCCTCCTCTAAAACAACAGTTCACTTGAAGGTTTCAACCATCAGTGCAAAGACAGCTGCCTTTGGCTGCTATCACAAGAAAACAACTGTGAAAGCAGCCAAAGCAACCAGGCACAAAAGAAGTGACATCGTAACAAGACATCTGTGCAAAGAGTCAGACAATCCTAACTACTGAGTATTTCAAACTTAACATCATTCTTTGAATAGAGTGTGTATGCATGCATGATAAAATATATCACTGGGAAACAACAAACTTTTTTCACTGGGAAACAACAAATTTCTCTCTTCCAGAGAAATGCAGAGAACAAACCAGCAACATCAAGGTAAGTGCATCTGATAAAATGAACTGCATTTCACATAAGCTTATACTGAAATAAATTGGTTAGCCTTTAAGATGCTACAAACTCCATTAATGTTGCAAAAGACTCACAGCCCAATCCTATCCACACTTTCCTGGGAGTAAGCCCCATTGACTCTAATGGAACTTACTTCTGAGTAGACATGCATAAGCTCGGCATGCCGGCTTACCACTGGCACACACTTCGCAAACGTGCAGTAAGGCACGTTTGTGGGCCTTAGCACTGGGCAAGCACTGAAGCTCCACCGCTCAGCGGTCATGCGAACCGCCAAGCAGCGGAGAGGTAAGTGGAGGCTTGGGGGAGGTGGGGAGGAGGTGTTCTAGAGAGGGGGGAGGCTGGTGGAAGGCAGGGAGGAGGCATTATGAGGAGGCGGGAGATGGGGAGAGGGCAGGGAGGAGGCGTGCTGGGGGGAGGGAGGTGGATCCATATTCTCCATGTCAGGCTCACTGCCCAACATAGAGGCACTTGATTCACTGCTGACCTTTTGGTTGTGGTCACACTGCCCCATTGTGGGGCTACTCAGTTTACCCGGGAAAGGGGATGAAAGTCCCCTTCTCCAGAGGAGCTGCCAGCGGCTGCCTGGGGCGCACAGGATGCAGTGGCAGCCATTTTCGGCACCGCCACAGCCCCGCACCCTGGGCAGCTCAGGATTAGGCTGTAACATGGCTACCCCTTTGAAAGTTCACAAGTATTCAGCATCATGTGAGAAACCCGAGTCAAGAAGTTGTATCAGCAATAATTAGTTCTTAGAGCTGTACTGCTATCATCTGTTAAAAAATATCAGATTGACATGGCCATAACAAAAAGTTAAGCACACTTAAGCCACAATGATCCCAACAGTTAATTGTTGGCTCAACTTTCTTCTATTGCGATCAATGCTTAACTTGGCTGGATCATGGAAATTGGCCTGGAGGGTGGATCATTCCCAATATGAATAAGCAGAGAGACTGATCCCATTCACCTTTGAGACAGCAATTGCTCATTCCTCTTAAATAAAACCTGACTTATAATCCCTCTTCACTTTCTTATCTTTATTTGCTTTGCTGATCATTGTTTCATCCTTAATATTTAACAAAACCTTTACTAATTACCATAGCATGAACACATCTTATTCAGAATGGCTGCTGTTAATTTGGAGTGATCAAAACAGAAGGTGAAAATATTCTTCCAACTGTTCATCCCATACATTTTGTACATACATGCACACGTTTGCAGCCTGCCTAATCAGCTTATTGCATAATAAATGTATATTTGCTCGACATATATTGTATATCATTTGCACACCTTCCATCAAGGTTGATATCCATTACAGGGATAAAGCATTCCCAGCATTTAAAAAAAAAACTATATTATATATATCTGGCAAAATAATGCCCTCCTCTCCCCTTTTCTGCCCATTTCCCTCCTGAAACAGTACTCCAGAAAGTGGATTTGGGTGAGCAGGGCCTAGAAGAGGGGGATAAAGGGGGTAATTTGTACCCGGGCCCAGTGTCATAAAGGGGGCCCAGGAGCCAAAGGAGGGGGACCAGAAATTTCCTGGAATCTGACATTTGCCTATCTACTCAGACTTGTTGCCTGCATGAGATGCTGGGGACGCTACCATGAGTGTGCACCTGCAACTACTGGCAAGCCATATATGCTGGGCCGAGGAATGCATATATGACTCTCCTTATCACAATGTCAAATCTGGGAGGAAACCGGTCTGCTGCAGTAGCTCTTTGGCTTGTGGATCTGCTTATAGTGAAGGACTGTATAGAAGCTCAGGGACACAGCTGCAAGACTACAGCTGCTGCAGAAGCAAGTTTTGGTATGCACAGGTCACTTTCCATTCTAGTGTGAACCTAAATATGATGATGCTAATTTTCTTCATGATTGTCTATATTTAAAAGATTTGAGAGAGACTTACAAGTGTTTTTGGTTTGCCATTATTAATGTATCTAGCTGCTGGTGCCATATGGGTGGGTAGACCTGGGCTTCAAATACTTTGCCAGCTGTCTCCATCCTTCCCCCACCCTGTTTTGTCCCTCCCTGCTCCCATACTGCTTGCCCTTCACTGCCCTCCCCCGCTCGGTTTCACTCCTCCCCTTTGCAAAGATGCCCAAAAGGAACTTTGTACCCCCTGATAGAATTCTTCTCAGAGGTCCTGCAGGTGAGCAGTGCAAGTTTTTATAGAATATTGTTACGCAATTGGACTTTGTTAAGCAAGCAATAACCTCTTCTATTCCCTCCATACATTTCCCATGAATTCCAGGGTGGCTTTCAAGCTGGCTGGCCATGATCAGAAACAGATGGATCTTTGGTCTGATCCAGCAAGACAACTCAGTTCTTATGCCAGTGAAAAGGATTTGTTAAAGGTGTGGTCCATTTGATGCATGTTTTAATATTCGTGCACCCATAAAATGGAAGAGGGTCTAAAGGCCATGATCAACAATTTGTGATAGCAAGTGATGTTCATATGGAAGAAATCTTAACTAAGATTAACTAAGGGTGCAATCCTTAACTCCTTTGCACCATGATTTGCTGATTTGCACCAGCCCAGGAGGGTTGCAAACATGCTGTAAAGCATGTTTGTGCCTCCTTGGGAGTTGGCTGGGCTGACGCAGGGACACACACTGGCCCATGAAGGCTGCACCCTTGGCTGAGCATCTACATACAGTACAATATCCAGCACTGCACACAGTTTTCCAGTGAATGTTCCAATCCTTCCAAAGTAGCACCAATTTCATTTGGAGAATAAGCACATAAAACTCTATTAATTTTAGAGGAGAATATTAGCATGCTTACCTTTACCTGGATAACATTTCTAAGTAGCAGGACAGGTGAGACAAGTATTCACAGCAAAATGAAGCCTTTCTACTTCTCAGTGATGAGCTACATAGAAAGTAACTTGCTCTGGTCAATTTGCTCTGGCTCTGAGAAAATTCATTAGCAGAGCTGTCAAATGACCTTGACGTTAGCTAGAGCTGCTCTCCACAATCCAAAAAAGGGACTCCCCCAAGTTACTGACTGAAGAGATGACCAGTCACAACCTTTCTCCTAGTTTTCAGTTGAAATACTGCATTTAAAAAAAAAATACAGAGCTAAAAATATACAGGCTTGCCTAATGTTGTTTTCCATGTAAGCAATTGACACAGCTGCCAGAGGGACATTTTAATATTATGAATGGAGAAGAAGGACCCAAGAGAAAGGATAAAACTGAATTGTGACCCCCATTTTATTGCTTGCCAAGGTTCACTCTTGTAAGCCAAGTCCTTCTGCCTGTGTCATATTCCCACAAAATAATAGAAAGCTTTGGCAACAACATATGTCCAGCACCTGGACTATTTTGCTGTTCATTCACAAATGGAAGACTTAAAGCTGATATGGTGGTGGGGAGGAGGAAGCCCTGGCTTCAATCCTAGGCGTATTTACTAGGAGCAAATCCCTTTGAAATTAATTACTTCTGAGCAGACAGGCATAGGACTGCACTGTAAGACTGGATTTCATGCCTATAATATTAGCTTTAACATGGACAGAGTTAACTCCTTGGGTTAACCTCTCTCTTCTGACACAGTACACAAAAATTCATTGATAATGGTCTGCATTACAGAAAAGAAATATTCTCACCCATAGTAGCCCTTAATCAGTTTGCAAGTGCAACAAATTTTCACTTGTTTTGGTTACTCCTACCATTTTGAGGGCAAAAGCAACAAGGCATTGGTACCATTGTGGGAGTGTCAATGTCATTTGCATGCTGTACGCCCCCCACAAAGTTCCTTTGGCGCACTGAATAGGTGGACTTTGGGGGATATTACCAGATCATGGGCAGCAGTGACTTGAGACTGTGGGCCCATAATTGGTGCATAATCTGTGAATGCTGCTGATTGGTGAGTTGCCCATTTTCAGAATGACAGCACCATTGTTTTACAACCCAGGAAGCGGTGGGAGATTGATGAGGCAAGAGCTCACCTTGCAAGTCTGTTTTACGTGGATCTGTGGTGATCCAGTTTGATCTGGGCAGAGTAGTGCTTGGTGGCAAGAATTTGTAAGTAGACACAGCTGTACATCTTAGCTTAACGAACCATTTTCTGTGGTCTCCTCCACCTCTTGACCCAAGTTGCTCTGCTGATGAGAATGACTTGGAAATTGGCCTGGAGGGTGGATATGTATCTTCCCCATTTTGGAGGCAACTGCCACTTCAGATTGTTATCGCGACAAATTTTCCTCCAGTTCTCTATCACCAAGAGAAAAGTGAATCCTAGCCAAAGGAAACTCTTTTGAAGAGCTCAAACAAGAGTAGGAAATGCTCTGGCAAGATAACCCCTGACCACCGCACTGCAGTGTTTAGTCACTCAGCTTTCACTGCTGCTCTGAAAGGTTAACAGAGAAAAGGAAGTCCACCCAGTTTTTAAGCCATATTAAATTATGTTCCATGCAGTTTCCCACCTGGTCTTTGCCAAAAATCCAAGGATATTACATAAGAACACTAAGTGCCCCAAATATATATTTGTTTTTTTCCCGATTTGGGATGAGCTCACACTGCTGGCTAACCACAAGAATTGGCTTTGAATCAGAAGGTTCAAAGTTCAAAAAGCGTTTTAAATAGATGTTTTATGCTTTCCTTTTTGGGATAAGGAAACCAAGAGTCACCTACCTGACCCAAGAATAGAAAAATGCACAAGTACCTAGCCAGAGAATACATGGTCCTACTGGAAAAGAGAGCAATTTCTCACAGTGAACCAACTGACTAATTAGCCTCAAAACAAATTGATAGATATGAATCTATCCCGTTCCAGAAGCAGAAGCCTTTGCCACCAAACTTAACTCCCCAGTGCTTGGACAAGTTATAAAAACTGAAACATAATTCCTGGAAGGCTTCTCCATTTTGTTTTGTATTCTGTCTCTTGGATTTAAACAGCAAAGAGAAGAAGTTGCATCATTACACATGCTTTTCCACATGAAGCTTGTATTCTCTAGTTTGTCCTGGCTTGCAGACACATTTTTGAGCACCTTATCTTTCCCTCTCTTCACATATGAAAGCCAGAAGATCTGGTATTATGAAACACCACTGGTGATGAGTTGTTTAGAAAACTATGCATGCAATTTGGTTTTTGAATAATACCTCAATTTCCTTGGCGTACACACACAGGCATTCCATGCCACTCCATTTTACACCCACGCCAACAGACTAGTAAAACTACCACTTCACAATTTCATTTTTTTTTAATTTTCTGAGAGAAACAGGAAGAATTGCCTACATACCAAGCTGACAAGGACACCAGGTTGGGATCCACAAACAAAACATTGATACCCACTAGTTGGAAAAATGAATGCAAGCTATTCCCATAAAAACCTGCAAATTATACTCAACATAATTCCCAAACCTAGAACCAACAATTACCAAGTCTAACATTACCATTTAACATTCACCTGCAGCTAACTTTCCTAACTGATCTCCCTCTTGGAACCCAGCTCAATGAGCCTCTCATGTCTGGCAAATTTTGTGTGTATTTGTACTATTCTATCCTCTAAAATCAGCTGTAAAGCAGGTTTTCTTGGCATTTCTAACAGGTTTGTCTGATAAGGACAATTTGTACATTTATTTTCCCTTAAAAGTAATTTCCCAGTGCCACTACAAAATCACCAAATTTGAAACAGGATTTTCCATTTCAAAAGAAAAATACAACATTAGCATCATTCCATCTGAAGTTCCATTCATTCATAGCCATAAAAATCGATATAGATGCCCTGGTTTCCATCTGGATGGTACAGCACAGTGTATTTAATCATCATTGGGTCACTTGTACAAAGAATGTGAAATACACATTCTTCATTTATTTCAGTCATAGAATTATAGTGCTGGAAGGAAGGAAGCCAATCATGCCTCTTAGAGTGACACATGAATTCCAAGACATCCAAAAGGATGCTTACAAATCCTGAAGCCCTTAATAGGATAATTGCACAAATAAATGATTGTAAATTTCAAATTACTTTCAGGAACTAAGTAATTCCTGATTAGAAATCTCTGTCAAGATTGCTTCTACCATACAACAGGTCGCAGATTCTTATCGATCGGAAGCTGGAATATAACATACATTGGCACTGCAAAGGAAAAGATTCACACAGAGAGATTGTGCTTTTCCAACTCAGTAACTGTATTACAGTTGCTCAACTATTTCACAAGATCCAGACGTCTTTCCTTAACACAGCACTTCTGTTGAGGGCCTTTTATATCTCGCAGCACCTAAAATGACAAATATTTTGTGGTGAGAAAGTTATTTTCCATCTAGTTTACTGCTCAAATGTCAGAGCATGCCAAGTTGTAGTAGCTGATTCTTCTTGCTTTTCCCTTGCCTCCTGGTGTACATGTCCAAATGAAACAGGTATTTCACATGAAACTATTTTCTTCCATGACTAAAAAACAAGTCAAAAAACATATGGGAGATTCTCCTCTTTTAAACTCTTACAAATGGACGCCTTATAATCTTCTGTGTAACCATTAAAATAATGCTAACCCAGGAAGAATGTCATATTCACATAATAGTTGGCTTGCATTCTCAACAATAGATATCTATCAAGGATGTTTATGTAATCTGTGTAACTTTCCCACAATTATTTTGAATGAGGTGATGAACAGTATGGAAGTCCTGTACAAAGTATTCTTACTGCTTTGCCATTTAAAATGTTTCAAGGTGATCTTGAAGATTATTAAAGACTACACAGCTTCCCTTGGGGGCAGCAAGTGAGCAAGAATATCTCCTTATGAAACACTTTCATTTAAAAAACTCAGAAAATATGTGCCAAAAAGATGCACAATGGGTAGTATTTTGCTGGAAACAATCAGATTCAGGAAAAAAAATTGTATCAGATTTAGATATCCCATTTAAACCTCTGATTTTATTTCAAAGCTTATGAAGATTAACATGCTCAGTTGATTTAAGTATTCTCCTATTTTTAAAAAGTTCACACAATTTAATAATTATTATTCAAATGTCACATGCCCTTAAAACATGCTTAGCATGTCACACAAGACATTAATTCCCAGTTTCTTCTGGAGTGATATTTCACTATTTGAAGCTTTGGTATAGTAAGTGAAGTTTCATTGAGTTTGGAAACTACTACTTACAAAAGAGTATGGCACTGCTGAATTAAATATATTAAGAATAAACTTTGCATCATTTTAGTCAGTTTACATTGGAGTGGCTAGAACTCTAGACAAACACCTGAATTGTTGTAAATTATGACAAAAATGTTACTGGAAAAATCAAAATCAAAACCTTCCCTAGGCCCAGCCACAATGTAACAGAAACAGCCCACTAGCAAGAAAAAAGCATACTCTCACACCATTGCTCCCCCTGAAACTGGCATTCAGAGGCATGTTGCTGCTGAACTTGGAGGAAGCATATAGCCATTGTGACTAATAGTCATTGATGCACTTGTTCTTCACGGATTTGTTCCTTTTATAGTCATTCAAGCTAGTGGCTAATGCCACATCTTATGACAACCAGTTCCACAAATGAATTATGCACTGTGTGAAATACCATCACGCTTTGTCCATCCTAAGTCTCCCGGCAGTCAGTCTCATTAAATGTAGTTCTAACTGAGTGACTTCTCCATCCCATAAATAACTAGTGTTAGGATAAAGCAAAATAATAAACTATGGTTCTGTAACCTGACTTTTCCCATTTGTTAACAACCCACAATTCTGAGCTAATATGTCAGAGAGTTGCGGTTTGTTTTCAAAGCAAAATCTCTTCTTAATCTGCACATTTGAACCATGTGGAGAGGAGAGGAGATATTGTGCAACCCCATGGCTCCCTTAGCTTCAGTCACCTAGGGCTAAATCATAGTTCAGTCTTACATCTACATCAGGCTCCTGTGAGGCAAGGTCTAGAGTGCATGCTCAAATTCACACTGGAGCCCGAGAGCCCTGGCCAGCGCTTCACACAAACCACATTCTGCACAGCCAGCATACATGGCTCCAGAATTTTCTGCAATGCACAAGGTCTTATTGGCAGACAAGTCAATTTGGAAAGGATTTCCCAAGGATAAAGTCTGAAAAGGAGTTAGACAAAAGGTCATGGGAGAAGTTAACAGAACCAAGAAACACACTTGTGTTTTGCAAATCAATGCTCTACTCTCTAACCCAGCAGTTTTCAAACTCTCAGGGAGTTTGAAAACCGCTATAAGTCCTTGTGGGGGTGGGGGGAGGCAGTGGTGCGATTCCCAGGATCACGCCACTCAGGGGGCTGCAGGGGCTTGGATGCACTTACCAGAGCTTCCTGCAGCCTCCCAGGGGTGCGGGAAACCCTGCGCGACCTTCTGCAGGGCTCCCCGAAGCTGCAAAAGTGAAAGTGGAGCGATTGTGCTCCACTTCCGGTTTAGCAGAAGTGGAGCACAATCACTCCACTTTCACTTCTGCCTCCAACCTGCCTCCTGGCTGCCCCCCACCCCTTAAGGGAGCAGAGGCCAGGGCCCACAGACTGGGGCGTCGCAACTCCCCAGTTTGAAAAGCCCCGTTCTAAGCTTAATTTGTTGTTAGCAACCTTCAGTCTCGGAAGACTATGGTATCGGGCTCTGGATGGTGGTTCTGGCACAGCGTCTAGTGTGGCTGAAAAGGCCGATTTGGGAGTGACAATCCCTTCCACACTGGGAGCAAGTGTAGTGTGTCCCTGGTATGTCTCCCTGGCTATGGGCCTTCCTTCTTTGCCTCTTTGCCTCAGCCAAGTGTCTCTTCAAACTGGGAAAGGCCATGCTGCACAGCCTGCCTCCAAGCGGGCCACTCAGAGGCCAGGGTTTCCCATCTGTTGAGGTCCACTCCTAAGGCCTTCAGATCCCTCTTGCAGATGTCCTTGTATCACAGCTGTGGTCTACCTGTAAGGCGCTTTCCTTGCACGAGTTCTTCATAGAGGAGATCCTTTGGGATCCGGCCATCATCCATTCTCACATGACCGAGCCAACGCAGGCGTCTCTGTTTCAGCAGTGCATACATGCTAGGGATTCCAGCTTGTTCCAGGACTGTGTTGTTTGGAACTTTTTCCTGCCAGGTGATGCCGAGGATGTGTCGGAGGCAGCGCATGTAGAATGCGTTCAGTTTCCTCTCCTGTTGTGAGCGAAGAGTCCATGACTCGCTGCAGTACAGAAGTGTACTCAGGAAGCAAGCTCTGTAGACCTGTATCTTGGTATGTTCCGTCAGCTTCTTGTTGGACCAGACTCTCTTTGTGAGTCTGGAAAACGTGGTAGCTGCTTTACCGATGCGTTTGTTTAGCTCGGTATCGAGAGAAAGAGTGTTGGAGATTGTTGAGCCAAGGTACACAAAGTCATGGACAACCTCCAGTTCATGCGCAGAGATTGTAATGCAGGGAGGTGAGTCCACATCCTGAACCATGACCTGTGTTTTCTTCAGGCTGATTGTCAGTCCAAAATCTTGGCAGGCCTTGCTAAAACGATCCATGAGCTGCTGGAGATCTTTGGCAGAGTGGGTAGTGATAGCTGCATCGTCGGCAAAGAGGAAGTCACGCAGACATTTCAGCTGGACTTTGGACTTTGCTCTCAGTCTGGAGAGGTTGAAGAGCTTTCCATCTGATCTGGTCCAGAGATAGATGCCTTCTGTTGCAGTTCCAAAGGCCTGCTTCAGCAGGACAGCAAAGAAAATCCCAAACAAGGTTGGCGCAAGAACACAGCCCTGCTTCACTCCACTTCAGATGTCAAGGGGGTCTGATGTGGAGCCATCGAAGACAACAGTGCCTTTCATGTCCTTGTGGAAAGATCTGATGATGCTGAGGAGCCTGGGTGGACATCCGATCTTGGGGAGAATCTTGAAGAGGCCGTCCCTGCTGACCAGGTCGAAAGCCTTCGTGAGATCTATGAAGGCTATAAAGAGTGGCTGTCGTTGTTCCCTGCATTTCTCCTGCAGTTGTCTAAGGGAGAATACCATATCAGTGGTGGACCTGTTGGTTCGGAATCCACACTGCGATTCTGGATAGACGCTCTCTGCAAGTACCTGGAGCCTCTTTAGTGCAACTCGGGCAAACAGCTTTCCTACTACACTAAGAAGAGAGATGCCGCGGTAGTTGTTGCAGTCACCCCTGTCGCCTTTGTTCTTGTACAGCGTGTTGACCACTTGTACATGCGACACTTACAGTATGTATGTACAGTATGTAAGTATTAAGAACATAAGAACATAAGAACAGCCCCACTGGATCAGGCCATAGGCCCATCTAGTCCAGCTTCCTGTATCTCACAGCGGCCCACCAAATGCCCCAGGGAGCACACCAGATAACAAGAGACCTCATCCTGGTGCTCTCCCCTACATCTGGCATTCTGACTTAACCCATTCCTAAAATCAGGAGGTTGTGCATACACATCATGGCTTGTACCCCATAATGGATTTTTCCTCCAGAAACTCGTCCAATCCCCTTTTAAATGCGTCTAGGCTAGACGCCAGCACCACATCCTGTGGCAAGGAGTTCCACAGACCGACCACGCGCTGAGTAAAGAAATATTTTCTTTTGTCTGTCCTAACCCGCCCAACACTCAATTTTAGTGGATGTCCCCTGGTTCTGGTATTATGTGAGAGTGTAAAGAGCATCTCCCTATCCACTCTGTCCATCCCCTGCATAATTTTGTATGTCTCAATCATGTCCCCCCTCAAGCGTCTCTTTTCTAGGCTGAAGAGGCCCAAACGCCGTAGCCTTTCCTCATAAGGAAGGTGCCCCAGCCCCGTAATCATCTTAGTCGCTCTCTTTTGCACCTTTTCCATTTCCACTATGTCTTTTTTGAGATGCGGCGACCAGAACTGGACACAATACTCCAGGTGTGGCCTTACCATAGATTTGTACAACGGCATTATAATACTAACCGTTTTGTTCTCAATACCCTTCCTAATGATCCCAAGCATAGAATTGGCCTTCTTCGCTGCCGCCACACATTGGGTCGACACTTTCATCGACCTGTCCACCACCACCCCAAGATCTCTCTCCTGATCTGTCACAGACAGCTCAGAACCCATCAGCCTATATCTAAAGTTTTGATTTTTTGCCCCAATATGCATGACTTTACACTTACTGACATTGAAGCGCATCTGCCATTTTGCTGCCCATTCTGCCAGTCTGGAGAGATCCTTCTGGAGCTCCTCACAATCACTTCTGGTCTTTACCACTCGGAAAAGTTTGGTGTCGTCTGCAAACTTAGCCACTTCACTGCTCAACCCTGTCTCCAGGTCATTTATGAAGAGGTTGAAAAGCACCGGTCCCAGGACAGATCCTTGGGGCACACCGCTTTTCACCTCTCTCCATTGTGAAAATTGCCCATTGACACCCACTCTCTGCTTCCTGGCCTCCAACCAGTTCTCAATCCATGAGAGGACCTGTCCTCTAATTCCCTGACTGTGGAGCTTATTAAGCTTACAGCTTAATAAAAATACTGAATTAAAATGTGACACATTGACATTGTGATGCCTAGACCTGCTAACATCACAATAGCAGTGAGCTCTCTCATACAAAAAATGAGCATAAGAGCAAGTCTTCACTGCATTAGGACTTGTAGCCATATTTGGTATTTGACAAATCTTGACAAAATAAAAACTCAAGTTTTACTGTCATTTTCTTAGCTTCAGCTGGGTTTAGATCCTGCTTCCCTTCATCACCAGAAGCAGTCGTCTCTCAAACACATTCTTGGGAAGACAAATAGACTTTTCTTTTTGTTTAAAGACTTGTATAAACATTTGCAAAACTCAGGAAGTTACAGGATTATTGCTAGTATGTTTCCTGACGCATAGAAGACTCCTGCCTTGTTTAGAGCCTACGACTTCATCACAGCAGTGACAATCGAAGGGAGGAGAATCTCCTGGGGAAATGGCTTCCTTTGGACAAAGCTAAGGTGATGGGGCCAACATGTATGTCAAAGTCCCAGAAAAGAGAGATGAACATTCTAAAAGAACATATTACTTTGAAAATTCTGGATCTGCATGTAGCCTCCCCATGACTCAGAAGACCTCTGGTCGCACACAGGAGGTCCTCAGTGGGTCCTTCAGTCGCAGGTTCAGAATCCACGGGTTCTGAATCCACTGATAAAGAAGACCCACTGTAGTCTGAAATTATGAACAGTGGTATCCTATGCCTAAACAACACCAGCATCCCTACTATATTGGTGCAACATGCAAGCAATGTTGGTTACATCTTAAGCCTGTTCAGCACAAAGGGGAAGGGAATCAAAGCCCAAACTCCTCTATGGAGGTACAGTTCTCCCAGTAACTCAGCATCCATGGTAAACTTGGAAGTATGCACCAATCACAGGTGGAGGCCCCATGTCAGTCAGGCATGTAAGAAGCCAATCACTGCAAACCACCAGTCCTAATGCCAATAGCCAAGGAAGTGCCACCAGGAAACAGCAGCAGATGCAGGTCCAATGAGCAGCCACTGCGGGGCCAACACTCCCCCCCTCCACAAAATATAGTTACAGTTGTCTATTTTTCAGGACATGCCTTGAAGCTACTACATATATGGACATCCTCCATATGCATACACCTGCTCAATCTGTCCACTTTTTTACGGTGTAGCAGACAGACAGGCAATTTTCTGTGGGTGGTAGGCAGGGAAGAGGGGACTATGGACAAGCCCAAATCCCCATCCCCTACCTCATGCAGGGCCTACACCTTTGTAAGCTGGCACAGGGACCCATAAAGTTTATGCAACAATTAGATAGTGGGAGGTGTTGCAGCAATGTGCCTTATTGCCAATACTGATTAAGACCCCAATCCTAATTCAGAGGTGCACCAGTGTTCTGCTGGTGCGCCATGCCTTCACACTGACACAAAGGCTCCATAAAACACTTTGCAATGTGCAAAGGCATCACATGCTGGTGGGAAGGCTAGAGCCTTGTCATGTGTCAGGGTGAAGAACACCTGTTGGATCAGGTGAAACTGGCACAGGGGCAGGGGAGGAAATGCAAAAGTTTTCTAATCAGATACTCCTGATTTATGCAGGTCCTTACTGAAGACAAGTGGTCATAAATATTAATCACTCAAACTTGGCAGGTTGTGAGTAGATCAATCAAGTAATTTCATTTTGGAAAGCAGGCTGTTATCCCAAAGTCCCTTACTTCTGCTTGAAGATGTTTAAATTAAAGAACTACTATCATATTACAGATATAGGAGGCAGCTCAAAAGATTTGGCATTTTAAATTCTAAAATACCATTCACACATTCATGTTGATCTTTTAACTGGAATGTAATGCATTGCTAAAAAGAGCTCTCAAAGTATTGGAAGTACCCTATGTAAATGCCCTCTGCCAACATCTCAAGCAGGAAGGGGGATGTCTCAGAAATCACCAATGGCAGCCTAAAGTTTGGACCCAGGTTGGCAGAGCTAGAGCTAACACACAAAGGTAATCCACTACCTTAATCATGCTGGTTTCTGCTGAGAGATGGCTTGCCTTCCCATCACTTTAGGACACTTTGCAAGTACAATATCAACATATATCTATAGCTAATTAACAGACATTATGTACTTAAGACTGTCAAAAACCAACAGTTCCCTCACCAAAGGCTACCGAGATAATGCAGTACTAATGGGACAGAAGGTCAAGTTCTCTCAAGTCAAACTATGCAGCAAAAAAAAAGGCAGTTCAGATGAGAGGGCAGAGTTGCACACATCAAAACAAAAATCTGAATTCACATACATGTAGGTAGGATTTAAGCTGATCACAACAACCAAGGACAGATATCTTGATGCTGTAGCAGTAACTCACTGAAAACAGCTCCATTCCAAACTGCCACTTGAGCCAGAATAGACCCCCTCTTGAGTGCTGCAAATGTACAAAAAGGCACGTTTGTGCCAACACAAAAATGTGTGCAGGTCTGCAGACACCAGATCCCATCTCTATGCTAGCCAAAGAATATGATTTTGTACCTGGTGGTGCAGGGGATGGGAGAGGGTGGCAGGAGAGCATTCCGGGGTGGGGAGGTAACGTTTCTGGGTGGGGGGAGAGTGGAACCGGGGAGAATTGGGCCCAGGAGGATGTAGGATCGGCAGCAGCAGTGCAGGCCAGATCCTAACCCACACTCCGGGCATCAGAGCCCTATACTGGCTGCTTGGATTTGCACCAGCTAACAGCCACTGCCCCAAGCTGGGTAAACTTCAGGTGCCACTACTTCTATATGTGGATGACGTGGCTCTCTTGTCTTGCACTCGTACGGGCCTCTTAAGGTTGCTCAACAGATGTGCTGAATATCTAACAGCCAATAAGCTAGAAATCAATTATATCAAGTCTAAAATTATGATTTTTGCAAAGAGATGGAAATCTTACAGCTGGATTTGCAGAGGCAATAAGATAGAGCAAGTTCGCCAGTTCAAATACCTGGGCATCACAGGTAATCTTGGGCTTCCCATTGTAGCTCAGTACTTAACTTGGCCAAGCTTTCATCATTGGCAACTGCAAGATTTCACTATACCCAAAGCAACAGATATGAACCAGCAGCCCTGAAGGTTTATAAAGCTAAGGTTGTAACACAAGCCCTATGTGGTGCCCTGGTCTGGTTCAAGGCATTAGATCAAGTTATAGAGCTATTCAATCTACTTTTCTTTGGAAAATTCTAGGCATACCACGCTGCATCCCCTATACTGTTTTATGCTTTGAATCTGGTCTTATTAAACTGAACACATTGGCGTGGCTAAGATTTGCAAAATTCTGGCTTGGTGTTCTCTTTAATGTGGCTAATGATCATCTGATGTTCTAGTTGCTATCAGACATGGTCCCACCCTGTGGGATCATTGTACTGTTTGCCAAGTTGAAATCTATAGGTCTTGATACTGAGAGGCTGGGTATGACGGGTCAAACAGCAGCATTTAGAGCCATCAGGAAGAGATCCTTTATATTGAATGCCAAGAGCTAATTAGTATGGCTAAAATCTCCTGTTCTCCACTGCACTTCCATATACCTGTTCAGCTTGATAGGATGTCATCTTATCTAATATACCTGCATAACCCATTGCTAAGAAAAGCCTTTATGCTGGCGAGATGCAACGCCCTTCCTTCGGCCCTTTTATAAGGGAATACTCTTATACTCAGCAAGGCTCTGTCCCTGGGGTCTGAATTAGGTGGAGGCACTCAAACATGTCTTCTTGTTTTGTCTCTTGCACAAGCCTCATTGCCAGAAATATCTTATACCAATTATGACGTGTTTGCAGGAATGGGAGGAGGCAGATGTGCTGCAAGCCCTTTTGTCAACAGAGGAAGGAGAAACTCTTGATAATGTTGCCCTTTTTGTCTATACAGTTATGAGTCCTCAGGAAATGGAAGCAAAAGCTTAGTTCTGTAACAAGCTAGCATATGGGGCATTTCTCTTAGGTTCCTTTCTTTGAGTGTTTATCATGTGATTATAGATTTGTTGTGTGATTTTACTTATCGGTATTGGCAACCTTCAGTCTCGAAAGACTATGGTATCGCGCTCTGAAAGGTGGTTCTGGCACAGCGTCTAGTGTGGCTGAAAAGGCCAATCCGGGAGTGACAATCCCTTCCACACCGGGAGCAAGTGCAGTCTGTCCCTGGTCTGTCTCCCTGGCTATGGGCCTTCCTTCTTTGCCTCTTAGCCTCAGACTGTTGGCAAAGTGTCTCTTCAAGCTGGGAAAGGCCATGCTGCACAGCCTGCCTCCAAGCGGGCCGCTCAGAGGCCAGGGTTTCCCACTTGTTGAGGTCCATCCCTAAGGCCTTCAGATCCCTCTTGCAGATGTCCTTGTATCGCAGCTGTGGTCTACCTGTAGGGCGCTTTCCTTGCACGAGTTCTCCATAGAGGAGATCCTTTGGGATCCGGCCATCATCCATTCTCACAACATGACCAAGCCAACGCAGGCGTCTCTGTTTCAGCAGTGAATACATGCTAGGGATTCCAGCACGTTCCAGGACTGTGTTGTTTGGAACTTTGTCCTGCCAGGTGATGCCGAGGATGCGTCGGAGGCAGCGCATGTGGAAAGCGCTCAGTTTCCTCTCCTGTTGTGAGTGAAGAGTCCATGACTCGCTGCAGTACAGAAGTGTACTCAGGACGCAAGCTCTGTAGACCTGGATCTTGGTATGTTCCGTCAGCTTCTTGTTGGACCAGACTCTCTTTGTGAGTCTGGAAAACGTGGTAGCTGCTTTACCGATGCGCTTGTTTAGCTCGGTATCGAGAGAATGAGTGTCGGAGATCGTTGAGCCAAGGTACACAAAGTCATGGACAACCTCCAGTTCATGCTCAGAGATTGTAATGCAGGGAGGTGAGTCCACATCCTGAACCATGACCTGTGTTTTCTTCAGGCTGATTGTCAGTCCAAAATCTTGGCAGGCCTTGCTAAAACGATCCATGAGCTGCTGGAGATCTTTGGCAGAGTGGGTAGTGACAGCTGCATCGTCGGCAAAGAGGAAGTCACGCAGACATTTCAGCTGGACTTTGGATTTTGCTCTCAGTCTGGAGAGGTTGAAGAGCTTTCCGTCTGATCTGGTCCGGAGATAGATGCCTTCTGTTGCAGTTCCAAAGGCCTGCTTCAGCAGGACAGCGAAGAAAATCCCAAACAAGGTTGGTGCAAGAACACAGCCCTGCTTCACTCCGCTTCGGATGTCAAAAGGGTCTGATGTGGAGCCATCGAAGACAACAGTGCCCTTCATGTCCTTGTGGAAAGATCTGATGATGCTGAGGAGCCTGGGTGGACATCCAATCTTGGGGAGAATCTTGAAGAGGCCGTCTCTGCTGACCAGGTCGAAAGCCTTTGTGAGATCTATGAAGGCTATAAAGAGTGGCTGTCGTTGTTCCCTGCATTTCTCCTGCAGTTGTCTAAGGGAGAATACCATATCAGTGGTGGACCTGTTGGCTCGGAATCCACACTGCGATTCTGGATAGACGCTCTCTGCAAGTACCTGGAGCCTCTTTAGTACAACTCGGGCAAACAGCTTTCCTACAACGCTAAGGAGAGAGATGCCGCGGTAGTTGTTGCAGTCACCCCTGTCGCCTTTGTTCTTGTACAGCGTGATGATGTTTGCATCCCTCATGTCTTGAGGTACTCCACCTTCTCTCCAGCAGAGACAGAGGATTTCATGCAGCTCAGTGACGATGATCTCTTTGCAGCATTTTAGGACTTCAGCAGGGATGCTGTCTTTTCCAGGTGCCTTGCCAAAGGCAAGGGAGTCCAGGGCCACGTGAAGTTCTTCTAGGGTTGGTTCACTGTCAAGCTCCTCCAGCACAGGCAGGCACTCAATGTTGTTCAGCCCCCAGGGGCAGACTTCAGAGGGGCAATTTTCTTCTGTGTTGGACCTAGGGCCTGCTTGATACCATCATACATCCCCTTGATGTTGCCCGTGTCAGCTGCTATCTGTATCTCGGAACAGAGCTGGAGCCAGTAGTCGTTAGCACATCTCCTGGCAGTCTGTTGGACTTTGCTGCGAGCAGTTCGGAGGACCTGCAGGTTGCGCTCACTGGGACAGGCCTTGTATGCTGCTTGAGCTCTCCTCTTTTCCTCAATGACTGGTGTCAACTCCTCAGAGTGGGCTTCAAACCAGTCTGCCGCCTTGTTGGTCTTCTTGCCGAATATGGACAAGGCAGTGTTGTAAACGGTATTCTTGAAATGTTCCCATCTGTTGGATGCGTTTGCGTCGGCCGGGCCTGGAAGAGATTCCTCAAGCGCTTGTGCAAATTCCTCCACTTTTCTCTGATCCCGGGTCTTGCTGGTATCAATGCGAGGTCTTCCTTCCTTTTTCGTGTGATACAGTCGCTTTGTTTGCAGTTTCACTCTGCTGCACACCAGGGAGTGGTCAGTGTCGCAGGCAGCACCATGATAACTGCGTGTGATCTTGATGCTGGGAAGGCTGGAGCGTCTGGTGAGGATCAGGTCGAGCTGGTGCCAGTGCTTTGATCTTGGATGTCTCCAAGAGACTCTATGTTGGGGCTTTGTGTTGAAGAACGTGTTGCTGACACAGAGACCGTGATGACAGCAAAACTCTAGCAGGCGTTGGCCATTTTCGTTCATCCTCCCAGTGCCAAACTGACCTAAGCAAGTGGGCCATGAACTGTTATCAGCACCAACTCTAGCATTGAAATCGCCGAGGATGAACAATGGCTCTTTTACAGGGATTTTCTTGACAGTGGTGGCCAGGTCATCATAGAATTTGTCTTTGGCTTCTGCTGGAGACGACAGAGTCGGTGCATAAGCACTGATGAGAGTGATAGGTCCTGCTGATGACTGGAGCTGCAGGGACAAAATTCTTTCATTTCCCACAGTAGGTGGGATGATGGATTTCAGCAGGGTATTTCTGACCGCAAAGCCAACGCCATGTTCCCTCTGAAGTCTTACCCCTGGGGGCTGGGGCTAAGAATAGGCCCTCAGTTTGGCTGTACTTGTCGTAAGAGGCGACTAAACAGCCACCGGGTAGATGGGACTCGTCAGCCTAGGAAGGCAGCTCATCTAAGAGAAGGAAACTCTGACCTCAAACCTCCACTGCCTTGATTTTACTTATATACTGTCATGATCATCATCACCAGCTAAATAGCTAGCACAGATTTGAGTAGCCCCATAGGGCGGGCTGGGGTATTACATGGATATGGGAGAAAATATCCCCTTACTCTGGGGTAACCTCCAGCCTGCACCTAGACTTCACCAGATATAGCACAGGCCACTGCGGCCTGGCTGTATCAGTACAGGTTAGGATTGTGCTCTAAGTGTTGTGGCAACAAAACAAACCAAAACAGTACAGGCAAATTCAGTGAAAAACTGATTAGGAAATTAGTTGCAAGTTACGAATAATTTACCACCAAATATTTAAAGAGCTACACACGCGCACACACACACACACACACACACACACACACACACACACACACACACACACACACACACGTGTCATATCAGTAATCCTTACATCATCCCTGTAAGCATTATCTTCATACTGCAGAAGAATAATGGTTTGTATAAGACTCCACCATGAGACTTCTCATCTGTGGGTCACCAACTAATACACTTAGCCACTAACACTAGATATGCTCCCCAAAAACAGAACTAAAAAGGGGAAGGGAGGACATGAAAGGAAATCATAAACATGGAGATAGTGATAGGAGCGATGTCTCAAAACTGGAGGAAGATACTCTTCTACCACCTGAAAACAGGTCTTCACTTTTGGTGTGTCTCACAAACACTGGTCTAACTATGATTAGACCAATTATATCTCTGTGCAATGTTAGGGACTTATGCCACTGAGTGCTAGTTTATCATTTTATCTACATGAATTATGGCACAGCCAAAAGAAAGATTAAATCTAAGCCAGTAGCTACCTACTCATAGACTACTGAAGTATAATGTTTAGAAATGCTAGATAGCTTTATTTAAGTTGTTAAAGAGAGGATCACCGTTCCAATCAAACATTTCAGATTTACAAGAGATCTCCCTTCCACCTACATTCTGAGATGTTGCACATTTTGTTTGCTGCAAAGGGTTCTGCTGGTCAAGTGGTACTCAATTTGGAAAGATGTCCTACAATCTAGTTTGCATCTTGGCAAAATAGCTTTAGTCATCTGGACAACATTATTGCACTACCCAAGTACCAACATAATCTGATCCCTTCAGCCAAGAAAGAGAGTCAGGCATCCTGCCATCAGAATTCCCATTTACACCTTCCAGCTCCACTGATGTAAACAAGACTCTCCAACTGAGTTTCGCATCAGGCCCAGACAAATACAAATACAATGCATGTGGGTGCCCTTTGGAGAGAAAGGCAGGGTACAAAATAGAATAAACAACACAAGTAAAAAGTGTTGCTAGAGACCACCACAAAACACGCAGGTGAAAAATGTCAAATAAGAACCTAGAAAAGATGCATTCCAAAGATAAACTTGGATATTACAGGCCAGTATTTGCATCCTATAATTGTTTTACTTCCCCAGATCCACTATTTTTTAGCAATATTTTGTTTAGACCATAGACTTCCTGTTTTCTAGTGCACAGAGTTATTTTAGTTATGTTTCCATGGTCTTTTCATATTGTTTGGAAGTTTCCAACAAGAAAAAACTTGTTTTGTCCTCCCTGAACATTCTGTGCTCTTCCACCTGGCAGAGGATCCCTATTTTAGGTGCCAGCTCCTGAAATAAATCCAAGAGATGCCAAAGATGGATAACTTTGCACATTATACCTCTTTAGAATATAGATTCACCATTGTGTTGCATTTGGATTCCAGCTGGGTTGTGCACAGTTTGTACTTTACATGCCCTACTTGTTATCTTCCATTTGTGTTGAAATGTTTCTCGGCCCATTAAACATCAATCACCAGAGCTGCTAACATATCTCTTAAGACCATTCCAAGTCACACTCATTTGTGTGTGCTCAATGATGAACTAATTACAATCCATGCCTGGATTTCCTCCTATTCCATAAAGGAAATTAAGAGACATCTTCGATGAAAGAAGGCTTATCTAGCCGTCTAAAGTCACTGGGAATGAACTGAACTTACTTTACTGGAATTTGTTTCAGGTTCATTGCTGTATGAAGGCTCATCACAGTGGCATATCTAAGGGGGTGCAGGGGGTAGCAGTTGCACCAGGCAACAAGCTTTAGGGGGGCTCAGCTTGACACTAATGGCAAAAATTGTGAAAATGTTGGCATGTACAAATAATACCATCATGTTATATATCATTGGAAAAGTAATTTAATGCAGAATGCAACAAAACAAACCACATTAGAATATCTGTATTCTATCAAAAGTTATGGCTAATTAACCAGAAAATGAAAACACAACTGCCTTAAGGAACAAAAAGCAGATTTCTTTAACTCAGTTCTGATCTATGAGACTGATTGTTCTGAGAGCCAATGAAATGTTAGTATGGTACTGCATGGAACCAATAAGGTGTTAATATGAATCAGCTCTCATTTCCATGTATCATAATACAGCTATTCCTGCTAACTGGTAAAGAGGCACTTTTTCAAGCAGTACTCCTCTTATATTTAGCAGGGAGAGAATAACCATCCCTCTTCACCCTAGCACAGTTTCTCTAACCAATAAGGGACACACTTTTTATTTATTTACTTAATTAAATTTAGTGGAGGGGAGCTACAAAATCTTCTTTGATCCCAGGTAGCAAATAGATGCCTTATCTATGCCACTCGCTGGCGGAAGGTGGCAATCAAGTGGGTGATGAAATACTGGGGGGAAGAAGGCAGGTTTCCCCCCAATTTGCATTTTTTAAAAAGCCTGGGCGTGATATTACTTCCGATTGTGACATCACTTCTGGGCATCATTTTGAGCTCCGTACTGGGCTACATGTTCATTAGCAATGCTACTGGCTCATCATTAAACATTTTGAATTAGTTTATATAAATCTCATATTCTGAGCAACTTTGATGCCTCCCAGTTCCTTTTTTCATTCTTGTGTTCACTGCTGTTTTTCGGCACTTAGACATCCTTGTTTAGCCTTCTAAACATGCGTCAGTCTAAGCTAGTGGTTCTTAAACTTTTAGCACTGGGACCCACTTTTTAGAATGAGAATCTGTTGGGACCCGCCGGAAGTGATGTCATGACTGGAAGTGACATCATCAAGCAGGAAACTTTTTAACAATTCTGGGCTGCAATTCTACCCACACTTACCCATGAGTAAGTTCCATTTACTATCATTGTTAAAAGCATATACATAGTAAAAGTTACGTTAAGTTAAAAGTACAGACGTGTAACATTTCATCAAATACAGTCACATACCATAGTAGCATCAAGTCTAATATATTAAAAAGAAAATATTGCAATGAATGGGAACCCACCTGAAATTGGCTCGTGACCCACAGTTTGAGAAACACTGGTCTAAGCTATTGATTAGAACTGGGCTCACTTGAGTGTACACCCTTTTCAAACTGCTCACAAGGAACCTAGAATTCTAATTCAGAAATAAAAAGAGACCTTCTTACAATGCCAGGTTGTTGGGGACCCTGACCAATGGCCTGCACTGAGTTCTATCAAGCCCAATCCCTAATGGTGCTTTGGGTATTACCACCAATATCGAGAGTTCAGAAATGAGTGGCTGGGTGGCTCTCCTATGGGCACAGGGTTGTGTCTAGTGTGTTGTTGTTGGCATCCTTCAGTCTCGGAAGACTACGGTGTCACGCTCTGAATGGTGGCTCTGGAACAGAGTGTCCTCTCCAGTGCGCGAAGCCTGGGTAAAGTAAGTATGGAGGATAGGCTGTTACCCATGCAGCAAATCCCCCCTCTCCACGTCGCTGAAATGGTCCAATGGAAAGGCAGAGGCCAATACGGTTGGTTCCAGCGGCGTCGCAGGAGTTGCCAGAATGTGACTGTGTTCAGCCACATTCTACACACAGTCTACACATATCCACACAGTCTAGTGTGTGCACCTCTGTCTATGTGTGTGTCTATGTGTGTGTGTGTCTAGTGTGACACCTCTGCGTCACATGCCAAAAACTGCATGTCTTACACTAACGGAGACTTCCTGTATACAAAAAATACACGCATAAAACAAACTGATCCTTAGTCCCTCCCAGTCCCATCTTACATAACCAAGTGGCAATAGTCAACAGCAGTTAACCTATATATGACTATTTCTGTTGGCAGAATTGTGCCATTTACATACTGATGCCATGGATGGTTCATAAGAAACAAAACTTGTTTCATAGTTGGGGAACATTTTTAGCACTGCTAAACTTGTTCCGAAGAAACAGCCTGAACACATAGAACAGCAAATATTCGTCAAGTAGCACACTGAGGACCTGCTGCTAAAAAATGTCTTTCCTCACTTTACAGTCAGTGCCCCACAGCTACACCAGCATGCTACAAGGCAGAATAAAACATATCTACAATTAACTGGCCCTTCTCACCCAGCACTGTCTTTTCTAGTGGCTGCCTGCTGGTGTTCTTTTGCAGATTGTGAGCCCTTTTGGGACAGGGAGCCATTCGTTGTTTGTTTGATTTTCTCTGTAAACCACTTTGTGAACTTTCCGTTGAAAAGCGGTATTAATAATAGTAATTAGGGGCAACCATAGGCCAAAACCAACACTATTTAACTTTCTGGAGATTCACTGTGAATCTGCAGCTGCCGGTTATCTGTTCTGCAGCAGATGGGGGTTGGACTGGCTGTAGTTTCAGTTATGCTGATGTTTGCAAATGGAACAAGTTCACCAATACAGCCATCAAGGTGTGCAACATCTCCTTGCATTTTGTGGCTCCTCATCCATAGCAGACCACCTCTCAATCACCAATACTTTTGGACCCACAAAGCTAGTTGAATATTTCTTGAACACAGGAGGTTGCTTTAACCACTGGTCCACTTAGTCTGCATTGTCCGCAGTGACTGACAGCAGCTCTCCAGGGTTTCAGGCTTGTGGGTCTTTTCCAAGCCCTACCTGGAGGTACCAGAGATTGAACCTAGAACCTTCTGCATGCAGGGCATGCGCTCTGCCACTGACCTACATCTCCAAGCCTGTGTTTCAGCTTTTCCTGCAGACTGTGCTCACCTGTTCATCTCACCCAAGGTAATATTTTCTGAATAAACTTAGTTCCTGCTTGTGGCACACTTGCGGCATAGATGTGCCTAACACCACATGTGGTGTGAATGAAACTGTTTGGAAACAAAATACTTGTAAGTACATGCCATGGGTGAAGAGACCTTTTGCTCTCCTACCTTGCCAGATTTCCTGGGCTTCGTTCCTGGTCCTATTCAGGTGTCAAGAATGTTTAAAACCAAACGTTGGCTGATTTCATGCTGTGATGTGTAGTTTTCTTGGAATCACTGTTCCAAGGAAGTATGTATAGACAATCAAAGAGAGCAGACACTACCTCATGTGAACTCTTCAACGGGTAGAATGGAAAGTAACATGATTGCTCTTTTAAGAAAAGGAAAAGTCAGCCTCTTCTTCCTTCTTCTAAATGAGCCTTGATTCCCATCACTAGTACTCCCTATCTCTCTCACGGTTTGCTTCATTTACCCCTATATAAACTGGCTCTATGATGGTGTGGTTGCCGTCAACTACCCCCTCAATGATTCTCACTTTCTTTCTTGCAGAACCACCTTTTTGGTCCTACCTGGAACTTCAATTCAAATACAGTGCAAGTGGCCTACTCACATATCCCAGTGGCTGGAGCAACATGCCAACTCTTGCTACTTTCCTGTTGCCTTACACACGGCCCGTTCTATGAATGCTAACAAGTGTTAGCACACTTCCTTCTTGAGGACCTTCAGCATGCTTGCACTAATGCCACAACCATATTCTAGTCTTTAAAGATACAGTATTCCCACCAGCCCAAGAGCTCAAGAGCTTCAGTAGAGACAGTAATTTGGCTTGCAAGTTGCACAAGCAGGCTTTGTGGAGGCTACCTTATATTCCTCAGACAGACATCCTGGTAATTCAACTCAACAGAAAGCAAAATGTGTGCATCATAACATTTATTCTGCCACCTGCACTGCATTGTTAATAAACCCCCCAAATGGTAGCCATTCATTAAGTTATTGCCACAGCATGTGGCACAACTGTGGGGTGAACAAGCAGCCAGCAGGATGATGGGTGGTTAAAATCACAGTTTTAATTTTTGGTGAAACTCACACCAAATGCTGATTTGTTTATGTTTCCAGTTACTTCTCTGGTTCCAATTATAATGGAAGGAACACAGGCTTATTTCCCGTTTGGATTAATTCTCTCTTCAAGATTATGTCATGCCTCTGGGGCACCCAAGAGGAATTGCAGCAGTAAAGCAGGGAGAAATTAGTGAGGTGAAGTCACACACACTTAGAGCTCCCCACGCATCTCCTCCTGTTTTCCCCCACTGAAAGTATTGTCATGTCCCCTTTCCCAAACAGTGACCCAAGCTCAACCCAACAATGAGACAAACTGAAGTGGTTGCTGCAAGCAGTGGGCTAGAGTGGAGAACTGGGGAGGAGTGCCCTCCCCCCATCTGGCTGCCACCCGTGTCCCAGGACCCACCCACTTTGTTGTTAGGAGGAACTCAGGGTGCATAGCGAGGTGCATAGACTGTGTGCCTTGCCTCCTGCCTATCACTGCAGGGGGAGCCATAGTGGTCTCCCAAGTATCCCAAGCAGAGCATAATAGGAGAAAGCAGACTCCTAAAGCAGGAAACCCAAGTGTCGATTCCACATCTAGTGCTCAGGGAGCAACAGTCTGGACCTCCCCCATCCACTTCTTAGGCCACTTACACTCACAACTCTTTCAGGCACAGTCTACATATGTAGCAGAACGATGACTAAATTAGACATCACACCCACTGTAGTCTGGCACTTCAGAGTTAAGCAATTGCTTCAGGGGGTTATTTTCAGCAGGAAAGTGCTGCTAGGATTCAACTTCCTTTACCTTCATACCATAGTCCCAATCCAATGGCAGCATCACATGGTTATTTTAAGTGGGAATGAAGTAGAGACCCAAGAAGTAGAATAGGCAGTATCAGTTCAGACTATAGGGGAGGGAATTTCTGAGGGACCTTCGACACGGCCCCTCACCAAAGGCTACTGAAAAAACTCCAGTCAGGGAATTAGAGGGCAGGTCCTCTTCTGGATTGAGACCTGGTTGAAGACCAGGAAACAGAGAGTGGGTGTCAATGGGCAATTTTCACAATGGAGAGAGGTGAAAAGCGGTGTGCCCCAAGGATCTGTCCTGAGACCAGTGCTTTTCAACCTCTTCAGAAATGACCTGGAGACAGGGTTGAGCAGTGAGGTGGTTAAGTTTGCAGATGACACCAAACTTTTCCGAGTAGTAAAGAACAGAAGTGTTTGTGAGGAGCTCCAGAAGGATCTCTCCAAACTGGCAGAATGGGCAGCAAAATGGCAGATGCGTTTCAATGTAAGTAAGTGTAAAGTCATGCACATTGGGGCAAAAAATCAAAACTTCACATATAGGCTAATGGGTTCTGAGCTGTCTGTGACAGATCAGGAAATAGATCTTGGGGGGGGGGGTGGACAATGAAAGTGTTGACCCATTGTGCAGCGGCAGTAAAGGCCAATTCTATGCTTGGGATCATTAGAAAAGGTATTGAGAACAAAACAGCTAATATTATGATGCTGTTGTACAAATCGATGGTAAGGCCACACCTGGAGTATTGTGTCCAGTTCTGGTCGCCGCATCTCAAAAAGGATATAGTGGAAATGGAAAAGGTGCAAAAGAGAGCAACTAAGATGATTGCTGGGCTGGGGTACCTTCCTCATGAGGAAAGGCTACAGTGTTTGGGCCTCTTCAGCCTAGAAAAGAGACACCTGAGGGGGGACATGATTGAGACATACAAAATTATGCAGGGGATGGACAGAGTGGATAGAGAGATGCTCTTTACACTCTCACATAACACCAGAACCAGGGGACATCCACTAAAATTGAGTGTTGGGAGAGTTAGGACAGACAAAAGAAAATATTTCTTTACTCAGCATGTGGTTGGTCTGTGGAACTCCTTGCCACAGGATGCGGTGATGGCATCTGGCCTGGATGCCTTTAAAAGGGGATTGGACGAGTTTCTGGAAGAAAAATCCATTACGGGTTACAAGCCATGATGTGTATGCGCAACCTCCTGATTTTAGAAATGGGTTATGTCAGAATGCCAGATGCAAGGGAGGGCACCAGGATGCAGGTCTCTTGTTATCAGGTGTGCTCCCTGGGGCATTTGGTGGGGCCACTGTGAGATACAGGAAGCTGGACTAGATGGGCCTGTGGCCTGATCCAGTGGGGCTGTTCTTATGTTCTTATGCTGCATGTAGAAAATGGACACACAGGGCACAGACTGAACTAGAAACTTTCTCCCTGTATGTGCAAGCTTTGTACTCTGGAGTGGTATAGTAAATTCTACAACCTCAAAACTCTGTCACCTCATTTGGTTATATACATGTAGACTCAATCCTCAGAGAATGAATCATGAAGTTGGCTGAACCAGATTACAGGTTCACAGCCCCCTGCATGAGTAGACTAGGCTGGATTCAGTCAACAGTTAACTGGCAACAGTGCTTCATTGTTGCTGCACAAACAGAAAATGAACTCTACCTTACAGAGAGCTTGCTCACTAAGGAAACACTTCCTATTGGTTTGCTCCCAGTCATCCCTATTTAGCAAGATTATTCATTACAATAGTCTTAGCCTGTCTGAAGCTTTAACCCCAAGCGGTTAGGTGTGAAATGTGATGACAGCTATTTATAGTGGGGCAGAGAATGCTGGTAATAATAATACTGGTATTTATATACTGTCTTTCTGGTCATTGGATTGTTCTTTTGGCTTTATTCAAGGCAGTTTACATGGGCAGGCTTTCTCTAAACCCTTGAGGGAGTTTTTACAATAAACAAAGAAGTTCCATCTTTCAAATACACATTACTTTCCAGGTGGATCTGCCTTATCCTAGTCAGACTAGTCTGTTAAGCTCAGGATCTTACACTGAGCTCTACACCACTTTCCCTCTGGGAAATGCCAAGGATTGATGCTTCAGATGATGCCAGGGATTGAAGCTTCTGTATGCAAAGCATGTGGTCTACCAGACCAAATGTACAACTACTCTGCAGGAAAATGCATCTGGTAGACACACTGATTCGTTTCAACTCACGCGAGATCTGCAGGCACATGTTCACTGCAGTACAGGCCTTTCTTAAGGCAAAATCTGTGCTAATCTGTTCCTCCAGGACTGCCAATCAGCTTTTGGTAGAATTTCCATGTTTACATATATCCCAGCAGACCTGCCACCCAAAAGGGGTGAGAGCTTCCACCTGAGGGTGTGCCCTTCTGAGAGCAGTAAATGTCTTGCTAGTGACAGCAATATTCATGTGCTGCTTGTTTTTTGTGCCAGTGGGCACAGGGCTGACCCAGTCAAGTGGCACTTGACAGCCACTCCTTGGGGCTTCCAAGCAAGCTAGCATAGGATGGTGCCCCAAAACAAGCACCCACCCCACCCCCAGTCAGATAAGCAACAAAGATATTTCAATTTCATTTTACTTCCCCAGCTTGGTTACATTCGTGCCTCACCACTAGGAAACTTGAACTTCAGTCCTACACACTTTCCTGAAAGTGAGCCCCACTGAACACAATAGGACTTCTGACTAGGGATATATTGGATTATCATGATAGGATCGATACTCAACTGGTTGGAATGGAGGGGAAGAGATAGAGACCGAAACTCACGGATTTTGAGGACTGTGTGGATTTTGCAATCATACATTTAAAAATCCACATGGACGATCTTGAAGTCACAGATTAAGATATGAAAACATTGGAAAAAGGTACATGGATATTCCACAACAAAACACTCATATTGTTTCATGAATACGAAAACCCATGGGGGTTTTGCATCCAAGCGTGTGCTTGTTATGTGAGGAAAAGCCGGTTTCTGTAAGCGTTTTTGCATGTTTAATATGGGTTTGAGTTGTGGCCCCTCCCCTGAAGTTTCTTTCCAAACCCTGATTGGAAGGTCAAGAGCCTCAATGTCGTCACCTCTTCCTCAACTATCATGAATTCCTGTCTCCTCATACCATTTCACCTTATGTAAGCAGAACACCTTGTTATCAAAAACAGGTATTCCTGCCATCACCTGGCCCAGTCACAACCCTTTGAAATCATCAAGTAATAGTGAGGTTATCAAAATGTTCCCCAAACACAATACGCATTAAAGCTTTTTGGCTTAGCTTTAAAAACAACAAAACAAACAATATTTCCATGTATACGTTTAGACAAGTTTTAATCTATTGATTCAGCTTCTGAGACTGGCTTCATTCACCAGTGTAGTTTAAAGTTGCCAACTATGTACACATTGAAAATCTTTCACCTCTATTGTTCTTAAAAGAAGGGACCAGTTGGGTTTTTCAGGTGTTTCTCATCAACCTTTGGAGGAGGTAAAGACTGGCAAGTGTTGTTTGAGTGAGGAATGGTTTTATCCAATCAAGATCTGTGAAGCCAACTGCCTCTTAGAACACCTGTTATCACAACAGTGGTGGTAGCTAAGTTTGTACAATATTTTCCTATGAAATAATGCACATAGTGAGATACCCAAATTTTTGTCATCTTTATTGTTTGATGGCCTATTGTTTCCAAATCATATTATGACATAGGGTTGTTCATTCATTGTGTGCTCTGCCTTATTATTGAACAGTGCTACAGCACGTATTCTTTAATTGGTACATTTTTATTGGTTTATGCCTATAGTTATGGACATGTATTCTTGATTCAGCCTGTATTATAAACCCACAGAAATAAATTTCCTACACGCTTTGGGCTCAGAGGTTTTCTGTTGGCCTTTAATGTACTAAACTAAACATACTTCCATTCAATAAACGTAGACAAATTTAAATCTACTGATTCAGCTTATTTTCTTCAGTCACAGGGAGGTAACTTAAAGACCATTTCAAAAGAACCTATACTGGCTCCCATCTGGAGGTTTAGGGCACATTCCTAAGCATGTCTATTCAGAAGTAAGTCCTATTGTGTTCAGTGGGACTTACTCCCAGGAAAGTGAGGTTAGGATTGCAGCCTCATTAAGTTAAGTGAATGTTCAACGTTATTTTGTGCCTGCACCGAGTTCACCTCATTTTATCTTCAGAACTATTATGGTATCCAGGCAGTAGATTTGAGGAACTTGGTTCAAACTCTACCTCAGTTATGATGCTAACTAGGTAGTCTTAACCCAACCACATGCCTATGTGTATTGTGATGTGTATTCTATAGCAGTGGTTCTCAAAATCATTTTAGCACCAGGACTCACATCTTAAAATGACAATCTGTTGGGACTCACTGGAAGTGATGTCATTAACCTGGAAGTGAATGTTATAGCTGGAAGAGATATCATCAAGCAGGAAAGTTTTTAACACCCCCCCCATGCAACAAAATCAAGTTAGTTAAAAATTTACAAAAAGTATAAGTTTAAAAATCTATTTTAAATAAACAAGAACCCTCCTAAGCCTCCCTAGCAGTTGCTGATCTGTTTGAAATTTCTCAGACATTGCAAAGGCTGCAATCCTATGTAGTAAATATAGAACGTACAGGTGCTGAGCTTTGAGATGTCTTTGCATATTTGGCAATCTGGCAGGCACACCTGCGACTGCGCAAACGATTTGTTATCTGTGTTTAGTGTTGAAAAGCCAGTGCCCTGGAAAATAGTGGAAAGTTATAGAAAGAGCAAGCCTTGAAGATGTTATGAAGAATCTTATCTAGGAATGTGTTTGTGGTTAAGCTAGAACTAGCTAGTAGGCAGCCAGTATGAATTTTAGCATCCTTGTGGAAGTTTCCCTACTACGTAACCTTATATCATGTGTTTTGAGACTTAATAAAAAGCTGGGTCAGGAGCTGGGAGACTTCACTTCTCCCTTAATTTCATTCCTGCTCCTGCTTCCAGCACTTCCAGACACCTCTCTGAAACCTGTGTCTATTGTCTAATTCTTGCCATGGCTTCTCTGCAACATCAAAGCAGCATCTTAAGCTGCTCCCAAGTAGCACCAAAATGCTACAATCCTATTCACACTTACCCAGTAGTGAGCCCCACTGACTATCATTGTTAAAAGCATATACATAGCAGCCTGTTAAAAAGTACAGATCTGTAATATTTCTCCAAATACAGTCACATACCATTGTAGCATCAAGTCTAATATATTAAAAATGAAATACCCACTTGAAATTGGCTCGTGACCCACCTAGTGGGTCCTGACCCACAGTTTGAGAAACACTGTATAGTATGTGTATCAATCCTAGAATCAGCTATTAGGGCCAATGACCTGCATCTTTCCTATACAAGTGCCCTTCCAAAGGAGCAAAAATTATCTGGGAAGAAAGACTCATGCAATTGACCCTAAACCCAAAGATTCTGGTATTAGCACATACCCACATACCACAGCAGTGTGGTATCGCACCACAGTAAGTAATTTCCATACTAAAGCAAGCACTTATGAATGGGATCAAACTGGCAGATGAAGAATGTTTTGCGGAGCAGTTATGTTGCTTATCACTAGTGATGTAAGAGGGAAGTGCACTCTATAAAGGTGGTTCTCAAACTCTTTAGCAACAGGACCAAATTTTTAGAATGACAATCTGTTAGGACCCACTGGAAGTGAGATCATTAACCTGGAAGTGATGTCATGACTGGAAGTGACATCAATTTAGACTTCAAATCTAAACCACAGTCAGTCAAAGGTTCCATTATCACACAGCCCTTTCCCCTTTCCAGTGTCCCATCTTCCCACCTATTCAGGGCAAAGCACCATGACTCTCTTCCACCACCCTATCCAGCAGCTCTGTACCCTGTATTTTCAGCGGCAGCTGTGCTAGGTGCTGTACAACTCACCTGAAACTGGTTCATGACCCATGTAGTGGGTCCCAACCCACAGTTTGAAAGATACTGCTCTAGAAGATGCGTATGACACTACACATATGATTACAACAGATGCACTACTAAAGGGTGGTGAAGTGCTGCATTCTCCCAGTGACAACACATTGTTATTTTTTTCACATCAGGTGGGAAAACAAGTATTTGAATTTTCTTGCAGCACCTGCACAGTGAAAACAGAGACCTTGAAAGGTCTAAGTTACATGGAAACAGGGCCTAGGAGAGAGGGTAAAGGGGGTAATTTGTATCCGGGCCCAGGGTCAGAAAGGGATCCAGAAATTTCCTGGGACCTGACATTTTCCTATCTCTCCTGAACCACTGCCAGTACATAATGCTGGGGCACAACCAGGTGCATGCAATGTTAACTGCTGTTAACAGGCCCAGGAAAGCTTCCATGACCCTCCTTAACACAGTGTCAAATCTGGGAGGAAACTGGCCTGCTGCAGTAGTTCTTTGGCTTGTGGATCCCATAACCATGAAGAACCGTATAAAAGCTCAGGGACCCAGCTGTGGAGCTACAGCTGCTGCAGAAGTTCATTTTGATCCATTCTAGTGTGAGCCTAAATATGATATTAATTTTCTGCAATTGATTTTCTATATTTCAAACATTTTAGAGAGACTTAGGAATGTGTTTGGTTTTTCATATTACTTTATCTAGCTGCCAATGCCGCATGGTCAGGCAGACCTGGGCTCTGCATCACGAAGCCTAGCAGACCTGAGCTCCAAAGACTACTGTGGCTGTCAGCACCTTCCACCCTATTTTGCCCCGTTTTGCCTGCCCCACTGCCCCCCTTGCCCTTAGGGAAGGGGCCCAGAAGGAACTTAGTATCCCCTGCTAAAATTCTTCTCATAGGCCCTGCATTGAGACATATGTGCTTTTCTGTAGAAAATACGACAAGCTAAAGGGTGGCCAAATACCAGCAATTTACAAGAGGATACAGTAGAAAGGCATTAGGTACTTACTATTCCCAGGGGGTATTTTCCCCTTTATAAATAGATTTCAGCTTGAAAGTTATTTGCGTTATATGCTGTAGGCTATGGAAACACAGCTGAGCTTGGTTCTCAGAGAAAACTGCAGGCCTTGAGCCCTTGGTGAAACTTGTTTACAACACTGCAACATAGAGCAATGCTCCTCCACACTCTCCTCCTCTACATCAACAACCCTTAACAGCATCATGAACTCATTCATTTTTCCAGCCTGACGGCATATGACAAACATTACTACCAGTTGAACAGAATCAAGACATTCTAGTTGAGAGTTTTGTTAGCGTTTAGTGATCAGTTTAAGATGGGGTACCTTTAGGAACATAATGGACAAAGTTCATGTCTTCCACAGCAGTTAGTCCAAAGTCTGTGGAAGTACTGTACTCTGCTACAACTAGATACAAGATGTTAACCATACTCATTTCTTCTGTAATACACCTGTTGTAGCATAGTGGCTAAGCAACCAAGCTGAGAATTGGACTCCCTGGTTCAAATCTCACCTTTTAACATGAAATCAACTAGATAGCCTTAGATAAGCCACGCCCTCTCAGCCGCAGTTCAATATGGAGATTATACTGTACTTATTTTACATTAGTGTTCTTAAATCTGTGGGTCATGACCCCAATGGGGACACAAAGCCTCATTTGGGGGATTGTGGCAACCTTTCAAAACTTGTGCAAGAGAGGGCTTGGTTCCAATCCAATAATGGCACAGCCTTATCAAAACTGAGTTTTTGATATAATCCTGCACAGCCTCTTCTTGCTGTCTTAAGGCTAGCAAGGTCTTAAGGCCAACCCTGTGCAAGCTGCTTCCTCACAGGGTTATAGTGAAGACACAAGAGGTAAGGGGAAATGGGATGGGACAGGGGTGGGATTGGTGGTGGATCCCCAGACTCATACTTTCTTTATTGGAGTCTTGGCATGAAAACAATTGAAGAGCACTGTTTTACAGGGTTGCCATATGGCTGACATCAAGGTAAAACATGTAAAGCATTTATCGTGCACGCTGAAGACCTATGCTACCTTAACCCATTTCTGCCCAGCCCACATGTGTACATATTTGAGCCCTGGTGTGTATATGCAACATTGGGTAGAAATGGCTTTAAAAAATAGTGATGGATAGTTCGGAACCACATGTCACTTAATAAAATATTTTACTAATAAAAAAGTTCAAGAGAACAATAGGGCATACCTATATAATCACAACAGGGGTATGCTACTTGCTACAAAAAGAAAAACAAGTCATTTTATTTACTTAAGTTCCAAATGAACTTTTTTTTTTTTTAAAGGTAGTGTACAACATAAAATCCTAAGAAAATAGATAATCTATAACAGTTATTGTGTGTTATTGGGAAACAATGCTATTTCACATGTGTATCTTTCCCCTGTCTCTGAAGATAGGTTGGTCTTGAATTTATACCATGACTTTTGAGTTGCTGGAGAGATAGGATATTTTGAGACTGTGTGAAGATGATTCTTTCTATTAGCATCACATCTGTTCCAGAACTGTAACAAGCAGAATAACTGCCAGTTCCAAACAAATTAAAAAGAACTTGTTACAGTATTTTATTAACACTATCCTGGACATTCACCTGTGGTTAGAACTTGAGCTGGCTGCTTTCAAATTGAAAGACTTGTATCTAAGTAACAGCAAGACTGCAAGAATGCTTACCAATATGCCACAATGCTGAATTCATGCAATGCAACACCCCATCCATGCTTTGGTTTTTGCAGTTTCAGTTTGGATTAAGCCGTCACTCCCAAGGCAAGGCCATTAAAGTTGGGTACAGTTTTCTCACATTAAGTTGTAAAAATCTTGACTGATCTCACTTCCTCTAACAATACTGTACATAGAAATTGAGAGCTGCTGCAGCTTTGCTGCCCTCTTGTGGGCTAGGCACAGCATCTTTTGAATGCCCATCTGTAAATTGTCTCATTGATACTTTCTACCAGAAATACAAATTGTAGTCCTAAGGTTTCTTAAGTTGGACTTAAAGGTTCGTTTTCAAGTTCTAAGTTTACAAAGTCTAGATCGTATCCCAACATTTCGCCCTAACTTGAGAAAACTCTACAGAGTTAGGACAAAACATTGGGGTATGATCTAGACCACTGGTTGTCACACATTTAGCACTGGGTTCCACTTTTTAGAATGAGAATCTGTCAGGACCCACCAGAAGTGATGTCACCAAGCAGGAAAATTTGTAACAATCCTAGACTGCAATTCTACCCACACTCACCCAGGTGAAAGTCCTATTTACTAACTTTGTTAAAAGAATATACATAGTAGCTTGTTAAAAGTACAGGTCTGTAACATTTCCCCAAATGCAGTCACATACCATGGTAGCATCAAGTCTACTATATTAAAAATAAAATATTGAAATGAATGGGAACCCACCTGAAATTGGATTGTGACCCACCTAGTGGGTCCCAACCCACAGCTTAAGAAACACTGATCTAGACTTTGCGATTGTGCCTCAGAACTTGAAAATGAATCCTCCTTTAGGTGAGAAAAAAACATTGTGCCATTATGGGGGAGTGACGTGTTGTGGTCCAGCAAGGAAACCACCAAATTGCACAGACTACTATAAGTATATACCAATTTTCCATTTCCTTAAAACACACTAATACAAATTGTGTTATACTGAGTTTTAAAACAGCTCCTTTCCAGGTGTACTGTAGTCATAGTCTGAAATATTATAGCCTCCAGGCTATCAAAACTCTTCTCTGTACACAGCTAATAAAAACCCAGTAAATGGCTGTTGCTGGTGTCTCCTCTCCATCTCTTTTTACATTGTGAGCCCTTTAAGAATAAGGAGTCATTTACCTGATTTGTTTTGCTGTGTACACCACTATGTGAACTACTTTTGTTGAAAAGCATTATATAAATATTAATAATGTCAACGTAATTTAAGCTAGATTTCACTTGCAATATTTTGACGCTGTGGGGTAGCTATAGCTCATAATTCCACCACTACTGTCTAACTATTTTATTGACTCAGAAAATGGCAGATGACTAAAAAAAATTTAGTATCACATTTTTTCTAACCATTTGAATAGCAATTGTTACCCTGCACATGCCCGATCTTGTCTGATCTTGGAAGCTAAGCAGGGTCAGGTCTGGTTAATAATTGGATGGGAGACCGCCTGAAAATACTGGATGCTGTAGGCTTATACCAGGGGTGCCCAAACCCCGGCCCTGGGGCCACATGCGGCCCTTGAGGCTTCTCAATGTGGCCCTCAGGGAGCCCCCAGTCTCCAATGAGCCTCAGGCCCTCCGGAGATTTGCTGGAGCCCGCACTGGCCTGATGCAACTGCTCTCAGCGTGAGGGCGACTGTTTGACCTCTCGCGTGAGCTGTGGGATGAGAGCTCCCTCCACTGCTTGCTGTTTCATGTCTGTGATGTAGCAGAGGCAGCAAAGGAAAGACCAGCCTTGCTTTGTGCAAGGCCTTTTATAGGCCTTGAGCTATTGCAAGACCTTCATTCATTCATATAAGTTGATCTTTAATATATTCATTTATGTAAACTTATGCAAATTTATTCAAATTTGAAATGTAAATTAATTCTTTCTTTTCCCTGGCCCCCGACACAGTGTCAGAGAGATGATGTGGCCCTCCAGCCAAAAACTTTGGACACCCCTGGCTTATACCATAGTCTTTCGAGACTGAAGGTTGCCAACCAACCATTGAATAGTTATCACAACTCATTGCAACTCACTACATCCACCCATTAAACCATTGTACAAACATTGTCAATGGACACAGGAAGGTGCCCAGGACATCTTGGAAATGAAGGTAGACCAGGCAAAAGCAGCTGTTAGACAAAGGTTGCGTGACATTGAAATACAGGGGGACATCAGTGGAACACCCAGATTTTTGGCAGCTGAGAGATATGTTGTTGCCCCAGTCATCTACCTTTCTGTGCTGGAGCACCCAGGTCACAGGAGGGCATTTACCTTAGCTCCATGGAGAGCTGTTCCCTCAGCTGTGACAGATGGGCATTATAAAAATACACCCATGAATGAGAGGGTCTGTCCATGTGGAAATGGGGAAATAGAGACCATCAAACATGTACTGTTACACTGTTTGTTTTAAGATGAAATTTGGTCAAGGTTCATCCTTCCCCTGATTAGAAGGCTTTCTGGTCTTTTAGATATTTCCAAGGAGCTCCTGATGGGCACTGTCCTCCAGCCCACTTTTATCAGTGCCAGTTCTTTCATGGTCGCTTGTAAAATCCACCCCAAAATTCTACACACTGAACAGCATTTTTAGTAATCTTCCCTTTCCTTCTTTCTAGATTTCTAGTAGCATAGTGCAGGGGTGTCCAAACATTTTGGCAGGAGGGCCACATCATCTCTCTGACACTGTGTTGGGGGCCAGGGGAAAAAAAGAATTTACATTTAAAATTTGAATAAATTTACATAAATGAATTTATTAGAGATGGAACTTATATGAATGAAGGTCTTGCAGTAGCTCAAGGCCTATATAAGGCCTTGCACAAAGCAAGGCCAGCCTTTCCTTCCCTGCCACTGCTGCATCACAGATGTGAAACAGCAAGTAGTGGAGGGAGCCCTCATTCCACAGCTGAGGTGAGAGGTCGAACAGTTGTCCTCATGCAGAGAGCAGTTGCATCTGGCCAGCATGGGCTCCAGCAAGTCTCTGGAGGGCCAGAGGCTCATTGGAGACTGGGGGCTCCCTGCGGGCCTGATTGAGAGCCCCTGAGGGCAGCAAGTGTTCCCTGGGCTGGGGTTTGGGCATCCCTGGCATAGTGGAATGCTTGTTCAGCATTTTTTTTTTAAGTTTTAGGATCTTGAATGTATTGTATTATATAATGTATGTAGAATGCTGTTTTGTGGTACATGCTGGCTGATGGCGATACTGACAATAAACTAAAGACACAGGAAAGCAAAAGAAAGTCATAAAAAAAATACAAGGACAGAACAGGCAGCCAGCATAAGAAAACGTCAGTTTGAAAGTGATCCATAAAAAGAGGATCATTGATCAAAATTTGGATCAAATCTGCTAAAAAAGTCTATCCAAAACTTTCAGTTTACAAACACTACAAATCTTTTAGGAAGTGACTGTTCATCTATGACTTCCAAGCATGTACATCATTCAAAAACATAAAAGAGCAGAAGAGTAAAAGAACTTTGGGTACTGCTAGAGCACTGTCATCTCCCACCAATTCTTTTGTTCTGCAAAATATTCTCTCTTCATCCAGCAGCCAAGTAAATGATAGCTGGAGATTGATCCATGTTAGTTTCCTTGCTGGGCAACAGCAACAAAGCACCAGTTCCAGGACTGATCTTCAACTCAACAGTGCAGTTAACTTGCAACTCAGAGACTTCCCCTTTCCCTCCCTTCGTGCCATCCTGCAGCATCTGCAGACCTCCCCTTTGAGCCTTTACAAATGCTGGTGCATTTTTTCAAGTCTCTATAAAAACAAGGAGGTTAAAAGATAATGTTAAAGTTACAAATTGGGTGGAAGATCACAGTGTATAGAAATTACACATTATTCAAAGCTTGTTTAAAAACTTGCCATCTTCTTGCCCATCAAATGGCATCCCTTTTACGCACTCTCATAATAATAATATAATATACAGTATTTATATACCGCCTTTCTTGGTCTTTATTCAAGACTTTATTCAAGGCGGTTTACATAGGCAGGCTTATTAAATCCACGCAGGGATTTTTACAAATTGAAAGAAGGTTCTCTCTTTCAAGAACCACCACATTCGAGCTGTTACACTCCGATCTGGTCCCAAACTTCTCTCCATACACACAACCCAACAAAGTCAGCAGCCCAGATACAGCAATACTTGTTTTCTATTGAGTTTTATGGGTCACACTATGATCAAGCATTTCTGTAGCCCTATTCTGAGTTTGACTTATTGTCAAACAAACTGGAGTTTGTGTGACAAAAGATGTTGCAAGCTTGCTTTCATATATCAGAGATTAAGTATTAGGACCTCTGGTAGGAGTGTTAGGCAGCCAGGAACTTATCTGAAATGCCCTAAAATCTGTACACTACTCTTAAAAGTCTTCCTGCTCTTGAAATTTATTTTTAGCAGAATGATTCACATGGTGTCTTTTGACTGCTGTCATAGACTTTTTTGGTCCAATACCAAAGACGTCTGTATAGTTTATATTAAGAACCAAAACAGTTACACATGTTAGGAATGACAAAATATGTATGATTTTAAAATTCTTCTTTAGATGGGACACATGCTTCGGAGGCTTAAAAGAAAATAAAGCACAGTTGTATACATAAAATGGTGCTGTGTTGTAGAAAAGTGACTAGTCTCATTGTTAATAATTCCATGCATTTTCATCTCAAAGCCCCAGTATTTTCCATTAGTCTTTTCCCCCACCAAAAATACCCTCTGTATTCAATTACAACAAAAGTCACAGAATGACTTAAGTTACTGCCAACCTTAACGCTGTGTGTATTTCACTTATCATAGGCAGATGACTGAAATAAGAAACTGCTTGACCCAACTTTTGAGTGTTTATAGGACACAGTACTCTTAGGACTTTTATTAGAGTCCAAGATACTTTCAGGGAATAAGTAGGTTGTTTCAAGATATGTTACTCCTTCCTCCGAGGAGTTCAGGAGCTCTGGCTTTCCTTGGCCTGCCCTGCTTCTTGCCCATTGCTTCTAGCACTGCTTTACCAAGAGCGCCTAGGCTTCAGACTGCAGTTATTCACTGGCCCTTTATCTTTGAAGGGAAATACCGAGACCCACCATTCATGTGCAGTTACATTCCTCTTATAAACCCCGTGTAGATATTATAAATCCACAGACAGTGCAACATCCATAGGCATATGCCTTAAAACCACATGCCCTGGACACACACTGACCCCCACACTCACAGCATTTGTCTCTCATCCCTAAATTACTAGGAGGGGAGATTCCAAACACAGTATTTGTCTTTTCAGACAAATGCAAGCATGGGGGCAAGGGGAAAGGAAGAGAAGTTTTAGTGTGTGCCAGAAGGACTCCAAGGTCCACATTCATGGATGCTATACATGAATATAGCAAACAGGGATCCTTAATATCCACACAGGGCTATAACATCCTACTGATGGAAGCAGGTTCCCCCCCCCCATCGCCAGTTCTCCCAGGACCAGGCTGCATGCTAGCCCTTGCGGAGTCATCCTCCACCACTACAATGTGCCCCTTTGCCTATTGGGTGGCCAATTATTATTAAGAATATTTATATTCAACTTTTCAACAAGAGTAGTCCACAAGCAGTTTACATAATAAGCTAAATCAAATGGTTCCCTATCCCCAAAGTGCTTATGATCTAAAATAAAAATACAGAAGGTTCACCAGCAGCACCTCTGGAAAAGATGCCATACTGGAGTGAAGAGGAACAATCGCTCTTCCCTGCTAAATATAAAAGGGCACTACTTTAAAAGGTGCCTGTTTGGCAAAGAGGCTTTGCCCAGTGTTAAGTTGAAAATCTGAAATATGATAAATGTTGATAGTCACTCATGATTACTGACAACCCCAGATTAAAACCCATTTTTGCCTGGCCCACAGGTATACACATTTGGTCCCTGTTGTATATATGCAACGTTGGGCAGAAACGGCTTAAAATCTTGAGTGTCCAAAGACAAAGTTACAAATGTGATCAACATTCACCAGCCTTTTAAAAACAAACTTACTCTACTGCTCTTGCCCAGTGATCATCCATTCCTGTTCTGTTTACTGAACAGATCTGCACCAGCTTCAGTTCAGGCACTCCACATCAAATGCTCCCTCAGGGGCCTGCTAATCTAGCGCAGGGTTTTCATATTCACATTTGTAAATGCACCAGCATTCACACATGAATAGATACATGTTCTAGAATTCTCATCCAACTTAGTTGAACCATATGACACAGAATGCCCCAAGGCTGGACCCAGGAGGTTCAAGGAGAAATCTTAGGTCTTGAAGTCAGAGATGGAGAGATACAGCGATAGCAACTTTGATGACAACTTAACCATTACTTTAAGAAGAGCCCTCCCTGTTTTGTACCACATCTTCAGGAAGGAGGCTGATACCACTCACAGGATCCCCTACATTTTCAAAGTAGAGTAAATACCAGCTGTAAGGCAGCTGCGTGGATCACTTCTTTCCCAGCTGGCAATAACACAAGATGAGTGCACTAGAAGACTAGATCATTGAATGAATAAAGCTCCTTCAAGAAAAATACTTATAAATTCATTTCAAGTAACTTGGCCATTTGTTACTGACATGGCATCTCAAGCTTCTTATCTTACATATGCAATGCTTTTATTTTTAACTACAAAATTGTCTAACATCTCCCACCAGCTGAAGAAAAATTGCTTTCTAAGATTAATTGCAGCTGCTGGGCAAGGGGTTACTTATCCTGCCCTCCCCTCCAAAAACATATCCAGGTATGCTTTTTCTTCCTATCTATGGAGGAGATGACCACTGGCTGAAACTCAGAACTGTGTGCCAACCTTGCTGTACACCAGCATTTAAATGCCACATCAGCTGGGGCAAAGGAGACTTCCATGAGTCTTGGACTTTGCACAGAAACTGCATTCCATGTAGCTAGCTTTTCCTTCATGTCAACTCATTATTTGAATTATGAGATGATAGCATAAGCACTCTTATGGAGAAAAAAACTGCAGTTGGAAGGGGGAAAGTTTTACTTTTCATCTCATTCCAAGATGACAAGTAAAAGTGGCCGTTTTACTTACTTGCCACTTCAACTCATCATCTCGAGATGAGATGACAAGTAAATCCTATCAAATTTGTTCCTGAGGATATGTGCAGAATTCTAGAAGTTGTGATCATCCACATGTACTCTCAATCCTTGCCCATCCTGGCTTGGAAAAGCAGCCAGTAGAGCACTGACTGGACAGGGAGGGTTGTTGATTGCTGTTTGATTGAAGATGCCATTCCAAACAACACCTTTAAGAGTTTAATGGAAGATATGAAAATTGACAATTAATATATGGGAGTGCTCAGAGCATCTATTCTAAAGCTTGAGGTAACCATAATGTGAAAACCTAAAGACTCTGAATGGACTGAAGAACTGAATACTTAAAGGTTAAACCAATATATTAACTAGAAATAAAAAAGATCGTAGTACATTATCTAAGGTCTCCCAGTACCCAAGTTCTGGTAATGGGACCATTCAAAGGACAAAGATAAGGAGGTAGTAGACAGGTGTGCTGCCTTCCATACAGGTCTGTATGCGGCATGAGGTAGTCCAGCATCATGCAGTCTATCATTTGGCCACCTCAGTGAAAGTGATCCAGCTTCCTTTGAAGAAACCCTTTCACCCTGCTGTTACACTGGACAACTACCAAACATGCCTCTAGCCCTTTTCATAAAGATGTTGTAAGCCAGGTATCGTGAATTGTCATCAACTGTTCTACAGATGAATTAAGACAAATATTGATTTTTCTCATTTTCATACCGCCCTTTCTCCCAAGGAGCTCAGGGTTCCAAGGAGCTCATGTACATGGCTCCTTCTCTCCTTCTGTCCTCACAACAACCCTGTGAGGTAGGTGAGGCTGAGAGATTGAAACTGGCCCAAGGTCATCCAGGAAGTTTCATGGCTGAGTGGAGATTTGAACCTGGCTCTTCCATGTCTAACTCCAACACCCAGGACCACTACACCAGCCTGGAAAAAAGAGAATCTATTCACAGTAAAAGGTTTTTGCCACAGAATTGTGTTACCACACCTCAGAGACAAGCAAAGGTATAAAAGGTGAAATGCTAACTTTGAATCGTGTGCTCCGGGGTCGGGCAGGTGAAGCAGTGACTGAATGCCCAAGTCCACTAGTGGACCTCCTTATCAGGCCAACCCATGAATCCACAAGCCTAATGCACCATCAGGGCACAAACAGAGGGGTGCCATGGAAGTCCAGAGCAGGGCTTTACCCCGAATAACTCGGCTCCAACACTGACTGCACTTCCCAGTTGTGATCACTTCAGCTTTGAGGAAAATAAAATTGTGTTTAGTAGAATTACTCATCTTAAAATAGCACACGTTTAATTGTTACAGAATGCCAAATTTCAAGCTCCAAAGACAACATTTCCTTACTGGAAAAGAAATATCACAGTCCTATTCTTTGAAAGTTTAGAGTCCACTTGCTAGGATTCTAGATGCTTGCTAGGTATTACCAAGTTTCCCCACTGAGTGTCAGAATATCAACATATCTACACATGATCACACATTGATTTTAGAGTCACTGGCTTTCTAGAGTCATTTGTTATCATTAATAAAAGAGCAAAAGCATGACATACTACTACATATTCCAAAGACATACAAAACCTTTTATTCCAAGTGTTTGCTTGCTTCAAGTGACTTTTCATAACAGCTGTTTACAGTCACCAAAGCTGGTAGTTGTGTGTGCAGAGAGGGGGGGCCGCAGGCAGACATTTTGCAGCCTCACATTTTACACAAGATTCCACATTCCAACATCTACTTTGTTACATATTTTCTTGACACACTAAGCACCAAGTCTGCTTGTCATCCTGTAAGGATGCTTTGTGCTTTGCGTCAGCGGTTATGAAAGCAGCGACCACGTCAAGAAACTGCTGATACTCGGCAGACACCTTGCGCACAAATATCTTGCATTTTCTTCTCAGTGTCACTAAAGTGTCATCCAGATAGTAACACCTCAGGCTGGGGACAATAAAAGCCTTGCATACTTATGGCAGTACAACACTGCTAGATCTCCAGTATACATCCTTGCTGTTCTAACGTATGGTAAAGACAAACTGGCATTGCACTTAGTGACTGCACTCAAGTCATGAAGCACAGTAGTACTTGCTTTATACCAGCAGGATTACAAGTGAAAAAAGCTCTGGTTGCTTACCTGATAAGCGCTTTTCTCGAGTACTCTTCCAGAACATATCCCATGCTTTGTTGGTGGAGACCCTGACGTGCTCGCTGAACGATCTCCTCAGGCGGGTCTTCCCCGAGTATGCCATCCTTGCTAGGCGGTCCACAGAGGTCCAGCTAGTCCATTAAGATCCAACAGCCTGAGCTAATGCCCAGCAGAAAGTCACCACATTTGAGTATTCAATCCTCCAAGCTGTCTCCCGTTAGATCAGGCTGGGGAGAAAGAAGTTGCTCTATAAGAAAGTCTGCATGTAATTTGTTAACACCCCTCAGAGGCTGGGATGGAAAGAGGAGGTGGGGGAAGGATTGGGAGGAGGAAGAGTGAGAAACTCCTTCCAAACAATCTGGGGTCAGGCTGAAAAGGAAATAGCAGCCCAATGGAGTCCCCCTTGACTCAGAACACAGTTCTGCATCTCAGCTGCCACATTTTTATAAACATGCTCATGGCTCTGCAGTGCAAACAGCAGAGTTAGGCAACCACACAACATGTCAGGCAATTCTCTGTACCACTTCCAAGCCTCTCCAGTTTAACAGGGTGTGTAACAAAACTTCCTCATTTGCCAGTTCTCTTTTCTTATGTGCAAGGAGAGCTGAATAAGACTTCATCTAATCCAGCATCCTGTTTCCCACAGTGGTTCGCCAGATCCTTCTGGAAAGTACACAGCAGGGCATGAAGATAATAGCCCTTCCCTGCTGTTTGACCTCCCCGCCACCTCCACACATCCAACTGGTATTCAGAGGCATATCACTTCTAATACTCAAGGTTCCATATTATGGCCAATATCCACTGATGGACCTATTCATGAATTTGTCTAATCCCAAGGCCATCATACATCCTGTGATAGTGAGCTACATTAAACTTATTAGGCATCGTTAGTGCCATACCACTCTCCTGCTGCTAAACTGACACCAGGGGCAGGCTTACTTGTAAGGCCAGTTGAAGTGACTGCTATGAATGGCAGGGGTCATGGAGGTGGCAAACTGGTAGTGTTTGCTCTTTGCCTGCTAATCACCTCCTTGGCTGCTCCATAATCTTCTCAATTGCTGTCAGAGACCAACCAAGAGTAGTTTAAGGACATGGTTTACTTTCACCTCCTCTAATAGTGCACCCAAAGATCATGGCAGTGGAGCTGGGGGAAGAGTCAGTCACTGTTGCAATTGTATTCCCAACCATGAAAGGGTGATTGCCTCCAAAATCTCGTTTCCTACCCTGCAGCTTTTTCTGAACTCTGGATGGAAAAGATGCTGGAAGCAAAGAAGGTCTACTTCCAGGATTTCCCCCACCTGACCAGTCCAGAAGAAGCAGTGGCATCAGCATAGGTGGCAAGGAGATGGTGACATGCCTGATCTCGTCTGACCTCAGCTTCTGAGGTCTAAGGGTCAGGCCTGGTTAGTACTTGGATGGGAGACTGCTTGGGAATACCAGGTGCTGTAGGCTTATACCATAGTCTTTCGAGACTGAAGGTTGCCAACCAGTAATGATGGGGGTGGGAGACAAGTGCTGGTGCCTTCAAAAATAAAAAATTAAAACAAAGGGTTAGCAGGGGAATTTGGCATCTCATAAGGTGGCAGTTTGGCTTGGGCCAGACCTGCCTTAGACTGAAGTCTGACCGGATAAAGTTCCCTTCCCCTTACTTCTCACCCAAGTGATGCACCAGTCCTTATAGGTATTGAAAGAATCTCCTTGGCAGCTTGAGTTTCAGCTTTATACAAACTCCTGAACCTGCATGCTGAGGAAGAAATGGATAATCCCTTCATTTTTTACAAGTCCTTATTTTTCAACTATAGGTAAATCATATCTGTTATTTCTTTATGACAAATTAAACATTCAGAGAGCTGTTATGGAACCTTGGCAATCATATCTACAGTGACAGCTGGAATGCAAGCACAAGTACTCCAGGATTTGTTTCTTTTTTTCTAACTGATGTTTTGTGGAAACAGTGCTTTGACATTTCCTTCAGTGGTACGTTTAAAAAATGTTCTTATCTGTCTATTCAGGATGAGGAAGAACTTCTCTTGCTGTTGCAGAGACAGCATACTGCTAGATATATTTGCTACACATGGTATCAAAACTATATCTGCATTTCATTAGTAGATTTATCTGAGCCTAGCACTTAATGGATGCCTCACAGCTGACTGCTAAGCAAGATACATTCCGAACAGCTATCAGTAAGAACACTCGCTCTTCAAGTCTCTCTTGTTGTGCTCTTTGCTTTTGTGTTCAAGGTCTAATATGCAAACCTCAGGCTCAATTCAGCTTGCCAATAAACGAAGATACAGATTCACCCTGTCATTTTAGATTTGAAGGGTGCTGCAAGTTGAGCCACAGTGGTCTGGCATCCTTCCATATAAATAACACAATGCATAAAATGATGTGAAGAAGTAGATAGAAGTCATTCTCCTTCTCTCAAAATATAGAAGTTGCAGCTGCAGTAGATGCCCATTTGGGAAAAAGTGGGTGTAAACTGAATGAATTAAAATAATCAGCAGTAGATTCAGGGCAGACAGACCACTTCACACAAGTATAAACTTATGCAAACATTTCCAATCTGGGAAGATGAAAAGGAGGCAGGTCTGGGTCACTCTTTTCTCTGTGCCCCCTGGTGATAAGCAAGGACTGCCTCCGCTGCTCCAGGTACGTGCATGTCACAGTACCTTGGGGAGCCCTCCACAGGGTTTTGTTTGAAAGCCCTCCTGAACCTGACACTGATCTCGCCCAACTGCTTTTAAATTAGATTAGATCTCCATAAATTTGTCTATTGATGTCTACATGGAACTTCTATGTTCATAACTACTGGGGAAAAAACAACAGGAGAGGACTATTTACTTCATGCTCTGCTTGCGGGCCCACTCCGGAGATGTTAGACCAGACAGACCTTTGCTCTAAACTTAATACGAAATGGTTTGTTTATGCAGGGCCTCCTGTATACAGTAGTTTCTCATTTGGAAGCATATACAGAGTGCTGATAGAAAACCAGTTCCTCTTCCCAATTTTGGGAAAAGCAAATAACTAAATCAAGGAATGGTCCTGCTGCAAGAAGATCTGCCTTGAAGAATCTAAAATGAACTTGTTGCCAATCCTCCTGTAACTCCTTATACAGTACAAAAAGGAAAACAAAAACTCCTAAAGAAAATAAATGTGGGCACCAAATCTGCAGTTTTAATTTCTGCTGAATAATGTTTAGAGAAGCGTTTTTCAACTGCTGTGCCGCGTCACACTAGTGTGCCACGAGGCTGCCTTGGGTGTGCCGCGAGATCAGAGCAGACAAGCAGCAGTCAAGCATGCGGGAGAAACAGCTGCTTTGAGCCTTACGTGCAGCAGAAGGAAAAGTAGCAGGCAGCCAGCCAGCTAAGGGGCTGGTCGTGGCTGCTTTGCACTTCCTGCTGTCACTTGCTCCTGAGCAGACGAAGGCTGCAACCCGATCCTGATTTACCTGGGAGTAAGTCCCATTGACTATTATGGGGTTTACTTCTGAGTAGACACGCCTAGGATTGGGTCCTTGCCTCCTCTGCATGCTGATTGGGCGACCGGAGAAGCTTGGAGGAGGTCCAAGCTCCAAGGTCGGGTGGAGTGAGTGAGAAGGAGGGAGTCAGGAGCAGGCAAGCAGGTATGAAGCGAGTGAGTCTGCTGAGGCCACCAGCCTAAGAACTGGCTGACTCAAAGGGACCTGGATAGTCCCTTTTCCTTGCCACAGTTTGCCTGCAACTCCCCAAAGCGACCCTCCCTGCATTGCCTTTTGGGGGACGGGCATTGGGCCCCAATCCTCTCCATACTTACCTGGGAGTAAGTCCCATTCACTATAATGAGGCTTACTTCTGAGTAGACATGCCTAGGATTGGGCTATTGGTCACATTTTTTTCCTTAAATACAGGAGCAGACAATTGGCACTTCTCCCCACCCCACTCCCACAGGCACTTGCCCCCCAAATCTCATAATTGCAGTCAGTACCTCTCTTACTGTACCTCCCTTCACTCCTCCACACCTTCCAAAGTTTCAGAATCACTTGCTTCAAGTTCTCTCTTCCCCCCACTCCAGCTGAATCCTGCAGTTGTTTCCATCATGTCTCTTCATTGCCCTTCACCCCACAGCTCTCCTATGTGCTCAATCTGACCTCTCTTTGCCAGCACTTTCTCGTATAACACTTTTCATCCTTTTCACAATCACATATCCTTTCCTCTCCAAGCTTCTTGTGAGTTTCTTTGTCATGTAATAATATAATTATGTTAATTATATTAACAATTAATTGTAATGTAGTGATTTAATGCAAGTAAAAAACTGGTAGTGTGCCTTGACAATTTTAGTGCCTTGTCGGTGTGCCGTGAGCTGAAAAAGATTGAAAATGGCTGGTTTAGAGTCTAAAAATACAGATAAATACTTAACATGGTCAAGAGTATTCACTTTTATAATATGAATGATGTAAATCATGGTAAATATGGCAATACTTTGACCAGATCAGATAGGATAATTGTAGAGTTGACCCCTCAAGTCTTGTACACAGGTAAGTGTTTGAGGTTTAATACAAACATGGAGAAAAGAAGGCGACATTAAAGTTCTGCATAACCTAAGCCAAGGAGTAATGCAATTCCCACCTACTTTACCCTGCAGAAGACTTCTCCAAAAAAAAAATTCTAAGTGTACCTGTCATATTCCCTTCTTTCTGGCTACACCAACTATGTTCTCCCAATATTAATTCTTTTATTCATCTTTAAACTATACAAGGTTCTAGGTGATGAAGCTGAGAAAATGCAAGTGAAAGCCCTTTAAGAGCTACCCTAGCTACATTTGAGGGGACTCAAAGTGAAGACCTAGTTCCAAAAATTCTGTTAACATTTGATACTTCTCACAGGAAGTTAGGCAAGCAAAAGACAACTTTAACCTACTTGCCTGTACACTTGGTAAAATCCTGTTGAACAGTTAATGTTAATCTGTAAATTAAATAGTTTTGTTTTTAAGTACACACTAGTATGCTTTAAGTCTCTCAGGAGAATTCATGTATACAAGCAGTTCCTTGGCAATAAACAATGCATGAACCACACTATTTGTTTATCTGCTTTATGTACGTTTAAGACCACATCAGTATCTCCCCTTCTCACCACTATGACAGGGTGACTGCAAGTGTGTGTCTTTCACCCTGACACAAAGCTTAAGTGATTGAACCAGCCCAGTGCTTCAGTCTGCCACCCAGATCCTGCAAGTCTTCCAAAATCAACATGGAGCTTGTGAGCCATTAACACGAGACTTGGGTGGAAATGGGATCACTCAGTAGCAAAATGTTGACACAAGAGACAGTGGTGTCACTAGGGTTTGAGTCACCGAGTACAGGAGGCCAGCAAGTTACCCCCATGATGAATCTTTTCCCATGCAGTGGACGGGGCAACACCCTAGGAAGTGGGCATGGTGATGCACCATTGTCCTGCCCCCACTAGTTTTTTTTTTTTTTGCTATAACATTTGATAGAATAGAGCAGTGTTTCTCAAACTGTGGGTCAGGACCCACTAGGTGGGTTGTGAGCCCCCTTCAGATGGGTCTCCATTCACGTCAATATTTTATTTTTAATATAGTAGACTTGATGTCACTTGGTATGTGACTGCATTTGGGGAAATAGTACAGATCTGAACTTTTAACAGGCTACTGTGTATATGCTTTTAACAATGTTAGTAAATGGGACTTACTCCTGGGTAAGCGTGGGTAGGATTGCAGCCTAGGATTGTTACAAATTTTCCTGCTTGATGATGTCACTTCCGGACATGACATCACTTCCTGTGGGTCCTGACCGATTCTCATTCTAAAAAGTGGGTCCCAGTGCTAAAAGTTTGTGAATCACTGGAATATAGATATTTCAACTCTGTTTCATTGCATTCTGCATGAAATTATGCATCAAATGATACAACATGATGGTATTATTCAAAAATACCAAGATTTAAAAAAATTTTGGCTACTAGTGGTGTCACTCCCCTGTGTGTCCCCTGCACCCCCTCATGACACCACTGACCAGAGAACATATTTGCACCATTTACTTTTGCCATTTTAAATAGACATACCCATGGTGACTTTCTAGCTTCCTTTCTTGCCTAGGTTTGAAGAGTAGGGCTGTATCGCTTTCAGTCTGCCACAAAATACTGCAAGGTATTAAAAGTTGATGGTTTTAATAATGGTTTACTTTTAAGCCCAGTTAGCCACAATCTAAATTCTATGGTGGAAGTCCCACATGAGGGATACCTTCCCAGAAAGAAAATGTAATCAAAAGAAAAGCCAGACTTGGGGGAAAAAATAATCACCTAATCACACGCAAAGCAATCTTAAGAACCTCTAGTTCTCTTTTGGCAGAAATCCCCAATACAAACAAATCTGATTATAGCCTCATTAGATATGTTAAATGGCTTTAAAGAGAGAACATTCCAAGCTGGCAGGGGAGCACAGAAAAGGTGCACATATGGCAATTGGGTGCACGCAATTCAGCACTTCATACACACCACACTTATTTTGAGCAGCTTTTAGAAGAACTGAAAGTGACATGGAAGGCTCCTCATAGCACACATTGATATCTGAATGAATTGATTCCTACTGCAATGCTTAAAGATATCAATTTTCAGAAGCCTGACTGCTGTGCTGAAGCAGCTATTTGAGCAGTGAGAGTTAATTAACTCATAACAAATGCCCATTCCTTATTCGGCACTTCTATAAACCTGGTAGAATGGTGTAAAAGACCCCAGGGAGCGGTTCTCGCTATTACTGTGAGCCATAGTGAAAAGTAAAACCTCCAAGAATTACCTCAAAATTTTAATACAAAGGAAAATGCTTCCAAATTCTCACGACTGTCAAAGAGTAAGAATAAGGATTCTCACACAGAAAGGTTTTGTAAAATTCCTGCTGGATAAGTTACCTGTCCATTTTCATTCATAGCTTCTGAAATCATTTAATTAATAGATCTCAGGTGCTTTGTGTAAACAAAAAACAAATTAACCCCAAAGCACCCTGTTAGTGGGTCCATGCGAATAAAAGAAGGCATAGCGATAACAGCTCAACACATTTATTTCATCTTCAGAACAGAACCTGGCAATGAAACACAAGGCAACACCCTTGGCTTTATACCCCTTAGCTCTGCCCAGATTCCCCATGATTAGTGCTGTTGATACACTAAACTAGAGGGTCAGTTGGATGGTAGGATTTCAATCCACCACCTGATTGGCCAGCCATAAGACTGGGCCAATCGGTTATGCAGGATTTTGATCCTGCATAACTTGCATACATAACATACCCAATCCACACCTATCCACAAAACTGGTATATGGTTTGAGTCAGAGTTTGTCCAGCCTCTTCCAAGCATTCTGCCCCTTAAGCATTTATGGTCAACGTTGCATATATGCAACAGAGACCAAATGTGTACACCTATGAGCCATACAAAGACAGGTTAAGGAGCCATCTTTTACCCTAGCTCAATATGGAAATGCATGACAGAATAAAAAAAATTAGAAGACAACCAAGCCCTCTGTGTGTGTGCGTTCATTCATAAAATCAACTGAGAAGTATCACATAATCCAAATTGCAATCCTATACACACTCACCTAGAAATAAGCCCCATTGAACCCTATGGGACTTCTGAGTAGAATGCATAGGATTGTGCTGTCAATCAGGCCACTTGCAGTCAATATATACAACTCAAATTATTTCCTTCCCTTAGGCAAAGTAGGATATGTGGACTGCCTTCATCTGTTAAGAGTATGTTTTCATCTTTTTATAGTTTTTGAACAATTCTTATTTTCATGTCTGTGCTGACATGTTTTAGATATGATGCCCCACACCTAGACACCAGCAGTCCTGTATTATTGAGATTTTTCTACAAGCAAGCAACCAGCACTTGTCACCATAACTCTGAAGAACCAGCTATATTTATAAAAAGATTAAGTTCTGCCCTTGAAGTTACTAAAAAAAAGGGTAAAATATTTATTGCAGGCTGCTCAAGTTAACTAGACCTGTACATTTAACAAAAATCAATGAAAAAAGATGTTGACATGATACAAATTCTAGTACTGCTGGCTGCCATCACTTGCTGACTGACATATTTCCATTGTATATACCTAAAATGCAGATCTATGTGACAAGATCACCTGGGGCAGATTTATATTTGTAATTTCCCCAGAGCCAGCTGAATAATGGTGTTAGGTGTTTATCAGGTAGTTACAGCAGCTATACAAGTGGAGCCAGGCCTGGTGGGGAGGGGCAGGGAGACAAAATCCATGAAGCCAAGGCTTGGGGGGGGGGGAGCCATGCCATGACAAAACAAATGTATTACAAAATAAATTTGTTACTTCAGTCTATCCATGACTGCGTTTCCACTACAGCTTTAATCCAGTTTCAGTGCACTTCCATTAGCCCAACACATATAGGAACGTGGGGTCCAATCAGGCATCTTGCCCTGGGTTCAATGCCAGCTCTCCTGTGTGCAAAAGCTGTTTCAGAAAAGAAAAAAATAGGGAGACAAAAGAAAGCAAAGGACATTCAAGATGGCAGCTGCAACCATCTTGCATATTGTACAGATGGCACCTCAGTATCCACAAAGGATCTGTTCTTGGACCCACCCACGGACACTGAAAACAGCACATAACCAAATTGGCAGTTTTGGCACCTCTAAACCCTCCAAAGGTAACCAAAGCTGCACTCTAGTTGCCTCTGGGGGGCTTGCTGAAGCCCGCTGAGGCTGTGTATCTGCCCGCATCCTCTGAGGACTTCAGAATGAAGACCAAAAGGCAAAAAAATGTGACTCCCACCACGGGCTTCAGAATACTTTTAAAGGGCTTAAAAACATCACTTCCTGTTTCATTCAGAATACCTGAAGTCACTTATTTTTGCCTCTGGGCTTCATGGTGGAGCACACACGCAGCCTCTGTCGTTTTCAGCAAGCCCTCTGGAGGCAACCAAAGCCCAGCTCTAGTTGCCTTCAGAGGGTTCGGGTTGAGCCACCGATATAAAATCCACAGATAAACAGCCTCAACCCGTACTCTGCTCAGACAGAAGCCAGTCTATATTTTCAAACAGACAAGGGCATAGATGCTTAAGAAGGCAATTCTTAGACTGTATTTGTCCAACTTTCCTTATTTTTCCTCATATCCCCCTCCAACTATGTACAGTATGTACTCCTATGTAGACACAGGAAGAAACCAAGGGTGGGAAGTTGAGCAAATTGAAATAGATGAGGAACTGAGCTGAAAGGTGGACAGAGAAAGTCAACTGGGTGAAAAAGAGAGAAAGGAAAGTTTAGTTGTAAAGAGACTTTTTTAAGCAGGACATAAATAAAGTGCGTTCCATAATAAGTAAAAAACAATAGACACAGGAAAAAAACTGAGAGAATATTAGTTCCAACAAGACAAGTGCAAGGAAATTCAGTGTTGTAGTGCAAGTCAGTTGCAAGAGCCTAACCCACGCTTTGGACCCCAGGCAGCATTTACTGAGAAAGTGTCTTTGGATGTCAATGCCCTGAAGTTGTATTTTCTCTGAAGTTTAAGAGAAAGTGAGAAGATAAAAATGAGACAAGGCCTGCCAAGCTTGATATTTAACCAGACCAAGTTGGCTGATTAGCTATTGGATCTTTTTTTCTAGTATAGCAGCAAAAGACTATACAAGTATGAAGCTTCAGCATCTATTCATAGCCTTAAAATAAACCTCAAATCCCTCTCTTCATGATCTCCCCCACTTTCTAGTAGTCCAGTCTTCCCACACTTGTGGGCACTGCACCCCTACACATATAGAAGTCAGCTTGCACAGTCTACAGAAGAAATCTGTGTGATGAGTCTTGCCAATTCCAGTATTAACTTGCTGCCACCATCCTATGCCCAAAAGCCACCAAGCTGGACAGCAGTGAACTTTAGTCAGAGGCTGACAGGAATACAGTGGAAAACAGAATCTACCTGTTTATTTATTAGTAGCAATCCATCTTCCAATTGTTTAATCCAAGACTCCATAGTATTTTGAAGTCTGCAGAGTCTCAAGATTTGGCAGTGAAATGAACCTCTACCTTATTAGAGCCAGACTGGGTTCCATTCCAGCCAGAACTAAAGAGCAACTAACAAGGCATGTGAAATCATTTTTCAACAGAAACTGCTGTGGTGTCAGGATGGGAATAAGAGCATCCTGCTGCCTTAGGTGAAGGTCTAAAGCCTATATTCAGTGCTTCATTTGTTCCAGCATTTTAACATTAACTCTTACTCAAAAAGAGGACAGCACCAACCATTGGCTACAAGACAAACATTTTAAAATCATGCTACCCAGCTTCAAATAAATTTATTGACAATATCGTTTTTAGTAGTCACTCGGGAAGATGCCACTTTGGTCAAACATGAAAGTACAACCTTCAATAAACATTCAAAAATCAAACTGAAGCTAAATGCTTCTAAAGCCTACAATAACCTTTTTCCAGTTAACGACTGTTTTCCAAAAATTATTATTAAATAACCACCCCTCTCCCCCAAATCCAAGTACCATTAAAAAGAAAAACAGCAGCAGAGTGAAAAACTCACTATTCTGAACATGTCACATGTTACAGTTATGTAGATATAGAAGTTACTTATGCATCTTTATAGACAGATAAAGGGGTCTGGGCAGGGAGTCTGCGCATGACACTCCTCTCACCAGATGTTTTTCACTTTCCCACCAAATACAAGATGTAACTTCTCAAAGTCACATAAATATCTTCAAGTTTAATTTACTGTTTGTAAACATTCAGAGTGCTAACCTGGATTTCACTGCCACTAGATATGCACAGAGTACTTTTCAGCTCCTTAGCTTTCATTGACATCCATTACTTCCAGCGCTGCTGTTTTATGTTATTTGCTGGAAAGACTTGTCATGACAGCACTTCAAAAAATCCCCCTCAAAGCACAAAACACCTTTCACACTTCAAGCAGTAAGTCTGAGTCATGCCTTCTTTCATTTCCATACACATGTATTTAGGAAGCAGGGATGCTTGTATTACCATATGGTCAACCTTAAAAACATATGTATGTATTGGCAACCTTCAGTCTCGAAAGACTATGGTATCGCGCTCTGAAAGGTGGTTCTGGCACAGCGTCTAGTGTGGCTGAAAAGGCCAATCCGGGAGTGACAATCCCTTCCACACCAGGAGCAAGTGCAGTCTGTCCCTGGTCTGTCTCCCTGGCTATGGGCCTTCCTTCTTTGCCTCTTAGCCTCAGACTGTTGGCAAAGTGTCTCTTCAAACTGGGAAAGGCCATGCTGCACAGCCTGCCTCCAAGCGGGCCGCTCAGAGGCCAGGGTTTCCCACTTGTTGAGGTCCATCCCTAAGGCCTTCAGATCCCTCTTGCAGATGTCCTTGTATCGCAGCTGTGGTCTACCTGTAGGGCGCTTTCCTTGCACGAGTTCTCCATAGAGGAGATCCTTTGGGATCCGGCCATCATCCATTCTCATGACATGACCAAGCCAACGCAGGCGTCTCTGTTTCAGCAGTGAATACATGCTAGGGATTCCAGCACGTTCCAGGACTGTGTTGTTTGGAACTTTGTCCTGCCAGGTGATGCCAAGGATGCGTCGGAGGCAGCGCATGTGGAAAGCGCTCAGTTTCCTCTCCTGTTGTGAGCGAAGAGTCCATGACTCGCTGCAGTACAGAAGTGTACTCAGGACGCAAGCTCTGTAGACCTGGATCTTGGTATGTTCCGTCAGCTTCTTGTTGGACCAGACTCTCTTTGTGAGACTGGAAAACGTGGTAGCTGCTTTACCGATGCGCTTGTTTAGCTCGGTATCGAGAGAATGAGTGTCGGAGATCGTTGAGCCAAGGTACACAAAGTCATGGACAACCTCCAGTTCATGCTCAGAGATTGTAATGCAGGGAGGTGAGTCCACATCCTGAACCATGACCTGTGTTTTCTTCAGGCTGATTGTCAGTCCAAAATCTTGGCAGGCCTTGCTAAAACGATCCATGAGCTGCTGGAGATCTTTGGCAGAGTGGGTAGTGACAGCTGCATCGTCGGCAAAGAGGAAGTCACGCAGACATTTCAGCTGGACTTTGGATTTTGCTCTCAGTCTGGAGAGGTTGAAGAACTTTCCGTCTGATCTGGTCCGGAGATAGATGCCTTCTGTTGCAGTTCCAAAGGCCTGCTTCAGCAGGACAGCGAAGAAAATCCCAAACAAGGTTGGTGCAAGAACACAGCCCTGCTTCACTCCGCTTCGGATGTCAAAAGGGTCTGATGTGGAGCCATCGAAGACAACAGTGCCCTTCATGTCCTTGTGGAAAGATCTGATGATGCTGAGAAGCCTGGGTGGACATCCAATCTTGGGGAGAATCTTGAAGAGGCCGTCTCTGCTGACCAGGTCGAAAGCCTTTGTGAGATCTATGAAGGCTATAAAGAGTGGCTGTCGTTGTTCCCTGCATTTCTCCTGCAGTTGTCTAAGGGAGAATACCATATCAGTGGTGGACCTGTTGGCTCGGAATCCACACTGCGATTCTGGATAGACGCTCTCTGCAAGTACCTGGAGCCTCTTTAGTACAACTCGGGCAAACAGCTTTCCTACAACGCTAAGGAGAGAGATGCCGCGGTAGTTGTTGCAGTCACCCCTGTCACCTTTGTTCTTGTACAGCGTGATGATGTTTGCATCCCTCATGTCTTGAGGTACTCCACCTTCTCTCCAGCAGAGACAGAGGATTTCATGCAGCTCAGTGACGATGATCTCTTTGCAGCATTTTAGGACTTCAGCAGGGATGCTGTCTTTTCCAGGTGCCTTGCCAAAGGCAAGGGAGTCCAGGGCTACGTGAAGTTCTTCTAGGGTTGGTTCACTGTCAAGCTCTTCTAGCACAGGCAGGCACTCAATGTTGTTCAGTGCTTCTTCGGTGACTACATTTTCTCTGGAATATAGCTCAGAGTAGTGCTGCACCCAGCGTTCCATCTGCTGCGCCCGATCCTGGATGACCTCGCCTGTGGCAGACTTCAGAGGGGCAATTTTCTTCTGTGTTGGACCTAGGGCCTGCTTGATACCATCATACATCCCCTTGATGTTGCCCGTGTCGGCTGCTATCTGTATCTCGGAACAGAGCTGGAGCCAGTAGTCGTTAGCACATCTCCTGGCAGTCTGTTGGACTTTGCTGCGAGCAGTTCGGAGGACCTGCAGGTTGCGCTCACTGGGACAGGCCTTGTATGCTGCTGGTTTGAAGCATGGTTTGAAGCCCACTCTGAGGAGTTGACACCAGTCATTGAGGAAAAGAGGAGAGCTAAAAACATAAGTGGAGCAGAAAATTTCCAGATAATGATGGCTGGCTGTAGTCTTCAGAATAGCTCAAAATGCTTCCCTACCTTGATGCACTAGTGTTAGGGAATGTATTCCTACCTGAATCCATGCACTGCAGTTCTTTCATCAGTCTTCACTCTTACCTTATACATAGGATGCTGCATTAGGCCCTCTTGCTCCATCTAGCAAGAGGGTGGGTGTTGTCCCAATCTGTCAAAACAGATTGACAGCAACTCTCCAGAATTTCAGGAATAATTTATTTTCTATCCTCCTTGGAGACACCAGGGAATGAATCTGAGATCTTGTACATGCAAAGTGTGTGATCTACACTGAGCCACAACCTTTCCACTACATACTTCAATCCCTCTACCCCCCCTCTTTTAGATGTCATGATAAATGTCACAATTGGAAGAAACTTGGAAGCAGAAGTGAACAGGCATAAAATAGGGGAGGGAAGAGAAAGAGCACCTCCTTTAGAAGATCTGAACATGATGTCTGAACTGGACCAGAATAGGATCTGGTCATAAGGCAGACCAAAAGTTTTCAGCTAAAAATAAGGAGAGTTGGCTTCATGCTTACATCTGCAGATGTTGTTCCAATGAAAAGGGAAGTCCTAGTCAAGAACGTCAAAACAAAAGAACTTCTGCTTTCTACAGTCCACGAAACCTATTTTTTTCTTCAGACATTAGAAATCATATCCATATTATCTTCCCCATTGTTCGGGTGTTAGGAACAAATGTAAGTTTAATAAAATGTTTATTCCATCTCTCAGAAAACATCCAGGTGGCTTACAAAAACGGTACATAAAAACAAGACTACAGAAAATAGAAAATTTCAAAGAAACTCTGAATAAGAGTGAAATGTTAGCAACAGTGTCATGTTGGTTAACATTGCCCTGTTCCACTTTTCCAAGAAAGAAGAAGTTTCAGGGGCTACAGCCCAAGTTACTCCTGTGACGAAAATTTCCAATTTTTCTATTCTGGACCTGCCTTTCTTTGGACCTTTGAGGACAGACTCCTGCTATGCACCTCAGCATCTTGAAAGGGCCACTATTATTCAAAGACAATAGCCAAGTGTTCCCTATTGTGGTGGATGGTTGAGCATCTTCTATTTTCCCAGCAGGCCAATAAACAAAAGACATGACATCTGTATGGCTCCACCTGGCTCCTCAGAACAGGAAATTCAGGTGGCTCAGTGACTCCAAGGCCCAAACAAAACTTGCAAAAACCCACATGGAAACAGGCATTTCTCGCAGAGTATGCAAAACCCATGTGGATTATCTGCAAGATTTTTTGCCACAGAACTCTTTATTGGCATTTTCAGAGACTTCCACATGGGTTTTTGAATGTATGGACACTAACTTCGTGTGGTTGTCAATAACCACAAGTTTTGAGTCAGAGGAGGCAAGACAGCACCCTGGACTGGTTCCTGGCAGAGCTGGCCTATGCCGCAGCTTGCCCCATTGTTGCACTCAGACTTAAAGACCAGCAGCGTCTCCCACCTTGCTTGAGGCGAGGAAGAGAGGCGGCAGTGAAGACCGCAGCTTTTGTAAAAATCATTTGCTCTATCTGGTTGTATTAAGCTTCCTTCCATTGAGCAATTCTTTTTCTTCCTGCCCAGCTCCATTCCATTCATACGTAGAAAGGCCACCCACCAAAACCTGGCTAACAGGATGCTTGCTCCCTGGAAGTGTCTATAGGACTGCAGCCCAAGTTGCCTACCAACAGAGCATGGACAAAATGAGGCAGGGGAGAATGAAATGGAATTGAAATAGTTTTCTCTTCCTTTGGGCATACCTAAAAAAACGCTTTTTGTTGTTCTTGACATCCCTAGCCAGCCTCAGCTCAAACCTGGCCCTTGGCCTACAAGACTGGGCTCCCTGTCTGTACTCCTCCCTGGTAATCAGTCCCATCTTCCATTTCCTATACGTGTCTTTTTAAATCTTCAACTCATCACTAAGATGCTTGTGCAGCCACCGAGGTTTTTGAGGTGTCTTCCCCTTTTCTTTTTCATAGGAATTGTTTCTGATTGTGCCTGTAGAAGCTGCTTCTTAAGGAGCTCCCTTCCATCTTGGGCCTCTTTTCCCATTAGCACAACAACCCATGGGATCCCACCTATCATTTCTCTGACCTTGTTAAAATCAGCCTTCCTGAAATTCAGTGTACAGGTTTCACTGCATATTCCTTTTGTTTCCCATAAGACTGAGAATTCCAGCAGTTCATGATCACTTCCCCCTATGGTTCCTACTACTTTGACCTCAACCAATTCCTTATTGGTTAAGATCAGGTCAAAGATGGCCCCTCCCCTCATTTCTTCCTCCACTTTCTAGAAGATGAAGTTATCCTCCAAGCACAACAGGAATTTACTGGTGCTTCCATGCTTGGCTGAATTAGTATCCCAAGAGACATGTGTGCCAGAAGTTTGGGGGAACTTAATAGTAGAAGCCATTGGGGATGCGAGCCCCACACCGGCAACTTGGTGAATCTTGTTCATTTAAAAAAAAGCTGATGGCATGCCCTGTAAAATTTAGCACCTTGTCACTGCTTTACACTATCACAAGATAAAGCACGAGGTACACACATGGCATGACAACGAACGGTTGTGCTAGGAGAATAAAGCACAAGTAGGTAGCCAAAGAGTGGAACTCAGCTTAGACAATTTCTTCATGATTTGACTTTCGTCTACAAAAGACTTGTCACAATTCAAAAGGTCAAACAACAGACAGTGCTAGCGGCAGCAGAGCTTCCTTTTATATGCTGCTCCTTTTTACATTAAATCAGAAGCCTGCCTGGCCAGGACACAGGCTGTGGGTGCACCAAGACGGGAGCATTGGCAATGCAGTTCTGATGACACTCACACCCAAATGACTACTATTAGCCTCATGATGAAAGCTCCCAATGGGGCCAAGAATGTTTATAAGAAATAATACTGTACCAGCTAATTAGAGGTTCACTTTAAAAGTTTTACAATAGCCAGTTCAGAATTTATTTTTACCAGGGACAGAATTGGAGTTAGTGCTAGAACAAAGGGAGGAGGGGTATTCTAGCAACATACTTTTTTTTTAAATTAAGAACTCCTAGTGGTACACTAGGTGTATCAGGAGGTACAACTCCTGATAGCTTGGGGGAGGGGCGCACAACCTGGCATGATTCCCCAATTCACAGACATGGAAGTAATTGGCAGCAACATCTTCACCTCACCGCCAATTACTTCTGGGTTCGAAGCTGCTAAAGTCACTCGACAGGCTCAGTTGGAAGGAGGTGGAGACAGTAGTAGGTGCGACGGGTCTTTTCTATCACGCTGCTACACCATTTCAGCTTTTCCTTCTCCAAAGGAGAAGATGGTATGGTGCGACAGAGATCAAAAAGCCACTGAAGCAGGAGGCAGCGGTGGGTGGGGGCTGAGGCGGGGCTTTCAGAGGCCACCAAATAGGGCCTTGTGGAAACCATACTGCCTAGTAGAACTCTTTTTGGATGCCTCATGCTGCCCATCTGCAAAAATAATGAACTTGTCATTTCACTAATTAGCATATTTTCTTTAAGCTCCCTTTTCCTGGAACATTTTAGCATGCAACGTAAGTAGGGTTCCTTCCCCCTGCTTCCCCTTTCAGTTTTATTTCTTCAGAGAACTTTTTAATGTTGTTCCAGTTTTCTGGCATTTGTTTGCAAGTGTATTTTAAAAAGGGATTTTATCGCCACTTCCCTTTATTGTGCCAAGAGGCATCTTTCCCCGATGGGCCTCTTTGTACTACATTCCTTCAAGAGAGTAGGGAGTCTGCTTATTTCCTCATTTTCATGCATGCACATAGGATGAGGCAAAAGGGCAGTCTCTGAACTCACAGTATGCGGTGGACCTCCACTCTGGTGTGGCTACAGCATGAGAAGATAAAAAATCAGCAGTGCCTGTTTCTAAGTCAATTAGCAACCATAATCCAAGTTGTAGGTCTTGCTCTTTAGAGATCACACTTGATCTCACAAGAGAAGATGCAGAAGATACTTAGAACTTGATTTTATGGACACAGCCAATGTTCTGCCTTTGTTTGCATTGCTAGAAGAAACAGAAGCTAGTATATTGAAAGCTGGATGTGGTTCTTATATGGTACATAGGCTGGTCAGTGCCAGTCGACTGGCACTGACCAGCCAGTCGACTGGCACTGACCAGCCAGTCGACTGGCACTGACCAGCCAGTCGACTGGCACTGACCAGCCAGTCGACTGGCACTGACTGGCACTGAAGATGAAGTTACATTCTCTTAGAACTAGCAGAAGCAACCCTAGAATGGGTACAGAATAGATGGTGAAGCTCTGCACACACCTAATGGAGACCCTACCTTTAAAATCCAGTTTGTTCAGAACTCTTTTACAGCACTTTAAGAAGGGGGTTGCAACTTCCAAGTTGCTCAACACCAGTAACATACACATCAATCAGTGCTAATGCAAATTCACAGCAGTAACACTGGCCTCACAAGCTACTTTCTCTTTCTAGATGCAAATTTATCATTCTTTAATGTTCAGGCACTGAGATGAGGCTGGGGGTACCACTTGAATCACCCTGAGCTATGGTTTATTCTGGTGTTCAAGGGGAGTGGAGTGTTAGAAATATTTCCTTGCTTTGCTCAAGGCAATCTCATTAAACAAGAAAAAGGATGGAGGAAGAACCATCAGAGGGATATTAAATCTAATAGCCAGTCATCAATATCAAGTAATACCGGAGCAGTGGCAGTACAGTGGGTTCTAAGAGGCTGCTGGCATGGCATCTTTCTGTTAGCATGGCATATTCCAAAGGGAATGCGGATCTTGTACAGCTACCAAGGGCAATCTTCTTTTCATCCATTGCAAGCCCAGGTTCCCACAATACAGGAGTGGCAGAATAAGGAAGGATTTGAGGTGCACAAGAGGCGTAGAGGTATCATTTTAGTCAACAGGCCATTGTACACTTACCACTTTTAAACATAAAATTATGAACAATCTAGCAGTTAAGTGCTGCCAATGAGACAGAGGACCTTGTCTGCAATGTTTATCAAACACCATTCTAGACAAATTGGTTCATCGCAACCACAGCATTGTTATCCTGAGTCTCCAGCCACAATGAATTCAGCATAAAGAAATGCTTTCTGTCTGGCAACATTGCACAAAAGTGGCATGAGTTTGGTAGCAATGCAGGTTGTACCAGGTTGATACAACAGCAATCATCTCATCTGCAACTTGCAACAGCACCAAATTTCTACCACATGTATGTTTATACAATAGGTACAAAGCTATGCAAAGCCACCATAAAACAAATGCAAGTCTTGCTCAAAAGCAACAGGCTGTACATTGGGCCTATGCATAAGCCACCCAGGTACACATATGCCCTCCTCAGCCTGCCATCAATACAAAGTGGATGTCTCTTGAATCCCCCTCCCCCCCCCATGGCTAAAGCAAGCAGTCCAGTGGCAGATATTGCTTATGTTGCTCCCTTATCCTTCTTTTCTCTCAGGTAGAGCTTTCTTTCCTGCCTTTTTGACAATGTTTTCTTCAGATGCCAACACGCTGCAAGCCTGCTAAAAACAAGATGTCAAACCAAACTTGGCCATGCTATAAATAATATTTACTCAAGTGGTAAATTACAAAAAAGTTAGCATCTCTGTTAATGCAACACATATGGTCCAGCAAGGAAAGTGGCCAGAGTCCTCATCCATACAGATGCTGGAGAGCCAATTAGAGCCACACTCACTCCATTTCAGCCTTTTGGAGTCTCACTGAAAATGAGAGTCGGCTGCTTAAAGAAACCACCTGAAAATGATTTGAAAACATTGAAAGGCATGAGGATGTAGAAGATTTACTTGGATCACAGCAGACCAATTCAAGTTCTGAGAACCACTTCCAATGATCACACTGGACTTTAACAACAGATATAGGTGGTTTCTCAACAGTTACTCCTGTGCTGCTTGCCATTTATTCACATTTGCCTCATTTGTATATCTAGAAGTGGCTCACTGATAAGGGGGGGGACGGGACAAACAAGCACCATCTTCATATCCAGTTAAGGGCAGCTGACAAACCGGCAATTCGATCTGGTACTGGTGAAGCAGATGTAGCAAGGAGGATAACACATCCCTCCAACATCTCATGGATGACAGCGGGCCCATATTTGTAATATCCCTCTCCTCATACCAAGGATCAACGCCTAAGTTGCAACCTACTTACACACTGCTGAAGGCTCAATTCAGCTCTTCTCATTTAGTCTTGTGCCTTGCACCATTTTAAAAGCCAAGACAGCATTGGTTATTTTAGTTAAATTATGGTAGGAAAACAAATAATCCTAAAGTCCATTAATAGCTCCAATTAGACTTATCAGCATGGCACCACAAAATGCTTGCATTTTTTTTATGCATGCATGTTAGAGATCCAGTTTCTGAAGACCCTGGGGCAGGTGTTGACTCAAGATCTGATGGACAATGATGCTAGAAACTCTCTGAGAGCCCAATCCAACCTTCCAGCGCTAATACAGTCATGCCATGTGCTGCATCCTGCAGTGGACGGACAGTCAAGGAGGCCTCCTCAAGGCAGGGGAATATTTGGCACTGGAAAGTTGGATTGCACTGGGCACTTAAATAAAAACATGCACCTGCATCTTCAAAAACATAACAGAGGCCAGAAAACAGAAACAGTTGGACTATGAAAGTCTTCTTAACCATTTCCAGATTTTATTTTTCACATTTTTATACTGCCCATCCTCCAGGGATCGCAGTATGGTGTTCATAGTTGCTACCCTGCTTTTGTCCTCATGCTGTGAGGTAGGGAGATAGTGACTAGCCCAAGGTCTCAGTATGGTGTTCATAGTTACTACCGTCCTTTTATCCTGCCAACAATACTGCAAGGTAAGGAGACAGTGACTAGCCCAAGGTCACCCAGGAAGCTTCATGGCCAAGTCAGGATTTGAACCTGCCAGGTCCAAACTATTACATCGTCCTGGCAATAAGAGACAGAGAGCCAGAACCCCACAAGCAAAACATCCTTACAATTGGGAGTACTAGATCCAGTTCAAGCGCATGCTCTGCAATGCAGATCACTTGAAAAAAGTTCACTGGCTAGGCAAGAGCTGGTTCACAATGGCAGAGGAGACACTCTGGTGCCTTCAGGGCCACCTCTTGCTTCTCATAAGGAGAAGGCATGCCCCTGCTCCATGAATGTATGGCATCACAGCATCAGGTTCTGCACTTATCTACACAGGTTAATTGTGCAGTTAAGCAAAGCCCCTGCAAATATGCAGGAAGAGGTTATGTGGTCAATATATTATTTCCATTTAGCACAGGTGCTGGTGCTGAGCAACAGCATTGCCAGCATGGCCACCACCCAAGGCAGGTGTCAGGTCCCCCATGCTGTGCAACACCCCCTGTACTTACTGGAAGTGGTTCAGCAGCGATATGATGATGTTACTGTGTCATCATGCACTGCCAAAGTGCTTCCAGGATGCACCATTTTGCAGCCATTTGAAGTCTATGGGGAGCAGGAGCCAATTTGCCACCAAAAATGGTATGTCTCCACTCAGTGGGGTTCAAGTGGCTTGCTTGTCACACATAACCCCAATAGGCACTCTTTAGAAGGAGAAGGAAACATGGGGAGGAGAAGCAATGTGGAGAGATTGAGTGAGCTTTCCAGAGAAAGACCATCCCCTGTCCCCCACTTGCTACGCTACTGGTGCTGAGTGCCTATTTGGAAAGCATGGGCCAGACCAGTAATGTGGATATTTACAGGACTGACAGCATGAAACCGCAGACAGAAAGGCCACACTTTTCAATGAACCATGTAACCACTTCTCCTTAACTGATCCATGGAGCTCAATGCTTTGAATTTGAATGGAGATATTTACTCCTTAAATTCAAATAGACTTCACACCTCCAAAGTCTAGATCAGGGGTGTCAAACATAAGGCCCGGGGGCCGGATGCGGCCAGCGGAAGCTTTTTATCCGGCCCTCAGGCTCTCATCTGCTGAGCACTGCTGAGGTGTTACAACTGAAAGGGAAGCCCACTTGAAAATTGAGCTCTCCCATATCTTGAATATGATCAAGATATGTATATTTTCTCTTCTGTCACTTGCAGCTAATGAGTTCCCAAGAGAAAAAGTGCTTATTTTGGTCATGAACTGTTTAATGACATCACTTTCGGCCCTCAGCAGGCATCATGACTGCTATTCGGCCTTCTGTATGAAATGAGTTTGACACCCCTGGTCTAGATGAAGCCTACCAGCTCCAAATCCTGCTAAAATGGCAGATTTGATACCTAGTGACCATCACCATTTCCTAGGACTCTGAATTTGGAACAAACATTTTTGTAAAACAAAGGAAAGGTTTCACAGCTTCAGTGGTTCTCACTAACCCCACTATTAATGTCAATCTAGAGCAAACCAACAGATCTCCAGTTAGACACCACATCCTCAGCTGGGTGGGAAAACAAAGGTAGAACCCAACAGGTGTCATCAACTAAAGAGGATCCCTGGATTGTATCCACCCCACCTAGAATCCCAGACGATTCTATCAGGCATCTATAACAACCTGGCTTTTCTGCTTCATATTGTTCATCCATTCCTTTATTGTTCCACTGTGCATTGCATTGCCTGGACTTGCTGTCCATGGATCATTTAACTAACTGGTGCTGCATTGTCATCCCCATTCCAGCCTTAATCAAAGAACCACCATACCAGACTGCACCCAGGATCACTAAAACCCCATTGCCCCTTTCATTTCAGTCTGCTTCCTTCCTCTGTATCCCTGGGCATAACTGAAGCCACTAAAGTCAGCATGGGTTGGTGGTCACCCAATCTTATGCGCAGCTTCTCTTCAAGTGCCTCTTCAGAAAAGCACCTTGGCTACCTTGCTGTGTTCCCTTCCAGACTGTTGTCTCATCGTATGTTTTATAGCTGTCCTTCCTTCTTGGAGACCCCCTCTTTGCCAGGAAGAATTGCTTGGCCAGCCCTTTGCTGCCACAACCCCCTGCAACAGAACACTCTCAAGTCTCACAGGAGGAGGATAGGTAACCTTGGCCAGTCTTGCAGTCTTAAAAAAAGACACACCAAATCCCTAGTATCTTCCAGGGTCTTCCCTTATGTGAAATCACATTGACTTAGTCACATACTTAGTGCTTGTCACACTCCTTTTCTGCTTGGAGGCCTTCGTGATTGTGTGCACGTGAAGCCATTTTCTGCTTTTGTACTGTATCATGAGAACTCAAGATCGTGGAAGCTCAACATCAGCCTTGACACACTTATCCCAAACACTCTTTGGGCCTATTTCACTGATGATTCTGTCAGTCGGAAAATATTACCACCCGACTGAAGAGGATTGGAGCACATGTCAAGAATGTATTTGTTAGGTGGGAGAGACTAGCTACCCCACCACATATGAGTGTAGGGTATTCATGGCCTGTTACTAGATTCATCCCTTGCCTGCAGTCCTTGCTACAGGCTACAGAGAGCCATTCACAACTGCAGTCTTTTGCAGCACTCTGAACCACCAGCACACTTTCCCCTTATCTCTCTTCTATCTCTCTGCAACCCTAAAATCTCAATTGCTTCTTTTCTAAGTTTCTCTGGAAAGCTCACCCAATCTCTCCACATCGATTCTCCTCCCCATGTTTCCTTCTCCTTCTAAAGAGTTGCTCTCTCTTCTAACTGCTTTTTACCCAGAGCCCCTCTATGTGTAACTGTTAGCCACAGAGGTCCTCCTGTCTAGTGTAGAGCCGTTTCAGTTGGGCACACTCTAGTTCAGCCATTTTCAATCACTGTGCTGTGGCACAGTGGTTGCCACAAGTGGTTCACAGGTGTGCCACAGGAGTTTAGGGGAAGGTCATTTATTAATAGGGCCAATGGGAGATGTGAGCCCCCACTGGCAGTATGGTGTGCCTTGTCCATTGTCAAAAACCTAGTGGTGTGCCTTGACCATTTTAGTGCCTTGTCAGTGTGCCGTGAGATAAAAAAGGTTGAAAATCACTGCTCTAGTTAGTGAATCCCCCCCTTTTGATTTTTGAGCACTATGGTAAACTTTTGTGCTCCTTCACCCTCATCTCTGTTTTTTCTTTCACTGTTGGATTATACAGTCATGCCACTGGTCACAACGGAGTCCCAGCACATGATTGTTTTCTTCTCCATGTGTGCACATTACATGTGTTTTAAAAAAGCACTGTCAACAAACAAGTCTCTGTGCAGGCAATAGGGGACCACACATAAGAACAGATTACATGCTCCCCTTTCCCCCCGCCCTCATGCAGTCAGGTTTGACACAGTGACTCATGAGATCCAGAGCATGCCTATAATGAGAGCCAGGAGCTAGGCACTAGTGACTAGAGCCTTTGCTTTCACCGCTTCCTTGTATCATGTGAAGTAGCTCTAGCCTTAACTTGCTTAATTAGATCACTGTATATTGTCCACTACCCCTTAACACTTTGGATACAGCAGGAAGGAAATCTTCAAATTAAAATATACAGATAGCAACTTGGCAGCACTGATGTTTAGTTACACAGATTCAAAGGGGCTGAATTATGTCAGCCCCAAACACTATCAGTCTTACCTTTTTGGCAGGCAAAGATGCAACAGGAAAAAGGGGCTCATTTTATTTCAACTGTAGTTATCAAAGCTTAATTTTATATCACCACCCCAGGAAGACTGTCCCCCATGTAGGGCTGGGGAGTTTGCATCTGGCCCTTTGTTTACATTCTCATCACGGTCATGACTGCTTCTCATGACCCGACCCAACCCAGCCCCCCCACAGAGGCCGCAGAGCAGCATTCTCTTGCTGCTAATAAGGTCAAGGCCCCAAGGAGGCCAACTTTTCGTGCACGCGCGCGCGCGCACACACACACACACACACACACACACACACACACACACACACACACACACACACACACACACACGAGTAAACTACTCTTCGAAGGATCTAGTTCATTTTGGCCGCATGGAAAAAGTCTCTATTTTGAAATGATTTATAGCTAGCTAGAAATGTTCCTAAAGATTTCTTTCCACAGTGCTGCAGCAAAGCAGTAAAGGCTTTGCAAAAGAATAGTGCAGAAGTAACTCTGAATTTCCGGCTACCTAACCAGAGATGACATCTAAGGGTACCATTCCCCCTCCCCCCACAACACACTTCCAACTTTCCACTTCACCCTTTCAACACATGAAGGGACTGAAGCATGCAATTCATTGCTGAAATAATCCCTATTGCCCTAGTAAGGACATTGTACCACTGCAAATGATTGTATCTGCAAATACTAGGAAGTTGGTACTGCAAGGTTGCAACAACAGAAACAAAGCTTTAAAGAGTGTGCAAGTCAGCTCAAAGTTGTTCTTGTGCTGGCCGGGTGAATTATGTTACATAATCAGAAGCACTGATGCAGTCACATGCATAACTGAAGCGTTTCAGTTAACTAAACACTCAAACTGTGTAGCAAGGAGCTTGGTTGGGTTATAACTGGCTGGAAAAAAAAACGGCCAAAGTCACAATCTGTAGTTCAGGACAATAAGACGACAAATTTAACTTCCCATCGAGTATACTGCATCAGGGATGTTGGGACAGGATGAAAGTTGGCCAGTTCCTTACTTTTTGTTTAGCTCTTTCTTCTAATTCAGCACAGCACTGTTACCACCATCCCAAGCAACCAAAGCCAACTTTCAGATAATGCCTGACTATGCCTGTGCCAAGAGTTATGCCCTGGTGTCCTCCATGACATTCCAAGGGATCCCAAGACTGCACAGCCCAGCTACTTGGGTCAGCATATTGTCCTTGGGTGGTCTTGAATCAATACAGCCCATTGTATTGGCATAATGCAGTCCTTTCTGAAGCAGCATTCATCACATCACATGCAAGATTCATCACATCCATGCAATGAATTCATTGAATGCAATGAATGCTTCATCACATCCATGCAATATTCCCAATTCATAAGACTGACTCAATGCACCAGAATTCATTGAAAAGGTAAAATGTCCTACCTCACTTCAGACAATAAAGACCTCAGTTTATTGGACTATTGGGTAGTCTTTATGGCAAGGGGTTGATTAAAGAACCTAAATGTTGGCATTGTAACTCAACACAATGCATAACTTATGAATGTGATGCACTCGTGTTCAATGATAGGTTTTGGGGGAAGAAGTTATTAACTGTATTGCATCAATCATTGATATTTGCCAATACCCACATCCTTTAAATTTATTTCATGGATGTGAATTGCGGGCCAGTGAAAGTGTATTTTCAGTGCCCTTACTGTAGCAAAAGGGCTTATAGACTATCAGAAGGATAAATGCTCTCCTACTATTACTCAATGACTGAAGAACTTCTAATCCATATTTGAATGAATGGCTTACAGATGACAACTACATATGGACATATTTTTTGATAGTTGGAAGCCTTTTCCACATATATATGCAAAGCATATTTATAGCTTATAGTTTAAATTCCTTGCTATCTAATAATATTTATTTTATTTATATATTTTATCAATGCTATGTATTTTTTCATGTCCTTTTATTTTTTCACCGCTAAAGGAAAAAGCCCTCATTTGTTGGCACTACATACAGGTTTGTAGCAAATTATTACTATAACAGCAATGGTGTTGAAGATATTTGTGGAAGTTAAGAGTTATTCAAATGGAGGTCTAGAACGGCAAACTGTTGCCATCCATGAGTTACATGAATGCAAGAGAGTGTGTGCGTATGTACTGCATATAAATACAAGTTCGGGGAGATCCTTCCATAGAAGGAATGGAATTACCACCAGACAGGACTGAAGGAAAGCAGATTCAAAATATAGAGTAGCAACACTACTGCGTGCAAAAGAGTAGAAGAGTTTTTGTTAAAGGGCCACTGAGATATTCAAGTCAATATCTGACTACTCCTATGTAGAAACAACATTTTGGATCAAGATACCCAGTGACATGGAACGTATTGCTGTACTGCAATGGACAGAGCAAAAAGCCCCTGACCGCTACTCACATCCTCCAAAGTTACTGAGCTTCGTATTACAGTCTTTTAAAAATTAGATTCATTAAAACAAATAAGGCTATAATTCCAAAGACAAAGAACATTTTGCTGTTCACAGTACCATTTCATCTACTAGTCTGCTCAACATGAGAACAAACAGCAGACAATGCATCCAGTATGGACATGTGAATTTTGCTATTTAATTTTCAAATATTTTAGGAAAACTTGGAGCTAGTATAGCATGGTAGCTAAGAACTGCAAATCAGGATCTGCAACTCTCAACTCTACTATGGACTCACTAGGTGGCCTTAGGCAACCACTCAGATTCAGAATACAGCATAGTTGCAACACTAGTTGCAACAACTAGGCTCAGTGGTACATATGCACAGTGATGTACATAGTCAGCACGGAGTGACAGTATTGTATGAGTGAGTTTTGAGTTATCAGCCAGTTTTGAACTGATCAGCCAGTCATTGCACTATAGGGGAAGTTACTTCCCTGCATTATCTTGCTTTCCTGAATCTCAGGTACTGTTGTCTATAAAGTCAAGCTGCTTCAACAGTTTCAGGTATTAGACAGGGAGTTAGTGATCAATTCATCTTCAGCGCAGTGTTCCTTCTTGTCCAGTAGGCCTATCCAAGACAGTCTACCCTGAAAACATGTTCCTAAATGCAGTTAGTTTTGTTCATTAGGATTTCATTCCAGTCACTCAAATAAATAAAAATCCTGAGGAAGAAGGAATGAGTTTGCTGTGCCAAAACAAAAGAAAGGATGTATGTGTGTGTGCACACACAGGCAATGAAACAAGGATACTATGAAGATCCCAAGAGCATATGAACCATTACAGGAGCAAGCAACATGAGAATGGGTTTACAGAAGCTGCTTTGAGGCTGCTAGCAGAGCACAAAGGCAATTTTTTTTCCAAATGACTATTAACGTAAACAGGATTTAAGCAGCATAACTTCATGCAGGATAACAGCAAATATGTGTTCTGAATTCCTCTCTTTTCTAAACTAATGGAGTCAAATATCTCTAGCTTTAGGGTTCTAATTCCTGGTCAGCCATGGCAACATTAAACCATCACTTTCTGTCAACCTAACTAACTGCTCAGGGTTGTTGTGAGGGTAAAAGGAGGAGCCATGCACATCACCCCGAGCTCCTTGGAGAAACAAATGTGAAGGAGGAGAATCAATAATACAATCCATCATCAACAACATGGAGAATTGGTTATGCTTATTAACCAGAAATGTTGTGTGTATTGAAGAGTCTATAGCCACATTTCCCCTTGCATTTGTCCAGGCATTAGACAAGAGCCTCAGGAAGAGCTCACACAGATACAGATCCTGGCTTCAGTGTTTGGCCTACTAGTAGTATAATGCCTCACAAACCTAACAGAGGCAAAGTTAGACAACATATGGTTTTCATTTAACTCCCTCCTTCCTGCCTCCCACATCCCAGGCTCACAACACCCCACCCACTGGGAATAAGAGCAGCCCCTGTTGTTTTATCATCAGGAAATGCTTAGTGTTGAGAGTTATTGAATGGAAAGAAAAAATCCCCACCACCCAGGATTGCTGGCTTTTTTTTTTTAAAGAATACTTTTACACTGTACTGATTTAAGCATGTTTATACTAAAGGAATGATATAAAATCATCAATTTTGTGCATATCCAAGCTCCAGGTTCTCACAATATTGGAGTATGGCTTTTTGCCCACTTTAATTCTCTACCCCAATTTTGCTACTTTATTTGTAGAATGCTACATGAATTGAACCAGTATAATTCCAATGTGGAAAAAAGTAATTAGTTGAGTAAAGGATTGCCAATTTGCCCCAAACAACTTAATTTCATCAGCTTTTTCCTGGTGTATAAACAGTTTTGTGACATCACTAGGCCCTGCCTCAGAACTGCATCCTAACCAGCAAACCTAGTCCAGAACTAGGCTCAAGGCCAATCAGGTACAAAAGGAACAGAAAGTGTAAGCTCAGTGTGAGCATTACAGGTGAACACAAATTCAACTCAGGAACAGAACTTTTTGTCTCCAAATTTCTCAGTCCATAATTGGAACTTTGCCATTTCAGCCACAAGACTGAATGACAAATGGGCACTGCCACACCTGTCACCTTGGAATGGTAAAACATGTGTGTGAAGTTCTGTCAAATACCAATTGTTCACTTTTTACAAGATAACTGAAATACACCAGAAAAAGCTTGTTACCTATGGAGCAAAAGTAAATAAGGAATATAGACAGATGCCCTTGGTGAAAAAGTCCATTCTACAGACTGAATTGCTAGTGATATTTTTAACTTCTACTGTCCGTATCATTTTCTCCCTTTCTTTGGAAGTCACTCAAATCCCAGCAACTTCCTAATGTAAATACACCAACAAGGCTGTTTCCTACTATGAATAAATCTGTGTCCCACTTCACACATTGAAGGTAGTAAGCATGTGCCTTACTACACAGAGATCATACCTGCATAGGAAACTCATCACCTGTGAAGGACCTGCAGAGGCTGGCTTTCAAGCAACTACATAGCAACTCTGCACAGGAACACAACATCACTGGAGCAAGACTAGGATATTTCTATCACTATAATCTACCAAACATGGAATAGTCAAAGCAAACAGCACACATAGCCAAAGCTCAGGTAAAGCTTTTTTGTTTTGATAAACATCAAATAGCCCAGTGGTTCTCACACTTTCGCACCAGGACCCACTTTTTAGAAACAGAATCTAACAATCCCAGGCTGCAATCCTACCCACACATACCCAGGAGTAAGCCCCATTGACTATCATATAAAAGCATATGCAAAGTAGCCTATTAACATATCAATCTGTAATATTTTCCCAAATGCAGTCACATACCATGGGAGCATCAAATCTAATAAATTAAAAATAAAATACTGAAATGAATGGGGGACCCACCTGAAATTGGTTCACAACCCACCAAGTGGGTCCCAACCCACAGTTTGAGAACCACTGAAAAAGCCCATGCCCTGCAGAAAAAAGAAATACATACCTGAATTCCTCCCCACAACAAATCTTAGGCCAATTTCTATATCTCCTTCCAAGCCTATCCAGGTAATTCACAGACTCTCACTAACTATACCAAAAGACCTGGCAAGGCAGACTGACTCTTCTCACATGTCTTTCCTAACTAGCTCACCTGCTCGCCTTACTAACAAGCTTCATTTGTTCCTACAGCAACCATTACCAAATCACACAGTTCACCTGCTGATAGCAGCCCAGTACAGAGTTAAATGCAGCACTTCAGAAGAAGCCAGTAGTAGCCTATTACAGTCTTCAAACCTTTATAATCCAGTTGCATTATGAGAACACCACAAGTATTGCTCCTTACATGTCTTCTCAACACATGAGAGCAGGACACCTAACAAATCTGCACCTCAGCTATTGTCCCTTGGGCTAACTATTCTGACGTGTGTTTCTTACACCAGCTGATCAATGATGCTCACTCCTAAGCATATATAGAATAGGAGAATCCTATATATTTTTAAGAGCATGACAGGCTTGTTATAATCTCATCTGTTGAGGACCACTAAGAGGGCTGCGTTCTGCTCCTCTGAAACTAGTAGTGTTTTAATTTACCACTAGTTCAAGAAAAATCTGTGAACAATCAAAATGTTCAAGGGCTAGTGTGGAAGACCAAGGACCCAATCCTATTCAACTTTTCACCACCAGTGTAGCCATAATGCATCCCCGAGGTAAGGAAACAAATGTTCCCATATCTTGAGGAGACCTCTGTGACTGCCTCCCCAACACCAGAAGCAGTGCATACCCCATTGGCATTGCAGCACTGGCATTGGAAAATTGGATAGGATTGGGTCCTAACTTTTCAATTCCAAGAGGTGGCAGTAACAATAGCTCTAGCTCACCCCCTCACCCAACTGAGGAGAAGCTTAGAGCAGTGTTTCTCAACCAGTGGTATGGGTGCCCCCAGTGGTACTTGAGGTGATGTCTGGTGGTACTCACAGGACTCCTGGACACCTGCTGCCTGGCAGCAAGAGCAGGAAAGTGACACAACAAACAGCGGTAGGAGGCTTGGCTTGGTAGGCAGAGCTCCAAAGCACACTTTTCCATGCCTGAAAAAGCTCTCCCGTTCACTCTGAGCCTCTTACGAGTGTTCATCATGTTGCATCTGGCCTCCCAAACCAGAAGTAACTGGCAATGAAATCATCAGTTTTCTCTAAGCCAGTGTTTCTCAACATTTGTCCTCTGCTGTAACACTTCACAAGGTCCACCTATTCAGACGTAACTGCCAATGAAATCATCAGTTGCTTCTGGTGGTACTTTGAAGAGGTGGACCTTATGAAGTGGTACAGCTGAGGACAAATGTTGAGAAACACTGATGCAAACTTAGGGAAATAGGTTTCTGGTGGTCAGAAGGAGCCTACAGCATATTCTAAGAGAGGAGGGTGATTGGTTGAAATAACTATTTGTCACACAATTGTCTTCAAATATAATGTCCCGATTGCGGTAGGAAAAGCAGAATAGAAATATTTTAAAATAAAGACAAATAAACAGACCCTGAGGCATTCAGAAATATGTGCCTGAAATGTTGGGTGAGCAGGCAGGGTGAAGGCTGCCAGGTGGTCACTGGGAGACTCTGCTTGTCTCTTTAAAAGCGGAAAGAAGCTGTCACAGTGCTGCTGCCCCATGGACTGCTTTGCTCGCTCTTCTGTCCTGCAGTGGAGGAATGGAAAGCAGGGCTCCACTGTTTCCCAAGGAGGGGAGGTGAAGGGAATCCTGCCCCTGTGGGAGTGCTGACATGGTATATTCGGTCACTGTCTCTGATGTCTTAAAGAGACAGGCAGATTTTCTGGTTTAGCATCTGGCAGGTCTCTGGAACACTGAATTATAACTGGTGTTTCAAAGAACGTTCTGAATAATGCAATGCCAATTACTAATGCATCCCCAGTAGTAACTATACGTGAGTAGTGGGAAAGTGCATTCTCAAACTGCAGAAAGCTCTGCTTAAGCCATTTCTGCCCAATGTTGCATATATGCAACAGGGACCAAATGTGTACACCTGTGGGCCAGGCAAAAATGGGTTTTAAATATTGCTTTTGGCATTTTACACTGAATGACTGAATGTGTTTCAAAAACTCATTTTCCCCCCTCATCTGTCTTTCTTTAGTATAAGTGATAAGCCAGAAATATATTAAATATGTTTAATATATGGCCAGCCTGAGTACTGGATGTATATTCCATACATTCATCATCTCATGACCAGAAGGGTAAAGAAATTCACAGACATGGAAGCCTGGTCTGTAGTAATGACATGCTTGGTGACAGTACAGCATTAGACAATGTTTCTGTATCCCAAGGCATGTGCAAACACACAGGAACACAGAAAGTATGTCTGCTTCCAGCCATATATTCTAATAAGAGCTATTGAGAGTAATCTGTAGCTAGATTCTGTAGACTAATGTAAGATAGAGTCCCTGTAGTTTTAATTGGATTTCTCATCACTAGCTAGTGCAGGAATTTAGTAGTATTTGAGTTGCAGCATAAGCTTTTGCATGCCTACTCAGAAGTAAGCCCTATTGTGCTAAATGGGGCTTACTCCTAGTAGAATGAGCATAGAATTGCAGCCTCATTCATTCATTTTTATCCTGCCTCTCACAATTTGTCCCATGTTATATTTATTACACTTATATGCCACTCTTTCAGTGAGAAGCTTAGATATGGTTCCCAGGTTAGGTCCCATCCAGGAAGCCTATATTACTAACAGTATAATTAATAATGATGTCAAAGTGCATGGACAAAGTGTATTATAAAGCACAAGAGAGGAAGTCATTGCCCTGAGGAGGTTAGATATAAAGTTCAACACAGGACAGTCAGCAAAGAGGAGGGAAACAGAGGGAGCCGTAAGACTAGGCATCTGTTTCAATTATGTATGATTAGGACTAGTTAACATATGGCAAGGGGGCATGCTGTGGGCCTTTGTGGAAAGATTTGCTCAAAGGAGGCATTTCTCAGGTGTTCCAGGAGGTATTTTCACAAGGAACTCTCAGTCATAACAAGGAGGAAAGCGCAGAGCAGGAGACCTTTGGTCAGCCACTGGTGATAAAGCTGAATGAGCACAGGTCACAGTTCAGTATATCAGGACATAAGAGTAGGTAGTTAAGGGTGGGGCAAGTCCATGCATCATATCCTTGTAAAATACAAATGCCTCACTTGACCCTGACTATCTCTCAGTTACAAATACCCACAGAACCTTTTCAAACCTCCCACTATGCACAATCCTCGCTCTAGCTTCATTATCCCATTTCTGATGTGATGTAAAAAATCTTTTTAGTTCAGTGATATTTCAGGTTTTTGCTACTCATTCTTTTGTTTGTTGCTGTTGATTTCTTCTTTTGCCACAAATGAATCAATATAGCAGGTCCTTTTCTCATTTTCTTCATATTGTAAACTTCAATGACAAAAAAGTCACGTTTTTTTGAAAAAGAATTGCTGTTTGCCTTCAGACTATTCTTTAGGTATTTTCTACACTAACTAAATTTCTCCTATGTATTAAAAGTTTCCTTTAATAAAAGCCAGGCAATCTATTTAACAATTTCTTTGGCCCAAAATAAGGCAACACATCAACAAATGCAAAGAATTCCTCTTTTTTAAAAACCTGCATTTGTTATGGAACAATTCACTGAACAGTGACTCACAAAGAACCATATTAGCTTTCTCTGAGTTGGTGGGGGTGATTTCACAGTATTCTGATCTTCCTGGGAAAACCTCTCAGATCCAGGAAGTGATCTACCAATTTTCACATCCCACACTTTAGTGCGACACACCTGAAATGAAAGCAAACTGACATGTTGTCATGGGTCCATGAAGTTTCTACAGCCATTCCTGTGAGAAGAGAATCTACCACTTCAGATGACTAGAGTACAATACTGTATTGGTTTGGTTCTCTTTTCCCTGGGCATGACTCCAAAATGAACCAAGAAGAAATGTATTTGCTGCAGACTCTGACTTTCAAGATCTGTTACTCTTCAGCTGCAGCTCTTGGCAGCATTCGTGCTAGCTCAGCTTCAGAAGAACAGAATGGTTTATCTGCAGCCGTTTAGGACATAAGAGCACAGAGCCAAGCGAAAGGACTTCTGGTAATTACAGGGAACCCTTTTCTAAGGCCTCAAATTTCTCAGCTACCAAGTATGCTTTTTAATTTCATTGACATAGCTCAGGGGTGTCTAAACTTTTTGGCAGGAGGGCCACATCATCTCTCTGACACTGTGTTGGGGGTCAGGAAAAAAAAATTTGAATAAATTTACATAAATGAATACATTAGAGATGGAACTTATATGAATGAATGAAGGTCTTGCAATAGCCCCTGACCTAGAAAAGGCTTTGCACAAAGCAAGGCTGGCCTTTCCTTTGCTGCCACTGCTGCATCACAGATGTGAAACAGCAAGCAGTGGAGGGAGCAATAACAGCTCACACAAGAGGTCAAAAGTTGGCTGTCATGCTGAGAGCAGTTACGTCGGGCCAGCACAGGCTCCAGCAAATCACTGGAGGGCCAGAGCTCATTGGAGGCTGGGGGCTCTCAGCGGGCCAGATTGGGAGTCCTCGAGGGCCACAGGTGGCCCCAGGGCCGGGGTTTGGGCACCCCTGACATAGCTGAATACAATCAAATACATGTGCATACATGGTCTTTCTCAGTTCTTAGGAGTTGGTGTAGTGGCTATGAGGCAGGTCCATCCAGGAGACCAACTCAAGGCGTCGCCTCAGGCAGCTGATTGGTGGGGTGCCCAGCTCACCAACTTACCTTCACTGTTCCACTTGCTGGATTGGAAAAGGAAGAAGGGGGGACAGAGAGGAAGAGGAAATATGGAGGGAAGTACTGAGCTAGAACATTGGAGCGTGAAAAACGGAGGTTGGCACATCATTGGCTGTGGAAGGCAGCATTTGACATGCTGCCTTACAGCCCAATCCTATGCATGTCTACTCAGAAGTAAGTCCCATTAGAGGGGCTTACTCCCAAGGAAGTGTGGATAGGATTGGACTGTCTGGCATCAAGAAGTCTTGGACTGGCCCTGGATTGATCTGCAAATCAGAACTTTCTTTCGTCCCATCTCCTCTCACTAGGGGCTGGTTTGTTTGTTTCTTATTCTGGCCAACCAGCCCCCACCCATACTAAACAATGTGTGTTCATGGTATGCATCCATCCTAGTTGCTCCCCCCCTTTCCTTATACATCTTCCCAACTGCATGGGCGAGGTGGCTCATCTGATCTCTCCCCTTATATGTGCTGCTAAACATACTTTTAAAATAGGATTAGAAGCATGTCTAGGGGAACAGTTTGGATAAATTGTATCAGAAAAATAGTGAGAGTGAGAGGAGGGGCCAGGCTACGTATGTACTGTGAACAAACTCATGTCATTTAAAACATGGGTCAGCCAGACAGGATGAGCATTGTCCAAACAGGCTCAATGTGACCTTAACTGCAATATCCCTGATGGATGGCTATCCATCTGCTTAAAGAGCTCCAATAATGGAGAGTTTACCACCTTCCAATGTAGACTGTTCCACTGCTGAATAATTCTTAATACCAGGAAGTTCTTCCTAAAGTTTAATCACAATTCTCTTGTAATTTAAATTGATTTGTCCTGGTTCTATCCTCTGGAGCAGCTAGTAACAAATCTGCTTCATCTTCAATTTGCCAGTCTCTCAGATTCTTGTAGGTAGTTATGTCAACCAGCTCTTCTCCAAACTAAATATGCCTAATTTCTTCAACCTTTAATCATAGGATGTGGTCTCCACCCCATGCCCCACCATCCAGTTTGTCAATATTGTCCTTAACCCATTTCTGTCCAGTCTACAGGTATACACATTTGATCCCTGTTGCGTATATACAACGTTGGACAGTAATGGCTTAAATTACAGAACACAGAACTGGACACAATATTCCAGATGGGGTCTGACTAAAGCAGAACACAGTGGTACCATTACTTCTTGTGACCTTGGTACTGTATGTCTGATAATGCAGTCTAGAATCGCATTCACTTTTTTGCCACCAGATCACATTATCTACTCGCATTGAGCTTGTCTACTAAAATGCCTTCTGGTTTTCCTATCTAAATGCAAAACCTTTCATTTCTTCCTGTTGAAGTTCACTTTTATTCATATTTGCCCAGTTCTCTATCTTGTCAAGATAATCTTGGATCCTGTACATGAAGTCCGCTCCTTAAGTACAGTTAGGTTTCAGGGAGCTATAAAGAAAAAAACATACTTTAGTTGAAACAGCCAGTTCTTGCTGACCCAGTCCTACTGCGCCTGTGTGAAAACACCAACAGAAGGTGTACAGTGTCTGCACAAAAGCACCACTGCAGCCATCCATAACAAAGACATCCATAAGTTGGGGAGGCAGTATAATTCCAAAGACTTGCCTATGGGCAAGCACAAATCATGATGAACACAGGGCCAAAGAAATTGCAACCACGAAGCATGCAGTCATAAGTATGTTGTTTATTCACCTTAATCATCAACAATTTAGACTGTAAGATTTTTTTCCGGTGTTTGCTTTTAAAAGGGAGTCATCATAGGCATCCTTCAGTCTCGGAAGACTATGGTATCACACTCTGAAAAGTCGTCCAGTGCCGTATGGCGAAGTTGGAGTGTCCTCTCCAGTGCGTGAAGCCTTGGTAAAGAAGGTATGGAGGGTAGGCTGTTACCCATGCAGCAAATTCCCCCTCTCCATGTTGCTGAAATGGTCCAATGGAAAGGCCAATACAGTTGGTTCCAGCAGCGTCGCAGGAGTTGCCAGAGCATGACTGTATGCAACCGCGAACTGCCTCAGGGACTTCGGCTCCTGATTTTTGTTTTGAGGTGGACTCCTGAAGCCTTTTCCATAACTAGATATAGCCACAAGGCAGTGGAGGTTTGGGATCAGAGTTTTCCTTCTATTAGAAGAGCTGCCGTCCCAAGCTAGCGAGTCTTACCTACCTGGTGGCTGTTTAGTCGCCTCTTACGACAAGTACTGTCGACCTGAGGGCCTATTCTTATCCCCCAGCCCCCTATAAAGAACTTTGATCAAAATCAGCTTTCACCCTCCCCTCCTTCCTTTCCTGCTTGGTAGTGGTAAAAGGGGGCTGTGTTTGGTCATCCTGTTGTTGGAGTTGCCTCCATTCAGCACCTACTTGTTCTCACACAGTATTCATACTCCTCTGCACTTCACAATATCTCTGCTCTCCCTGTGCCCAATCAGCCTTGGCCCTGCTCACTGCTTCCTTCATTCTCCCCCTCCCTTCTGCCCCATGACTCCCCAGATTTTCAATATTACAGAATGTTATTGACCTGTTTTTCCCTGCTGCCTCAGCAAGGGGCTGCAATTTTCAAAGTTATTGAGCTGCTCTAGTTCTGTTGTTTGTTTTACCAATGTCTTCACAGCTACACCTGCTTCAAATCCCCAAGCAAGCATGTTCATATGCCAAGTGTTTTAACTGGAATGGCTGTAAATTGGAGGGCTTCTGTATTAGCTATTCCTCCTTGGTTCGTGTCATATGAAAATTTGATTAGATGCTCTCTCATCAAAGTCATTGAAATTTCATTGTACTTTTGTACAATGACAATACAGTATATTACTATTACTATTTTTAAAGTTTTATAAACTATTTATTACTACTACTATTACTATTAATAAAGACTTTGAACAACACTAGGCTCAAGGTAGAGTCACAAGGCATCCTACTCATCATTTCTTTTCAGACTGATGATAAATGGCTTGTCAACTCGTATGTTGACTGATCAGTTGACAAGCCATCAGTCAACAATGGCTACAGGGAACAGCATCATCTAGCCCAAATTCCATTGGCTTCCATGTTGTAAAGATTACATCATGATGATGAACAGGAAGAATTAATAATAATAATAATAACAGGTATTTATATACGGCCTTTCTTGGTCTTTATTCAAGACTTTATTCAAGGCGGTTTACATAGGCAGGCTTTATTAAATCCCTATTAAATAGGGATTTTTACAATTTCAAAGAAGGTTCTTTCTTTCAAGAACGACTACATTCAAGGTGTTTCATTCCGATCTGGCTTCACATTCTGGCCTCCATCCTCCCACGCTCAGAGCAGATGGAATTGCTCGGCTTCAGCTTGTCAGCTGCTCCAAGGTCGCACGGTGCCGGTGGCCTCGAACTGGTGACCTTGTGGATGTTATCTTCAGGCAGACGGAGGCTCTACCCTCTAGACCAGACCTCCTGCCCTTTTGAATTTTGGACCCTTCAAAAGTACTATTCAAGAGCCAAGTATTAGTATTCATTCTGAAATTCTGTTCAAATCCAAGTTTCAAACGCTAGTTGTTGGAAATGGCAAGCGGCAAAAGGCTGTTTTTACCATAGCTGATGTGTATGTCACTTGCCCTACACAGATTAAAATCCAAATGGGAAAGTGGTCCTCTCTCTTAGACTGTTATTGTTCCTTCTTTGACTATGATAAACAGATTGCTAGTATTTTATCCCTGACTGTGGTACGAAAAGTTTAGATACTGGCACCAACCTAAGATAGTGTATTCAAGAGAATTGGTTGATGCAAAGGTGTCTGCAAAGATGGCAAAAACTGACACATTACAGACGTTAAAGAAAAAATGACAAAGGCTGGATGTTTAGAAAACTGACATTTACTTTTTGTAATAAAAATTCAGTTACTTATTTACAAAGCTGCTGCCATCTATTATGAATCTTAGGGTGCAATCCTAACCCCTTATGTCAATGCTTTCCAGCACTGACATAAGGGCAATGCAGCTCCAAGAAAACAAACATTCCCTCACTTTGAGGAAGCCTCTGTGAGTGACACCCAACTGCAGGATGCAGCACATGCCCCATTGGCACAGCTATGCCAGTGCTGGAAAGCACTGACATAAGGGGTTAGGATTGCACCCTTAGCCTTTTATACTTTGACATGTATTTCTATCTTTCTCTTTAATGCTTTGTCAAATGTTTTTATAAATTTTTTTAAAAAGAAAAGTAGGATCAGACAAATGTTCTCTATTTAAACATGCTTTCTAGTCTTTCCAGAAAATGGAAGGCAATGAATAGATGGACTTTTCAGTAGTCAGCAATCTTGTTGCATCTGTTTGAAAGAGGTATGTGGGGAAGGTATGGGTTAAGGAGCTAGATTGAATTGCTGAGAGGCCAAGATTGAGGCCAAAATGGAATTGCAGTTAGGCAACAAAGCAGTGAGAAACACTAACATTATTCCTTACAAATTGGAACATGTTAAATGTACTACATAATGCTATCCTTGTGCCAGATGAGAGCTTCCAAGCATGTTGCGGTATTTGCTTTACACTTCCTTTGGCAGCCTGGCAGGGTTTGAACTGGCAAAAGATCTAGCGATTAATGATTGTTCCCAGAATGCAAAAGGAAAGTAGCTGAATTGCTTTGGCCCAATCAATTCCTTAGACTGAACATGAGGTAGAGTACCTCTTTCCAAAGAGGGAGTAAGGGGTGCTTCTTAGAGATGGTAGAGAGGCTGTCTTCCACCCTCTGCTTCAGGCCACACATGTGATATAACTAGAAAGATAGATCCTTCTGAGGAGTTATTAGGAAGTATGAAAAGTAACCACAAATGCTATTAAATGCCATTAAAATGCACTGCTCTTGCAATTTTACCTTGAATATGTCCTTTGGCCCTTATTGTGCTTCTTTGCTTCTGCTCCGTGAAGGCTGGTCTATCCAAGGAGTTAGCAACAAACAAAACCAGAAGCTGTGGCAGCATTAGAGAGCATGAATTTGTTGGAGAACTTTCAGAAATTTATCATCTTGAGAATGAAGCCCGCAATAATGGCGTTCTGATGTACTGAATCCATTGCGAGAAAATGAAAAGCCATTGCCAAGAAATATAACTGGTATTTAAATATATAAATAGCTAGTGTTGTTTAGGGGGAAAAGTAGATATTATTTAGACTGGGGTGGCCAAACACTGGCCTGTGGCCATTTGCAGCTCTTGGGGACCCCCAATCTGGCCCATGGGGAGCCCCCAGTCGCCAATGACCCTCTGGCCCTCCAGAGACTTGCTGGAGCCTGCACTCTCCTGATGCGACTACTCACAGCATGAGGGCCTACTGTGTGACCTATTGTGTGAGCTGTGGGCTGAGGGCTCCTGCTGCTGCTTGCTGTTTCACATCTGCAAAAGGCTGGCCTTGCTTTGCACAAGGTCTTTTATAGGCCTTGAGCTATTGTGAGACCTTCATTCAATCATATAAGTTCCATCTCTAATATATTCGTGTATGTAAATTTATTTAAACTTTTAAATGTAAATTAATTCTTCTTTTCCCCAGCCCCCAACAATGTCAGAAAGATGATGTGGCCCTCCTGCCAAAAAATTTGGACACCCCTGATTTAGACTATTTGCCAATTTTCAACAGAAAGTTCCCACATACAGAGATTTGTTCTAAGGCTGCATTTCCTTCAGACTGTTTTGGGCAGGAACCATTCTTCAGGGTAGTCATGCAATCTGCCTTCTTAAGGAGAAGGTACTGACAATGTATGACAATATGTGCTGCTTCTACTGTTGGGGTTTCACAACCAAGATATACAATATTTGTCAGTAGCTGCTTGAATGCTCCCTACCAACCCTTTCACATTCTTATTGACCGACACCTATTGCTATGAACCTTGAACAAGCAGTCTCAGTGACTTCAGACCATACAAGGGCTGCTACCCAACATGTTTGGCTTTATGGGGGCTGCTGAAGAATATTCAGTAAAAAGAACACTTACCTGTCCTGAGTAATAATAGTAGATTATAGAACTGTATATGGGGAGACAAGACAATGTTTAGGCTGAAGGCTAGTTCATAACTAGCCTAAACTAATGATCTCTGCACTCCCTCTGCTGGCTTAATTTAATTCACATACAGTATTCCAAAACATTACATCATTTTCACTCTGCCATGCCCACTGCTTTAATACTGCTTGCAAGACTGAATGGGACAGAAACATAAGGCACTACACAGTTATAGAACAGCAGCACTCTGGCTGTAGTAGATATGTACAAAAAGAAGACAGTTCTAGGTAATGCTGGGGTTGTACATTTGCCATTTTTAGTAAGACTCTTACCAAATCAACTGATCAAATTTTCACTCCAGTACTAAAGCAAAACTCAACATGGAGTCACCATAACTGAATGAAGATTAATAACTTAGGGCACAATCCTAACTCCTTTTGTCAGTGCTATCCACGTGTGCTGCATCCTACAGTTGGGTGTCACTCACAGAAGCCTCCTCAAAGTAAGGGAATGTTTGTTCCCTTACCTGAGAACTGCATTGCCCTTATGTCAGTGCCAGAAAGCACTGACATAAGGGGTTAAGATTGCGCCCTTACCCTCCTTTTTGTTGGCATTGTATACTAATTATGTGATGACAGGAATTCACCAGGACTCTGACAACTGCAATTTCTACAACATGGGCAGGTACTGCACAATTATATCTTTATATTTCTTTTATTCTCATAAAGGCCTTTTGCTGTTATGCTTTTGCAGGTGAGGAATGTGACTATGAGGACACAACAGTTCACAGTGTAACAGGATTTAAGCCCAACTCAGTCCCTTGTCCAATACTTTCATCCACTGAAGCTCATTGTTAGTGAGAAGACTGTTGATTCTGCTCATTTGCCCATCATTGCATCCCCTACACCCCATTTATTCACGTTTATTAAAAAGTTGTCCATTTCCAATTGAACAAGTAAGCCAAACTGATGGGGAGGGTGTGCACCACTTGCAGTCTTAAATGATTGCCATAAACATGTTTATTTAGAATCAAGTTCCACTAAAGTTTATGAGACTTATTTACTAGAAAAAAAAATAACAGAATTATATAACACCTCCAATGGAGTGCTAGAATAACCTAATATCGTTCATTTGAAACCAACTTTAAAGCACATTTCAATTAAAATAGCAGGTGGTACATTTCTTAATAGGCATTTTAAATAAATGATACCACTTCAGGGTTTCTCAAACTGCAGGTCACAACCTGATTGTTGGTCTAAAACTGGCAAGTTGATAGCTTACAAGGAAAATGCACTGAGCCTTTTGGAAAGGGAAACTGAGCCACACTGTGTTTACTCATGAGTAGGCAAACATGCTTTGGTCCATTGCAAAGGGAGGCCAAGATGAACATAATACCACCGAATGGTCCTGATCTGATGAACACAGCCCCCCCAAAAACACCAGAGAAAGAAGTCCCTCCCTCCAAGCTGACAAATGTATCAAGTGAAACCAAGCTACAATGTCATGTTTACTTAGGAGTAAGCAAACATGTCTTGGCCCACATTGAAGGTCAGGTAGAGGGGAATGCAAGACCACCAGAATGGTCCTGATCCAATGAACCTGGAGTTCAAATGCTCCAGCAGACAGGCCTCACCCCCTAAAAAGAATAAAACCAAGGCTTGAGCTGGTAAGGTGAAACCTTTTTTTAGTCTTGTAAAGCTAGGAGGGTTCTGATAGTATTCCATTTTAAAAATGGGGGAGTAGGTATAACTTTTTATAAGAAAGATAGAATGAAGGAGTGACTCTAAAGATAAAGTATATGGGCATAAATTATGAGCATTACAAAGTACAAATCCATATGTAGGGTAAGGCTATGTAAGTCAGGAATGCTGTGTTAAGAGCTGCGGACAGGGAGGGATGCATATATTTTGCAGGCTGCTGCTCTAGTGTTGAAACCATTTGAATCTCAATCCAGCCCCAAACAGAAAACATGCTGAATTTAAAATTGATTTAAAACTGAACTGGTTTAAATATAATTTAAATGGAAATGGGCACTGCGTAGGGCTGAAAATCTTATTGATTTGGGTGGGAAGGGGTTCAGAGTATAGCAGGCAGGCTACAGAGAGAATTCACTTGGTGGAATAGAGAATTCACTTGGTGGAATTCACCTCCCCATCTCATCTCCCTTTAATTTATTCACTTATAGCCTGCCTATCTAGGGAAAATGGTGCAATTTCAGTGCTTGCTGCATTCTCAGCAAAGCACATCTGCTTGATATCACTTCTGGCTAGGACATCACTTTCAGGCTAATGACATCACTGCTGGTGGGTCCTAGACAGATCGTCATTCTAAAAAGCGGGTCCTGGAGCTAAAAGGTTTGAGAACCAGACTTACCACTTTAACATACTTTGGTATCCTTTACCATACTTTGGTATACTTTACCGTATTTTGGTCCAATCTTTGGTATTTCCAGATGGAGCTGGGAAAGACTATCTGAAATCCTGGAGAGTCAATGTAGTCAGTGTTGGCAATACTGAACTACACAGGCCAATGACCAACTTGGTTTAAGGCCTTTACGGGATGCCATCCAAGTCTTTGGCACAATGATGTGCTGTCAGAGGAAGAGCCTGGAAGGAGCATTGTACTAATGTTCCAGAACAAGTTATTTGTCATACACATTAATCTTTCACAGAGACAAGTAACAAAACTGTGTAAATACAAAATAACTATATAATAATTCCTATTTTTATTTCTCTCTTCCATCTTTTGCCAAAAGATACCAGGAAGCTAATTACCAAATTCCAGGAATTCAGATAAAAGCTTTTATCAGTAAGTAACAATCACAATTAAAATCTTCCAGAAATCCTATACCAAATACTGAGGTGGATCTCTTTAGGAGCAGAGTGCTGCAGGTTGTCAGCTACCAGAGATAAAACTATTACTCCAGACTCTCTGAACATATGACACATGGAAGGCCTCAAATGATATCAGCAGGTGGGCAGGCAAAAACGGGGTTCTCCCTAAGACATGTAGGGTCCTAGCCTTTTAGGGCTTTACAGATTAAAGAGAATTTGAAATGAACCAAAAAATTCAATGTAACAATTACATTTATATCCCATTTCTTCCCATAACTATTTTCACAACATGCCTATGAAACAGGTTAGACCAGTGGTTCCCAAACTCCTTCAGGGAGTTGGAAACCACCTAAGTGTTTGCAGGGGAGGGGGATGTCACTGATGCTCCACTACTGGGAATGAAGTCCCTTCTCCTTGCCACAGTTGTTTGCAACTCCCCAAAGTGACCCTCCCTGACTTACCTTTTGCCTTTTAGGGGAAGGGCGTTGGGCCACAATTCTATCCTCTTACCTGGGAGTAAGCCCCCATTGACAATAGTGGGGCTTACTTCTGAGTAGACATGCCTAGAATCGGGCTTTTGGTCGCACTCTTTTTCTTAAATACAGGAGCAAGCAATTAGAACTTCTTCCCACCCCGCTCCCTCCCACAGGCACATTCCCCCCACAAATCTCATAATCACAGTTAGCACCTCTTACTGTACCTCCCTTCACTCCTGCATATCTTTCCAAGGTCCAGAATCACTTTCCTCACATTCTCCCCCCACCCCCTCCAAATGAATCCTGCAGTTGTTTCCATCATGTCTCTTCATTGCCCCTCACCCCACATCTTTCATGTGCTCAATCTGGCCTCTCTTTGCCAACACTTTCTGGCATAACACTTTAGTAACAATATTTTACAGATCGTTTCCAGAATCACATATACTTTCCTCTCCAAACTTCTTGTGAGTCTTTGGCTGCAATCCTAACCACACTTTCCTGAGAGTAAGCCCCATTGAACAAAATAGGACTTACTTCTGAGTAGACCTGGTTAGGATTGTGCCCTTTGTCATGTAATGATTTAATTGTATTAAAATTAATTGTAATGTAGTAATTTAATGTAAGTAAAAAACTGGTAGTGTGCCTTGACAATTTTAGTGCCTTGTCAGTGTGCCCTGAGCTGAAAAAGATTGAAAATGGCTGATCTACAGGTTACTATCTCCAGTAACCTGTGCAGCCAGCTAGTGTGTGGCAGGGATTGTCTGTTTACACGACAAAGGCACTAGACTGGGCTGAATGTTCATTTAACAACATAATTTCATAACGGGGAACAGGGAACGTATCCCCGTCTTTAAGTGGTGCACATCTTTACTCAAGTCGTATTCCATCTGATAGCCATCTGTGCAAGGTATCCCAAAGACAAGCCTGAATTCACAGGACCAAGACAGAAACAATCTTTTACCAAGATATTTGAATAATGTGGCCATGTATATTCCACCAGTCAACAAAAAAAAAAACACAAAAAAACACACAGTACTAAACAAGTGTGAAATCTGAATTTCTCCTATGAAATCCCATTACAAAAAGAGAGACAAAAAGAGGGTTCTCACTCATTTATTAAGACAGCTTGTTTTATGTACATGAAATTAAAAAGAATGGAAGAAAATAGTAACTATTAATAGTTATTTATTTAGAAAAAGTTGAAGCTCTGTTCATTCATACTGAACAATAGTAGAACTAGAAAAATAATAAAGTAGGCGTATCATAAAAGGAAATCAAAATTTCACATTTACTCATGCAAGCAGTAAGGAGAATGTTTATACAATTCTGATAGGAATGATTACAGTATAGGCTTCCATCATTTGGCTGCATGATAATGGTACATAAGAGCATCAATAATGAACATAAAACAATTTACAAGACTTGCATTAAATAATTTAGAATTAAAATTTGTAAAATACACATTTTTACATCAACTTCATTGTCACCACAGTAAACAGAGCTGAGACAATAAGCTTACTGCAACAGAGTAAGGCAACTTATCAGACATGGCTATTTTGGGCAATGTTGTATGCAGATTGGGTTTGCCAAATAAGCACTTAACATGGAATCAAGTAAAATTGGTCTTCTAAACGTTTAAAAACCACATGCAATTAAGAAAAATCAACCTCACCATTAAAAGGTGGAAGAAAATGTGAATGAAATCATCCCCTATTTCCTATTGATTTGATTATCAAAGTGTACTGTAAATTGAAACGATCTATAAAACCTTATTTTTAAAAATTCTGTTGTAATGATTTGACCTCAAACCTAACAAGAAAGTACTGCATTGCTACAAATGCACTACCATTCAATACTGAAGTGAAATATTTTTAAAAGTTTGTTCTGATTCCAAAAGAATTTCAACCACATTTCAGTCAGTCTCATGGAAAGGCTATCCAAAAGACCTAAGAAAGGTATCAATTTGTATTTTCAATAGAAATAAAAATTATCAATGGCTATAATTGTCATACAATAATATAGATCAAATTATGTCTTAAATTAGAACATAGCTACAATGATCAACACACCAACTCAAGAACATGTTCTTCTGAATCTGTTAACAAACCAATCTATTTCATAATATATGTATTAATGGCAAACTGTTTTATAAGACAATTTTATGGCAAACTCTTGGCTTTAACTGTTGTTCCAAGTATAGCAGATCGAGCTAAGTCCATAAGACATAGTTACAATTTGATAATGTGTTTGATAAAGTATCAGACTTTGAACAGTGATTGTTTTACAATGTCAATTTTCCCCCTCCACAGTCTAGCTCAACAGTAAGCAATAATACCAATATGCTGAATAGGCCTGTTACTGGAGAGGAAGGCAAAAGGTGTACTCAGCATATTGGTGCAATGAAAAGCAGCCATAGTTCACAAGGCAAGTAGTCCTACACTAAATCAGTCTCCTTTATTTATTGCAGTGAGCAGGATAAGCAATAAAAATATTAATTTGCCAACATAACCTTCCCAGGGTACAAGCCCACAAAACCATTGTTCTCACTATTGTGTTTCATTATATTTTCTTGACTAGTGATAAAGCAATGCAGGCACCTCATTTACAATGAATTTTCAAGTTACTTTTCTACGCACCAGGCAAAAAGTGTTGCTGCTGAAAGATGTGCAGCATCTTGTGTGACTTCTGTAGAGTTAGGGCCTGTGTCAAGAAACACATTTGGCAAATGTTCCAAAAGCAGGTCAGCCTCGTGAATGATAATAGTTTTTGATTACTTGCTTACACACAACTTACAAATATGCTTAAGTAGTGAAAATTGGACCTATGGGAACATTTTCTTGCAGTCTGCCATTTCTTACTACTTTAACTGAATGGTTTACATTTCAAAATGAACACTCTTCTTTAGAATTAGGAAAAATCTACACTAACGCAATGTATTTGAGATATAATTTGTTAAAATTTTAGAAGAGATCACCTCTGAGTTTAGATGTCTTGTTTGTTCCCCAAACCTAAGAACCTACATGTATGCTTCTTTCTGAAAGCTTTGACATTTAATCTACTAGCTCTACCAAGGCATACAGAAATTGAGGTTAAACATCTACGCCTTGCACTCCAACCTTCTTATCAAGATAGGTATTTTGAACAACAGTGATCCTTAACTCTATTTCCAGGTTCAAGTATTAAGTTCAGCAACATCATGGTTATACCTCATTAGAATGAAAAAGGGAGTTCTCTGTCAAGTAGCACACTGCATTAGATTCATTAAAACAAAAGTGAAGGATTCAAGGTATTTTACAACAGTCTTTACAACATTCTCTTTTCACTTCGACAGCAAGAATGGTGCTTCCTATAAGCACAAGCATCCAAGAAGAAATATATTTTGATCTACCACCAAAAATTCTACATTGTTGTCTAATCTAATGCTCAATTCAGAGTTTGATTGATGTAGTATTTACAAAGCAACAAGGCATGAATATTTAGGATATTAAATAAGTCAAATTTATTAATCTTTAAGCAAGGTAAGTTTGCTCTCAATACAAGCACTTGAAAATATTTAAAGTAGAACTTTGAGGACTGCTCCACACATGATAGCAGAAGCAGGCACGTGTTCAAATTTAGCATGCAGCCATTGCTAACCTATAATGGGAAAGGTGACCATTTTCTCCCACTATGGAAGCATGTGGCAGGGATTCAGACTGGCAGCAGTAAATGGTGCAGAAATGATGGGGATGGGGAGATGTTCCCCTCCATGTTATACAGTAGAACATGCAGAATTTTTAACAAGTCTTTTCTATATCAGTGTGTGAGCCAGTCCTGAGAAATACCCTGAAAGATTTAAGACACACTGGCTTAACTGTTGGTTGGGCTTTACATTTGCAGTTTGTAAAAATACTTCAATTTGGATGTTGAGGTTTCCTAAAATTTCCACATGCTGAAAAATGCAAATGTACACAGAAAGAAAGCAAATGCACACTGAAATTGCAAATAGTTAGATGAAAAGAAAGTTTCTTGCTAGTAAACATTTAATAGCAATACAATTAGAAAAAGCAAAACACAGTCTTGATCACTTGATTGGGGACATTCAGCAGAGTTGTATACCAGCAAGTTAAATGGCACAAAGACAGTGTAGCATTTCAATAAGGTTACATGATTTACTATCCACTGAAAAGCATAGCAGAAATGGCAAGCAGCGAGAACGTGATCTGCTCCTTTTACAACCCTTGCCTTTTTTCAGGGAGTGGTATACACTAAAGGATGTAGGGGAAAAAATTACTTAATCAGTACAGGATCTATTAATCCCATTAGGTTAACAAACAGGGAGGAAGAGGTTATTAAAAAGAATCTTACCCTTGCTTTTAGCTGAGCAAGGAACACATACTGCAACATGAGTCCTGACAATATATGAAAATGAACTAGCTCACAAAAGAGATGAAATTGTCTTGTTAAGACAAACCAGAATGATGTGATTTATAAGGATGTGAAAGGGAGAAAAACAGCTAGATTGGTTGGTTACTATCTAGCTAATCTACAGGTGCCAATTATAGATCAGCGACTTCCAATATCTGAAGTTAGGAATAATCCTACATCAAATCATAGTTGGAATTTCAAAAGATTTTGAAGGCACAGATGTAACAACTAGGTTTAAGAGCTACCAAGTTCAAAACCTCTATTTCTTTCCATAAAGAAGAAAACATTATTCTTGTCTAATTAGCCACTGCTTCCTTCCCCCCAACATATTCAGCCATCCTAAATATGTATGTTTCAAGGGAAGATTTTTCTGTGCTAATGCTATTAGAATGGCCAAATAGCCTTTTCTCTCAGTGCAAAACATGATCATTAGCAAAATGATCCATATATGAACAATCACAGGGTTTTGTGTTTCTACTACATTAAGTCAAATACTGTGAGATACCATTCATATAAAATAAAAAGCAGTATTTTCTTTACAGCTATGAATTTGTGAAGGATAAAAACAGCTGTGACACTTAATTTCAAATTTGTAATTTTGCTATTAAACGTTGTAGTAGAAAACAGTACTGTATATGTTAGATCCTCTTCATTCTACATGAAGTCTTCTTTGTAAAAGTTTTGCTTTAACAATTGAGATTTATAACTAGTTTTAGTTACTCTCTACTTTAGACTGTTCTCATGAGATCCAGGATATGTACTGACAAGTATGTACCACAATTGATAAGATTTTCATAAGCTGCAACATGTTATGTTTTAAGATAAGGCTAGGATGCCATAATGCTTTAAAGATGAAGCTGCTTCATATCTTTGTTCCATATAACAGATTGGCCTTGTTCAGGCATCACATGGAACCATGGTTTTATAGTTATGCATACAATGTTGATGAGCCTCACATTACTATGCTCCCCATTTGTACACAGGTAGAAGAATATTCAAACTTCTGATCCTGGTTTACAGCAAATTAGTTTTTGCTGTGAACCCCGGAAATCCTGGCTTGTTCTAATCAGAGTTTGCAGTGGTCTCAAACAATAGTTCTGTGCAATGGCTGAAGGAACATAAGGTCTTTACAAAATAACTTATTCTAATAATACTAATAACTAAAACACTAAAAGCCACAATGTTATCAAAATAGCCAAGAACTGAGCCTCAGGAAACTAAGGGTCCAATCCTATCCAACTTTCCCAGTGCTGATGCAGTTGTGTCAACAGAGTGTGTGCTGCATCCTGCAGTGGGGGCAGGGGGAGTCAGAGGCCTCCTGGGGTTGCATAGCAGCTGCATCAGTGCTGGAAATTTGGATAGGACTGGGCTCCAAGACAGTTTGCACTTTTTCTGTTACCTAAGTGTGGGACCACTCAAACACATGAAAATCTCTGGATACTGCCCTTTACTCCAAGAAAACTGAATTACTTCTAAGTCTTAGGAATGGAAAATAACTTTTAGGAGCCCAGCACAAGCAACACCAACACTATCCTGTGCTAAATATGGATTTCTAATAAAGGCTGAAGTGTATGAACATGAATTAATAATAGGAAAGTCACGTATGCTAGATAAGTAGAGAAGCAATGCTCATACAGATATTGCTGTTTAAGTATCACTGTGCCATTAAGTGAACCAAGCACTAGTTAGGGATCTAGTCTGAGTGGTAAAGTCCCTATATAAAACAATTCATGGATTGTATAACTGCATATTCCTCCAGGATACAGCAATACATCCCTGTGCATAGAAAGTTATTTTCTGAGATGATCTTATTCTGAGGTCTTATGGTAACCTTTACTGCAGCAATCTACTATTATGCCACTATTGTAAACTTTTACAATCAAGTCTGACAGCAGACAATAAAAGTATAGGAGTAGCCCCAGTATGTAAAGTTTATTCAAAGGCCACACTGTATCTGGAACAGTTTATTAAAGCACACTGAAAAATGGACCTTTTGACTTTGCAGTACAACCTCTGGAGCTGCCATAGTACTTTAAACCACGAATGTGCCCCAAATTCACATTTTGGATAAACACAGGTTCTGTTTGATCAACTCAGAAGTAGTTTAAGTTTGAGACACTTTACAAGAGGCATCCATCAAGTCTGTTGATCCATCAACTGTAATACTATTGCTTGCTAAGTCACATCAGCTGGCACATTTTAATGTAAATATTGGAAACATAAAATTTACCTTTTTTCTGTTAACCCTTTAAACCTTACGCAAAAGAACCTTCCACACAGGCAATACAATTTAACAGTTAAAGTAGTAAAACTGGAGGATACTGCAGAGGTTTACAAAATCTGACTACACGGAATAGTTGTTAGAATTGTATTTGGTAGCTTCACATACATTAAATCAATTGTACACAGCTTTTGCTGATGTTTGTATTTTTATTATCAGGAAACATTAATACTGGAAGCCTGAATCAAGTACTTCAACACATTTTAATCTCCTTGCACTGAAAGAAAATCCTCTGCCTCAAGAAGCTTCATTTTCAGTAGATGGCACTTGGATGCACTTATGATAATTTTTGGAGCTGATGAAGTTATTCAAAAGAATATTCGGCAAAATGCTAGAATGGATAGACTTCTAAAACTAGCTGCAATCATGTTGCCTGAAGGAGAATTTTTGAAGAGAGATCTGATCTGCAGGGTTGGTCAGTTAAGATTAATATTCCAATTCTGGTTCTGAGGTTCATTTTTCAAAGGCTGTACTGCATACCAAAAGTTGAATATTGATTACAAGATGTCATACTACAAAGCCTCTAAGTATTTCTTACAGAAACAGCTTGATTTCAAGCTCTGTCTCAGTATGGCAGCTTATCACTCTTACAATTAAAGACATTTACAGCAGAACCCTTTCCCCCTTTGGTTCCAGTTTATATAAAAACAATGTTGTAATAATGCCAGAAAGATAGGAAACAATTCAGTACTTGTGATGCTTTGAGATTCAGCTGAAGTTTGGCAATCCAAGGAGAGCACCAACTGCTCCAAAGTATCCCTGTATTTAAAAGAAGATTTGGCAAGATTCAAGTTTTGATAACTGCATTAAAAGTTGGCCTTTCAAAATTTATAAAACAGTTTGTCAAAGCCATGCAACAGCACATGGCAGCTCTAAATCACATTTTTTTTCTTAGGTATATATGAAAACCAGACTGAGGAAACTTTTCCACAGCATGTTCACTGGACTGACTGCATTGTATTCTATTCTAAACTAGGCTTAGCATTAAATGTTCAGGTGATCATGACCTACCCTGTGCTTAGCAGGTCTGCTGCACTGCTGCTTTTTTCCATTTTCCCAGCCCTACATGATGCAACTGTCATCTGTTACATTCCCTTGTGGAGTCATTCCAAGTTCATTTTTCATCCTGTAACTGGTAGTGGGAGAGCTATATATGCAGCTCCTACACCATTATCTGCAAGAGAGCACTATGGAGGCTGTGCAAGATACATGCCTGCTAACCTATAGAATCAGTAACCAAAGAGATGAACAGTATCTTCTGCAACTTTCACAGTGTTGTCCTTATGTTGTACAGGACAGCTCTCAAGAAGCTGCATGCACATTTCTCCACAATGTAATTTGGAATGTCTGGTTCCTAGGCTGGAGGAGAGAATGAGTCAAGACTGAAACCCTTTTAGTCTTGCTCTGTGTTAAACAGGACAACACTTTTGAGACTGCTTGTGTAACTTTGTACATATGAATGGGAGTTATTGCAACAACAAGAATGAGTCTGCTCCCCTACAACTTCCTTAGCTTTCTAAATTTCTTACTTCAACCGTCAATCCAGGGAGAAATGACAGAAAACTTGAGTTCTAAGGCACTCAAGTTAACTACTAGCTATTATACCTTCCCGTGGTACTTTGCAAATGTGGTAGTAATTCAGTTATTAATATCCCCCTATTCCTTTCCAGCTACACAATGCTGTGTAGCCACCAGGACACCAATGGTTCTCCTTGAACCGAAGCCACCTATTTAGCTGGTGTATACCTGAGGCGCCTCAAAGGGCATGTTGGACTGAAAGAAGGGGATAGGATTCTGAAGTGCATGACTGCTGCAGAGATCCATCCCCCCCACCCTCAAACCTCCCCACCACTCCTCCTCTGCTTTACCTGCTCTGCCTAAGCCTGGGTGAGCCACTGGCATGTGTGTAGGGCCATGGCTGTTTGCGTCTACTGTCCCACATGGCATGACAGTGGTGCACCTTTTACAAGACACTGCAAATTACAGGAAGGCATATATCCTTGAATATTTTTGCCCTCCGTCAATTGGTGTTCCCCCCATTGTATTCCCCCCTTTGTTTCTATTATAGTTTTGTATTTTCTATTGCATATTATATATTGTATTTTTATTTATTTTTAACTCTATAAATTGTAAATCTACTGTCCTATATGGAAAAAATCACTTAATATGAATGCATACAATCCAAAATAAAGGTTTTTCTTTCATCAGCTCAAGAACTCAAGTACTAATAAACCCTTAATACAATTCTTCCAAATTAGGGATGAAAAATAATTGACTGTATTTTTTAAATTCTCTTCAGTTTAAATTCTCTTAAAATTCTGATTCTTGAATTAGACCTTGAATATGGTCTGTACTCAGCTGTGCTCATACGTACCTCATGCTCTAGGAACAAAGCCTTCAGTTGGCCTTTAGACCAGTAATCCAGTGCATATGCCAAAAGCTTCATCGACAATGTATTCACACGCAAAAAGTTACCAACAAAGACAACACGGTTTATTTTCTAAAGGAAAAAGCAATACATGTTTCCTCACTGCGATATAATTAAAAGCAAGAGTTTCTTCACTAGAATGTATGAAAGCAGATTAAATTTATACCAATTCTAGTTCCACTTAATTTAAATAATTTACATAGAGAATTTCATTTGTTAAAAATCTGCCAGAACCAACATGAATGTGGTAAAGAGTTTAAAAACAGGTCAAAGTGTAATAAAGTCTATTCTAGACCAAAATGTTATTTTATGAAGACAATAGTTTCATATTTCTTATATAAAGCATCAACTTCCTTACACAGGGGGTAGGGGTGGGCTCTGAGCTACTCTTCAATATTTACTGCCTCTTCCAACCCTGTGTAAGGTACTACCCCATGATCCTACTGTCTGACCAGCATTCCATCTCTGTTCCCCATGTACTTGCCAACAAGCCTGTGCTCATTAGTGGAGAACAGCTCAACTGTGCAGGGCAAACTTAAGAATACAGTATCATTACAAGTTAACTGGGCAGATGTAAATATGGGCAAAGGGACAAAGATGAAAAAGAAAAGCCATTTCAGACTGTAAGCTGCAGCCCAAGCTGTGAATATAACAAGTGCAAGTGTACAGACATAAGACAAGAGCAGATGCACACAGATCCATGCGCTATGCCACTATGTTCTTCATTTTAAGACCAAAGTAGAATTACTATACGAGGAATAGTACAAATTCTACTGGGATCAAACAGGTGCAGTACAACTAACCTAGGCCACATAGTAGAGCAGCACTCAGTGCCTTCATAGCCCTGTACAATGCTGCTTGATCCATATGCAACAAGGCAGCACTGTAAAGAAGCCAAAGACAGTGAGAAATATTCCAGATGAGAATCTGTTTTTCTCCATTTAGCATAGTCACTTAAGGCAAGCAGGCACCTCATTTCACTTTTCTGTAAACTGGGTTAAATCAGATGTATTTTATGGATTGATATTCAAGTCAAATTATATTACTGATAAATTCATAATTTAAGTTTCAAACAAATAATCAAAACATTAAACTTTGAGCATTTATATACCTAACTAAAACTAAACTCTCAAAGTACTATGGTTTTGTTTTATTAAAGGGAAGGGCAGTGGCATCGCTAGGGGGGTGTGGGCCGCACTGAGTGATGCGCAAGGTGGGGGTGACGTGCTAAAATTGCGGTGGTTAGGAGTAACCCCATCATGTTATAAACAGTTTGATGCAGAATTTCCAGCAGAATGCAATGCAAAAAATGGGAATGAATTATCTCCTTTCTATCAAAAGTTATCGGCAACAAACCGGAAAACAAAAACTACATTGAGCCCAATGGAAAGTGAAACTGAGCTGTATTTCGTGTTTCCTCGCGATAGGTGAACTTGACTTAGTCCATCAATGTGTAATTTCATGCAGAATGCAATGAAACAAACTGCACTGAAATATCTTTATTCTATCAAAAGGTACAGCCAAAAAACCAGTGGGGGCAGGGCAATGGTAGATCACCATGCCCACCACCTGGAGTGTTGCCCCACCCACTGCATGGGGGTGATGCGCTGGCCTCCCGCACCGAGTGACGCGAACCCTAGTGACGCCACTGGGAAAGGGCAAGGAAAAGTTCTGAACTGCTAATCCCAGCAAGAGAGCAAAAATCTATTTTCCCCCAGTGAAACGACTGGCAGACGTTTGAGAAAGTCTTTGTATATTTTGTCCCACTCTGGATATTAAAAGCATTGTACAGTCTCTACTGTTATCTCCCATTTCTCCCCAAAGTTACCTCATTTACAGCACACATTCGGGCTACAGATCCAATGTTATTGGTGATAGTAACCAAAGTAGCTCTAGCAAGGTCTTCTTTACTAACAGATTCCCGTTTTTCCTTGTAGATCATATTTCCAAAGCTGGAAAGTAAAAGATGCAATTATTACAAATATTTAGATTTAATATGCAAGTTTTGATGTTGAGAAGTAGAAACATTTGTTCCCAGATTTTATGGCCATTATCAGAGAAATATCTTCTTTCTTATTATGCCACCACATCCACCAGCAGAAATTATGTTATGAAAGAAGGAAAGACAATGTAGGCAATAATGTATGATAGCACTTGACATCTGCCTGGGGTTCTTTACGTCAGAAGTAACTTAACTGGAAGAACAGAGCTTAACCAACTGCCTCAGTGCTTACACAGCTTGGGGTAAAGCGCAAAAGGAAGCAGCAGTATTTATATTTAAACTGCCTACTACGTTCCAAAATTTAATAATTTACTACAACTGTATCACAGACTTCCTTTTTTCTGGTTGTAAGCAGTCAAATAAAAATTTAAAACTCAGCTTGCAATATGGGTGGTGGTGGAAAACAGAACATTTCATAGATTACAGAATGTTAATATTTTGACTCAAAAAGCCTTTCCTGAGGAGGATATTAGGAGACTAGCTATAATCTAAACAAGGTCGGACATATAATTCAAAAGCTCACACCTCTAAGCTGCTATCGCATCTTTTCAAATTGGCAGTTGGCAACCTTCAGTCTAGAAAGACTATGGTATCGCGCTTTGAATGGTGGTTCTGGAACAGCGTCTAGTGTGGCTGAAAAGGCCGATTCGGGAGTGACAATCCCTTCCACACTGGGAGCAAGTGCAGCCTGTCCCTGGTCTGTCTCCCTGACTATGGGCCTTCCTTCTTTGCCTCAGTCTGTTGGCCAAGTGTCTCTTCAGACTGGAAGAGGCCATGCTGCACAGCCTGCCTCCCAAATACTATCCTCTACATTGCCTCAAATTATATTAACTTGTAGATTAACATACTGTAGGTGAAAGCTGCAAGAAGTATGCATAGCTTTGTCTTATGCAAAGAACAGTTACAAATACAGTGGTCCAAAAGGACCACTTTCATTCTTTTGCAGATTCGCAGCGCGGCTTTGGAAAACATCTGAATGTGGTCTCTTGAGACGAGGACCAATTCATCCGCAGATTCAACGCATGTTATTCATCCGCAGATTCAACGCGGGTCCCCCTGGACCCACGTGAAGCCAGACTTGGTCCTACCTGAGCCCTCCAGAAACAACTGGAGCTGAAATCTGCAGAGGCAGCATGTGCCTGCTCACTGCCTCGGCGGGCTTCAGAATGCCATATATAACATAAAAACATCATTTCTAGTTTTCCTCGGGAAACCAGAAGTGGTGTTATTTTATTTTTTTTTGCCAAAAAGGCCATTCTGAAGCCTGCAGAGACAGTGTCAGGCATGCAGTGCTTTTGCTGGCTTCAGAAAGCCCTCTGGTTGCCCCCAGAGGGTTCAGGTGGGGCCGATCGCTGATTTAATTTTCTCTTAAGTTTGGCGTCTGTGGGGGGTCCAAGAATGAATTCCCCATGGATACTGAGGCCCCACCGGTACAATGTTATACAAGATACACGTAATGTATTTTATGTTTACAAAACAGTAAAATAAGTTTTGGGGGCTGGGGGCCAAGAATAGGCCCTCAGTTTGGCTGTACTTGTCGTAAGAGGCGACTAAACAGCCACCGGGTAGATGGGACTCGTCAGCCTAGGAAGGCAGCTCATCTGAGAGAAGGAAACTCTGATCCCAAACCTCCACTGCCTTGTGGCTACATCCAGTTCTGGAAAAGGCTTCAGGAGTCAACCTCGAGGCAAAATCAGGAGCCGGAGTCCCTTAGGCAGTTCATGGCTGAACACAGTCACGTTCTGGCAACTCCTGCGACGCCGCTGGAACCAACCGTATTGGCTTCTGCCTTTCCATTGGACCATTCCAGCGACGTGGAGAGGGGGGATTTGCTGCATGGGTAACAGCCTATCCTCCATACCTTCTTTACCCAGGCTTCGCGCACTGGAGAGGACACTCCAACTTCGCCATACGGCGTCGGCACAACACGGGAAGCAGCAGTTTACCGGTTATAAGTCTTTGCTCGATTGGCGTAGAGCATGACGCCAGGGGCTGCTTCCGACGGTGGGAGAGATCATTGCATCTCATTGGGCAGCTACCGCCCGCCTTAAGCTGGGCAGTCCCCAGCCAGTAAGGTGTTGCCTCGCCACGGTCCGTTAACCTCATGGGGTGCGTGGGGTTTAGGGTGAAAACCGACAAGCGGATCGACAACTCTGCACCATGCAACAGAAAACAGAAAACTACTGCCCTAAAGCTGGGCACCTGGAACGTTAGGACAATGACACCTGGCTTCTCTGATGACCTGCAAGAAATAGACGACGCACGCAAAACAGCTGTCATCGACATGGAGCTGAGCAGACTGCAGATGGACATCGTCGCCCTTCAAGAGACTAGGCTGCCAGATTCCGGATCTGTCAAGGAGAGAAATTTCTCATTTTTCTGGCAGGGAAAACCACCAAACGAAACCAGGGAACATGGCGTTGGCTTTGCGGTCAGAAATACCCTGCTGAAATCCATCATCCCACCTACTGTGGGAAGTGAAAGAATTTTGTCCCTGCAGCTCCAGTCATCAGCAGGACCTATCACTCTCATCAGTGCTTATGCACCGACTCTGTCGTCTCCAGCAGAAGCCAAAGACAAATTCTATGATGACCTGGCCACCACTGTCAAGAAAATCCCTGTAAAAGAGCCATTGTTCATCCTCGGCGATTTCAATGCTAGAGTTGGTGCTGATAACAGTTCATGGCCCACTTGCTTAGGTCAGTTTGGCACTGGGAGGATGAACGAAAATGGCCAACGCCTGCTAGAGTTTTGCTGTCATCACGGTCTCTGTGTCAGCAACACGTTCTTCAACACAAAGCCCCAACATAGAGTCTCTTGGAGACATCCAAGATCAAAGCACTGGCACCAGCTCGACCTGATCCTCACCAGACGCTCCAGCCTTCCCAGCATCAAGATCACACACAGTTATCATGGTGCTGCCTGCGACACTGACCACTCCCTGGTGTGCAGCAGAGTGAAACTGCAAACAAAGCGACTGTATCACACGAAAAAGGAAGGAAGACCTCGCATTGATACCAGCAAGACCCGGGATCAGAGAAAAGTGGAGGAATTTGCACAAGCGCTTGAGGAATCTCTTCCAGGCCCGGCCGACGCAAACGCATCCAACAGATGGGAACATTTCAAGAATACCGTTTACAACACCGCCTTGTCCATATTCGGCAAGAAGACCAACAAGGCGGCAGACTGGTTTGAAGCCCACTCTGAGGAGTTGACACCAGTCATTGAGGAAAAGAGGAGAGCTCAAGCAGCATACAAGGTCTGTCCCAGTGAGCGCAACCTGCAGGTCCTCCGAACTGCTCGCAGCAAAGTCCAACAGACTGCCAGGAGATGTGCTAACGACTACTGGCTCCAGCTCTGTTCCGAGATACAGATAGCAGCTGACACGGGCAACATCAAGGGGATGTATGATGGTATCAAGCAGGCCCTAGGTCCAACACAGAAGAAAATTGCCCCTCTGAAGTCTGCCACAGGCGAGGTCATCCAGGATCGGGCGCAGCAGATGGAACGCTGGGTGCAGCACTACTCTGAGCTATATTCCAGAGAAAATGTAGTCACCGAAGAAGCACTGAACAACATTGAGTGCCTGCCTGTGCTGGAAGAGCTTGACAGTGAACCAACCCTAGAAGAACTTCACGTGGCCCTGGACTCCCTTGCCTTTGGCAAGGCACCTGGAAAAGACAGCATCCCTGCTGAAGTCCTAAAATGCTGCAAAGAGATCATCGTCACTGAGTTGCATGAAATCCTCTGTCTCTGCTGGAGAGAAGGTGGAGTACCTCAAGACATGAGGGATGCAAACATCATCACACTGTACAAGAACAAAGGTGACAGGGGTGACTGCAACAACTACCGCGGCATCTCTCTCCTTAGCGTTGTAGGAAAGCTGTTTGCCCGAGTTGTACTAAAGAGGCTCCAGGTACTTGCAGAGAGCGTCTATCCAGAATCGCAGTGTGGATTCCGAGCCAACAGGTCCACCACTGATATGGTATTCTCCCTTAGACAACTGCAGGAGAAATGCAGGGAACAACGACAGCCACTCTTTATAGCCTTCATAGATCTCACAAAGGCTTTCGACCTGGTCAGCAGAGACGGCCTCTTCAAGATTCTCCCCAAGATTGGATGTCCACCCAGGCTCCTCAGCATCATCAGATCCTTCCACAAGGACATGAAGGGCACTGTTGTCTTCGATGGCTCCACATCAGACCCTTTTGACATCCGAAGCGGAGTGAAGCAGGGCTGTGTTCTTGCACCAACCTTGTTTGGGATTTTCTTCGCTGTCCTGCTGAAGCAGGCCTTTGGAACTGCAACAGAAGGCATCTATCTCCGGACCAGATCAGACGGAAAGCTCTTCAACCTCTCCAGACTGAGAGCAAAATCCAAAGTCCAGCTGAAATGTCTGCGTGACTTCCTCTTTGCCGACGATGCAGCTGTCACTACCCACTCTGCCAAAGATCTCCAGCAGCTCATGGATCGTTTTAGCAAGGCCTGCCAAGATTTTGGACTGACAATCAGCCTGAAGAAAACACAGGTCATGGTTCAGGATGTGGACTCACCTCCCTGCATTACAATCTCTGAGCATGAACTGGAGGTTGTCCATGACTTTGTGTACCTTGGCTCAACGATCTCCGACACTCATTCTCTCGATGCCGAGCTAAACAGGCGCATCGGTAAAGCAGCTACCACGTTTTCCAGACTCACAAAGAGAGTCTGGTCCAACAAGAAGCTGACGGAACATACCAAGATCCAGGTCTACAGAGCTTGTGTCCTGAGTACACTTCTGTACTGCAGCGAGTCATGGACTCTTCGCCCACAACAGGAGAGGAAACTGAGCGCTTTCCACATGCGCTGCCTCCGACGCATCCTCGGCATCACCTGGCAGGACAAAGTTCCAAACAACACAGTCCTGGAACGTGCTGGAATCCCTAGCATGTATTCACTGCTGAAACAGAGACGCCTGCGTTGGCTTGGTCATGTCGTGAGAATGGATGATGGCCGGATCCCAAAGGATCTCCTCTATGGAGAACTCGTGCAAGGAAAGCGCCCTACAGGTAGACCACAGCTGCGATACAAGGACATCTGCAAGAGGGATCTGAAGGCCTTAGGGATGGACCTCAACAAGTGGGAAACCCTGGCCTCTGAGCGGCCCGCTTGGAGGCAGGCTGTGCAGCATGGCCTTTCCCAGTTTGAAGAGACACTTTGCCAACAGTCTGAGGCTAAGAGGCAAAGAAGGAAGGCCCATAGCCAGGGAGACAGACCAGGGACAGACTGCACTTGCTCCCGGTGTGGAAGGGATTGTCACTCCCGGATTGGCCTTTTCAGCCACACTAGACGCTGTGCCAGAACCACCTTTCAGAGCGCGATACCATAGTCTTTCGAGACTGAAGGTTGCCAATACAAAGGTGAAAGCTGCTTAAAAATGTTCTGATCAGCGATGGATCGCATATGCAACAGTCCTTCGCTGATCCCTGCTTCCTCCCCAAGCCACCAGAGCCAAGGAGAGCTATGCTACCCTCGCCTCTGGAGGCTTTTCAGAGCTCCACAGAGGCCATGCCAGAAGTTCGTGATTTTCTACCTTTTCAGCCATTCTGCACCTTGCAGAGGCCGTGCATGGACACATGCTGCCTTTGTGGGGCTCATAAAAGCCTCCCGAGGCAAGGGAAGCACAGCTCCCCTTTGAACAGGTGACACTGTTTTAACAATGGTGTCATTTAACAACAGGGTGCAAGAATGCATCCCCGTTGTTAAGCAATGCACACCTGTATTATCAAGCAAAGAAAGGTAACTCTTTGCTTGTTAATAGTATAATAAGCTATGAAAATGTGATTAAAAATTACCTTTTAAAAATACAAGCAGTCCTAATAAGTGAAAAAAGCAGATGTTCATTCACAAGTCTCTTAAAAACATTATCATCAGCATAAGGGAACAATCCAAAACAGCACTTACGCCAGCTAAACTCAGCTGGCTGGTGGGAGGGTGAACCAGAACTGGGAGGGGGATAGGACAGGCTCTGGTATCTTATGCTGGATCATAATCCCCCTCTCACCCAGCCTGGCATTACACCAGGCTGCTCGGAGTTTGGGTAGCCCCATCGGGTGGCTGGCACACAACACGGGGTAAGGGGATAAATATCCTCTTTCTCCAAGTTGTGCCATATCCATCTCCTAACTTGTGCTGGATATGGCGCAGGTCAGTCAGTCTGCCTGTTGCATACAATATAGTATATAGTTGTGCTTTTTAAAATACAGTTATTTAATAACTGTATAATAATAACTACTAAAAACTTAATACAGTTAAAAAAAAATATAAAACAGCTACCTAGATGCCACAGCCCAGCCTGGCAAGCCAAACCGTTCATAGTCTCCACCATAAATGTCACGGACTAGCTTGTCAGCATGTGTGCTGTCCCCCTTGGATGCCATTTCTAGAGCTTCCTCAAAACTTTCACATCCCGTCAGTAAGCTGCACAAACCAAGAAAGGTTCCACCACCTAGACTGAAGTGAAGACAGAGAAAGATTTATAAATGGTATTCTTAAAACAATGTTAATGCATTGACATGACAGTCGCTTATCTGTCTCAACCAGATAAACCAATTCCAAATAATCAACAACCCTGATAATGACCAACAACGTAAAGCACTGTTAGGAATTATGGAGTTATTTATAGCCAACCAATATGCTGTGTTATTTCAAGTCTTAGCTCACTAAAAGACAATAAATGGGCAATATAGTTTTAAGAAGGGGAAACATATATTAAGAATAGCAACATTTTGTACCTAACTGTCCCCAAGGATGGCTGCTTTAAAAATTCAGTTCTTGCAAGAGGATAACAAGGAAAGGAATGGAGGAATATCTTGGGGAAAACAGTGTAGTCACCAAGCTTATTTGAAAACACCACATGGCTGCTGCAGTGGGAACTGGATACCTGGGAAAATGTTCTGCATAGAGGCAACACAGTGCCAATGTATCTTTTGAGGCTCTACAGTTAGTTCAGGAATAACCAAACCAGTGTTTAAGGGTAACCACTACTGCTAACCTAGACCACAAATAATTATTGCAATAGTAATTGCAACCATCAGCAATTGGGCTGATCATCTCCTTAATCCTGGTAATTTCCTTTATGTTTACCATTTTTACACAGCAGTCTGTGTAATAGATTTTAAAAAGTTGCTTATCAGAAAATTAACATGATAGCAATCTAACCATCTTTTATTTATCAGTTACCAGAGAAAACTACTCTTCACAAGTAAACTTTTGTTTCATAATGCTCTTCAGCAGGAAAATAAAAGTCACATTACAAACAGAAAAAGATAAAGGTTCATTTTTACTGAAGTATTATTTGAAGGAGATCTATAAGAATGCACCAAACATTTCACAAAATGGCTGAACTCAGCATACATTAAATGACTACCTTGTTCCAGTTACTCTTTTATAGCTGTCTTTGGAATGGACGGCTAAAATGCTGACTCCTGAACCAATGTTAACAACCAGCAATGGGTATGGATCATCCAGGTTAAAAGGCATCTTTTGACATCTTTCAGGTTCTGATGCATTTTCAAAATAGTAGCACTCTGCCTGTCCGTTAAAACTGACAGAATCTATATACAGCAAGCCCTTGACAAGGCAGTCAAGTTCATCCAGTTTGTGCAGCTGGAGGTTTCCAATCTGTAAAGATACAAGAGGTAGATCAGCACAACATATTACTGAATAAAGCTTCATAGGCAATGGCAAAACCTAGCATAAAACTTCAGCTAGAGAAACCAACTTTTCTTTCACTCTGGTCTGAATCTGGATTTCAAAAATATGAAGTATTTCATTTCATCAAATGATACTTATATGCAAATTTAAAAACAAAGTAGGAAGATTATATCACCCACTAAGCAAAAGTTCACAAGTCTTCACAGTTGGATTTATTTATACAAGCACATTCAAAATAATAAGAAATCCAATAGCTATATAGTCTGATTAGTAAATATTTACTAGCATTTTTTCCCTTATAAGCTTAATATGAGAAGTAGCTCAGCAACCAAATCCTTCATTACTGCCAAGGCCAAGAGTATATTGCTATATTCTTTTTAACCTATTTCTGCCCATCCCACAGGAGTACACATTTGGTCCCTTTTGTGTATAAGCAATGTCGGGCAGAAATGGTTTAAGAATAACTGGAAAGCATGAAAAGAATGCTTTCCTACATGAAAAAGAATGCAGGGCCCACACAACTGTTTCACATGCTATACATACTCAAGAGTTTTATATCCTGACCTTTCTTTCTAGTAAAATTTTAAACATATCTGTTAATACTCAGTTGACTGAACCTATACAGCCTGTAAAAGAAAAAAAGCCACCACATCTTTTACAAAGAGTATCTATAGGTACCCATCAGATAACAAAGAAAAAAACCAAAAAGCTATTTAAAGTTTGTTTTCACTGCTGCACTGTCATCACCCAAAGAACTAAACCTAATCTTTTTACAACAGTACATTGCTCTCACCTTTCTAGAAGTATTACCTATTTTTTTAAAATCACATTCTGTCAAAAACAAGCTCTTCAGATTGCTGGAGTTGAAAAAAAAATGCCAAGAACACTCTGTCCATGAGATCACAAAGAGAGGACTACTGCAGGTGCAACTCGTAGTTCAAAACAGTATGAGACACACCAACAGAAAATGGCCTTGCACATGAACGGCACAGGTGTGGAAAAATCCTAAATACCCCAAATACACAATGTGTCTTCCAACTCTACAGGGTTAGAGAGAAAAACACAGCGAGCACAACTTTCTCATCTAGAACTCAAGAATTATCATGAAGAGTTCTGTTAGTCACTGTTTCTATGCTGAGAGAAATTGAGAAAGGGGCTAGTCCAACAACACAGGCCAACACACATTTTGCTTCCTTAAACATTACACCAATTCCTGGGTATATTTGGGGTGCCTACACCACGGCTTCCTCATGAGGAAGCTGCTTGAACCATTCACTAATGAGGCTATACTATATCTCCAAAACTAGACGTGATAGGGCAAAACAGATGCCATTTTTGGAATCAGCACCCCAAATTCATATCAAACCACCATAAAGTTTGGGAAAAACTTTTCTAACTCTCAATTTTGTAGGACTGTGCAATAGGACTGGACTAAGCATCCTCTGAAAGAACCTGAGCTTATTTAACTGGGAACTGAGTGTATTAGCTAACAGCACATGGTTCTTGATATGTTAACAATGATTTTTCAGAAAGTGACAAAAGTTTCCAAGATATAAACCCAAAGGTATATTGGGCCATCAAACCTCAGCTGCTTATAGAAAAAGCAGTAATCGCACAGTTTCATTACTTCAACATCAAAGGACATACTAAGAGTAAATCAAATTACAAAACATGCAACTGAGAACAAACTACGTACTGTGCGAAATTCTTCTTCAAACTTATAGGCTCCACCACCAGTGGCACAGAGCACTGTATGCAGCGTTGAGAAGTTTTTATTTCTTCCCATTTGAATAAAAGTAGGCAAGTCATGGGTTGGGAATCGGATAAAGTGCAAGTTTCCCTTTCGGCCAAAGAGTATCAAGTCCTTGAGCTCAAGATGGACGTCCCGAATACCAGTGGATCCATAGGCTACGTTGGATGTCAAATATTTACGAATACTCTTCAAGCTTTCAACTTCTTCCTGCTCTTCTTCTGCAGTAATATCAACAGGTTCAAAATATGCTAGTTTCACCAGAGTACCCCCAATGTCCATACCAAACCATGGAAAAGCTGTGAAAAATAAAATTAGTGTTAGAAAACAATACACATGAATTAAAATGGAACATCTCGTTTTCCAGCATTTTAATGCAATGACCAAATGCACACTAAACATTAAACAATTCTTTAATTCTTTCTTGATCGATCGATACTGAGAGTTTGCATGTACACCCTCTCCTAGGCACGAGAAGGATCTAAAGTTTATGCACCTTTTGATTTACTTTCAAAGTCAGAAAAAGCTAGTTTATTCTAACTACATAATAGGAGCACAATGAAAAATACGGTTTAATTTAAACGTAAAGCACAAATTTAGAATATCCTGCAAAGAAAGAGGAAGCACCATACAGGTCCAAGACTCTGCTCATGGACATAGGGCTAAATCAGTGGTTCTCGAACATTTCCAGCTTGCGGCTCCCCTGATCCTTGTAGCCATTGGCCACGGCTCCCCATTACAACACCTCACCTCAGTTACCCCCAAAATGGGGATGAAGGTGTTATTATACACTAGAAACCAATTATACACTAGAAACCAAAAATCAGCTGCCAGCACTCTGAGGCTGCAATCCTGACCACACTTACCTGAGAGTAAGCCCCATTGAACAAAATAGGACTTACTTCTGAGTAGTCCTGATTAGGATTGTGCCCTGAGTTTGTCAGCAGCACCCCTGGAGGGTTTTGGAAAGGGAGGGGGGAAGTGATGAATTTGCTGGGGGAGGGGAAGACTTTGTTTTGTGTGTATCTGCTAATTGCAAATTTATGTAAACTGAGACCTAGTGACTGTTTGGCTGCAATCCTAACCTCACTTTCCTGGGAGTAAATTCCATTGAACATAATAGGACTTACTCCTGAGTAGACCTAGCTAGGATTGGGCCTTTTGTGTTACAATAGCAGCCAACAGAGTACCCCCCAAAGGAGGCAGGAGGAAAAAGGGGGACTGCTAAAAAGAAATGGGTTTTGTTTTTTTTAATCAATTTTTGGAGATAAAGTCATAAAGAGTGGGTTTTTTTCTTTTTGAGGGGGGAGGAAAACTAAAATAAACTAAAACTAAAAAAAAGAGAAAAGGTGAGGATCCTTGGTTAACCTGACACAGACCCCAAGCCTGTAGCTCTACTGAGTAGGTCTACTCATAAGGAAGTCCCATTTTAGTCAATGGGGCTTACTCTCACCCTAGCTAGGATTGTGCCTTTTGTCTTACAATAGCAGCCAACAGAATACCACCACCCCCAAAAAGGAGGCAGGAGGAAAAGAGGGTCATTTATTAATAGGACCATTGGGGGATGTGAGTCCCTTTCGACAGCACAGTGTGCCTTGTCAATTGTCAAAAAGCTGATGGCGTGCCTTGCCAGTGTGCCATGAGATGAAAAAGGTTGAAAATCACTGGCTTACAGAATACCTGCCATCAGACAAAATTCTAAACCACCAAATAGAAAATGCTTGTTTAAAAAGTTCCTTTTTAAGAACTGACACTGGCGTAGAGGACCCTAAAAGTATAAAGAAAAAAATAAAAAGCAGCAACTACTATTTGTTGAACTCTTCACTGTTCTGTCAATGAAGAAATATAGCAGTATCAAAAATGCTATTAAGCAGAAACGATAGAATCTGGGTTTAAGCCAAGGGTGACAAACATAAGGCCCATGGGCCAGATGAGTCTGAAGGAAATTCTTTACCGGCCTCTCCCCCCCCCCCCCGGTGATAATTGGGCCATCCCAGCAATGCCGCTTCTGTTGAGGTTCTGAGGAGAGACAGAAGGAGGCCTGAGAAGGTAAGGAAGGCTATGGTATATAAGGCAGACCAAAAGAGGTTTGAAAAGACACTGCCAAGGTGCTTGGAGAGCCTAAATTTCATATGGGCCATCCATTTGGCAGCGCCTTCATAGACTGCCACTCAGCTGCCCATGTGATAAATGGGCATTTCCATATCTTAAAAATATGAACACAGCACATTTTCTCTTCTGGCTTTTGCAGCTAAAGAGTGAGAACGAAGTACTTCTTTCTGGTCAAAGCGCTCAACGATGTAAGTTACATAATAGATGTCACTTCCGTCCCTCAGCAACCTCCATGAAAGCTATTCAGCCCACAATATAAAACGAGTTTGACACCCTTGGTTTAGACTAATTTCATACTACTTGTGTAAGAGTGGACTATCTAAAATAAAAGTGATAGTTCACTGATTACATAAACCACTCTCCCATTCCTTTTCCCTCTTTAGTTTGGGAGGGGCTGCAACTCAGTGGTGAGCATTTGCTTTGCATGCAGAAGGTCCCCAGAAATTCTAAGCAGGAGAGGAAGATTCCCAACTGAAATATTGAAAAGCTGCTGCAACCCAGTGACAATAATGGGTTAGATGGACCAGTGTCTGATGCAGTATAAGGCACTTTTCAATGTTCTAAGGCAGGGGTGCCCAAACCCTGGCCCAGGAGCCACTTGCAGCCCTCAGGAGCTCTCAATCAGGCCCTCAGGGAGCCCCCCAGTCTCCAATGAGTCTCTGGCCCTCCAGAGACTTTTTGGAGCCCATGCTGGCCCAACGCAACTGCTGTCAGCAAGAGGAAGACTGCTCGACTTCTCACCTGAGCTGTGGGACAAGGGCTCCCTCCACTACTTCTTGTTTCATGTCTGTGATGCAGCAGTGGCAGTGAAGGAAAGGCTGGTCTTGCTTTGTGCAAGGCCTATTATAGGCCTTGAGCTACTGCAAGACCTTCATTCATTCATATAAGTTCTATCTCTAATATATTCATTTATGTAAATTTATTCAAATTTAAAATGTAAATTAATTCGGCCCCCAGATACAATGTCAGAGAGATGATGTGGCCATCCTGCCAAAATGTTTGGACACCACTGAAAGGCACAGGATACACAAACATTTTTTACTGCTAGATCTTCTGATGTTAGGTTAAGATAAATGACAAAACAAACATCTAAATAAACCATCCCATTACCTATTTGTAGGCTAAGAAGGAAGTATACACAAACATGTAAATGAGTACATTTTCCTACAACACATAGACCAGACTATATTTAAAATTATTGCTTCACATATAATCAACTTATACTTTTCACTTTGGAGATTTGTTTTAAGAACTCCAATAAGCTAATTTCTTGTTTTTAAGTGCAATTTGCTTTCTTTTATGTGTACGGGACAATGTTTTGGTATTTTAATGGGCATTTTATTTATAGTATTTTTACTCTGTTGTAAGCTGCCTTGAGAATTTGTCTTGAAATATGAGATAAATCTTTTGAATCAATAAAAACAAACTCTTCAGCACTGAGTAATAAAACCTGACCGAGTTCATCCAGCGGACTTTGGTATCTACCAATAGAACAGCAATATTTTCAGATGAACATTCACATTTATCTAGAACAGTGTATTAATTCTAAACAAACATGTTGGGAGCTGCATCAGAAGGATTCTAAATATTTTTCATAGAAGCAAGTGCTGTTGAAATCAGTTGGACCTGCTTCAAAATGCTTGTCTAGAACCAGGGCACATCTTCAGTTAAACATGCAAAATCTCTCCGTTACTTTTAGCTCTTTAGAAATTTCATTCTGATTAAAAATATTCTGCTACAAGCTTTCACAGTATTACTTTTATGAAACTCTTCCTCACAAGAGACTTTTAGATTAACCATGAAGATGGTCACATTGCCATCTCTTTCCATTTTGTGCTAGATGGTATTAAATCCTATCATTGAAGCAATTCAAAAAGTTATTATCTCCATGAGATTGTGTCCACAAGAATATATCATATTGTCACTATTATTTAATATTTATACACTACCAGCAATGTACAAGGGAACAACAGGGAAGACAGACCTCTGCTGTGAAGGGCTCACTAAATGCAAGGGCAATAAAAAAAGGAAGAAGAGTAGTAGCACGGGTGACTAAGAGGAGAATGTTCGATCTATCACATGCATGCATACTTGGTTAAGTGCAATAGGTCAGTGGTAACGGGGAATGATTCCTAGTGCTCAGCTGTACAAAGAATTTACAGCCTGTAAATCTGAGGTATGCTACAATACATAACATTAGGTAATACACTAAGTTCAAATGTTATTTGCATGATAACTAACAAGCAAGTATTAAGTTGTGGGAAGTTTTGGGAACACAAAATGGACATTACCAATGAGAATTTTACCACCATATTTTTCTGTATTAAAGACTCACAGTTGTGGGTGAAAAAGTTAACAAAAAGTCTACCTTTTTTTGATTAAGCAACACCACACTGTGATCAACCATTTAATCTGGAGTACAACCCTATTTGCCTTTGTCAAATACCTGCAATACAATCTTATACATGTCTACTCAGAAGTACAAACTCCACTGAGTTTAATGAGATTTCCTCCTTGTAAGGGTGCACATAATACAAAAGGAGCATTTTTGCTATTATTACAGTACTATTTACATATTTTACGATAAACTAGTTATGTTCACTTACAGAGAACCTGAACTGCTTGGAAGCTGTTGTTGGAAAGCAGTTTACAAGTAGTACAGATTTCAAAAGTTGGAAAACTTCTTTCCAACAGAAGAAGTAAGTAAAGGTTAATGACTCTTCTTCACTCAAAAGTCTTCCTTGGAACTTTTGGTTCCAATTAATATTGTACTCTGGCTATTTAAATGAAAAGAAACAACTGTATAAGAAATAGTTTGAAGATTATTACATAAATGGTTTGGGTTAGTGATAAAAGAGTCCAAAGACCTGAACCTGTAGGAGACAGCACTTGAACTACTTACAGGCAGAGGTGGTTCCCATCAAGTTACTGATGAGATCTAAGATTTTTCTGTCAACTTAGGGCCCAATCCTATCAAATTTTCCAGTGCCGGTGGGGCGTGCACTGCATCCTGTGGTGGGGAGGTAGTCACAGTGGCCTCCTCAAGGTATGGGAACATTTGTTCCCTTATGTCAGGGTTGCATTGTGGCTGCACCAGTGCCGAAAAGTTGGATAGGGTTGGGCCCTTAGTAACTTATACAATTTAATCTCCAGAGTCAAACAGTGTTTTCCTCCAAAGACCAAATAACAAGAAATGGGATGTGCCACATCTAGTAATATTTTAGAAAGTTCTCTATTTTTCTGATGGTTAACCATTTTATCTGCCTAAAATATTGGTAAGATACATGTTATAGATACCTCAGATACCTTCTCTACATTTCACGACAGAAAATAAGTACTCATAAGACTATTCCAAAATTTGAATGTGCTACTCACCTACACTTAATCTGCACATCCATTTGAGAGTGAAATTCCATTAAAATGAATGGGATTTACGTCAAAGTAAATATGCATATGATGACGCACATGCAAGTTTAAACACCTGCACAATGCCCCAGATCTATAACTATCATTCAGATCAAAATGCTAAATGGACTAATAGAAAAATGGCAGCTTCTCATTTTTTAGGACAATGGAAACATTTCATGTTATTAAAATTATCTAGCCCACATAATAACTTGGGCTAATAATAATAACAACCAAGCCTCAAAAATCTTAATGTAGATGGAAAAACCACTTTAGGAAATGAAACCAGTAAGTGCTACTTCAAACACTATTAATTTCTTTAAAAACAAAACATAGAAAAAATGTAAAAATAATAAATAAGCCACAAATATGACAATTACACACATCCACTTCACAGGAAAGGCACAGCTGATACAGTTTCCCAGCACATAAGCCCCAAATATTCATTCAATGAAACAGTGCTCCTAACATATCTTTAAAATCTTCAAATGTGACAATTCACACAGCATTTTAATGCTAACGCTAGACAGAAGTGCTTTCTGGGCAAAAAATGCATAATCTGTGAAGTGGTGCTGACATGGAATTACACATTAGGGCTCACTGCAGTCAAGTGGTTCTTAACAATAAAGAAAAGCAAACAATTACTGATTTTTATACCACTTTTCAATAGCAACTACCTGGGCTGTTAACTACGATCAGAATAATCAAACAAAACATTTAAAACCACCACTAAAGTGCTTATTAAATGTGTAAACTAAGAACAAAAAAAGATGAGGCATTGTAAGATGTTCAAAACCATTCAAAATTAAAAGTTTGAAAAAATAAGATCTTCAGCTTGTGTCAAATATTTGTTTAAGTAACAGAAATGCCACCACAGAGAAGACCCTTTCTCCTGCTGCTACTTATCTCACATGAGATAAGAACACCTGAATAAGAATCTTTCTAATTTATTTTTCACATTTTTAGAACACCCTTCCTCCAAGGAGCTCAGAGTACTGTACATAGTTCCTTGCTTCCTTTTATCCTCTCCACAATCCTGTGAGGCAGGGGAGGCTGAGAGACTGTGACTGACCCAAGGTCACCCAGGAAGCTTCACAGCTGAGTTGGACTTCGAACCAGGACCTTCCATGCCGAAGTCCCACTCCCAAACCACTACATCATTCTTGCTGTGATGGACACAGATAATGAACACAGTTAAACAGGCAGGCTGAATGGGAGATGGTGTTACTTCTAGTAGCCAGGTGCTGAACTGTGTGGAAATGAACTGGAAATCAGCAGAGGTCTTTAAGAACTACAGCATTGGGAAACGATCTCATCACCCAGCCTCACTTAGTAGCTTTGCATTGTGTTTTGCACTAACTGCAGTTTCCAAACATTCTTCAAATGTTACACACTTACAATGCACTACACTAGCATGGATAACCTTAGACAAGTTACAAGTAGCTTGACAGCTTCAGTTGCTAAAAGGCACTCCCCACAAAAGCAATGCACTATACTAGCACGCTAGCTTAGATTAACATACAATGTACTAGCATGGATAACCATAGCTAAGGTACAACTGGCATGACAGCCTCAGCTGCTAAAACACCACCACCCCCCCCCCCCACTACAGCAAAAGGCAGCTGGGCCTCCAATGAGAACTGGATCTAGGAGACCTCCCAAAAGGCCAAACTGATTCTTACAGGTGGCAAACCCATCAGCATCATGTTCAATTCAGGGCCTCTCCCCTTCCAAATAAGATCTTCAGCTCACATGTAAGTACAGTTAATGCAGTGGTTCCCAAACTGTGAGCCATGGGGAGCTGCAGAAACCAGGCAGGGGAGCCGTGGAATTCTCATGAAAAACCCACCACCCTATACAATGTCTAGGATCATAGTGCCAATGATGAGTTACGGCCAGTGGCCCAGTAGATCAAGGGAGCAGCTGGCTGAAAAGCTTAGGGGACCACTGGCTGACCCATTTTTGCCCAGCCCACAGGTGTATGCAACGTTGGGCAGAAAATTAAAGTCTGTGCTCAATGACAAGGCTCCAGTGCCCGTGTTCAAGAGTCTCCTTTCCCCCCTGCATCCTTGGAGCAGCCACTTAAAACACATTACCGAGTGTGCAATGCCAGGGGATGACCATGACTCCCGAAAAAACTGCGCCCACCTGCCTTTGCACCCAGCGGCTTCAAGGGAAGAATGAACAGAGGCACACACATCGCAGGCACACCCCACCACCACCAGGCCATGGACAGCTCAGAGCCCAAGCCTGTGCCTGCCTACTCAGAAGGAAGTCCCACTAGAGTCAATGGGGCTTCCTCCCAGGTAAGCGCGGCAGGGACTGCAGCGCAGCCGGCGGAGCGACGGGGAGGGCCTTACAGGGCTTCTTGGCGTCCTTGATCTTCATGCTTGCGCAGCGGCGCTCTCGGCGGCCTTCCCCGGGCGGGCGAGCGGGCTGCTGTCACTTGCTGGGACCCCGCAGGCGGTGCTGTGGCGCCGGCAGCAGGCGCCGGAGAGGCGCTGGACAGGCCGGGCGCGGCGGGACGAGTGGGCTGCTAGCGCGGACGCATCTTCGGGCGGCGTCGATTGGGCTGCCGGAGAAAGAAGGAGCGGCAGCGGAGAGAGGGAGGCGGCCCCACCCACAAGCACCGCCGCCGCCTCCCGCACTGGGCGCTCGCCAACACAAAATGGCGGCCGGCACCGGGTGGGGGCGGGGCTCGCGCTCAGTAGCGCCAAGCGCCAAGTCCGCCCGGGCGACGCCGACGGTCCCTGCGCTCGCTCGCTGCGCCCCCCCCCGCCGCCGCCGCCGCCGCCGCCGCCCCCCCCTCCGGCACCAGGCACGGGACCCGCAAGGGCCGATGGGAGGGAAGGCAGCACACCGC